>NC_054752.1:22657936-23857936 GCF_018143015.1 Lytechinus variegatus | reverse complement strand
CATCACCTCTTTTTAAAGACCACAAAGAAGCTTAGCAACCAAGAGGTCCTATTGAAATGAAGGCAAACTAATGTCTTATGATCATATATCAATCATTACAGTGACACTCAAAGAGGGTGTTTAGCAGTAAGTCCTCTGGGTTCTTTCTTACAAGCATACATTTCTTCAAAAAATGTAAAGCAAATAAATATAACATTGCCGATATTTCACAAACTACACATAACTATTTGCACTTTTTAGTACTACTGCAAACGATACATTTGACACACTTCTTTGTGAGCTACAACTCAGGATACACAATACAAAGCTAAGATAAAAGGTTTATAAATTAATACAGAAAAGTTGAGTAGGGTCTTTGCATCATTGGCAAGAAAAATCACAAAGCTAAAGGAATCACTAGGAAAAAGCTTTGACCAACAATTGGCATTTCAGTAATAATGAGTGAATAAATTATTTGGAAGGCCAAATGGTTGGCCTTAAAAAGAGATGTAGACAGTAGCATATGCAGGATTTTTTTAAAGGTCTTCACCACCAATTTTGGGGCATTTTCTACCCCCCCAAAAAAAAGAAAGTGACAAGGCCACTCCAAAAAATCAAAATAAAAAAAATAAAAAAGGCTTCATAACAAATCTTATGTCATTTCATAAATAAAAAAAAATCTGTTAAAAAAAATGGGGGGGGGGGGGGAGTGGGTATCAACAAATTTTAAGGGGGGGGGGTGGGGTTTGATCCCCTGTAACCTCCCCCCCCCCCGTGTACACTACTGGATGTAGACTTTTGATAGGATTACAGAGAAATGTGATGATTAATATCAATTGCAATTACTCTCCCACTGAGCCACGATGCCTTGTGTTGTTGGTTTCCACAGCTGAGAGTGGATGGATCAATTGCAACTCTTTGTAACAAAGGCCCTAGTAATATTACCTGCAAACCAAAATCATCTTGACCTCGACTCGGCTGGACGACTCAATGATACGATTTCAGTGACAGAAATATTTCTAGCATTGACTATCAACCAAAAAATGAACCATCAATAATACACATTCCTTTGTGTAGTTCTATCTCTAAATAACCTCCATTAAAAAAAAACATTTAAGTACCATAGTCTAAAACTTTTCAGAGAAATTTGACAACAGAATAGCATGTATTTATTGTATTATTAGTGGAATCATATCTGTAGCCATTAGGCTGTGCAAACCTCTGCACATATTTCACATGTAAACTTTTGTTTGCCACACTCAATACTGGCCCAAAGTATTGTACACTCAGCAAAAAAAGTTCTTGGACACTTATAAAAGTTAAAATATTCCATATAGATATTTGATTAAAGGTAAACTATTGTATGTCATCATGACCAGACAATATTCCTCTTCCAGTATGGCATGACATTTTCATGTAAACAGTCATGCATGGGTGGTTATATGCTCTAAACAATAGCAATGTCAGTAAAAGAAAATTGCAAGAATGGATCAGTCAGTGCATGGCTGGTTTCAGGCATTAAACAATAGCAATGTCAGTAAAAGGAAATTGCAAGAAAATGATCATAGCCATTCTTTCAGTTGTGAAAGTTTATATGGCATAAATATCCAATAAACGATAGAAGCAAACTTAAAGTCGAATACCACTCTAAAAGAGAAGAGAAAGTAATCCAACTTGGATGCATCACTATTCCACTGGATTTTAGGTCAAAGTTAGTAAATGAATTTCAGATCCGATAGTTGGTGCAGTGACAAATCGCCTTCTCAACGCAAGCATCCTAGGTCGACCACTCCTAGGGCGGTCTCTGACTTCATCAGTAGCCAAATACCGCTGGTTCAAATTTGAAATTGTTGTTGGTGAAACTTGGAAATATCGAGCCACTAGTCTACATGACAGCCAAGAATGCATTCCTATTGCCCTTGCACGCTCTTGATTGGAAAGCTTCATCTTGAAAATGAGTGTCCAAATTATCCATCTCATTATGCATCTCATGATGCATCCCTAAGCATTTAATTCGAATGATAACCACCTATTGAAATTGTTAAATGTATGCCTACAGAATGGCCATGATCATTATCATTTGAGTGCTCCATTTCTTGCAATTTTCTTTTACTGACATTGCTATTGTTTAAAGCATTTAACCATCCATGCATGACTGCTCACATGGAAATGTCATGTCATACTGGAAGAGGAATATTGTCTGGTCATGTTGACATACAATAATTTGCCTTTAATCAAATATCTATATGGAATATTTTAACTTTTATAAGTGTCCAAGAACTTTTTTTGCTGAGTGTATATAAACTCAAAAGTGAGGCTAGGAAGAGAGGTAATGCTAACATGACTACCCAATTCTGTATTTCCCATATAATTTGTACGTGGAGCTCCAGAAGCGATGACCATGCAAAGAAAAAAAAATTGTACCACAGAATATGCATGATATTGGTTTTCTTATATGTCTCGGAATAATTTGAGTACATGTATCACAATGTTTATGTCAGAAATGAAAACAAAAACCACTACATATACATTGAAAACTTCTATATATAAAAAAGAAAACTAATGGAGAGATAAAAATAAATAGATTCAGGGTAAATAAGAACAAAATATAATTAATTTTACAATAAATTTGAAACTAAAATGTACGGTATTCAGAAATATCATGCCAAACTTGATGTATGTAAAGTCTGCAACGTCACACACAATTCATACATTTTCAAGGGCTTGGTCTATTATAACTTTAAGATGATACCAGATGATACTAGTTACATGTATGTCAGTATAATTCAAAGGTAACGATTTGAACAAACATTATCTTTAGGCTCAAAGGGCCCCGTCTTACAAAGAGTTACAATTGATCCGATCAATCCCAAATATATGGAAATCCATCATTGTCAAAATTTTTTCCTTAGGAAATTTGTTCAATGTCGATTGAAAACAAAGGGAAGCATATTGATTTATCAAGAAAGCAGTGAATGTATGAATATACGTCATTTCTAGAAAACAAACGTGTATTTTAGATGTTGATGTTGCTGGCTTTCCATAGTAATGATTGGATCAATCGCAACTCTTTGTAAGACGGGACTCCTGGGCCCTGTTCTACAAAGAGTTACGATTGATCCAATCAATTGCAACTATGGACGGCCAGCAACGTCAACATCTATTATGCATGTTTGTTAAAAATATTTTCTAGCTGTGATGTACATTCATGCATTCATTGTTTTCTTGAAAATTCACTGTGCTTCTTTTTGCATAAAAAGGACATTGTGCAAATTTTTTGTAGAAAAAAATTATGACCCTGATGGATTTCCATAGAATTACGATTGATCTGATCAATCATAATTCTTTGTACAACAGGGCCCTGGTCAAAAGTCCAAGCAGTGTCTTTCTAACAGGCAACCCACAAGCGGCCTTGCATCAGCAATCCTCACATTGCATCATAGACAAAATGATGAGGAATGCAAGAAAGCCGCTATGAAAAGATGCATAATGCCTTCATTGCAGTATTCCTGTCAAAAGACATGTCACAGATTTTGACAAGATGCCTTAATTTAGCACACATTGGAGAAAGAATATCCTATAATCATAACATTTCAAAATAAAATCTCTTTTATCCTGTTACAATGCAAGGTTCCAAAATATCACAAGAAAGAATATCCTATAATCATAACATTTCAAAATAAAATCTCTTTTATCCTGTTACAATGCAAGGTTCCAAAATATCACAAGAAAGAATATCCTATAATCATAACATTTCAAAATAAAATCTCTTTTATCCTGTTACAATGCAAGGTTAACAAATATCACAAGAAAGAATATCCTATAATCATAATGGTTCAAAATAAAATCTCTTTTATCCTATTACAATGCAAGGTTCCAAAATTGAAGAAAGACTAGTATAATTAGAAAAAAAAAAACACCAAATGCATTAATTAGTTTTACAATATCAATTAGTTTTACAACATTAATTAGTTTTACAACATATCACAGGAAGTGGCGGACCGTGACCCAGAGGAGACAATGATTGGAGGGGCACTGTATTGTTTGTGAACAATGCTGTGCCCCTCCAATGCTTTGTCTCCTCCGGGTCACGGTCTGCCACTGATCACAGGAATGATTTGCATAGACAATTAGGTATAGTTTGTTGGTCCAAACACATCAATTTGTGCAATGATTGAAATTTGATTGGAATTGTATGTGTGCATACATGTACATCATTCATAACATTTGAAATTACAAAATTAAGCAAGGTGGTCAATTGTTTTCACATGCATGTAACGTAATTGGGGGAAAAAATAACAAAAGAAAACGTACTTGTAATTACTGTGGTACATGTAGATATCATTGGCACATGTATTGCACTTCATAAACTTTACTCACATACATGCAGAAGGCAGTCGTTAATTTTCAATGTTGATTAACACAAATAGAACAAATCATTGAGCGCACTTGTAGGAATTACACACACAAGGTACTATTGGTACAGTTCCAACATGCCCAAGGCATAGCCAAGGGTGTCTGGACTGTTTCAATGTAAACAAATGTGTGTAGTTATTCTAATGCTCTAACACAATGATGTGTATAAAACTAATGTTCTAAAAGATAGCAATGAAGATCCTTCATATTTGATAAGCCATCCTCCTTTAAATATGATCACAGTCATAAGAACTAGCCAATTTTAATAGTCATTACCAAATTCTCCTGTTATCTACAATAAATGACTGGCTGTGTGATAGGTTTAGGTCAATCAATTGATTAAGATCCATATCACCATTTAAAAGTCAATAACAGATTAAAGATAAAAATCAAATTATTTAATTATTCAATAAATCAAATGCAAATGTCATACTCTCCTAATTCTTATCAAATAAAATCCCTCAATTACATGTATACATAATCCTTGTACAGTCACAAATCTTTTCTTACACACTGCTTTTTGGAATGTCTGCTTAAGTACATCTTATTCATAAATAATTCCATGTCCATGGTATATGAAAGAGTTGTTTTCATGTCCAAATATGGATAAAAAATATTACCATCTTTTATGTACAATGTAAAGACACACCTCTCAGCTGTTTCAACGAAATACCATTATCAATATTCCGCTTGATATACCCGAACTAGTTATTTAAGCCTTTTTCATATTAAATCATTGCATGATTACATATACACACTCCGCACCCTGAGGAGCATTCCGATAAGAGTTTCCAAACTCAAATGCTAATTAAAATACATCGGCACTTGTGGATTGATGCCCTGCCAAAGGACATAAGGCCATGATGGGACTCAAACACATGACCCTCTGATTAAAACGCAAGTGTCAGAACCACTAAACCATGGCACTTCCAGAATCGATAAGGCATTGAGTAGTAAAAGATTCGCATAGCTACCATTCAACTGAATGATATTTTAAGAAAAATAAAATAGAAATACATGTAAATATATTCATTCATCTCTTATAGGGAAGTTAATTCAACACATTGATTAAAAAGAGAGCAGAACAAAAAATAGAGAGTTAAAATAACTCTAGGTTGTTCCAAGGGAGTAAGCCAACAGGGTAAAGCCTCGTTGAATGCTACATTGATCCAGTAAAACAGCAACGTTTTGTTGCAGAATCAGTTTTCATCTTTCATTTCGTAAACAGTTTCATTTGGTTGCATGTCCTTAATACACAAGCTTGGCTTCATAACGCACTAGATAATAAAAGGCTCTTAAGGCCATCAGGATTTCAGAATAAAAGCCCTGCACTTTGAAAATGGGTATGACCGACTTGTTTGTTACCAGCCAATCAGATGCAAGGATTTGCAGTAGCTTATAACATTTGTCAAAGAAACAAAAAATGCTTCATGGAAAGCTCTGTCAATGATTTTCACTTTCTAATTTGTTATCAGTCAATAAGCTGCAAAGATTCGCAGTACATGTAGCTTATAATATCTCTCAGTGAACATCACTGGCAAAACCCATTCATGAAACGCTCCCCAGCTCCAGGACATAGTGTAAAAAAAAGTGTTTGTTTAACGATTCTCAAAAGACTGCTCACACCTACCATGTACCCAAACAGGAGTCGGAACTACGTAAGAGATTCATCTGATGGGTAAAATTCAAATAAAACAAGTTTTCATCTTTTCGCAATCAAATTGGTTTTTACCTTGTCAGCTTTTGCCTGTTTGTTTTTGCTAGCTTCTTCAGACTAGCCCTGACTTGCCGTAGACGGGGTAGCATCGGCAGCGCGGCAGACAGAGCTAGCAGTGAGAACTGTTTTATGGGATCACTTTTCGGACAAGTTGATAAGCTTTGGGGCAGGTAACCTGGGCTGGATCAGTATGAGAAGGCCTCCAAGGTCTAGGTCAGCAGTACTCTCAGCTCTCGATGCTAGGCCATTGTAGGATGAAGTCATGGTGATCTCTTTGGAAGACTGGTTCGTCAACACCAGTCGGTTGGACGCGGATCTTCCGCTGCTTCTTACCCAGCTGGCACTGCAGGTTGTTGCTGACGATGGTCCGGATCTCTCGTTTACGAGTGCTGGAAAGGGAGATATGAAAGACATAGATCATTGTCTGATGAAGATACAAGGATTGCTCCAAGGTCCCCTTCCAATACAGGAAGGGTTAAAGATAATTAAGAGTTATGGTAACGATCTCAAAATGACTTCAAACAGAATCCATAAAATTACCACCCAAGTGTTTGTATGTATAAATAAAAAATATGCGCCAAATGGCTCTGGAAGAAATATGTGTAATTGCTGAGAAATAAGCAAGATAAGCATGGAATTCCATCAAATGCCAGGTATTTTTCTGAGCAATAACTATACACTGTCCCACATATGCTTTTCTGTGATAGTGATCATCAGAATTTTCGTTTTTCAGCTAAGATTTCATGATTTCAAGAAAAAAAGTTTACATTAATGAACCAAATCTAGATGCATGATAATATTCTGACAATAAACCTTGATTTAAAAGACTCTCTCATGAAATAAGTGTTTGCAGCAATTTCCTTTTTTTTTAAACTTTAACCTTCAGGGTGCAATATCAGATTGTATACACAGGGTGAAATCCATAGAAGCCCAATACTGTCATTTTCAGCATTCACAAAATCAATATGTAACATTGAATAATAACTCTAAATGGCTTTACAAACTTCTCAGTTTTTATGCAAGTACTTTTCCTTTGTGAGAGCGATGATATTCAGTAAGAGTAATAATATGAACCATTATACAGCAGTTTTAATATTTTTTTTTTGGCTAAACTGTATTGTGATACAAACTTTAAAGCGATTACCCAGCTTTAGCTCATCTACTCTTCCAAAAAATTCATCCAACAAGATTCTGGTTTACTACACACGTAGGTGGATAATAAAAAATTGTCATATCCTGGCAGTCTATCACTTTTACATTCTTCTCTTTCTTTCCTCTCTTCCTTATTCTTACATTTTATTTTCTTTCTTGGATTCAAAACCTGTTTAAAGGTGCTTCAACCAATCAAGCTTTTAGCTTATGTTGCAACACCTTTGTATGTTCACTATTTACTTGTGTTTCAGTTGTATTTATATATTATTTGTGTGTTCTTTTACATTGTACATTGTGAACATGCATGCATGAATGAATGAATGAATAAATAACTGACTAACTAACTAACTAACTAACTAAATAAATAAATAAATAAATGAATGAATAAATAAATGAATAAATAAATAAATAAATAAATACATAAATAAATAAAAGGATGTGAGTGTGAGTGCTGTGGTGGGATCTAAACCCCAGACCTTGTGGTAATACTCACCCCACCCACGTGTCTTCCAGGATGCCAACAAGTTCAGGCACTCGGTTCTCCCTGGCATCATTGGTAAGGCACACGACGATGTCATTGTCACCTGATAGATGGACTATGATCAGCTGATCTCTACCGGGGGGTCACGCTCACTCCCGTAACCTTCAGTGGAGTAAAGAATAAAAAAAAGAGAAAGAAATGAGACAAAGGCCCTGTAACATAAAAACAAGCAATCAATTGTATAACAAAGTGTACCGGTAAGACTGTGGCAAAATGTGTACAAAAGGTTAAAATTGATTGTAAATATAAAGTGAATCTCTCCATCAGGGTTTTCTTTTCAGGAAAGCAAAATTCCGTGATTTTTCCCTGATGAAGTTTAAAAATTCCCTGATAATCATTTACACCCTTTCCCAGTGCCGCATGTTTTTCTAAGTTGTTGCAGTGAATTACATGTATTTTCAGTATAAAAACAGTAATATAATAATAATAATTAATACCACCATAACCTGTCATTCAATGGATGTTATTAATATGCAACAAAATATAAGTCTGACTGACTCCTGTGCTTTCGACTACTGGGCCAATCAAAATTCCCTGATTTTTTTTCCCTATTTGAGGCATTTACCAGATTTGAGGTACTTTTCATGAAATTCCCTGATTTTACCCTGACTGGAAAAAGTAAAATAATTTTCCCTTATGGGCTGGGAACCCTGCTTAATGTACCCCCCCCAAAAAAAACTTGGCTTTTAATAAATGAAATCTTTGCCCAGTTTATTAATTAATTTCTTTAAAAAAAATCTTTGTTTGGGGTACATCCCTACTTTTGATTGTTTTCTTGTTTAGATTGGCATAGTGCAATATGCTGATTGTAATTTCTGTGGTTTTTTGCGCACAACTGTTTATCTAACTTATGTACCATCGCCAACACAGCAATCAACAACCAACAACTACTGCTGCTACTACTACTACTACTACTATTACTACTACTACTACTACTACTACAACAACTACTACTACTACTACTACTACAACATCTACTACTACTTCTACTACTACTACTACTACTACTACTACTACTACTACTACTACTACTACTACTACTACTACTACTACTTTTACTACCAAAGAACAATTACCATTCCCAGTTTTTGTAATAACAATGGGTATTTATGCTGTTTAGTATGAAGCGCTTTTGTTCATACTATCATTACTACACATACAAGATGATTATATTACCTCTGAAACAGGAGTTCCCGGTCTCATGAGTTTGAAGTTCTTCTTGGGATCCAGTTTGTAGATGAACTGATCGGTGATGACAAGCGCCCTCTCTGCAAACTTGTTATGCTTGTTAACCTATGTTACCAATGCCAACATTAGAGTAAACAATGAGAATCCTACAGAGGGCAACAAGACATGATTTTGTAACCAGGGTCCCATGACACAAAGGTTAGCGATTGATTGTATGCTAGATTTTCCCGATTGTAGTTGATGTAAACAATCGTAAAGATATTCTTCTATGATGATTGCTAGGCTTTGTGATATGGGCCCCAGGGGCTGTTTCATAAAGCTGTTCGTAAGATAAGAGTGACTGTAAGAACGACTGGTGATCCTTTCTTACGCGCTGAACCATCGCCAATGAATATACCATTTACCACAAGAAAGGATCACCAGTCGTTCTTAAAGTCGCTCTTGACTTACGGACAGCTTTACGAAACACCCACCTGGGTACCATGACACAAAGGTTAGCGATTGATTGTACGCTTGATTTTCCTGATTGTGGTCGATGTAAACAATCGTAAAGATATTCTTCTATCTTTTGCTATCTCTTGCTAGGCTTTGTGATACAGGGCCCCAGGATGGGCAGATCATCAGGGTACAGAAAGACTTTACGCCTAAAAATCATTAGTATGCCTTGCGATTTGGTGGATTCACAATATGGTGCGCCCCCTAACGGTTGCAGCCGACAGGCTGAAATTCGCAATGCATCATGGGAAAAATTCAACATGTTTTGCTTGCACACGCTGCACGCTAGCTAGTGAATGCATGTGATTATGCTGCGCCGGCTGATAATAATAATAGTCAGTTCTTGTATAGTGCATAACACATTATGAAGAACATCTCTATGCGCTTCCAAAGGACTTGGATATTATTACCCCGCTGTAGCTCAAACAGCTTTCACGCGCATTTCAAGGAATAAATTCCTGCCAGGTACCCATTCACCTCACCTGGGATGAGTGCAGCACCATGTGGATTAATTTCTTGCTGAAGGAAACTACGCCATGGCTGGGATTTGAACCCACGACCCTCTGTTTAAAAGTCCGTAGACTAATCCACTGGGCCACAATGCTCCATCCACTGATGCCGATCGGTCAGCTTGCATAGAATTATGCTGTTTACAAGGGTCCAGGAGGTGGGAGAAAAATTTGCCGCAAAATTCAGACTGCTTTCACTTTTGAAGCATCAGTCGTATTACTGTACGCTAGCACTGTGCGCTGCCTGCTCTTGTGGGCGATGTCAATCCTGAAGTTAGAAATTGGCCAGTCCACTGCAACTGATATTGTATTGCGAATCCACCAAATTAATCAATACATCCTTCATTAGTCAAGTATTCAGAAACTCATCTGCTGTTTAAGCAGAAGTACATGCAATGGTATTTTCAGATTAAATGCCCATCAATGAAGCTGATTTTACATATTTGAATGCATATTTTCTTAAAAAATGTCCTTTTTTTTTCAGCCATAAAAAGCAACATGATCCCTTGTTCATTTGTATGGTGTATATATATGTGTAATAACATGTGATGTAGCCACCTTGTTAGGTGCTCAAGGTGCCCCTATATTACCCCGGCTAAGCCAGTCTACTGATTCTGGTGCTCACAGGTTTCTAAGGAATTACTTCCTGCCAGTACCATTTACCTCACCTGGGTTGAGTGCAGCAAAATGTGGGTAAATTTTTTTAAGGAAAAAAATGCAATGGCTGGGAATCAAACCCACATCCCTCAGATTGAAAGATGATATTCTTAACCAGTGGACAACGATGCCCCCACATATCAAAGTCAATTAGTAACACTGACTTGTCAATGCATCGTTGTCAATCAGAATTCATTATTTCCAAAATCTTTTGGACCTCCTCCTTCCTTAGAGATAAAGACGACAATGCAGGAAGCACAAAAATAACAAAAACATTTCCCTCATAGCTTAAGGTCTTTCACTGGCCTTACTTACACTAACTTCCCTTTGTGTCTGCCTAATCCTTTGCTTTCATCCCCTTCTCTAACCTGATTGGTCATCACAACTCTCTATTGCCCTTTTTGTCTCCTTGATTCTAGTGTTGGTGTTGCATGTCTGTGATCTATATGATCGTTCTTCCACTTGATATGTTTGTCATTTTGCCTCTGAGGAAGATTCTGCTAGGATCAAAAGCTTGGGCCCCTTCTGACTCTTTAAAAACATTTCAATAATAACAGAGGCAATTCAGAGACGATACATTCTATTTGGCAAGAACGCATTAAAGAGTCAATGTACTAATTGACTTTTATTGGCTACCATTTCTTATGCCAATAGGTGAATTACTAAGACTCTGGAAATGTAAATACCTTGAGTATTTTTGATGAGAAGAGTACATTCTTGAACCTGTCTTTGGTTTTGAGTTGTCCTATCATCGCTACATACACGGATGATTGGAAATTCTCATCCATCTGGGAAAAATTAAATGAGAAATATTTAAGTTTAAAACATTCTTATCTCAAATTTAAATCATTATCTCAAGTACTGCTAATTCAATCATAGTTACACTTATTTACATCAGTCAGGAATGCCTAGAGCTTCACAAGCCCAGTGAATAGTTATCAAACAAGAATAATCATTTAACTGTCTTTGCTATTACTTTCTTGTTAGTTTGCTTATTCAATTTTCTCTTACAAATTTTAAACTACATATAGAATATTACAAGGCATTATTCACTCAACAAGTATTACTGTTATGAGTATTGATATAATCATAATAATTTCAGTGATTTCAATTTTTTCTTCACTTTAACCCCCCTCCCCCTCAAAAACCCACAGAAAATAAAAAATACAAACTTACAGAGGAGAGATAATCTCCCCTCCACCTCCTTTGGTGACCCCAGTTTGACCTTCGACCTGCCAAGGCCGACTGTGCAGCTGACTTTAGTCTGACCTCCGGCCATTCTTCTCTGGGGACGTTTCTTAGGATCTGAGCAGCTATCCATCTAATCAATCAAAACAAGCATATGCTACAGAATGAATGACAATACATTTGAAAGCTTTCATACATGTAAGTGTTTGATGTATTGGTGCTGTATTCATAAAAAGTGAAACATTATGATTATTAATAATCTTACAACAGGTGTTGATATAAGAATAGCTATTCCACTTTCTCAGAGCAATGTGAAACCTTGTTTCACATGATAATAAGGAAAAAAAAAATCATATTTCATGTAATGAAAACAAAAGAAATAATAAAAGCGTGATATTGACTCATTCAATTGCTTGCCACTGTTGTGCCTATAACTATTTTGGAAAAAAAAAGAATCTAAAATGTTATAACTTTCTTATTACATCGGATTTAAACGAAACTGTTGATACGCGTGTTGGATTTTTCTTGTTTTATACAATTCAACTTATGGTGGGGGGGATCTAGGCGTTTGATGACTTGCCTCCTATGTGACTTCTGTAGCAACTTGGAAAGGGGCCTCATCCACTTGTGAGGCTCTGGCCATTCCAGACTCCTCCCATAATCCCTCTTCTGCTTGACCCGACCAAACGTAGCCTTGACCTTGTTCATGTAGGACCTCCTGACGTAGCGCTTGTAAGCACTCATGAGGTAGATGGCTCGGATCTTCTTGACTCGCCACCTGGCTAGAGTGCCTCTCCAAAGCTTTACAAAAAGAGAAAAAGAGGTGGACAAATCTTTAAAGACAAAGATTAAAGTTCTTTAGTGTGTCCATAATTCCTCTTCTGCTTGACCCGACCAAACGTAGCCTTGACCTTGTTCATGTAGGACCTCCTGACGTAGCGCTTGTAAGCACTCATGATCAGGCAGATGGCTCAGATCTTCTTGACTCGCCACCTGGCTAGGGTGCCTCTCCAAAGCTTTCAGAAAAAAGATTGCAATAATAATAGAGGTCCAACCTCTAATACGTTTGAAACCCCAAACATCTTAACCCCCCCCAAAAAAAATTACTCAAATAATGTATCAATATTCCTGGAGATTCATATCATTCCATAAATGTGAAAGCATCTGGGGGACAATTTCATGAAAGTTGTCAGCACTGACAAGTTGTCTTTCTCTGACAGTTACCATAGTAACAGTCAGAGGCCAGTGCCTTTCAGCCAATCAAAACCAAGCATTTCACTTAAATTGTCAGCAACGACAATTTAGTCCGTTCTGACAATTTTCATGAAACACCCAACTGTGCTCAGATTCTTCATGACTTGGGCCAAATTAGGTGGATTGCATTTGAATTTTTTTCGGAACTTAGAAATAAGTATAAATGCTATTGCTTTTATTTGTTTAAAAACAAATAGGACCATATTCTGAAGTCCAATAGGCTACAGTCTTACTCTGTGCGAAAATGGTGGGAAGCTGAAAATATCAAAATTTGATTTAGTTATTACTCCCAGACAATTATGAATAATTTGTGAAACAAAACTGTACAAGGATTTGTGTCACATACGGCTAGTTATAATTAGCCAATGTTTGGACCAGAATTCAACTTAGACCAAAGCTTAGAAAACCGGCCATAATGGCTAGAATACCTTTTGCAGGAATGTCGCTAGAGCTGGAAGCAACCTGGTCCTGGCCTCCTCGAGCTGGACTATCGTCCTTGGGGTTCTGATGAAAATCTTTGTCTTGCCGTACTTGACATCATGGTCCAGCTGGAGTTCACTGACCAGGGTCTGGACCCCGAGCTTGTCGTCTCCCCCTCGGAAGTTAGGCCAGGTGTAGCCTGATAACATCTTATACCTAGAAAGGCCAACGATGATGAGAAAATAATTTTATCAAGAAAATTGAGGTCTTATAAAATCTTACATGGCATAAAATGGTCTATAGGATCCTCCCCATCAAAGGAATCCTTTCACTTTGTGAGCAGCCGATTGAAAAAAAATTCTCGAACTAAGATGAATCATACATGTATGTCTGAGTGCTTGTATCTGTCCTCAAAATCCCTGAAACAGACCCCAATACAGGATGAAAAACTATCATTTAGACTCAAGTAGCTACTGATTAGGCTGATTTTGATAAACATGCATGCCCGGTTTTCTCAAATTCAAAAAGAATGGTGAGAATATGTATGGTCACATGATGCTATATAGACCAATCAGCACACAGGATTTAATTCATGTAGGATATAATATTCCATGAATTTGTCCAAGGGTCAATTAAGATAGATAGTTATTAAAGATTCCATGACAATGAAAAGTACATTTCTACCATCCCCTCTATCAATCTGTATCAACGCCATCAAACTCACATGCCTATTTTAAGACAAGCTGCAAAATGACTATAAGAGTGAAAAAAGGTTTTTGTTTACTTGGGTTTATTTTCAATGTCTTACGCCAATTCCTCCAATTGCCAATTCGTCTACTTTCATTTGGTCTTCCATTTCATCTATGACCATTTTGGCTAATAACCAGTTTGTGCAATAGCCAGTCCATATACCATTTGGTCTAATTAGACCAAGTGTTAATTGTGCAAAATGAATGAAAATAAAATGGATATTAGACCGACTGGTTATCAGATGAAATGGCCAAAGACAAAATGGCCATTAGACCAAGTGATGATGAGATCAAATGGTTATTGGACTAAATGGTTGTTAGACAAAAAGTTGATGGACAGAATGGCATAAGACAAAATGAAGGTAGACCATGTGGTGAAGGGAAGAGTTGGCAGTAGACAAATTGGCAATTCACCCTTTACAGGTATGCCTGTGGCAGAGTTGATACCTAAACGTATACTCACTGGCATCACCTCAAACCCGATTATTTCCTGTTTTTATGATCATTGCTTTATCTATCCTCCCCTCCCATCTCCTCTGATAAAAGCAATTTCCACAGCTTTCATCACTGCCAATACACATTTCTTCGCAGAAATGAAATTACACCTCTCCATAGTTGTAAACAATATCATTTTATAAATTTCCATTTATTGAAGATTTATCTTTTTTAGTAGGTCTCTGACAAATACAATGTGCAAAAGTATACTCATCAATGTCTTGACAAATACCTCTTCCTACCTAAGGGATGTTTTGTACATTTAGGTTATGAAGAAAAGAGTTTTTACATCGATAGATTTCCATAGTTGAGATTGACCAGGGCCCTGACACAGAGTTACGAAATCACAACAATGGAAAGCAAGCCATGTTAACATCTAAAATACATGTTTGTTCAAAATATTTTGTAGATTTATTGGTCTCTTAACAATTCAGTATGCTTCTCTTTGTATTCAAAGGACAATGTGAAAATTTCCTATTTAAAGAAAGAATTCTGACATTGTTGGATTTCCATATAGTTTAGATTGATTGGATCAATTGTAACTCCATGTAAGATAGGGCCCAGATCAATTGCAACTTTGTAGGACAGGCTCTGGTATATTGGTTTACCAACCTGAGAAGAAATCGCTGGTAGTGCTGTCTGGAAGCGAAGCCTGCCCTCCTCACACGGACGTTCTCCAACAGTCCCAGATACCTGACTTGATGTAGACATCGAACATCCTCAAAGAGTAGGGGTGATTTCTCTTCGTTGGGTTTGATGCACCTCACGTAGTATGGCTCCTATAACATCATGGAGAAAGACATTTTGTTAGCCAACTGTCTATCCAGAGGCACCAAATCCATTTTCGGAAGGAGATTTCCTGATTTGGGTCCATTTAAAAAAATGTCCTGGGGAGCGTTTTATCAATATTTTCATCCGACAAGTTGTCAGATCTGACATGTTTCCATGATTTTGATTGGCTGAGAGGCACTGTTCCTATCGTAACTGTCGGATAAAACGCCCGACAAGTCCTTTCATGGAACGCCCCCCTGCTCTCCAGTTTGAGTTTGAATCTCTCCTACTCTATTTGTATTTCCCTTCCTTTTCTCCTGATCCCGGCAAATACGAATCTGTATCAATGTATTTTACTTCATTTATTTTTCTCAAAGGCTCTGTCACACCGTTCGGTGCAAACCTTTCAGATGAGTTGCAGGTACAGTTGAGGCCAGAAGTTTACATACACCCAGGAAATTCATATAAAAGTTGACACTTGCGAAGCATCATAAAAATTTACTGCATCTTGACATATTTGTGCTATCAGGACAAATTTAATATCAAACAAATGAGTATGTCATGCCACTTCATCACATTCCTTTGTCACCAGGAGCTGAAAAATATGTAGGTGTCATTTCTCCCCCCCCCCCAAATCTGCATATTTTAGTCAAATTAGAAATAAAAACTTGACATAAAAATTTCATATTTGTGCTAGTAACTTCTCAACACACTGATTTCAGATTACACTTTTTGTTCAATGGTGACATATCATGATAGAAAAAGTAATATAAATCATAGATTTAACATTTATATATTTCTATGAAACGTTGTTTGGATATATAGCAGGGCCCGCTGGGAGAACAGTTAACGGAACTGAAGTGGCTACCCTGGGTAAATATACCATTATTATTAAGGGGCATTGGAGGAGGCCAACTCAAACTTGCCTCCTCCCTAACCTGCCCCACAGGTCAACTGATAGAGGCACTCACTCACCTTAGAGGCCAGGTTTTTAACTAGTTCTATCATGGAGTTCTTGAAGACTGTACCAGCAGTGGGCGGTCGCTTGGTTACCTACACAAAACAATGAATATAGAAGCTTGCAACATGATACAAAATATGACAAAATATTGGGAGTACAAAGGAAAATGAGGAAGAGGGAAATTTATGGGATAAAAGGAAGACATGACAGAGTGAGGGGGGGGGGGATAAAAGAGAAAGGAAGAAAAAGAAGACACTAGAAAAGAATAGAATAAAGTTTGTTCTACACAAAAGACCAGCTGCCTCCTAGTCAATGTAACTGGCTCCACCTATAAGTGTGTTTTTATTCATGGTGATATGATTATAAAAATGAAATTTCCAGGCTCTTCCCAGCTTTTACGTGTAGGAGCCTCCCTGTAGGACCAAAAAACAAAATTCAATTCCAAATTGGAGTAAAAACTCAAACCAATCTTGCCTTTTCTGTGATGTGAACTTGATTTGGACTTTACTCAAAAGCACAAAGCTTGCATTAATGCAGACTTTTTATGTGAGTATTTTTTATGTAGTCCTAATTGCACTGTAAGCCTATGTGTATATTATTTTATAAACCCGATGTGAAAGGAATTCCCTACAAAGGACCATAAATATATTCAATTCAGTTCAATCTAATTCAAGTCACATTATTCTGGACCTTAGTTACGATAACTTTACTTTATCTAACTTTCCTACTTAATGCAGAATGCAATTTGTTATATAACTGGATGGTAGTCATGTCACAGTGTGTGGTGGGCTCGAGATTTGTTTTGTATTCTATTCATATTCTTTCATATTTAAAATATTTAAATCTTGTAAATATTAAAACATTTAATATGTACAAGATAATGCATGGTATGCTGCCGGACAGTATTCGTAAGCAATTTATTTTAAGTGATTGTAACTTCATGCTAGATCATCGTCTCTAAAAATCAAATTACCCTTAGTTAAAAGCAATTATAAGAAAAGTAGTTTACAGTACAGGGGGGTCAGAAGCTGGAACGCACTACCTAATGACTTAAAAGTAACTAGTTTCAACATATTTAGATTGGACACCAGAGTGACGTAAGCATGTTTGTTCTGTTTGTTTTCCTTTGTAATATTGATGATATTTTATTTGTATATTTATTTCGTATTATGTATCTTAATTGTATATACATGTAATGTGATTTTAATATGTATGCACGGACGTTCAGAAGAACAGCCATTGGCTGAAGTTCGTTTACCGTGTTGAAATAAAATAAATGAAAATAAGTATGATTATCTTGTATGAAGTATTGAGGATTAATCAAACTTACAGCAGTGACTTTCTGCTGACCTTCAGGCCACATTGATGAGATTGTTGCGTTCTGACTGGAGAAGAGAAGACGTTTGAAATCCTGGAAGAGGGTGTCCTTGTTCTTGTCCATGAAACCAGTCACATCATAGCTGCACAGGGTGAGAAAGACAATACAAGGCCCAGTTTACACAAAAAAATATACACACATTACTTTCATTTGATGGAGGGTAAACTGCCACTTGGTGTACTACTACTCGGTCTATGTTCTGTTTGGTCTCATTCAAAATGGTCTGATCCTAGAGCATCTACAACAAATTCACCTGATTTAGCCTTGAGTCTTATTACCCTCCCCTGCACACATTCACCTATCACTGACACTTTTAAGAAGAGACTGAAGGTGCACCTTTTCCAGACACAGCAGCGATAATGTTTACAATTTGTCTTCTTTAGTAATTCTGTAGACTATTTGTATATGTACTATGGCCCGTGTTCTGAAGTCGGGTTTAACTTCGACCATGGTCTAACTCTGTGCTAAAATTATGGGAAGCCAAACATTTCAAAATATTGTTTACAGTGATTGCTTCTCATATTTACTGTGCTCCTTACTACTTCTTTAATGGTGAAGACAACTGTCATCCGTATCCTTTCCAGGCAGTTAATAATGTTTTGGGAGACAAATGAGCTGATACATTGAATCCCTATTGTTATAGATTTATGTAACAACTGGCTATCCATACTTAAACCACAACTTTAAACCTGAGTTTAAGTTAAACCCGACTTCAGAATATGGGCCTATGTGTTTCTATTTGAATGAATAACTGTAAATTATGTAATATTTTATTATGTATGGGTACTTATTTTCATGTAATTTTCTATTTCATTTTGTATAAAGACACTTTGAAACTTTTGTCTAATTTCCATTTTGGCTATACCAATTTTGTCAAAAATCCACTGGCTGTATTTTATTGTGTACTGGTCCGGGGTTCAAATCCCACCGTAGCACTCGCGTCCTTTTGCAAATCTCCATTTGCAATTCTTCACCCAGGTGTTGTAAATGGGTACCCAGTAGGTAGGACTTCCTTGAATGCTTGAGTCTTTGATCAGGATAGCCGTGCTAAAGCCGGGGTAATAGTGTGCAGCGCTTAGAAAGATTTGTATTAAGCGCTATATAAATGTTGCTTATTATTATTATTAGACTACCTGACAAGTAGGACAACCAGCTTGAAGAACAAGAGAATATGAACAGACTTACGTGACATCACCAGCATAATGCTTGATCATGAAGTTCTTCCCGTGTTCAAGGCTCTTCTCTCCTGGCTGGAGAGCTCTACTTGTGAAGTGAGGATGGGAGGAGAGTTTCTTGTTCATAGCATCCAAAAAGATCTAACACGGAAGAATGAATAAATATGATAAGGAAGAGAGTGAACTACTACTGTACACACAACAATGCCACGGGGGGGGGGGGGGTGTGGAGGGAGGGAAGGGAGAACTATGCTCCTAAGATTATTCAAGTAGTGAAAAGAGGGGACGAATGGGGAGAAAAAAAAGGAGTGAAAAAAAAAAAATATGGGAGAAAAAGTGTGGAAAAAGGGGAAAAGGGGGAGAAAAAGGAATAAAAAAAGAAGAAAAGGGGGAAAAGAGGTAACGAGAGAAAAAGGAAGAGAGAAAAGTAGTAAAGCAGAAGCCTAGGTTGTATAACTCTTTACTACCCCTATTACTCAATTAAAACAACACTAGATGTTAGGTGTTCCTACCCCCTCCCCATAAAAAAAAACCCTTGTTCCACCCTGACTGCAGAGATACAACACTAAATCTTAATCAGCATAAAAGTAAAGAAAAAAAATCTTCAAAGTCCTAAATATGGTTTCTTAACCCTAAAAGGACTAGGGGGGCGATATTTCTGAAACGCAAAAAGATAGAGCCACAAAATTTTAAGATTTTTTTCTTTAAAGTCTTGCGCAACATACTGAAAATGGCTCATTTTTATACTTTGTATTTTTTATATTTGGCTTTTAATATGCAATTTTCCTTTGTGGAATCCTTTAAATATGACTACAAAGATGACACCTGGAGGAAAAAAAAATTGGGTGTTGAATATGCAAATAAGGTTTTTCATGAATAAATTTACATATTTTATTAATAAAAAAAAGAAAATATTTTTTCGTTTTTTTTTTTTACTGGCTTGTAGTTTATGTGGTAAAGAATGTGCATGCCAAATTCGTGCGAACGGCGATGGAAACTTACGGCATCGGTGATCTTCCCAACGTTCAAGCAGGCCTCGTCGAGGATCGCGATGACCCCCTTGTGTTGCTCCTCCACCAGGTCACAGATGATGCAGTTGTTGAAGTATTCCACCTTGGTCCACTCGATGCCTTCCCGCTGGTACTCCTCCTGCTCCTGCTTCAGGACGAGCTCTATGAAGAGCTGCTGAAGCTTCTCATTGCAGTAGTTGATGCAGAACTGCTCAAAGCTACACGGATGGACAGAAAGAAGCATACAAATAACGACTGCAATCTTCATTTCATGGGCAATTCCTATTATGTACGCCTCACTATCTAAAGTCTGAATTCAGTAAAAAATAGGAGGGAGGGGGGGTAAGTCCATGGAATATTTGCAGATTTTGTGTACACAATTGTGCTTAATTGAGTACATAAACTGAGAAAATTTTAATAATAAATGCACGCTTTTGGTTCATTGCAAGATAGTGCTGGCAATGCTGGCAGCTTTTACCTTTATAGGCATACCTGGGGCCCATCTTACGAAGACTATGGAAAGCCAGCAAATTCAACATATATAATGCATGTTTGTTAAAAAAATTCTAGACATGAATGTATATCCATGAATTCATTGATTTCTTGATAATTTGGTGTGTTCTCCTTTGTTTACAAAGGACATTTTGCAAATTTCATGTAGAAAAAATTATGATACTGATGGATTTCCAGAGTTACAACTGATTGGATCAATGTAACTCTTTGTAAGACGGGGCCCTGGCCTCATAACCTCAATCCCTCAATCACTTTACTTATTTGTTTTGTTGCCCCCCCCCCTTCGAAATTTATGTTTACATATACCTGA
Source organism: Lytechinus variegatus (assembly GCF_018143015.1). Lineage (NCBI taxonomy): Eukaryota > Metazoa > Echinodermata > Echinoidea > Temnopleuroida > Toxopneustidae > Lytechinus > Lytechinus variegatus. The sequence goes on along the minus strand of NC_054752.1, from coordinate 23,837,058 downwards.
TTCGGAAATTATTTTTATTCTGAGCACATGATAAACATAACTTGGATTTCCTACAATTTGAAAATGAAATGAAAAAAAATGAAATAAAGAGATTATCCAGAAAAGACTTAAAGATCTCAAGTGTCTAACCTGTTGTCATCAAATATCTCAAAGCCGTAGATGTCCAGCACACCGATGACCGTCTCCTTCCCATGATCCTTCACTGTACCTTTGACTTCAATGGCATTGTTCACCTTACCCACGATCCACGTGAAGAGGCGTTCATACATTGCCTGGAAAAATAATAGTAATAATAAAAAAACTCTTTTTTGTGGATGGTTGTGCAAATAAGCTGTTTATGGTAACTTTACTATTCAATGGTAATTGAATAGCCAATCAAAATCAAGAATTCCATAGAAGTAATCCCTGGATGGCAAAGGTCATACCACAATTTATGATGATAATATTAGAAAATCAGACAACTGTTGGCAGGCCAAGATGATACTGATCTTCAAATTAACACCATCATCATCATCATGTTACGAGGTGAGGTAATCCTGGGGACCGTTTCATGAAAGTTGTCAGCACTGACAAGTTGTCTTTCTCCTAAAGTTACCATAGTAATAGTCAGAGGCCAGTGCCTTTCAGCCAATCAAAACCAAGGATTTCACTGACATTGTCAGCACTGACAATTTAGTCACTGCTGACAGCTTTCAAGAAACACCTACTTGTTGACCTCAATCTCTTCATCTGAATTTATACAGTCTTCCATCTCCATATGATGTGTTATTATACATCAAATACATTGATGGAGCCTGAGTCAATAACTTCTTGGGGGAGGCTATTCCAGTCATTCACTACCCTGTTTATACTAAAAATGCATTAACGTATGTCTAGTCTAGATCGTTCTTTGAATATCTTTAACGTATGATCTCAAAGATTTGAATTTCTTGATGGCAAGAAAAAGTGACTTGAGTCCATTTTGATCATTCTTTTCAGTATCTTAAATACCACAATGGCATCTCCTCTCCTTCTTCTATAGTACCATCAATAACAGGAGGTGACCGATTATCGAAGAAAAGAATAAATCCTTTGATGTTTACCTTGGCAAAAGCATCCCTTCCGTAGTAGGCCTGATCCTTGGTGTGACCTTTGTGCACGACCTCGTTTGACCCTGCAGCAACGACCCGGAAGCATAACGCGGTGGTGAGGTCGTCTTTGCTGACCTTGAGCAGGGTCGCGAGCGTCTTGATGGCATCCTTGTTTTGGACCTTGGATCCTTCATCTTTGTCAGGCTCAAATTGCACCTCACCCTATTAAAAAAAAAAACAAAACAAAACAATGATTGCCTATATTCAATAGGTACGAGTATCATTAAAAGTAAATATGCCACAACAAATTTATAAAGTTAACATTTTTATCTTGTTTGTTTTTTTAGAGATATGAAATAAATGAATTTGAAATAGATGTAAAATAAATGAATTTGAATTCAAATCTATACTAAAAATATCATATAATGGATAAAACATTACCCAAAATATATAACGATAATAAATCTGATTAAATAAAGTTGTCAATTTTTTAACAGTGGTTTTGCTGTTTTCATTATGTTGCCAATTTAGAGAGGGTAGTAATTAACTCCATTTCCTTTCACCTATTTAAAAAAAAATCTAAATCATGGTGCGATGGGTAGCCTTCTGGATAAAGAGAATATGAAAGTATCTCATAAAAAAGATATGGTATCTCTGATGAATAAATTTACTACATTAACTTACCAGATGCATAATGGCAGCTACCATTGTCCAGACAGTCTTTTGCTCTTCCGGGGTGAAGCCAAGATCCCTCATTGCTTCTTGAGCTGCCTTGTAGTCCCTCCTATCATGTCCTGCTTGTGAACCCTACAATAGAAATATCTATTCATTTAAATATCAATTTTTACAACATATTGCATAAATTTGTCATTTTGATCATCCATTTTAAAATAGACATTTTTTTCAAGCAATCTGTATGACTACCCTTCTCCTGCCTATTGTGAATGTTAATGATAATTTGGCAAAAAATCATGTTTGTTTGGAATTTTGTCTATGATTATACAAAAATATATCAAAAAGCGATCACCATACTTTGGTTTGTTTTGCTATGAAAAACTATACATTTAGGAGAATATAATGACATAAAAGAAAAAAAAACATTCAAACAACATTCATACATTAAAACAATTTATAATACAAGATAGAAATAGGGACCCCAAAGAAGCATGAGCTGGTAGCTGGGGTTCCTGACACGTGTTTTAAATGAATTGTATTACTTTCTCTTTGATGATTACAATGCAAACAATAATACAAATAGCAAGTTTCGGATGAGCACTGGTAGATTTCCACTTTTATTTTTCATGTTATCAAATGAAAATTTAGTTCATAAACAGCTAATCTATCCAGACTACTGCTTAGACTTGGTGCATATTTGACAAAATGAATATAGCTATAGCCTTGCTATGAAGACAAATGGTAAATTGGCTAAATGGAAATTAAACCAAATGATAAGATATTAACTTAATGATGGTTATAGATTAACTTAAAGAGTAGACAAAGCTGGTGTAGAAATCTACTTTAGACTATTGGGCCAGTCAGAAAATCGCAATGTTTTATATATTTTGAAGGTAAGGTCACTTTTTTAAACTGAACTTTTTAGAGTGTAAACTTTTTAATTGCATGTATCATTACTGCAATAGGAATACTAAAAGAGAATCACTGACATCACTGAAGGAATGAGAAACACTGACAAGTCATGACACAAAAAGAACCCTTGGGATGGTTACAGAGCAATTAAAGAGGAAGACAAAATGCCAGCGACTACATCACTATCTAAAGAAGATTAGCCAATTAAATTGATTTGATGACAATCTACACTTTATTCTGTGAATGTTTCATTAAGCTTTGCTATATATACAAATGATTTTATGATTAAATGTATATGACTGACTTTAGGAATGACTTGCTGGAATTACATCTTAACATTGTCTTTATGATATACTTCACGTTTGGCTACAAGTATGACTTTTATAGTTGCATCAAGTTTTAATGAAATAATTTACATTTTAAAAAAATAATTTACAAATAACTTTATGAATGACTTTGTGAGTGACTTAACAGATGACTTGAAAATGGAAAGCCAAAAGGGTTGCTCAATCCTAAAAGCAATATGCTATTAAAGAAAACAAGAAGAAAGATTGTCCTATATGATTTGCTTGGCATAACTGTCATTATTTCCTATCAATATTTATTTTAACTACATGTATTCTAGCTGTTTATAATAAGGTCAAAATTTAAACAGCTACATGACCCCTGTCCCCTTTTATGTGCTAATACTGCACTTTAAACTAGGATCAGGCAAGTGATCTTTGAATGCTCCATATTACTGCAGAATATTATAGAATTACGGGAGACTACACACTCCCACAACTACACAGCAAATGCAGAAGGTGGAGTCTAGTATTATCATGAGAAAAATTTGCCTGAACGATAATGATGTACAATAGCAGAGAATTTGATAACTTTTGGGGGGTCTGAAATATTGAACAGGAGTATATTTCAAACTGTGATTTACTGATTCGCTACACACAAACATCCCCAAATGATAATGCAGATTTTTAGTCTCAAATATTTCAAAGACCAAAGTGGTGGAAACTGAAAGTAAAAAGTATATCATTTGAATTAAAAAGATTTCATTTGAAAAAAAAAGGAAATGCAATGGAAAGCAATTGATCTATAAAAATGATAAACATTTGAATCACAATAGACATTTTTTGTTTCTAAAAACCAAGCACTGCATTACATGAAATAACGACTCATGAAAACTTGCATTTTGCTAATAGGACTTGAACACAGAAAGCAGAGAGGCTAATTTTGTTTGAGAATGAATGAATTCAAATTGTAACATACTTTAGCCTCTGGTAGCTCCCTCTCCTGATGCAATACAACACAATAGAGAAATAAACAAAGTTTAAACAGAGTACTTAATGTCAATAATGAGTATTTTTACACCATTACAATATGATTTCATATGACATCATAAACTAAATAAAATGGGAAAGGAGACATAACTTGTCACAATGATCATTAGCTTTGAAGGGCAAGTCCACCCCAACAAAAAGTTGATTTGATATAAAAAGAGCAAAATCAAACAAGAATTGTACTGAAAATTTATTTAAAATCAGATGTAAAAAAAAAGAAAGGACATTTTTAAATTTCGCTTATTTTCTGAAGAACAGTAATCTGCACATCCTGGTTGGTAGGCAAATGATTGGGACTGATGACATCACCCATCCACTCTTTCTTTTGTATTTTATTCAGACAATAAACAACAAAAGAAATAGTGTGTGAAGAAATCATCAACTCTCGTTTGCAAGTTACTGAGATGGGCATATAGGTGTTTTGCAAAATAAAATTTCATCATGGCTTTCTTATTTTACATACAATTATGATTGAATTTTGATTTTTCTCCATGAATCAAATTAACATTTTTCTGGGGTGGACTTGACCTTTAACACATTGGCTTTAATAGGATCTACTGTTATTATCAGTAAAGATACGTTCATGAAGTCAGTATTTGAACGCTTGAAGTAGGATCCATGCTTGAAGGAAGGAAAAAGAAGGAGGATGAATACTAAAGCCCAAGAAAGAAAAAAATACAGAAAGAAAGAAAAAGGAAGGGTGAGAGAATGGGGGAAGAAGGAAAAAGGAGAAAAGGGAAGGAGAACATTAGTTTGTATGCACCGACTCATATTTCATGTGTTTCACATACAGAAATAGTCTGACTAAATATCATGCTTTATCTACACACATATTGATGATGCAATACTGCAGGTCCTGTGAGCATAATCTGATTAATATGCGATAATAGAGACCTTTCGTTTTCTGTGACGAGCCATGTGAACGTACAAGATTAAGGAATTTTGGAAGCGCTGCGCATGCGCGAAGTAATCTGTGACGTGCCTTCTCTCTCACTGCCCAAATCTGTGACTCGTATTTGAGGGTTTTGACATTCGGTGTCATAGTGCTCAAACGAGCGCTAGTTCGTACATGATGTCATGCAAGCTTAGCAAAAATGAATGAAGCCGCATCAACATTCGAGTTTCGTTGATTCAGCAGGGCTGGTAAGCTGCAAATTACTGCTTGTTACCAGCTTTTCCATTACATTTAGTGTGTCCTGTTTTCAGACACTACATATCCGATAGGCAATTGATGTTCTATTTCCAAACAACTGTGTTTTTTCGACTTTTTGCGCAAGAGTGCAAATGTTGCACCCACAGTTGCCCCACTGGTTCATAGCTTGATGCTACGCCTGATTCTCCGGCCGAGCATCGGCCCACGGCCCGCTCGCTATCACGCTGGTATATATGCTGTGGCCCGGTACGGGTATGTCGACTTAAATCGAAACTGTTTTCATCAATACAAACGTGATACTGAACGAGCGGTGGCACCACTTCCGGTGAACTAGGATTATGTTGCTGTCGCAGACAATCGAAAGCTTACAAATGTTTTAAAGTTGGTGAGGTGTTAAAACCTCTTATCTCAACTCAAAATAAGTTCTTGAGGACAACCCACAGAATGCTCTATCTTAGAATTATGCCATACGTTGTAACAACCTCCCTTTGCTTACAAATACATGTATTGTAGTTCTCTGCAGGAATTAAAGGGGGCTGTTAAGATTTTGAGTACAGTTATTGCGATTTTACCAGCCCGCAAAATATACACCCCACACAACTCAGAATTTAAGTTTTAAATTTTAGTCAGACTTTTGTGAAACATTCTCCAGGTTAATTTATAGAGTTTATGTAGGTTTGGGGTTAGTTATGGTGAAAGCATCAAATGGACTCACTGTTGCGCCATTTCCCTGATTGATGTAGAAGAAGGCTTTAGGATCCCTCTTCAGCTTGAATTCCTTCAGCATCTGTTCCGTGCATCCTACTAGAAGCTGGTAGAACGAATGAAAGTTCCTCTCTCCTTTCTGCTGGTGTATAACTCTTGACTGGAGAGAGAGAAAGAGAGGCAGGGAGAGGGAGACGGGGAAAGAGAAAGAGAGAAAGAAAGAATTAAAAGGTAGGGAGAGAGAGACAGGACAGAGGTAAGGATGTACATGTAGAGGGTAGTGAGAGAGAGAAAAAAAATAAGAGGCAATTATTGTGACGAGCATTGGCATTTACATGTACATGAAATGTGAATAATATTGCATTTATATAGTGCACATATCCACCTTCTTAGGTGCTCAAGGGGCTATTACCCTCCATGTATATTACCCTTGCAAACCTGGTATACATGTACCTATTCCGGTGCTCACAGCTCTTTGAGGAATAACTTCCTGCCGGTACCCATTCAACCATGGGTTGAGTGCAGCACAATGTGGGTAAATTTCTTATAAGGAAAACACACCATGGCTGGGAATCGAACCCACGTCCCTCAGATTGCAAGATGAGAGTCTTTACCACTAGACCATGACGCTCCCATAATTCATACAGTGGAAACAAAATGTACATACATGTACATAGGCTGGGGATGTTTAAGCACCTGGAAAATTCATACCCTTCCCCTGTACGTTCCATACATGTATATCATATTCTATACAATAAGGAGTAAAGATTAAACAGGTGCAGGGGGTGGGCCCTCGGGGGGCAGGATATACCCCCTCCCTGTACATGTATGTTCAATAATATCATATTCAATACAAGAAGGAGTAAAGATTAAATAGGTGCCGGGGGGAGTGGGGGGGGGGGGGGTGGGGAGCAGGATATCCCCCTCCCTGTCTGTTCAATAATATCATAATCAAAATAAAATGCTCTAAACAACAGACAGTGCAGGGAATAGACACAATACAGTCACTGTTAGTACAAGTCCCCCCCCCCAAACAATATAATCATTATTAGAAATATACTGGTACTAATCTCCTATCAGTATCGTACACATTCATATCTTGTAGATTGAATTTAAAAACTGGAACATGACAAAACATGATGAAACTATTAACAGACGAAAGGGAGAAATAGAGAGAGAGAGAGAGAGAGAATAGGAGGCCGTTCTCATTACGATTTCTAAAACTAGTTTACTGGAAACCGGTTCAAGAAACTAGTTTTACAATCACTTCACGTAAAGCAATCTTGTTGCTATGGAAACGCTCTCAGTGGGGTGACACGTTGAGCGTGAAACTCGAAACCGCAGCGTTGGCGTTATACACCTGTCATGCGGAGTAGCACGCTCAAAATGTGCGAAGACACGCTAAAACCAGTTTAACGAGGCAAAGCGATCTTGAAAACTACGAGGTGGTTTTCTGAACCGGTTTGGAAGATCGCTTCGACCGTTCTCACTACATATCAAACTAGTTTCCACTAAACTAGTTTTAGGAAGGTAGTGAGAACGGTGTCTAGGTGGGCTAGGTATATTTAAAGACGAAAACAAAAATTGAAAAGTGATGATAACAGCTATGATATCTCTTTGAAGATTTTTCTATTTCTTTTATACAAATTTAGAAGTATAATTATTTGATTTTTTAATAATGAAAAGCTCCATATTTTGTGCACTTCCTGATTTTGATTTTTTTCATAAATTTATTCTGTAATTGCTTCTAAGAAACTGAATAACTTTCAATAAACAGCCATTTTTAAATGGAAAGTTTCAGTTCTTAATAAACCTTCCTGGTTCTCTCATTTCTTCCTTCTCAGTAATTGTTTTTAATAGACCATGGGTCCATTGCATAAAACTTTTAACAACAAATGTGCAATACCAGTTTAAAACTAATGAAATCTATCAACTTGCTTGGCCGATCTGTGCATTTATTATAATAACAAGTCTTTAAACTCTTTATGAAACAGGCCCCATGTAAAAGTGATACCATTGCCTACAGGAACCATCTGATCTCTGTATAAAGTCTATGAGATACATAATTAAAACGGTTATTCAAGGGGTTTCACTACTTAATGTGTCCGTGCATACATCAACATTTCCTTACTTAGAAATTCCTACTCCAAAATAATAAATCAATTTGAAAAAAGACCATTAAACAACAGCAGCATTTGCCAATAACAGTAAAAGGTATGACTAACACCAGCCGGTTGGCAAGAACTCTGGCAGAGCTTTTTTTTACCCAAGATAATTATGTACATGGTTTTCAAAACCATTTCATAAAATATCAAAATCTTTCAATGCACAACCATGAAATGCTAAAAAAGGTCCATTTTGATTGTACTGACCAAGGACTTCCAGATAATAATAATAATAACAATGATGATGATGATGAGAATAACAATAATGATAATAATAATAATGTGGCTTATAAAGTCCCAAATCCACTCTTTAGAGTGCTCAAGGCGCACAAAGACCTAACAATTAAATAAAAGAGTTTTTAGAAGATTTTTAAAAGTCTTGATAGAGGTGCACCTTTTTGTATTTCCCTTTTCAGAGAATGGGTTCTACCAGAAATGCTGATAAAATCTGAAGACTTGTTGCAACAAATTTACTTCAGGATCTGTGTCATGTTTGGTTATTAATTAATGCATATTGTAAGTGTGCAGTGAATCAATCAAGGTTGAAAAATCATGTACATGAAAATGTGTGCATCATACTGAATACAAGCATTTCACATTAAGGAAGTATATTTCGTGGGAAATAAATTTTCTCCAAATATACATGTAGCATGCAGAGCAAAAGTGTTTCATCCATCCATGTCAAAGTGGAACAAGCAGGAAATTCCCATGGCCTACAAAAACAGCAGAAACTGTATCATATTCAAAGACAAAGCAGTGTGTTTTGTGAAAGGCCGCTCATACATGTACCTGGTGCTCAGCAGGTGTATTCAGGCGGCCTCGATCGGTAGAATATCCATGAGATTTTGAGAACTTGTTCAGGGCTCAAATTCTTGCTATATTTACCACTTTCATACTGACCAGAAGCAGAACCCTTTTGGGGTAAACGCTCAACGTTATGGGCATGCACACTATGATGTGACAGCAGGCAAGGCGCGCGATTCAAAATCGCTAGCTCAGAAGCCCTTACGGTGCCCACACTCAACTTCACGCTGGGTTGGGAAAGTTCTTATAATTTGCTTTCACACTGCCAAAATACCTTGAACCTCAGAAAAATCCCTAGGAAATTTTTCAAAATATCTGCAATCACCTACTATTTAGCAGTATTTTCTAATCAGGTTGGATCATGGCAATTTCCTGATTGGAGAATACCTGGGGGTGTTTCACACAGCTGTTTGTAAAGTTACAAACAACTTTACGCACGACTGGAACATGTTCTTGGGTCATAACTCAATTACATAGGGATATCACAGAGCACAAGAAAGGATCACCAGTCGCTCGTAAAGTCATTCGTATCTTACGAACAGCTTTATGAAACACCCACCAGGAACTCAAAAACTTTGAGGTGGTCTGACTCTGAATACGCCAAACATTTAGAGGTATAGAGACGTGCAAAGTATGAATCAATTTTCAAGATCAAAGTTTTTATTCCATTAATAACTAGAAAAAAAAAATCCCACAGAATCTTACCCCAAAGTGAAAACTATATTGTTAATGTAGATATAGAAAGAAATGTGTATTGGTCATCGCTCACCACGCTACATGCCAGAACAACCTGGCTAGGGTTAAGATACACATTTCGAGATTTATATGTATGCAAAAAATCATAGGAAAGATCTCCTTTCTACCATTTGGTTAGGACCCTATTTGTCACAACCTCCCCCCCCAAAAAAAAAAAAAATGCAGCCCAAAAAACTTCATGGAGTATGTATTAGACGACTACAGTAGCTTGAAGAGGAAATTTAATGTCACCTCTTCCAAATTAACTTTACTGAAAATAATATGCCATATTAACATATTAATGGCATGAACCTTCCTCCAAAAAGGAAGTCATGCAATACCTAATATGGTCTTATCTGCAGTCATAACACATAGTCAGGATATTCCTAGACATTCAAACTAATAGATGCAAAATGATGCATACGATTCAACAAATTATATTTATGCACAGTTGCAGAATGCTGTAGGTATAGATGAGTAATGTTCATCAGAGATCACAACAGATAGTGTGTTTGATACACTACAATCTTGATGTGTGGACCAGTTCATGTCCTCACACCAAATCCTCCCAAAATAGCCCAAATCCCTTTTCAGTGAACTCCTTTTTTAGATCAATTAATACCCCTTTCATAAACCCAATTATGCGGCTAATAGCAGCATAATTTGGTCGTAAAATTGGAGGAGGACAAGAGTTATCCGCATTATTTTGATGCTGCTATTATCCGCATAATAGCAGCATCGGGACAAGATATTGAGTTTATGAACGCATTTCCAAATAATGCGGATAATTGCCATGGTGCGGTCACAAGGTCACCCTTTTCCAACACAACCGCATCGGAGGGGCGTGTCCAGTTGTCATGACGATTATCCGCCTTTTTCAGGACGGGCGCTCATAAAAATAATGCGGCTTATTTTCGGAGTTTGTGAACGCAATTTTTATTGAATTATCCGCATTACTCTTAGGCGGCTAATTGGAGGATAGGTTTATGAAAGGAGTATAAAACTCTGCTAGAGAGAACAATACCACAATGTGTATTCATTGCTGGGGGGGGGGCACTTCCATTGACGAGTGGATACCATGCGTGACCATGGGGTCTCGAAAAGCAACCTAAACACATATTTTTCATATTCTGAAAATGCACCCCTTAACAATTATTGGCGTGTGAAACCCTACCCTTAACAAGTATTGGAAACAAAACGATACTCTTGGCAAGTATTCCCTGAAATGAACCCCTAAATAAGTACAGCAATATTTTAGTATTATGTCACCAGAGCTGCCAACCTGAAAAAGAACATTTCAGTATTTTTAAAGTTGAAAATCAGTATTTCAGTGAGGAAATCAGTATTCTAAAAATACCATAGGACAACACATAAAGCTGAAACTTTAGAAATCAGTATTTTACATTAAACTATCAGTATTTTTCTCACTTTTTAGTACTAAATACTGAAAATCAGTACTACTTGGCAGCTCTGTACAGTCACAGGTCCGTCGGTTTTACCTTTACACATCATTTGGTTAAGTACAGCCCCATCTTCTACTCGCGCAAATCGGACTCTAAACGTGTAGTGTTGGGGCAATAAGGAAATAGTTTATAAAACATTTTAACTTTGTTTTATCATCATTTGACCCTAAACACATAACTCTACTGTTGGAGATTTATGTCACAAATTGGCTTTCCATAGTTAAACCACAACTTTACACAAGAGTTTAGATTAAACCTGACTTCAAAATACCAGCCAGCGTGTTTAGTGTGTCTACAGTGTGTTTAGTGTGTTCACATAGTGAATTATGTGAAGTTGTGATTCACACTGTGGACACCTCTACACTGTGGGTGTTCACAGATCGCTTGCATAGTGGGCTGTATCAATCCACGATATGCACTCTGTTAAAATGCTCAAAGTTGACAGCTTGAATTTCACACTATGGGTACCTCCACAGTGTGAGTGTTCACATAGCAGACTATGTGAAAACGTGATTCATGCTGTTTAAATGCTCAAATTTAACAAAGTGAAGACAAATACATGTATATGTGTACAAATTTGGACGCATCTAGAATGTGAGTGTTTACAGATCATTCACATTCACACTGTGAAAATCTCTAGAGTGCGTTCACAGACTGTGTACAGATTGATGTGAGTCACGCTGTTTAAATGCTTAAATTTAACAACGTGAAGATAAATACTGTACATGTGTACACCTTGTGGACGCATCAGAATGTGAGTGTTCACAGATCGTTCACATTCACACTGCTATTTCACACTATGAAAACTTCTAAAGAGTGTGGTTCACATAGTAGACTATGTGAAAACGTGATTCACTCTGTTTAAATGCTTAAATTTAACAAAGTGAAGATAAATACGCATCTAGAATGTGAGTGTAATACAGATCATTCACATTCACAATTGTTATTTCACACTATGAAAATCTCTTCATAATTAATAGCTGTATTTATAAAGCGCCTTTTGCCTGGGAATACAAAGCGCTGCTATTATTACCCCGGCTTTTAGCTCGAGCTACCATCACCGGCACTCAGTGCATGCAAGGAATTAATCCTGCCAGGTACCCATTCACCTCACCTGGGTCGAGTGCAGCACAGTGTAGATGCACTTCTTGCTGAAGGAATACACGCAATGGTTAGGATTCGTACCCACGACCCTCTGTTTGAAAGGCGAGAGTAAGAACCACTAGACCACGACGTGCCCCGCAGTTCTCTTCAGAGTGTGTTCACAGACTGTGTACAGATTGATGTGAGTCACGCAGAAATGCTCCAAACCAACAATTATGACGATAATTTCACATTGTGTCCTTACACACTGTGCACACAAAATTTAAGACGCTGTATTTTATCAAGAAGACGACGTCCAGACAAAGGAAATCTGATCGTTTTCATGCTTCATCACACCCTCTGCAATGTGAACAGGGTTTCTGATAGCTTGTGCTAAAAAACAGGACATCATTGAGTTGAAACAGGAAAGCAGGCTGAAATTAGACAGATAAAAGAGGAGACCAATGCCACTCCAATTTCCTTGTTGGAGGCGGTTACCTATAACCCACGATGCCATGAGGCTCATAGGGAACATTACTTTTTTTTAAAGGTCAAGTCCACCTCAGAAAAATGTTGATTTGAATCAATAGAGAAAAATCAGACAAGCCAAATGCTGAAAATTTAATCATAATCGGATGTAAAATAAGAAAATTATGACATTTCAAATTTTCGCTTATTTTTAACAAAATAGTTATATGAACGAGCCAGTTACATCCAAATGAGAGAGTCGATGATGTCACTTACTCACTATTTCTTTTGTTTCTTATTGTTTGAATTATACAATATTTTAATTTTAAGAATTTGATGATTAGGACCTCCTTGCCTGAAGCACAAAATGTTAAAATAATGTAATTCCATGTGTTCAGGGAGGAATGAAACTTCATTTCACATGACAATGAAAATCAAAATATTTCATATTTCATATAATAAAATACAAAAGAAATAGTGAGTGAGTGATGTCATCAGTTCTCTCATTTGCATACCGACCGAGATGTGCATATAACTGTTCTGTGAAATGAAGCGAAACTTTAAAATGTCATAACTTTCTTATTTTACATCCGATTTTGATGAAATTTTTGGTGTTATGCTTGTTGAATTTTTCTTTTTTTTTCAAATCAAGTTTTTGTTGGGGTGGACTTGTCCTTTAAATATGAGAATCAGTTTTTCTTTCATTCCTTTCACAATAAGGAAGAGAGATCTAACATGTATTTGACACAAGAAAAAGGAAAGTACGAGATAAAGTGCCATAAATAACCCAATTGGAATATATTACTAGTAAGTGTACAACACATGTGAGTTTCAACAAAAGGGCCCTTCTTCTTTTTCCATCCTGCATTAAAGATAATATGATCTTTGATTACAGAAAACCACACAAGATCAATTACTAACTGTAAGCTTCTATTTTGGTTTATCTGCATAAATGTGTCTTTAGGACTTTAGGATATAATGTAATGCAATTTGAAACAATGTGCTGTAATAATATACTTTTTTCTCAAAACAATAGAATAATGCATTTTTGTTCCTGATGATCTGCTGGTGAAGTACTTATCAAGGAGTTCCTTGGTATCAAAATCAGCGATAAGATGAACAAATTGAAAAACTATTAAAAAAAATGTCTGAAAACTGCCCCCCCCCCATTGAGGAAAAACAACAATGTCATATCAAGAAGATATCACCTCTCCTTGGTCATACAATGTATGTCCTCATAGGGGCAAACCTGCTGTTATCATAGTTATTGGGGGCGCTTGCTTTGGGGCACTCGCTTAAAAATATATATCAAAGAAAGTAAAAATCAACATTCGATCACAAGGAATAGTGTTTTGGTGTGATGATGGCCTGGTGATAAGTTTCCGTGGGGCTCCTCAAAAGAGGCCATGAATTTCCATCTTTAGAACACTTGAGTGGAAAGAGACCCCCTCCCCAACCCCCTCCTGTAGAGATGAGTGCCAGTCCAATTTCCTTTCAGAGGCACTCTCATAAAGTTATGCCACTAGCAATACTAAAGGAAGGAGCTAGAATCAGTAACTGTTATATTTGTCAATTTGGAAATGAGGGCATATTTGGAAAATCTTAGCTGAAGCCAAGAAAAATTACACCCAGTAGTCATGTAATGTGAATGTTTGTTTGTGAAATTCCATTTGAAAGACAGAATATCAGAGCCCTTTAAAACAACTTTTAGAAAAAAAACCCTCAAAGGACAGTGTATTATTGTTTTTTTTTTTTTGTTTAACCTCTCATTGCCCCAAGGGAGGGGGCTCCTACATGTACATGTAAGTTGAAGGAAAATAAATTTCCATCACTCGATTGTTTATAGTTGAATGGAACTCCCTATTTTAGCCGTAAAAATTCAACAAGGAAATTTTCAAAACTCAATTACATTTACATTTTGAAAAAATGATATGCGAAAATATCCACAATATGTCTGATTAGAATTTAATGTAAGTTAATTGCATTTTGTAAAAAAACAAAACTAATCGTTCATGTAAGACTAATCTACAACTTTCGTTCATTTACATTCAGGGAAACACTTTCTGGAAAAGCTCATAAATTTTTTTAACATTACATATTATTTTGCCAATTCATGGTCAAACGACTAATAATCAAATACTCAGTTGGGCCATTTCATAACATTCCTGTTTGGAAATTGGCCCTTTAAACAAACTGGTAATATACCACAAGGTTAAAAATGAAACCTGTGGGACATTCTAGAAATAAACGTGGTAATTAGACCTTCTGATCATAAGGGATAAATACCAATTAATGCAACAGGCCATATTGATTGGATCGGAGAGTTATTACAACAGACATAAGTTTTAGTGTGAATGCATCTTCAAAGTGCACTTAATATCTAGCCATTCATCAAAAGACTTCCTATTTTTCCTACCTGAACATGTATACTGAACAAATTTCATATAGGATAGATTCATTTAAAGGGATGGTCCGGGCTGAAAGTGTTTATAGTTGAATATTCTCTGAGCAAAATGCCGAAAATTTCATCAAAATCGGATAACAAATAACAAAGTTATTGAAGTTTAAATTTTAGCAATATTTTGTGAAAATAGTCGTCATGAATATTCATTAGGTGGGCTGATGTCACATCTCCACTTGTTCTTTTGTATTCTATTATATGAAAATAGGTTTATTCAAATATTTTCCTCCAAGAACAAGAAAAATTGGATTGACATCTGATTTAGTGCATTAGATATTTATTGCTGCAACTTATTTCATTATAATAATGAAGACATAAACTTTGTATGAAATAATGAAAAAAATGTGATTTCATGTAATAACATGAGAAAACGGAAAGTGGAGATGTGACATCATCAGCCCACCTAATGAATATTCATGATGAGACTGTTTTCATAAAATATTTCTAAACTTCAAACTTCAATAACTTTATTATTTGTTATCCGATTTTGATGAAATTTTCGGCATTTTGCTCAGTGAATTCTACTCTATGTACACCAAGATATAAATATTTTCAGCCTGGACCATCCTTTTTAATACAGACCATTTTTTTTTCTAACCTGACAAAGGCTTAGTACATCAGGCTTGAACAGGGCTCAGTGCAACACGCACCTTCTATACTGCATTCCAGATTTAGCAATTCATCTAGACTTTCTAGTTTTCTACCTGAGCATGTGTTTAATCATCAGATCTGAACGGGGCCTTCCAAGAATGAATGCATCTTCTAAATTGCATTCAAGATCTCCATGTAGCATTTCATTTGACTTCCTACTTTGCTACCTGAGGCTGAACATGCGCAGCAAAAACTGTGGTGTTAACTGGTGTACATAGAGGATCACACCATTTATTTTACACCGGTGTTAAATTGGTGGTGTCAATTTTACACCTATGGCTATAGGTGTTATTACAACACCTATGGTTGCTACATTTACACTCTTTGGTGTTATGTTCAATCTCTAGGGTGATATTTTAAAACCTCAGGGTTTGGTCCTCTATTAACACCAATTGGTGTCAGTTTTAACACCACAGTTTTCAGATCTGAATGGGGGCTTCAGAATGTAAACACCCCTTTTGTGGTCTAGATGCAATGAAGCATGATATATCAGTATTGATAGCTCATCCCACAAGTCCCACCGGTCTTTACATGCCTCATTAATTCACTGTCCTATTGATATTAATATGTTGCAATTGAAGTTCAATATGCTTTTAGCATAATGGGTTTATCATCTAATAAAATTGCAATTAATAAAAGTCATTGGACTTGTAATGCAATTTGGTACGTCGAAGCCTTGTAAATGTATGACAACACATAGTCGCTTGTTCGATGTGAAAATATTTAGGGATAAGAAAAGAGTATTCATAGTGGATCAGAAGGAAGATGACATAAAGATACGCAAGCTGTCTCAATTCAGTGGATTTACAATACCGTACGCCATCTATTGGTAGTAGCGGACAGGCCGAAATTCGCAACGCCTCATGGCTGATGCGACTTGCCAGCATATTTCTGAGCGAGATTTACAATCTTGCCATTATATGGTTTTCAATTTTGAAGCATCAAAGTCACATTACTGTAAACTAGCACTGTGTAGTGCCTGCTCCTGCACACGATGTCGACCGCAAAGTTAAGACAATTTGCTCGTTCGCTGCAACCGATAGATGGTGCACCATATCATTTATCCAATGAATTGAATTGATAGCATCCCACCAGCTGATTATAAAAAACAGGTTGTCTCAAAAACAGCATGTACTATCATAAGAGAGCAGTATTCAATCAGTAAGCTGGTTGCAACTGATATTTCAAATTATTTATAAATTTTTTTCACTATTTTCCAGACAGAAATGATTTATATTCTAGTCAAATTCGACTAGAACATATTCAAATACAACTAGAATAAAAGTTTCTCCCAGATGACCATTTAATCTGGTCATAATTGGTTTGAGACTGAATAGAAAAAGGGAATATTCAACCCTGTCCACAGTCAGTTACACTGATTCAAAATTGTGTGATGTTAAAGGTAAATGCTAGTTTTGGTAACGATATCAAAATGAGTTCTTACAGAATCCAATGAAATGACCACCAAAGTTTCTGTTTTATATATGTGCCAAAGGATTCTTGAAGATATTGTGTAACTACAGAGAAATTAGCAAATAAGCACAGGATTTGGGTCAAGCGTTGGGCACGACATTCAAAGCAATAATAATACACTGTCCCACGTGCGCTTATCTGTGTTGGTGATCTCCAGTGTGAATATTTTTCAGCATAGATTTCAAGATTTCACAAAGTTCAGTTTATGTGACTGTACCAGATCTAGATCCTCGATGATATACTGACTTGTAATTAAGCCAGGTTTTACAGACTTTCTCATGAAATCAGTGTTTACTGCAACTACTGGCATTTCTCTTTAACAACAAAAAATGAAACTGCAACAACTATACATGCATCTGTGCAACTTCAAATTTCAACTGCACTTTTTCCCCCATTTAGACGTTTGGCTGGCATCGCATGTAGGCTAATTAACTTATTAGCTAATTGACAGTCTCTGGTGGATCAAGATTGATACCCTACATTAGCGGTGATAAGAAACCAAGATTAGTTCAATCTTTCTCTTAATTAATTATGTCCTCGGCTTACAAGCAATGTACTTCAGTCTGAATATATTCCAGATTTGACATCGTTCCAGCAATATTTCCATTTCGATATTGCATGTGAGACTAGTAGTAATTAATTAATGGATATTTTTAGTGTATCAAATGACAATCATAGAATAAAAATGTAACTGTCAATAGATACAATTGATAGCTTTTTCACTGAGTTCATTGAATGGCCAATGGACATATAATTCTTGTCTTGGGGTGGAGGGGGGGGGGGGGAGAAGAAGTCTTGTCATTACAGAAAGAACCTATGGGAGGCCTGATTTACATCCATGACACTATACATTCATATTATGAATTCAATTAATATTGTGTTTAATTTATTTGTTTAAAACAAATAAATTAAACACAATATTAATTGAATGATTGAATCTTAAGTGGTGAGTTACTTTACACATACTGTATCACTTTAATAGCCTAGGAACCACCCAGAAAATACAGCCAGTTTTCATTTGCTTGTGAAAAGAATCTGAGGAATCGATAACATCAACGAAAACATTCACATGATACATCCAATAAACGAAACAAATTTAATTCAAATTTTTCTTGTATCACTAGTTATCCCAACTAAATGGATCTGGATATGCCTTAGTGATTACCATGGCAACTGCACGTTTGCATTTAACAATGCAATCAAAGGTGGGACAAGTTTAATAATACAATGTTAATAAGCTGTACAAGGTAATATACTTTGCGATGTGACAGCCACTGTTCCAGTGGCACTTGTCTACTGTGAATTGTGGATTAGTTTGAAAAATTATCCCCCTTGAGAGAAAAGAAAGCATAAAGAGCACAATCTCTTGATGATTTAATTTTTTGTATTTTTGTTTTTATTGAAAGGATCAAACATAATACATAGAGAAAAAAAACATAATTGTATTTTCACTTGATGATTTAATTTATATAGGGCTTGGTGAAGATAGAAATTAATCTGTGTGATGATATCAATAAGAAAAGTTAGGAAGAGGAGAAGTGGGGACATGGAGAGGCACTAGTATACTGTAGGGAGGGGAAGGAAAGGGGGGGGGGGGGGTTGAGGGTATGGAAGGGAAAAGGGGGTAGGGAGGGTGATGAGGAGACAAGGAAGAGGAAGGAGGAAGAAAGGGGAAAAGAGGGAAGGGGAAGAGGGGAAGTGGAAAGAAGGGATAGAAAGAGGAATGGGGTATTAAGAAGAATGAAAGGAGGAAGGAAAGAAACATGAAGAGGTTAAATGATGGCAAGGAGTGGGAAGAAGAGGGGGTGAGGGAGAGGGGAAAGGGTGTAGGGAGAAGAGGAAGGGGGGCATTGAAAAGGAGAAAAGGAAATTAGGAGGTGGGGGAGAACATTGGAGAAAAGAGGAGGAATAGGAGAAGGAAGACAAGGGGGAAGATTAGGTAAGGAGGAAGAAGGAAATAGAGACGAAGGGTGGAAGAAGCGGTAAGAAGGAAATAGGAAGACGAAGGCCATGAAGGGTGGAAGCAGCGGTAAGAAGGAAGAAGGAAGATGAAGGGTGGAAGCAGCTGTAAGGAGTTACTTTTGCAGAAAACGCATTCAAAGAAAAGTTTTTTTTAAACCAGCAATAAGTGCACCTACTAGGAGAGCAAATTATTTACCAGTGTCTTTGTTAAAAAGAGTTTCATCCCCTATCTTTATATTTTCTTGAAGTGAATTATTTACGCCACAGTGGGCAACGTAACAGAGAGGACAGTTCGTGGAATAGATACAGTGCACTTAACTTTCGCATCGAAGTGCACAGAGAGGACGGTTTGTGGTGTGTGCAACGATATGATGCACATGTTATGTACTTTGGAAGAGAATGGCATTTTGATTGACAATGTTCTATCACTAATTTATGATATAACAAAGCTGTTATGTTCAGACTTTGAACGGAAACAGACATGACAATGACCAAAGATCAAGATCAATTATCAGCTCATAGAGACTGATCATGTACAGTATGTAGATTGCAGCAATTAGCAAAACGTTGACTCAGTCTGTATTCAGTCTGCTCTGAAACTGCATACCCGTACCAGACGTGAACCACACCCAAAATTCATATTTGACATCTCACCTCAAGTTTGAGAAAAGAAAAGTTGTGTTGAATATTTTCACTTCATAATTTATAATTTGTAAAACTAAAAAGAAATATTCATAACGATATCTTTCTTTCCATTTCTTCCTTTACTCACCCCCCCCCCCCGAGCCCCCTTTCACTTTTCTCTCTCTTCATTTTTGGAAGGGAGGTGAGGGGCGGTCCCCTTCCCAAGCAATAGCTCTGTTGTAATCAACAAATAAACTTGACAGTTTTGCTGAGAGACGTCTAGTGCAAATATATGTAAACTGTATGAGACTACAGTGCATATAAAAAAAAATGAACACTTTGAAAAAGCCCTGAGAATTAAGATATACATGTATACAACATGTGGGTAATTTTTTCACATATAATCTTGGGTTTGGGTCTCATCTAACCAATGAAAGTAAAAGTTTTGACAGAATGTTACACTTGAGTGAGCACTGTCCAATTTTGTAAAGCTCACATAAAATCTGTTTGCACAGAAATGCTTGTTTTCACGCATTGTCAAGGGGAAAGGGCAAAATCAAACTTACCCCGTAAAACATTTCTCGTACATTTCCCTTGCACTTTTAGTGAAATGAAATAAAACGGATACATTCAAGCAATTTCTTACAATTTCGCCACCCAAATTGAAATTTCAACACTTAGTAAGCACAACTTTTACCATTTTTGTGCCAGCTGTAGACTGAGGACATAACTAAATCTGAACAAAAGTTTATATCAGACATCTCCAGCATATTTTCATTCAGTTTATATCATTTAAAGTAGGTTTACATTTCATTTTTCATTTAATATGTACATGTTTTCTACACTTTTTCAAAGCTTGACAATGATTAATAAAATGATAATCAAGCCTAAGCCATTTCAATTAAATCACAGCTCAGTGTAAAGCAAATATCATCACGATGGCCTTGGTGTGTGGGGGTGTGGGGTGGGCGCAATGCATTCTTTAAAGTGTTTTGGTCTAGGAAACAAGTTTAAAAAGTAAAAGATATCTTCAAATCAATTTTACTAGCTAAATCCCACGTGTTCTTCATGATTAAGGTCTACTTTTATTCCCATAACTTTTTCAAAGTTCTGCGCAAATCATTTTCACTAACTTTTCAAAAGTAAGTGGTGCTCACTCAAGAGGAAATATTTTTTGACAGTTTTATTGTCATTTCCTGAAATGGATATGTACTAATGTTAAAATGTGGAAAAATCTTCAGGATATTACAAAAGTATAATTTTACAGGATTTTTTCTCTAAGTGTAAACTTTTTTTTGATACGTCCTGTACATGTACATTGAACACACAAAGTTTGGACCTAACGGTTCCAAATATGAGAGAATTTTACGAGAATTCCTCAGAGGTCGATCTTTTAATGATATATATCATAGAGAAAAAAGCTCTCACAATAGCCAATTCTATCTCCCTGCACAATTTAGACTGTCCGCCATATGAACTTGGCAGTCTATCTCCCAAATTGGTTGTCATTTAACACTCACTCTGCGAGATCAATGGCAGCTATTAGCACTTAAATCCCAATTATCCCCATCTGTCACTTGTGATATATATCACTTTCCAACCAAGGGATCCAATGGATTAATGATAATGCTCCAATATCAGATCACCTAGGCTACACAGCCTCTTCATAGTTCTATTAGTGATTTAAAAGGAGAATGAAACCTTTGGAACAAGACACTGTAGCTTGTGTGAAAACAGAAAAATAAAATAAACAGATCAACGAAAGTTTGAGAAAAATCAGACACATACATTTGTAATGAGAAAGTTATGAGCATTTGAATATTGCGATCACTAATGTTATGATGATCCTCAAATTGGCAATGTGACAAAGATGTGTGATGTCACTTGTGAACAACTCCTCCCATTACTCTAGTATATATTTCACTTAAGATGCCTCTTTTATCAAATCTATCAGTAGATCATGTGTTCTTTCTATAGGAGGGCATGTAATACAGATTTTAAAAGAATACATCATGGATAAAGAGTTTGTATCATAAAAAGAAAAATCAAAAAGAGACCTTTTGAGGGTATTTTATACTCCATCAAAGGTAAAGTTGTTAACGTGTGACATCACACATCCTTGTTGCATGGCCAGTGGGAGAATCTCCATAGCATTAATGATTGCAATATTCAAATGACCATAACTTTCTCATTATTTGTCCGATTTTTCTCAAACTTTTTTGTTTTTATTCTTTGATTTGTCTGTTTCCACACAACCCTACTTGTTCCAAAGGTTTCATTCCCCTTCAACGATAATGCTCTAATATCAGATCACCTTGGCTACACAGCCTCTTCATAGTTCATGTGAGTGTTGTTTTATCAGTGATTTATTAACTACACGTTGAAGGTTCAAAGTTCCGCATTTTTAAGATGTGAGTGGTGGGCATTTAGTCATATCTCAAAATATGTCTTTTATTTGTTTGAACAGTGAGCTGGAAGCCTGCTTCAGGTGTGGCTTAGATGATATGAAACATATGGTTTCATTTGCCACAAAATTAAGGGCTGAGAAAGGGACTTACACAGAGAAATGATTACATTATGTTTATGAAAGTCATTTTGAAATGCATATCATTATTCAAAATTCATTTTTAAAATAATAGTGTAAAATTGGTACGTTAGTTTCCCATATATTCCAAGAGGATAAATGAACTTTACAAAAAGTATCATTCACTTCTTTCTATTACTTTGATACCAATTGTTATCTCTGCATGATTTAAACTTCTTTCTTCTGTGCACTCGGGCTAATAATTCCTAGAAAACTGCACGCCATTTATATCTGTAGTTTATACCAGCAATTGTTTCAGCGGTTGAAATGTAAACCAAAGAATTTTTTGGGGGGTTACAGGTGATCTGAAAACAAATGTAGACTCTATTTGCTACATGTATATTATGAATTCCTCAGCTTCAGATAAGAAAGATAGCTACCTCAGATCGCCAATATGTACAGTAAAGAGAAAAAATACACATCATTCCTCTCATCAGCATTAAATACTTAATAACCATAATTATTTCCTTCCTATTAATTATTAAGCTCTAGTGCGTCCATGTGTAAACAATTATTTTACAGTTGTGCATCAATCAGATAAGACTATTGACACCTGAAGAGACCATCCTTGAATGTCAATTTCCGAGAAACATTAAAACTAGCTGTTTAAAAATTAAACAATGCTGTTTAGTCCTTTAACAGTTTAAACAACCATGCTTGATTTATTGAAGACTAAATATAAACAATTGCAACTTTTTAAAAAGATTTTGAAATGCTTGTGTAAAAATGTTTAACAACAACTAAAGTTCATAAAGTGAAAAAAAAAGTATTGTATAAAAATCTTAACATTTTACTGTTCAAGACTTGAACCTCAAAACCACTGCATCATAACTTTTTTGTAGTTGGGGAGGGATTCATGACAGAAAGTGCCTGCATCAAATAGTGTCCACTTTAATAATGTAAAAAGGGGAAACCCCCCACTCCCCATAACATGATATTTACCTTTTCTAGAAGATAGTTGTTAATGTGTCCGCCAATAGGATCTCCTTTGAAGTCAAAGTTGATATCCATGTACTTGCCAAAGCGGCTGGAGTTGTCATTCCTGTTTGTCTTGGCATTCCCGAATGCTTCCAGGAGAGCATTGGATTGGATCAAGATGTTTTTTACTCTACAAGGTTTTGATAAAAAAAATATTAAACAAAACTTAATGTATAAAATAGGCTTGTTTTATTAAAGATTTAATGGCCCGTATTCTGAAGTCAGGTTTAACTTAAACTCAGATTTAAAGTTGTAGTTTAAGTATGGGAAGCCAAAAGTATCAACATTTCTATTAAGTTGTATGTTTCTTGTGTTTACTGTGCTCTTTCCTGATTCATCGATGGTGAAGACAATCATCTATTTATACTTCCTAGACAATCATGATGAATGATTTGAGAGCCAAGTGAGCTGAAGTATGATATCTCTACTGTTTAATAGTGATTTATGTATTTTCGCTATCCTGAGATTAGTTAAACCTGCTATCAGAATACTGGCGCAAGCCAGGGCCTCATGACATCTGAACTGAATTATATATTCATGAGGAACGTCTTCCTAATGAACATGAGTCATGACATTACCAGTCACCTAGTAAACCAATGAAATGTAAAAGCGGTTTCGTCTTGGGCATATTCAATTCTCTTTGATATTTCGTTGTCACTCTTCGGCAAGAATCCACAGGAGGCCATTCAAGATGAGCTAATGAATATTCAATATGACATCATAGCAGTCAGCGCTCTCATTGGATGATTTTTCAGTTTTTGGTTGGTATATTGGTGAAAACAATTAAAAACAAAAGAAAGTCGGTGAAATTCGGCTCAGAGGTCAAAAGGCCGTCTTGTGGCGCTCTGCTTCGCTCTCTCCCTTGCTTCGCCATGTTCGCTCGAAAAGCAGCCGACAGGGCCTCGACAAGAGGCTAACAACAGTCAGTCGGCAAGCCCTGAAAAAGTAGCTTCTTTTATCCAAGTGATATTCATGACTATAGGGTTTTTGCATTATTAATGAGCTTGGTGCAAACCAAAACACCTCTTTTTATTCTGCCATTGCTGCTCTAAATATTAACCAAATTTCATGTTTTTGGTATCTTTGTAAAGAAGAAGAATCATTCTTTCAGGTCATGTGTTTGGAATTTTTAAAAAAATGTTGTAATATAGGGAAAACTTTTGATATAAAACATGAAACAAAATGATTTTTTTCATGCAACAAATGTTGTTGTTTTCACACTTGATTTCTGTTTGAGCACAAATGATTTTTAGATCATAATAAAGCTGAAGATCTACGCTTTAATATGATATAATTTGTATAAGAAGATGTATCTTAGATGGGTCAGCAGCCAGCTTTTCATAGGCCAAGTACATTTAGCAGCTCACAATTCACCAGATTTTGCAGGGACATGAATTCAGCCACGAGAGGACTTGGATAAATCTTGCCCATTTGCTCATTAACACAGGGGCTTGCCGACTGACTGACAATGACCTATCAAAAGACTGGTATCTCTACCTACATAGGTGGAAACAATTTGGGGCCTATTCAGCATATAATACAATGTATAACTGTGAAGCTGCAAAAATAATAATGTTTCGATGTACAGAAGAACACTCAAGGGCTTAGAGCATACATGTATGTTAAATATATTAAAACAAGACAATGTATAGGAATAATTGGAAATGAAATACCAGTATACTTGAAGAGGGAAATATTTCAGCTTCAAATTGTCTATTAAATACTTGTAATAAACAGCAAGAGTAAAAACTACCTCACAACCATATTCAAGGAACCAATATTAAAACTTTCAGAGGTGTTTGTTTTAGAAATTTCCTCTTGAGGAGGTTTCAATTCCATGAAAAAAAAGTTCCACTAAACCAAATTATACTTTGAACTTTTCTAAACCACTTGTAAACTTGCGGCTTCATAGTTTTGATATAAACAATATTGAAATATCTCTGATATTTATACATGTACAGTAAATGTACATGAACATTGCATGCTGAAAACATACTGTACTAGTAAGGATTTCCATTCTTTGTTGACAATGAGTACATTTCATGAGGTTCTGAAGAAACTGAACAGCCATAGTGATCTACCTACGGCCGTTCAGTTTCTCTGGACTGGTTCCAACTGAATCGATTCTGGGAGGATTTATCCAGAAAAGTGACTGTGAATGTACTTTAAAGCTAAATTACAGTACACTGTAGTCGCAGTAAAATACTGATTTCGTGAGAAAGTCTGTAAAACCAAGGTTAAGTATTACTATATCATCGTCGATCTAGATCTGGTACAGTTAAGGCCACCGCACAACTTACGGCCCCACTGGTCGGCAACTGGCTTGCGACTGAGTGAGGTGAGATGAATCGCAAGGCAGTCATAAGCCTCGACACCGCACACCTTGCGATCCGATCTGCGACTCCCGCATGCGCTTTTTTGGCATAGCATCTGAGAAATTGCGCTTACTAATGCGTATGCATGTTGTTTATCATAATACGCGTTATGCAACTCTGCTGTCTGATTGGCTGGAGGTTGGATTGAGCTTGTGATCTAGTCATAAGGATTCGACATGTCAAATCCTTCCGATTTTCCTTGCGACTTGTCTCTGACCGGTCTGCGACGCTCAAGCTGACCAGAGCTGTGACGTCACATCTCCCCTCACCCAGTCGCAAGCCAGTCGGCGACTGGTCGGGTCGTAAGGTGTGCGGTGGCCTTTACATAAACTGTACTTTGTGAAATCATAAAATCTAAGCTGAAAAACAATCACACTGAAGATCGCCAACACAGATAGGCCCATGTGGGACAGTGTATATTATATTGCTGGAATAAAGACCTGACAGAAGTGCCCGAATCCGCACTTATTTTGCCTATTTCTCAGCAATTACACATATTTTTTTATTCATATACAGTATGTAAACAGACACTTGGGTGGTCATTATATTGGATTCTGTAAAAAGTCATTTTTAGATCGTTACCACAACTGGAATTTATCTTTAAGAATGTTAAAAGTAAATAGAACACACCTACCTCTCTACCTCTGCTTGTTGACTCACATTTGTGACTGCTGCAATGTATCTCATGATGATCTTTGAGGCTTCTGTCTTCCCTGAGCCACTCTCACCTGTATTAGATAAGAAAGGAATAAACAAAAATAACTACTGAAAAAACATACCTACTCTCTAGTCTCTACCAATGTTTCGCTACTATAATTTCTGAAGTAAATTGCAACTTTGCCTTATCCCAAATTGTCTATTTCATGGGCCTACTACATGTAGTTGGTCCACCATCTATACCTGATAAATTTGTCACGCATCACGAACCATCCTCTCTGCGCACTTCGATGCGAAAGTTGGTTTTGCAGAAAATGCATTTAAAGAAAAGCTTTTTTAAAAGCAGCAATAAGCGCACCTACAAGGAGAGAAAATTATTTACTGGTGTCTTCGTTCAAAAGTTAAGGTTCCAAAGTTTCATCCCGTATCTTTATATTTTCTTGAAGTTAATTAGTTACGCCACAGTGGGCATCATAACAGATAGGGCGGTTCGTGGAATAGATATCGCGCCTCGCGATTTCACCATGAACCGTCCACTCTGTTACGATGCCCACTGTAGCATAAATAATTCACTTCAAGAAAATATAAAGATACGGGATGAAAGTTTGGAATCTGAACTATCGAACAAAGACACCGGTAAATAATTTACTTTCCTTGTAGGTGCACTTATTGCTGGTTTTTTAAAAGCTTTTCTTTAAATGTGTTTTCTGCCAAACTAACTTACGCATCGAAGTGTGCAGAGAGGATGGTTCGTGGTGCGTGCGACGAATTATTAAAATCCATCAAGGTCTGGAGGTTTGAAAGAAAATCCAATTCTAAATCTTTAATCATTAAAGATTTTGAATTGGATTTTCATGAATCCATTTGATCTAATTGGGACGGTTGGGTTTGACTTGTTTACATCTATTCTTTTTTAATACTGCTCTCAGTTGAACCTTCAGTACAATTTCTTATTTTGGATTTCAATTTATACAGCTCTCTAGGTCTCTTACCGCCCTTTCACACAGTAAAATCATAATATGAATAATGATTCCAGTGAAAAATAAGGATAATGATGAATTTTTAGCACGTGTGAAACCAAACTACAATTACGAACGCTTTATTATCACAATCACAAATTCTACTCCGAAGGTGAATTCAAAGTTTCACTCAAAATTACAGTACAAATTTTGCGTGTGAAAGGCTTGACCTCCAAAACATCTGGTATGTCTCTTTTCAAGCACTTCCATAGTCATGCACTCATTGTCGCATACATTCATAATTCCGAAGCTTTGTTATTCCGAAGGTTCGTATTTCCGAAGGTTCGTAATTCCGAAGGTTCGTTAGTCCGAAAACGAAATGAGGTTCGTAATTCTGAAGGTTCGTTTATAGTCCAAAACAAACTAAGGTTCGTAATTCCGAAGGTTCATTAATCCAAAAACGAAATGAGGTTCGTAATTCTGAAGGATCGTTAGTCTGAAAACGAAATGATTAACGAACCTTGTTGCGTTTTCGGACTAACGAACCTTCAGAACGAACCTTATTTCGTTTTCGGATTAACTAACCTTCGGAACATCAAATCTTATTTCGTTTTCAGATTATCTAACCTTCGGAATAATGCCACAAATGTTCGGATTAACGAACCCTTTTATGTTTTCAGATTAACGAACATCGAGGTATAGGCAATTTACGTGTTTCGGAATTACGAACCTTCGGAATAAAGAACCTTTGGAATTACGAAGTGTAACCCTCATTGTAGTTTGTATATTTGCTGTACAGTGCTTTGATTAAACATGTCACCAAGGACACTACTGCCTTCGCTCGGGAATTTGAATTCAAATCACAGTTTTCAAGTGAGCGTGTGAAAGGTCCGATGATTCCAGAGACAAATTGAAATCATTACAATGATGATTCAAGATTCACTTGTGAAAAGGCCCTTAAATGTACATGTAGTTATTGCCTGGATCATCCCATTTCTACTTTGCTTAATATCATTTTGCCTTTGTCAAAAGCAAATTTGGTTCAACAGTTCATCTCATTTCTATTCATATAAGCCTTGACTACAGTAGGTGGCAATTAGATGAAATGTTATTTACATCTCAATTGGATTTTAACACCAAGCTAAATGAGAACAGTGTAATGCCTGCACCATCTCATTTCCCCTTTGCCTAATATCATTTTGCACTTTGTAAAAAGAAATTCAGGATAGTTCATCTCAATTCTATTCAGACTACATGGAGGTGGTTTATCTAATAGATGAAATGTTAAGAAATGGAAATTAGACCATCCCCCACAAAAATTGTGCCAAATGCCAATTAGACCATTACAAAGATTAGACCATGTAGGAGAAGATCAAATGGAAAGTAGACAAAAGTTGGCAATTCTACCATGGTAACACCATTGACTCTACTAGGATCCATGGTAACACTATGCTCTAGCATGTATTCCTGTCTCATTTCCTGTAGCCTTGGCCCTTCTTCCCTTGTCAAATCAAGAAGGCATTGGTCAAATTCAGTGGGTCAATATTGGATTGAGGCAGACTAATTTTGGAAGGTGCCTTTCAAAAAATTCTGTTCATCTACAATTCAGGGGAATGCAATCGTCTGGTTTTTTTATCCGTCCATCCGTCCGTCCTTCCGTCCACCCACCATCCATCCACCGATCCATCCATCTATCCACCCATCCATCCATCCATCCATCAATCCACCCATCCATCCATCCATCCATCCATCCATCCATCCATCCATCCATCCATCCATCCAACCATCCATCCACCCACCCACCCATCCATCCATCCGTCCATCCATCCATCCATCAACCCATCCATCCACCTGTAAAGTATAGGCATTTCCATAATGATTAGAATATTTTGTGTAGGCAACACTCTCACCCCACTCCCTTTCTCTTTCCCCCTCTACATTATCCTTGAATGTGTGTATGTTTAGTGTTAACAGGTTTATGGGCAGGGTGGTTGACCCAGACGGTCACTGAGCAGTGTTCCCATTTGAGTCAGCATAGTTTATAGTAGAATAGAATTAGTTTAGTCTCAGTATAAGCTCATGGTCAGAAAGTCTATGGAATGTCAGTGTAGGTAAGTGTAGATCTGTTCAGACTGAAAAATTTTGTTGTGCATAGTTTATTAATTTAGTTTTGTATGGCAGTAGAATTAGGGAAACACTAAATGGTCAGGATTTTGTAGAAAAGAGAGAACAGGACTTATGACGTGGCATAGAGAGCTGCCACATGAATGGAACAGAGGAGACATTTTTTTGCTTTGAAAAGGATTGGACAGAGTTGGATTTGATGTGAAGAAGAAGAGAACACATTGTGGCAGTTGTGGAATATTTAGTTTTGTGACAAACCGTATATTGAGAATTTTGACCAATAATCAGAATCGGAACCCCTTTCAAGACATCACTGATAAACGCTATGCAGATTGTGAGTATTTTTTAAAGCCTATTTGTGGAATTATTGTGGAGTCAAAATACCTTGTAAGACGCTTACCTGATATATATTTTTTTGATCGTGCACATTCGTTTTGGTCGACACTGGAAAAGAGACGCTATCCGGAGTATTTTTATTAATTTTGGATCCCTTGTTGAAGTATCATCCTCATCGATTGAGACATTTATTTAGGAGAGATTCTACACTTCTTTCGCTACCGTTATCTCCATACCGGACAAAAAGTCTCAAACTGCTTCCTTTTATTTTGTTTGGTTCTCCTTGTGGATACTGACCGATCTATTTTTATTTAATGTTATTTAATACATAATTTGAGATTGCTTTCTGATTCTGTCCAAGTTGTGATATTACATTTTTGTTACCTTTATATTTATAGCCTTGTATCTTTATAGCCTTGAATATATATATCCCCAGTCATCCTATAAAACCTGTTTGACTTTGTTTTTGTTTGGCTCCTTGACTACAGAAAGTATATTGGTTTGAACCTTACACACCCACCCACCCACCCATCTATCCATCCACCATCCATCCATCCATCCATCCATCCACCCACCCATCCATCCATCCACCCACCCATCCATCCATCCATCCATCCATCCATCCATCCATCCATCCATCCATCCATCCATCCACCCACCCACCCATCCACCCACCCATCCACCCATCCATCCACCCACCCATCCATCCACCCACCCACCCACCCATCCATCCACCCATCCACCCACCCACCCATCCATCCATCCATCCATCCATCCACCCACCCATCCATCCATCCTTCCATCCATTAACCAACCCATCCATCCATCCTTCCATCCATTAACCAACCCATCCATCCCTAGTGTTATCAAACACTGTAGTAGAACAGTGTAATGAAACTGCATATAATTTTGGTTAAAAAAATAATTTCAATGAAAAATTTAGAATTGTATTAAAGCCTATTGTATGCAGTACATTGTGCAGCATTGCAGCATTATCAAACACTGACTTTGCACGTAAACCGGATAGTGAACCATGCCTCGTTGATTTAATTGGCTTCCAAAATTAATACTACGTCATGTACATGTAGTTTACACTCAGAAACCCTGCTTTCAATTGTGATTAGCATCTGCAAAAATTATGAACCATTCAGTCAAATTTTGCTTCTGCCCATCACAAATGAGCCAGAGAAATTATACAGTGTGGGCAATGAGTTTATAAACTCAATAGTGAAGGCTATGCTAACTATGGTCATAAATTGTTGTATTTTCTACATTTAAAAGGGTTCAAACTTTCAAAGGCTCAGAGTCAATATGAATTAATGAAGAAGAAGAAACAAAAGAGCAGTCAATCATGTCTCTGTCATCTCCAGATAACAATAAAGTTCTCAGTTTCAAAAATTGTCATAATCTCATCAAACCAGCAATTCCATTTACTGTAGGGCCTACTACTAGCTTTTGAAAATTTTTGAAATTGAGCCCAGTACCTCTACATTGCAGGTGCAAATGTCCTTTAATTCAGAGAAATACAACACTAAAACTAAAATTTAGAATTAACAAGTGGAATGTCTCTGGCACCTGCATCACATCACGCGATTCAATATAGCAGCAGCGCTGACTTTGAAAACTACTATAACTCGCAAAAGATGTTCAGCGATACTTGGATACTCTTATTTCCACGTTTTATGAACTACATGTAGACCAATACACTTACAGAGATATGAGGGTAATTCAACAAATACCCCCAACGTGGACAAGGTTGACCCTAAATGACCTTTGACCTTGATCAAGTGACCTGAAACTTGAACAGGATGTTCAGTGATACTTGATTACTATTATGTCCAAGTTTCATGAATCAGATCCATAAACTTTCAAATTTATGATGGTAATTCAACAGATACCCCCAATTGGGCCAAAGGTCATTGACCCTACATGTAAATGATTTTTGACCTTGGTCATGTGAAGTGAACCTCATACAGGATGTTCAGTGATACTTGATTAACCTTATGTCCAATTAAGTTTCATGAACTACATGTAGGTCCATATACTTTCTAAGTTATGCTGTCATTTCAAAAGCTTTACCTTCGGTTAAGACTTGGTGTTGACACCGCCACTGTCGGAAAAGCGGTGCCTATAGTCTCACTCTGCTACGCAGGTGAGACAAAAATGGGCAATATTCATAATCACTATTGTGTTTAATACTATATACACCTGTAGTATATTTTGTTATTCTTTTTAAATGTAAAGTTTAATGATCCATAGGAGTCTACGAATCCACAGACTAATATCCTTTTGGATGGATTTCCATACAAATTTGTCCTTGATTGGGACTAATAAAGACTATTTGTCCTTGATTCTTACCTGCCCCTCATTCACACTACCATTTTATTTTAAATGCATACAATATTTATATTATCAATAGCTGGACATCTACATGTATTGCAGGGGCCGCAGAACCAGTCGTATACAAATAATGTAAATATGACCCCCCACTTTCAAAACCGTTCCATGGCCCGTGTAATGAGAATCATCTGGTGATCAGCTTTATTTCATATTTGGTGCTCTATCGATTTAAAATAAGCCAAACACCATCACCAAAAGGACAACGCTGAAATTGAAATTACACAATGAAAGGGTGGGGCTCATTATGCGCAAGCTTTCATGACGTCCATTTGACAACACATAAACGTACAAGTAGTACACTCTAAATTTCAATATTAGATTTAGATTTAAACTTTATGGATTTAAATGTGAAGCTAGGATATCTATTCTAGACTATTTCTTAAGTCAAGATTAGAAATAAATCCAAAAGTACACTGATCCCTATTACCACATGTATTATCGTTTATGTGAGTAGATTCAAAGGTAAACACTAGCATAAATGTCAATTTTTAGGGGTTGACACTAAAAAAGTGACAGTAACATGAATTTATAATTCTCTGTGCCGATACTCTCTAATGTATAATAGATTTCCCCTAGTGTGGATGGGGTCTAATAAAGCCTATTTGTCCTTGATTCTGTTTAATTTGATCAATACCGACACCAGCCTACAAAACAAACAGGTGCAGCGAGGCACACATTGCTGATTAATACCGGTGGTCATGAATAAAAATGTGAGAGTTTATTCCATACGTTTATTGATATTTATAGAACCTGCTAATTATTTTGACCAACTCAGTCTTATGAAGTGCCTTGACTGCCTTCTTTGTGACTACATGTATGTGGATTCTGATATCATTTAAACCTATTTTTTTTTTTATTTGTGTTTGTTGTTTTCATAACAAAAATAAAGAATTTTTATTTCAATTCTAAAGCCATGTTTTAATACTTGAAAATTTTATTCAAGGGGCTAACCTATATGCATCAAACATTTTTTTAAATACAATGCTTTGTGCCAACATGGATGAGTGTATGATCTGCAAATCTAAAACTTAAAATTTGGCATGCTGAATATAAAAGAAACACAACAAAGTCATTCTGTTAAAAAGCATTACATGTACCAAGATAAATATTGTTTGTACATTAATATACACTGTTGTAAATAAAGAAAGAAAATGAAACTACACATGTAACAGAATTAAAGTTTGTATCAATGAGTAAAGTCTGAAATTTATAGACTCTAGATAAGAATTCTAAGAATCATTTATATTGGATATGTACTTTGTATGATATCAAGAGGTTGACAATGATTGTAAAGTCCAAAATATTAAAAAATAATGCAAGTAGCAAATGAATAATTGCCCATCAATGACAAGACAAAGGTTTGTACTATTTACTAAGTATACACGTAAGGGTGTGTTCTTAAAATTCAAACAGCAACATGAATCATGACTGGAATCGGAAAACGTGGATATATAATGACAAACAAAGGGTGTGTTCAATGTCCCCCCATTCCCGGTTATACAACATCTTTCGGATCGCGATTCGGAGGAAAATTTAACTGCCGAAAAAGGTATGTTTGGAAACGCAATCAGCTCTGAGAATACAACCTTCAGCATCGAGAATGTTACACTGAACATGATTGATTATTTAAGGGACTAGCCTATATCATAGTATATGCATCAAACATTTTTTTAAATACAATGCTCTGTGCCAACATGGATGGTGCATTTTTATCTGCAAATCTAAAACTTAAAATTTGGCATGCTGAATATAAAAGAAACACAACAAAGTCATTCTGTTAAAAAGTATTACATGTACCAAGATAAATATTGTTTGAACATTAATATACACTGTTGTAAATAAAGAAAGAAAATGAAACTACACATGTAACAGAATTAAAGTTTGTATCAATGAGTTTATAGACTCTAGATAAGAATTCTAAGAATCATTTATATTGGATATGTACTTTGTATGATATCAAGAGGTTGACAATGCTTGTAAAGTCCAAAATATTAAAAAATAATGCAATTAGCAAATGAATAATTGCCCATCAATGACAAGACAAAGATTTGTACTACCCGGTATTTATACACGGAAGGGTGTGTTCTTCAAATTTAAACAGCAACATGAATCATGATTGGAAACGTAAAACGTGGCTATATAATGACAAACAAAGGGTGTGTTCAATGTCCCCCCATTCCCGGTCATACAACATCTTTCGGATCGCGATTCGGAGGAAAATTTAAATGCCGAAAAAGGTATGTTTGGAAACGCAATCAGCTCTGAGAATACAACCTTCAGCATCGAGAATGTGACACTGAACATGATTGAGTTTTAAAAGTCTTTTTATTTTATCTTGCAGTGGAAGCCTACAAAAGCATGCAGTGCTCCATGTAGGCACAATGGAGCTGTGTTGTCCAATCAGAGATAAGAGCTGTCCCATGCTTGTCTGGGTTAGGCAGAAGAGTTGGCTAGTGCGAACACGAAAAAGTATAGTACGGAGTTATGTATGTAGGGTTAACAATAGTCCGGGTTTAAAAACCATCTTGAGAAATGGGTATTTTACAATGTACGACATAGGTTTTTATATGTAGCATTCATCTTTTATTGCACTCAGTAAATGGCAAACAGGTAGAGTTCTGAAAGTGGACATTCTAATAGTGGTTCAGAGCAGGACACCAATTCTATGTTCCACTTTAAATTCTTCCTACAGATGAAAAGAATTTTAAAAGCTCACAAAGTTCCCCAAAAATTGAATACTCCCCAATGCCTGAACTGTATACTTCTGCATCAGAACTCTATTTTTTTTAAAAATATAACAAAATTTGATGATTATTTTGCTTGTTGATTTTAATGGGTTTTTTTTCAATTTTAAATTTTTTTCCCTAAGAATTTGTCAAATATGATTTTTTTTTCTTTTTTGTTTTCTTTATATAAACTCTGTGGGTTCAATGTCTTATTTTCAAATAATTAATGAATACTGTACAATACAATACCTGATATAACAATACATGTGTCCCTGGCTCTCCTCTTCATTGACTTGTACGCTGCGTCTGCAATGGCGAATATATGAGGAGGGCGTTCGTAGATCTCCCGCCCTCTATAGTCATTAACCTGCTCATCTCCGTAAATGTTGACAGTTCTGTATGGGTTTATGGATACCACTACTTCTCCGATGTATGTGTAGATGCGCCCCTTTTGGAATCTGAGATGGGGGAAGAGGAGGGGTTCACAGAGATTAGATTAAAGAGAAATACCAGTAGTTGCAGTAAACACTGATTTCATGAGAAAGTCTGTAAAACAAGGCTTAATTGTCAGTATATCATCGAGGATCTAGATCTGGCACAGTTACATAAACTGAACTCTGTGAAATCTTGAAATCTATGCTGAAAAATGTTCACACTGAAGATCACCAACACAGATAAGCGCACGTGGGACAGTGTATAATGATTGCTTCGAATGTCGGGCCCGTCGCTCTACCCGAATCCTGTGCTTATTTGCTGATTTCTCAGCAATTACACAATTTCTTCCAGCATTCCTTTGGCACATATGTTTTATTTATACAAACAGACACTTTGGTGGTCATTTAATTGGATTCTGTATGAACTCATTTTGATATCGTTACCAAAACTGGCATTTACCTTTAATATTCTGTTCTTGTGTCATAAAACAACTCCATTCTCTTTCCAATAGACCTTGGAGTTGGATACTGAAGTTGACAGAATATTTCTAAGATTTTTTTTCTTTGATTGGTTCATTCTACATGACTTGTACACCTGAACATGGTATCGTTTCCTCAATGGACATTGTAGACGAAATCATTTTGCCCCCAAAATATGAAATCAAATTAGTTTAATATAAAGAGTAAAAATAATTATAAATTGATGAACTTTTCCTGAAAATACAAGATTTGCATTGTAACTCAAATAATTGTAAGAGTAAAAATAATTATAAATTGATGAACTTTTCCTGAAAATACAAGATTTGCATTGTAACTCAAATAATTGTAAAACTTCATTAGGCTGTACACTAGTGTGTGTCAATACATGTGATTCAAATGAAACACACATTTCCACAATTTATCAACGTTCTGTTTTAATAATCTTGAGTACGAACAAAAGGATACCTGTAATAAAAATATTAGTATAATTAGATTGGTGCGAGCGCAAAATGATATCACCATGACAAGGATGGATTATAAATCTCCGTCGGCAATAGTGCATAATGAATTAATTAGCAATGCCAAATTCAATTTACATACATGTCTCACTGATACCATTAATACAGACAAACA
Organism: Lytechinus variegatus; assembly: GCF_018143015.1. NCBI lineage: Eukaryota > Metazoa > Echinodermata > Echinoidea > Temnopleuroida > Toxopneustidae > Lytechinus > Lytechinus variegatus. Next base: position 23,800,634 of record NC_054752.1, on the reverse strand, counting down.
ACTTTATTAAAAAACAAAGCTAATTATTGACAATAGGGAAACGTGGGAAAACACCACTGCTACGTTTACTGAGATCATAGCACTGATGCATATTATGAAGTTCATCACACACACGGTAGATGAGTTTGAAATTAATTTCTATATTGGATTTCTTCGTCCAGATAACAATTTACGTGTACGCTTCCCTGCCACCATAAATTGATGGGATCGGCCACAAACCTTTGTAGGTCAGTCACTGCACTGTACATGCATATCCTTTTCCGCATTTTTGATCTCGAGTATTTTATGTACAATACCATATGAAACGGGTGAATTGCAAAGAAATTCTTGCCACGATGTCACGTGCAACTACATGTACATGTCCATGTACTTGAAACCAAGAGCATAAATGTACAGTTTATTTCACATTGATCGATGACAAAGGATAGTCCTATAGCATCGTTGAATTAAATAAAGTAATAAAGAAAATTTTTCATTGTACTTTACATTTACACTGTACATGTACATGTGTCAAAGAATTACTGGTCAACGTCATTGACGATACATGAATTACAAACTCAACAAACTTCTATTAAAACAACAATGTTCTAGTCCCCTTGTATAGCTCTGCTACATCCTTTTAACAGAACTTTGTGTTTTTCTCTTTCCTACATGACCAACAGAAAAAAGAAAAAAAATCAAGGGCTTTACTACAGTACATGTACAGGTACATGTATGTATCATTATGTACAGTACTACTACAGCACTCATGCCGATACAAAGTACTCAGTAATACATTACCAAGAAACTAAGCATTTTATTTCAAGTTTCATGTAGCTTCCTGAATTAAAGTGAAGACTCTAAATACAATAAGACCTCATACATGTACATTAGGCCCATCAAAATGCATTCCCATTGTGGCATTTACATGAATAAACCTTCATGGAAAAATGAGGAAAAAATTGGAAAGCAGATGGAATATTAAAAGGTTTTAATAGGATTTTTGAAAGAAATAAAGTTGGTTGAGGGATTTCTGTGTTTTATATGTCACAGCAGGTAAATGGGGGAAACCCCCTTCCAGCTGAATGACTCACATACAATTTTGGGGAACCCCCTGCTGGACCAAGTCATTGAAGTCTCCACAATAGTGAACACTGTAGTCTATTTCTCAGACCTCATCAATGCAATGCTTCTTTCTGTCCTTCTTCTTCTCCTCTTTCTTGTCTTCTTCTCCCCCCACCAGACTCCTCCTTCACCTTCTTCTCCCTCTTCTTCCTTTTCTTCTTGTTCTTATTCTTCCTCTTCTTCTCCTTCTTTCTACTTCTCCTTCTTCATCATCATCTTCTTCTCCTCCTCCTCCCCCTCCTCCTTCCTTCCTTCTTCTCCTTCTTCTCCTCCTTCCTTCTTCTTCTCCTCCTCTTCCTTCTTCTTCTTTCTTCTTCTTCTCCTCTTCCTTCTTCTTCTTCATCATCATCATCATCATCTTCTTCTTCTTCTCCTCCTTCTTCTTCTTCTCCTTCCTCTTCTTCTCCTCCTCCTATTTCTTCTTCTTCTTCTTCTTCTTCTTCTTCTTCTTCTTCTCCTCCTCCTCCCCCTCCTCCCTCCTTCTTCTTCTTCTTCATTACTCCAACCCCTCCTCCTCTTCTTTCTTCTTCTACAGGGATCAACTGTAAATAGAGAATTTGAGGTGGAAAGATACAAGACAGTCAAGACTACATAGTATGTCCATGAACCTCTCCAGCACAATTCACTGTGCCTCCTCCATTAATTCATAACAATACATATAGCCACAAAAGGCACAATCACAAAAGGTGACATAAATATATTCACATGTACGTGTCAGAAGAAAAGGGAAATAACATCACCACTCAATAATATATTGATCAAGAAGAGTCAGTGGCTTTCAAAAGGAAGTGATTTTTAAAAAAAAGACAAAGAGTCAAGTACTGTACAATTTTAATGTCTTATTCAGCATAGTAATGCATTCCATTTCCAACAACTTTTGCATCACTGTACACTGCTGTTGACTTTCCATTGCCTATTAAATCACACAGAATAGGGTCATAAATAAACCTTCACAATTATACAGTACATAATATTTATTAACGCTCAACTTGAAACTTTATGATCTACTACAATTTGTATACCTTTCTAGTTTTTAATTACATTTATAAGAAAAAAAAACTTCTCAAGAAGCGAGGCCAATCAGAAACAGAAAGAGAAAGTATTGCCTTGCTTTTAATAAAATCAACTTCCTATTAACTCTACATGATGTAGACAAAAAAAGGAGATACCAAGTCTAGTACATTGTAATACCATGTGTTAGTACAAGTAGGTCCATGGTAATACAAATCTGTAAAATTTGTATAACAATACCTTGATAATTAAAAAGGTTATATGGTAATTTTTATACTCTGTGACTATACTACAATGATTTGATTGTGAAGAGAAAATACATGTAGTAAGCTGTATGATCTGACAGCTTGGCCAGAGCAATGACAGCACAAATAGACCAGTTCGTAGTTACTTCATGGACAATTTTGGTCAAATGACCTTTCATTTTTTTCATCATGATAGGCAGATTTCAAAGCAAGATATCACGTAAGCTTGCCTTACATAGCAGGATGAAGAAATTGAATAAACCAGGTGACTAGAATAGCACACAAATGAACACTTAATGAAGGCATTTGTTGCATCCAATCTTTGAATGCATATCTTAGCATGTTGCACAATGTACTTGACAAACTGTGAAATACCAGTGGTTCGTGGAAGCATTGTTGCTTTTTGTGGATGTAAATGAAAACGACAATTAGAAAGAATATATGAATAATCAAGACATCAAAGTTGGTGCTTATCTCATTAATAGTACAAATGACCTTCTTCTGATCATGCGCAGAAAGGAACTACGAACTGGCTTATTAGCACTCACTTTTATAGGGTTCAAAACAATTTTCTCTTTTAAGTGGCTGAGATCATGGACCTACTAGTACATGTGGGTCCATGCTGAATTCAAGCCAATACTGAGCTCAGACAGTAATTTGCATTTTTTCGTTTATTCAAAGCAATCATGAACCCACTATGTACACATTACCTCTGTAGGACCACAAAACATTATTTACTTTTGTCTTTGCCATGCAATAAATGTCAATTTGATGAAAGCTTGCTTGCGTTTAACGTTTAACAACCTGGGCGGCCCCGTATGTGCTCTTATAAATGGTTCCTGGGGCTGATTTTGTGTTTGATCTGAATACATACCAATCAAAACTATCAATTGTAGAAATGTAACCACAAAGAGCCAATGATCAACCGCTATAAAGCTTGTGTTACATGCACCAGGTGGGTTTTTCATAAAGTTGTCTGTATAAAGTTAGCGACTTTAAGAGTGACCTGGTAAATGGTATATTCATTGGCGATGGTAACCCGCGTAAGAAAGGTTCACCAGTCGTTCTTAAAATCGCTCTTAACTTTAAATAGGAACAGCTTTATGAAGTGGCCCCCTGGTCAATTTAATTCCTGTTATGTTTCACAAATTACAGGAATAATTGATGTCATTGTGACTGCGAAAAAATTATTTCAGTAACTAAACATTTTATTTGGTTGCTTCAAGTTCATGTATACACATGTACACGTACAAGTGTAGCCTGCAAGATGAACTAGACCAGATGGGCGTTTCAATAAAGCTGTTCGTATAAAGTTAAGAGGGACTTTAAGAATGACTGGTGATCCTTTCTTGTGGTAGATGTATTGGTGATGGTTACGCACGTAAGAAAGGTTCACCAGTCGTTCTTGAAGTCGCTCTTACATGTCTTACGAACAGCTTCATGAAATGGCCCCCAGAGCAATCATGTCTTCCCTTTACACTAACACAAAAGATTTGGCTAACTTTTTTGTTTAAATAAATGTACATAACAAGGAGGAACAGATAGGCCGCTCCCTGAATTTATTTCAGAAAGACTGTGCAGTCTTTCCGAGATAAATTCAGGGAGCAGCCGGACCTCTGACGATCTTCCTACTACATTGTTTATTTGAAAAAGAGTTATTTGCACAAATAACTCTTTTTCAAATAAACAACAGTAGGAAGATCGTCAGAGGTCCGGCTGCTCCCTGAATTTAATTGATAAATTCAAGCAAAATAATACCCCCAAGCCATGCAATTCATTGATGATCAAACAGTACATAGACTACTCAAAATCGTTTTTTGGAGGTCTCACATCCTTTTGTGCAATTCATCCTTTCATTTCCTTCCGGAGTTGAAGTATTTCCTGCTTGCACTCCTATCTCTCAAAACAAGTAAGGTTTACATTACAAAGCACTTTTACAATGTATTTCATAGATTCAAAACCATTCTTAATACATAGGAAAGAGGATTATTCAACTTTATACATGCACAGGTTGTGCTGTCACTCCTTTCCCACCAAAATCTTTTGGCTGAGCATAATGCAAGGCTCGACATTAGTGGTGGCCCGGTGGCCCGGGGCCACCAAAAATTCATCTCGGGCAACCATTATTGAAAAAATGTTAAGTTTTGGTGGCCCGAATCGGGCAACCAATAATTTTCAAAGTAGCGCAATTTTTCTCCCGATTTTGCATGCATTTATCAACTTTCTACAGTTCAACTTGCAAGCCAATTCGTCATGCGCCTTTTTTGTTAATCTACACACAAACACACACACACAAAGATTGCATAGTCATGACTGTATGTAGGCCTACCGCTGGCACAACTATTATTCAGCCGGCCATGTCTGACTGAGCTTTGCATGCGTGAAACCACTGCAGCCAGCTAGCTGTGCGCTAGCAGACTATTCAGACTTAGGAGCTTCGATACGAAATGTTACTGCTAAGAAATCTTCCCCAGAACATTGAAAATCTACGTCAAAGTTTCATTTTACACCAATGAAATGCCCTTCTACAGTCTATATTACTGAAACCTGATTAGTTGCAAGCATTAAAAGGAGGAATTATGACCTCTCTTTTGACTCAAAAAGACCGATTTCCAAATGCATTAATACACATATGGTGAGTACATCACAGTCCCACATGTGCATTTGAAATTGTATGTATGTTGATATTTCGTTTTTTCGAAGCTGTGTCTCTTCTAGCCAAAAATAAATAGACAGCTTCTTTCTTTCTTGTTCAATGACTTCTTAAACCACTCTCAAGGAAGTTAATAGTTTGGGAAGGTGTTTCATTGATATGAATTGTGAATTTTTCCATCATTTTGTCAAATATAGGGAAGGAATTTTCTCACTGTTTTTCCAGATAACTTATGCCGTTTTCTTATTTTTTTCTTTCATTTTTTACAGTGATTAAACCATTTATACCCCTTCCCATTGAATATGCCTGATTAAAGAATGTTTTTACGGAATAATAATAATTATAATAATAATAATTTTCCCTATTTTTTTAATTTTGTCTTATTCATTTTTCTTACATTTTCTTTTGTTTTTTTTCTCAATTTTTTTCCTGTTCTTTGTTTTTTCTTTCTTCATTTTTTCTTTTGTTTCATTTCACTTATTCATTTTACAATTTTTTTCTTTTTTCAATATACTATTCTAAAAATTATTTTTGTTTATTTCCCCCTTTTGTACATTGTTCTAATTCTGCAGCATATTTTTCTGTGATTTTCTCCTGCTATAATATGCTGGAAAAGAGAAAATAATCTGGATTTGGGGCTTGCATAATCTATGTTTTACGATCAAAAAGGAAGAAAGGAAAAATCATTGTTTTGTAAATCTATCTGAGTTTGCTATATGCACTATTTGTTTACTTCACCATTATGAGTGTGTGTCTATATGGAGATTAAAAGTCCACACAACCTGGGAACAATACAATTCTTTTATTCTCTTTCACTCATTTCATATTTACAATGATAGAACAATTTATATATTACCACAAAATAAGTAAAATAACAGCAAGCACGATTCACATACAAGATGTACAAAGAATAGTGGTAGTGACTGCAGAATATTTCAGAAGTTTGTTTTATTCATTTAATTAATGTTTTTCTTTATATTTTTCGGGCCACCAAACTTTACTGCTGGGCCACCAAAAAAAATTGTTTGAAGGTTTTGGTGGCCCGAACGGGCCACCACCAAAAAAAGTTAATGTGGAGCCTTGCATAATGGATAGCTAGCCAAAATGATTTCTGACCAGCAACAAAAATGATTTATTGAAAGCATTTTGAGCAAAAAAGTCAAAATTTTGGCCAGTCAATATTTTAATCTGAATGGGATATGGGATGCCCTATTTTTTCGAATCACCAAAAGTGGGAAATGCACAGCACATTGTATTGAAGGATATCCTGTTTACATGAAACTCCTAACCTTGGCCAGTCAGACCGCAGGTCCCTGTGCTAATGAGCAAAAAGGCCAGATTCATCCAAATCATCTCGTGGCTGAATCCTCCTCCTTGCAAAATCTCGTGATTCGTGAGATTTTCTTTCTCTAAGAATTTACCTGTTTTAACCTCAAGTTAAATGAAATATTATTGCGCCATCAGATAGAGTAAAAGTTACTCTTTCATATTGGTCATTTATTTTGTATACAATATTTTGTTAAATAAGTAAATTTCTGGCCTGAAAGTGTGCCTCAAAACTGAATTTTCTTCCTCTGTTTTCTTTTGCAAATTGTGCAAAACTTTTTATTTTGAGCCTCAATGATATCTATATCACCATAAAGCTGAACTTCTCTACTTTCTCACAATGCCACTCTTGATATGCGGCACCTTTTAATCGGGTCAAGATCACACTTTTCCCACCAAGGTACAAGACGAGATTTCTGAAATTTTGTACTTGCATGAAATCCAGAGTCCTGATTGGCTGGATAAGGTTCACAGAACAACAGGCGCGGGGTATTTGAGGAGATTACCACATGGGAAGTGTGACCTTCGAACCAACCCAGGCACTGGAACCGTTGGAATTTGCCACTGGGTGGTCTCTTTGACCAATCAGAGTGCAGTATTCTTATTTTCAAACTGCTTTATGTACTTGGCAAATGAAAAGTGTGATCTTGACCCGATTAAACCAATTCTTATTTTGAAACCTATATCATTTCAAAGCATACAGATTCAGCTTTATCATGATATAAAAATCATTTGGGCTCAAACATAAATAAAGTGTGAAAATAGCAGCTTTTGTCAGGTGAAAATATTTATTTTGTAGCATATTTTAGATCAAAATTTTAACCTATATTACAAAATCTTTGAATAAATCTAAACACATGACCTGAGAGAATGATTCTTCTTCTTTACAATGGTACCAAATTCATGAAATTCGATGCACAATTAGAGCAGCAATGACCGAATGAAAAGAGGTGTTTTGGTCCGCATCAAGCTCATTAAATATGCAAAACAACTCAAATCATGAATATCACTTGGATGAAAGAAGCCACTTTCTTTGGACCTGCAGTCTGACTGTGGCTGGTAGTGGTAGTGCTGCCTACATTTTAAGCCAACACTGTAGTACATGTATGACCCCTGTTACATCTGAGAGATTCCCTACCTCGGGCCGGCCCGGGGCCTACCTCGGGTCGGAAAGAAATCAGATGTAAACATCCCAAACCTACCTCGGGCCACCTTTTAGCGAACCTACCCTAGACCACATCCAGAGGTAGTCTCGGGTAGGTATCGGGCCGGCCCCGGTCAACCGATTCGTAGATGTAAACGCACACAAGCTTTCGAACCTATCTCGGTCCGTTCGCCAGCTGTCAAATTACGTCATATAGTGCGTGCTATCCCCTCCCCAGCCCCGTCGTTCTTCGAATGTTTTTGCGGCATGCGACATGTGAATTGTGATTGATAAAGTCTTTGATTTGAGTGAAAAGAAGCATTTTAAACGTATCCTTTTCAAGTCGATCATATCTTCCACGACTGCTGGGATCATCAGCATTCTTTCAGAATCTCGGGTAACTTCAATTACTGTAGCGCGCACGAATTATTCGGAGCCTAGATCGAGAGCGCCTTTTAAAGGTGTCAGCAATCGGATGCCGCTCGAAACAGTACAGATAGGGTGATAGGGGAGGGAATGAACACTGTGATGTAAACAGACCACATTTCGGACTCGGTCCGTTCGCGAAGCTAATCCACCAATAATCCAGTCAAGGTTGCAAGTGGACTCGGTCGGGTCTCGGGTAGGAAACTTTCAGATGTAACAGGGGTCTATGTTAGTATGAAGAACTACATTTGTACATGAAGGCCGATATACACTGTGCTAGATTTTGCATAAACATTCATTTCATTTTGGTCCATCAAAAATATACCTGACACAAAACTGAATACCAAGATTTGGTTCAGCAAAGAGCCCCCCCCCCTCAGTCTGATTAATAACACCCAGAAAAATTGCTCACACAGCTGCACAGTGTAGGCCTATTAATGTACACTGTATAGGCTATATGCTTGGCCTGTTGCACTGTGTGACATTCTCGGCAAGTAATTTCTTTAGCTTCGGATCTGAACGACCCCCCGAGAGCCTAAAATGTTTTGTTGGCCGAAATACTTCAAAATTCTGCTGGCCAAAAGCCTGCACATGTATGCCCTACTTGTAGTCTACATGTACTGAGACTATAAAAAATAATGTTTTTAAAATGTCTGCATACTACAATCAGGGCCTAATGCCTATAAAAGGGATTACATACGTACATTCACTTCACTATTTGAAAATGTAGTATGTACGATAACATGTAACACTACAATACAGTACGTCCCAGAAAAAAACGAAACCGAGATTTGGAGATGATTTATCATAATCATAAATACAATAGACCAATGACCTACCATTTTAAAGCTTAGAATCTCCTCTTTCATCTGAAATTACTAAGATTATTTCTCATTCACGCATGAGTGAACAAAAACAATTCGAAGATAGGTTGCCAAAAACTCATTTGGCTGGGGGTATCTGAATTTCAAAAAGAAAATCTTATGACTAAAAAGTTCAATATCTGCTCTTTAATTTGATACCTTAATTACAGAAAATGGTCAAGAAGTAAAAAAGTTATCATCCCTCAAAACAATGCTTGCATTTCAATAATTTCATTAAATAAACGTGTTCTCACTGGTTTCCCACAGAAGCTAACGCATGGTAACAAAAGACTTAATGCATGGCTGATCGTCAACAAAACGGAGTGTCGAGTGAGTTTGAACGCTAGCCTGTAAAACCGCTTCATTTTATGAAATTATTGAAATTCAAGCCTTATTTCAAATAACCAGAACTTTGTTATTTCTTGACCATTTTCTGTAATTGAGGTATCAAATTAAAGAGTAGATATTGAACTTTTTTAAAATGTGGTTTCCTTTTTAAAACCGAGATACGGCCCGCCAAGTGACTTTTTGGTATTCCCTTTTAAAATTGTTTTTGCTCACTCATGCGTGAATGAAAAATAATCTAAGTACCGGTAATTTCAGATGAAAGAGGAGATTCTAAGCTTTAAAATGGTAGGTCATTTGTCTATTGTATTTGTGATTAAGTTATGATAAATCATCTCTAAATCTCGGTTTCGTTTTTTGTGGGACGCACTGTACATGTACATTATAATGATGACCTTTATCATCAAACAACATTCAGATTTCCATAAAATAGTTTTCAGTAGGCTGTTCGCCTGAAACAATGAACTTTGAATGGACTTTACTTTTCATACACATGTAGGCCTACATGTACATGATGTATTCTACATGTATCTCTATTCGCAATAATTATGATGCACGTATTTGCATATTAACCTTTAATACATTTGAAGCATGAATGTTGGTGTCTGAATACAAGCCTACTGATTTTGGAATCATTCCATTCATGCAGTCCATCTCCATTCAATGAAAGTCCATTACCTTGATTGAAAACCTAAAAGTCGTAGAAAGGATAATGGAATCATGGGATCATGAAATTTACCCCTATCTGCTATTTTCATCTAATTCATGAAATTGCTTTTGATTCACAATTCATTGTATCCTTTTGATTTCGAGTACAACAAGCCTGAGGCAATCTGCTGAATGGATGACAATGGAATCATGACTCAATTAGCAAATAATGTGAATTCAGAAGGTGCCTGAAGAATTTTGGGTAATCATTAGTCTCCAGGCACAGACCCTGATTGATGGGGGGGGGGGGGGAGGAAACCAGCCTCCTTCTTCCAATACTCTCCCTTTGATTCTCCATCTCTGAAATTGCCCTTTTTTGCCCCTACATGTACATGTACATGTAATGTAAAAAAAGAGGATGGTTCTCTACAAGGTACATTGACATATGTCTAAATTTATTTTACAAATTTACAACAAGCACATGTCACATCTAGACATAAACAATTTACTTTTACAAAACAAATAATGCATGAAAAACCTTTAAAAATATTCATAAATAATTTACGTGTTGTGACTTATGGGAAATTGTAAAAGTGTAACACAATGACTAATCAATAAGTTTGCTTTTGTTTTGAACATAGGGAATGATTTCGAAGAGCAAAGGAAAACTGGGCTGGATGAGCTAGGAAGTGGAAGAGGAGTAGAAACAGAAAAATCAGAAGAAAAAAAAAGAATACAGGTGGGGTAAAAAAGACAAAGACAGTTTGTGTACATCAAACAAGGATACAAGGAAGATGATGACAAACATTTGTAGCGATTGCCGATTTTTATGAACTCCTGACCCCAACAGCACGAAATGGCATGACTCATTTCAGAAAGTTTGTCAATTCTCACAATATTGGACTGCTCCCAGCTCCCACAAAATCATAACTTATAAAATCACACCAAAATAGTAATTTCTCTTTGCACCGCCCAAACTGAAAGCCAAGAATACACACTGGGCGTGACTCATGTATACAATGAAGTCATTCCTGAAGAATGCAGTAAGTGGTCTTCATACTTTCTCTTGAGGGCTGAACCCAGCTGTGACTGAGAGGCTTGTTTATTGTCTGGGCGGTCATGGAGAAGCCAGCTTCCTATCCTATTAAATTAGGCAATGTTCAGACAGGCTGATGTTCAGTCGGGAGACAATGCTTTTATTCAAGGTTCTTTTTTCTTCAAAGTAATTAACCTTGACTGCTTGAACAGTGAAATTGCTGGTTTTGAAGTTAATGAAATTGAAAAAAATTGTCTGTATATTATTTTAAGAAAACATTTCCTCATGTCACTATAAAATTTCTTTTTGTAAGTGAAATGTGGGGGGGGGGGTAGGAGAGGGGAAGGATGAGGGTAAGGGAGGGTGAGGAAGGAAGGGGGAGGGGAGGGAAGAGAAAATGGAGGAATGAAGGAATATAGGGAAGGGGGAGGGGGTGGAAGTTAAAGGCGGGGCAGAGGGGGGGGGGGGTGCAGGAGAAATCACACCCTATGGACAGATACATGTAGATTGTAAAGTGAGAGATCCCAATTTACACTGATATGTAGGGGTTAAATGTACATGCATACTGTCACAAGTATTATGCATCATGGTATAACACACTCCCTCAATACAAACATAGCTCGAGCGACTTCCTTTTCTAATTGTACAAGTCAAATCGACCATGCCATCGCCCTTTTGAGGAGGAAGAAAGACTGTAAAAGTAGGCCCATACAGGGTCACAAGTTAAAACTCTCCTTCAGCTCACTCTTCCTCAGCAATTACCAACGTATGGATTAGGGCTAATTCATACAATGTTGTTGGACAAAAAACCCGATGTAATTTGTAATTAATGCAGGCTGAGATGGATTTAATGATTTTGATTTTGGATACAAGATTGTCTGGGATGATTTCGCTTGCTAGTTTTAGAGAGATAGAGTAGGTCTATCATGACATTATGTATAGATACATTGGTGAATAAAATGTGGATTGGCAAATGGCAATGTACACAATTTGATTCTTTTACAGATTTAATGGATCCACCATGATTAAAAACAACAATAAAAATATTTGTCTCTCAGAAATAATTGTCTGTAAATGAGAAAATATTTCACCCAAAACTGATATTGTTTGCATTGCTCTCCAACTTACATGCATGTTGGGATTTCCAAAAATATATACTGAATGACCTGAGAATACTTGGTCTCTATAGTTGAAAAATGAATGACATGAACATAATCACAAAAGAAGTGTTAACAAAACTTCTAAGAAACACTGAACTTCTGAAAAAACCTGTCCCAGAATCCAGATCCCATGTGATTTGAATTTGATGCAAGTTCATAAATGCACCAGCAAAAATCCCTTTCCTCCATCCCAGTCCCCCCCCCACTAGCTCCCTCCTGCACATATATTTTTTTTTTGGGGGGGGGAATGGAGATTGGATCTGACTACGTTTGTTAAAAAAAATTATACCAGGAACAACATTCAACAAAAACGTAATCATCATTTTCAGTGTCACTCGCCCAGTAGAAAAAAAATCCACACACACACACTTTTTATTGTCTATCAAGTTTCCATTTCACTTGTTTTAGCCATTTACATTAAATGATGATAAAACTTGCATAGCCTCTAGCTCTAATAGGCATCAATATTCGACAGAGCTGGACCAGGCAAACGACCAAGCGATGCCCCGCCCCTACCCGGTAGCTGGTAGCCGATCATCCGACCTCGTTTGATTAATGTCTCCGGGTTCCGGTACATAAATTTGATTAAAACTTACCGCATTTTCAAATTCGCCATGAAAGCATCTTCAGTAATTTCATCCAGGAGAACAAAATCTCCTTTCCCAAATTGAGCGCTCTCCTGATGAGCCATAATGATAAAGTTCCAACTTTTATTCCAGCTGTAGTTTCATCAAGTGGTTCCTCGTTCCTTCGATGAAAACCCCTCGTATTGTTATGCCACCCGTACAGCGCTGGCGCTTGGCGCTGATCAATATGCATGAGCTGAGTGCGAGATGTGCAAACCGCTGCATGCACAGTCACAATCTGGTCACAATCATTGGAGTCAGCTGCGGATTTTTTTTCTTCCTGGGAAAATCCCTACTCATCTGCAGTATGGGGTTAAGGGGCTCTCGGACAGTGGCGTACCGTGGGTCACGGCATGGGGGGGGGGGCACCATAAAAAATTTTGAGTCACCTAGTAAGCGCGCGAAGCGCGTTCAGTTGCCAGGTATACTGACCTAAAAGAGATATTTTAAGGACAGTGCCATTAAACGGATAAGTATCTCACTGATCATGCGAGCGCGAAGCGCGAGCTGAAATTTTTTGACATTTAGACCTAGAAAGGGACATAATAAGCAAATTTTTGTTATCATGTTACATACCTGTCTCGCTAAACAAACAATACGAGCGCGATCGAGCACAAGCTGAAATTTTTGTATATATTGACCCCAAACAGGGACATTTTAAGGACTTTATTTTAGGAATCAATTAAGAGTATACACATCTCACCATATTCATCTAATGCGAGTGCCAAGCGCTTGCTGATTTTGTTAGAATTATATCTAAAAACAGGAAGCACTTGTAGTCATTGTAATCATGATTCACATACGCATCTCACTAAGCAAATATTGCGAGCGCGAGCTGAAATTTAGGAAATTCTGACCTGGAGTGGGGCTTTCTAAGGCTTGTTTGTAGGAATTCACTAAGACCATAGTACGTATTTCACTAACCAAATGATGCGAGCGCGAAGCGCGAGCTGAAAATTTTTGATATTCAGATCAGAAAAAGGGACATTTAAGGAATTCATGAATGAGCAGACATATCTCACCAATCCTTTAATGCGAACGTAAGCACGGACAGGAAATGTTTTATATTAAGACCTTAAAATGGGGCGATCAATTTAAGTAGTCATGAAAAAGAAGCATATGTCACTACATAAAACAATAATAGCTCAAAGTGCGAGGAAACCTATTTGGTGTATATTGACTTCATTTGACAACGTCACGTCTCTCATATATACTTGAAAACTATAGTATTCCGAAAAAAAAGTATTTGATCTATTATATCTAGTTAAACAGACAATGCGAGCACCAATTAACAATGAAGACATGGGCCCTGGGCATATTATGTTTCATAAAGTTATTATAAAAAAAGTTTTTTCATGTAATATACAGTAATATAACATAATTATAATATAATATAAAATTAATAATTTCTTCTTTCCCACTACGTTTCTCTTCCTTTCTCCCTCTTTTTCTCCCTTTCCCCGGTTTTTTTTTTTGGCCAGCCGATTGGGGGGGGGGGGGTACGTGCCCCCCCGTAGTTACGCCACTGCTCTCGGCCCCCACTTCCGGCCCAGAGTCCCGCCTCCAAACCGCTTCGAGCTAGCAATAGGGGCAATAGCTGCCTTGCCCTTTTATTGGTATCCGTTATATTTCAGTGAACTTGACCATTTTGACTAAATTTGTTCGCCTTGCCTTTTCAAACGTTTTAGTGGATATTGTTTGAGTCCAAACCTGATTGACGAGAGCCCGGGGGGGGGGGGGTGACAGAAATTCAGGGGTAGGCATATACTCCGGGTAAAAAAAAAAGAAAAAAAAAGCTAGGGATAGGCCTAAACAAGTAAAATTCAACGACCAGAACGCTGACAATTTTAAACAACATCTGATAAGAAAAAAAGGACGTTTTTAGTGATATGCACGCCTCATCCCATTCTCTTCCCCAGGCCCCCTCCTCTTCCTGACCTCCAGGTGCGGATCCAGGGTTGGGGGGAGGGGGCACAGGGGACATGTGCCCCCCCCCCTTGAGAAGAAAAACCGAGGTGTACCCCCCCCCCCTTGAAATTGAAGACCTTTTTTTTTGCTTGTCAATTTTTTTCGGGTACGAAATATCCTCAATTTGTGGTTAAAAATCTTTCTTTTTGGGCTTGTCAAAAATTTTCTTTAAAAAAATTGCCCCCCCCCTTTGGAGTTGTATCCACTCGTCATAATGGGGAAGTTGCTCGCATACAGTATGACGTCGCCAAAAAATACAACTCTAATATCATAAGGGGAATAACACTAATAAGGGGAATAACACTAAATCTTTTTGAAAGCTATCTTTCAAATCGGAAGCAAATGGTAACAATAATGAACAGTCTTGTTTTCAACATATCAGATGTGGTGTACCGCAAGGTTCCATATTGGGCCTGCTTTTATTTCTATTATATATTAATGATATTTCAAATGTTTCTAATTCTTTACAATGTATTCTTTTTGCTGATGATACCAGTATTTTTTCTTTCAAACAAAGACCTACAGACGCTTAAGTCAAGATTCAACAAAGAAATCAATGTAATTTCCCAATGGTTATATGAAAATAATAATAAAATTAATATTAAGAAAACTAGATTTATGGTCTTTTCGAATAAAAAGTGTAATACTGACGATATCGTTATAAACCTTTGTAAATCTCAAATCAACCAGGTGTCTTCTTTAAAATTTCTTGGTGTAATATTTGATAATAAATTGAAATGGACCGATCACGTTAATCTTATTTGTAATAATCTATCTAAAAATATCGGTGTCATGTATACACTTAAAAACTTTCCTATGACCATCTTAAAGATGATATATCATTCAATTATACTTCCATATTTGTATTATAATATCATTGTATGGGGTAACTCATCTGCTGCCTCCATAGATAGGATTATTAAATTACAAAAAACGTGCAGTCAGAATTATCGACCATGCCACATTTCTTGCCCATACTTCATCTTTATTTTCTTTACTCAAAATAATGCGACTCAATGATTTGTATGTGTATCAGATTGGAATTTTCATGTATCTATGTCATAAAAAAAATCTCCCTGACTCATTACTTACATATTTCAATTTAAATTGTGATATTCATAAACATAGTACTAGGAGTGCTTCTGATTTTCATCCTCCTCTCATACGTACATTTTTCTTAAAAAATCTGTCATTTTATCAAGGAACAGTCATTTGGAATTCTCTACCATCTCCACTCAAGGAGGTTCAATCTTTTAATTTATTTAATAAGAGATCAAAAGAAATCATTCTTGCTAATTATCATGTGCTGTGAGTTATTTTTAAAAATTTGTTTCATTTAGCTCTTGCTCCCCCATTTGTTTTGTTTTGTATTTCTATTGTATTATTTTGTCTTAGGTACTTTTACAACATTTATGATATATTGTAAGGTCGGCCGTTATAAGGGTCTCTTCCTTTCTGGCTGCTTTCTGCCAAGCATTTTATTTATTGTACCAATGTAAATATTGTGCTTTATGTATGTGTATTATGTTATTGTATTTTAATGCTTTGGTCAAATAAATTGAATTGAATTTTAAAATTTTTGATGGATTTTCCTTAAACATTCACCAGTGTTTTTTTTGTGTTTTTTTGTATAACATTTTCTGCTATTTTTACCATAAACCTTTCTACAGGTCAACTTGCCTTTTAGAGACGAAATCAGAGGGGAAAAACAAATAAGATCCGTATCTATACCCCTAATCCAAACTTACATGAGGCATCCTCACTTTAAGGGTTATCTCGCCTTTTATCCCCGTCACTTACTGGTATTTTCAAGCTAAATAAAAATGCATCACAACAGAAAACAAACTACCAAAGTAAGATAAAACCGCTTTTATTTCAAATAACATCACCAACGAGTTTGGTATCATAATAATAAACAAGAAAGAAATCGCAAGAATCATTGCATAGTACATGTTTTTGATATTTTTTCCATCCCCGACATAATTATGCTCCGGGTGATAGGATATGATTCAGAACAGTAATTCATGATATCAAAATGACTTAACGAAATTTGTTGTCGGTTCTTGAATTTGGTCAACACAACAATAAAAGAGCCACACTGCAAAAACTCCGGTGTTGATTTACCACCAGCCCGGAATCTATATATGTCTACACGAGAGATGTATTAAAAAAAAAACCCCACCAATTTCAAACCGATGCTGTTTTGATACTAATTGGTGTTGTATAAGCACCCATTTAGTTGTTAGACCAAAGCTAAAGTGGTGTTGTTTAACAGCAGAGTTTTTGCAGTGCAGAAACAGCCTTAATTGTAATTGCGGAATCTCTATCCACGGATATACTGCAATAATAGCAATGAAATATTCATATTATTTTCAAAGTGTTGAAGTTCATGCATTCTACCAGACATCGTAATCGGCATTGGAATACGATATAGGCAACATAGTAAAAAAAGCAAAAATGAATTGACTATCACTGCTGGTACCGTCTTAATTGGCTATACTTCAATTTCTCTGTATTCTCAAGCTAGAAAAAAAAATCCCACATAAATTTCCTGTTCTGGTGCCATTGAACTCCCAGTGGACCTTCTTATCCATAATAGATTTTAACTGAAACAACCAATTTAAATTCATCATCACCAATCATTCCATCCAAGGTATTGCATCTCACGTTGCATCTTTACCAGTTTGCCGAGTAATGCCTGCATCATTATATATTTATAGTGTTAAAGAAGTTCAGTATTTGATGCGTCTCGCAAATCGACTAGCTCTTGCAGGTTTGAGTTGTAGAGAGACTGACAAGAGCTGGCGCACTCACACTTCGTTGATACATGTTGCTTGAGTTGTTATTTACAAGCGAATCCGCCCGATCCTCGAAATAGTCGACAGTTCTTTCGTCTTGCGCTGCGAGCCTTTTGTAGGACATTGGCCTACTGGTCCTTGAAATGAGCTGAGGTCGAAAAAAGAGAAGAATAACATAAATTCTTTTAAATTAGTCTAATTATAATGTCTAAAGATATTGATATAACTGAATGAGCATGGACTAGTGTTATTTGTCATGCTCTTCACTCTAAAAACAAGAAATGTTAACTTAACATTTGAAAGGTTGGAGGAGTGACAACATTTTCTAAATGTTGCATTTACCACCTTAAATGGTTCTACCCAGCACTTAAAATGTTGGATTCAGCTTTATACAAGGTTGGATGTAACAATTGGAAAAGGTTGTCACTCCTCCAACCTTTCAAATGTTGATTTAATATTCGAATTTTTAGAGTGTTGTTCATGGCCGTAAGATTTTTTTTTGTACAGGGGGGGGGGGGGGGTTAGGCACATAAACAACATTTTGAAGAAACTAAAACGCGAGAGTAGGAAGCGATCTGGATTGTCATGGGGGCGCTTTTGCATCTTTTCAAGTGAAATTGAAAGAGTTCGTGCAGACCTTTGGTGAATTTGTGAAATTTTCAGTAAAAAATGCAAAAACGTTTATTCTACTGTCATTGTATAAAGTAGTAAAAAAAAACGGGTCAAAGGATCTTTTTCTTTTTGCATTGTAACAACAAAAACACCATTCCTCCCAAACGGACAAACGATCATTACCTGTTGTCTATCAGAGGGCGTCTTTGTATATCCGGTTTTTACGATGACGCAGATGAGGAGAGAAGAACCTGAAGCAATTAACTCGATTACGAAGAGGAAGACGATCACGGCATTAATGAGGACACGATAAACCTGACATCGAAAAAAAAGAAAGGAATAAACCTCACAAGGGGGAAATCTATAAGATAAAGTGATATTATCAGTAGAATGAATAAACATATATAATCAATTAAATAAAATAATGAATAAATAGATTCATTTCCATTTCCATATGCACTATTTATACTTCTTTTCTTTAAAAATGTAAATCCTTTAGTATTTGTAGCTGATTTAGATTACTTTGTAGAAAAAATTGAACTCAAGTGAATTAATTGAATTAATAAACAAATAAATAGATAACATAGAAAATAAATTTAAGAATAAAGAAGAAATAAAGATGATAGATAAATAAATTCATGAATAAATGTATAAAATTTAAATAAATTAATAAGAAATAAAGATAATAAATAAATTTATAAATTGATTAATGGATAATACAACAAATAAATAACAATAAAAAATAAATTCAGAGATCAACATGACATCAGATCTAGATTTGAATGTCATTGAGGGTTGAATTCAACCCTCTTTGTGAATGCTGTCCTCAGCACACACTTTCTCCTTATCGTATACAGTCACATTAGCAAAGGCGACTCCAAACTGATATATACTATTTCATTGGCAATAAAGTAACGGCATTTGTCGGTCTGGAGTGAGTCTCTCCGGTGTGGCTGAATCTTGAGAATTCTTACCGACTGTCGACACTCGGATGATAAGATGGCTGGGGACGGTCTACAATCGGTATCAAGCTGCCCGTCTCGAAAGATGAAGAACGCGAAGACCATGCACAATCCACACGAAAGCAACGTCGACAGTGTTGACAAGACGATTAATCTTTGAATCTGGAGGTAATCAGAGAGAGAGTAGAGAGAGGAAGACACACACACACGCGCACACAATTTATTATACACAGCAAAACTGTGGTGTTAACCGGTGTACATAGAGGACCACACCAGTTATTTGACACCGGTGTTAAATTGGTGGTGTTAGTTTTACACCTATGTAGGTGTTATTACAGCACCTATGGTTGTTACATTTACACTCTTTGGTGTTATGTTCAATCTCTAGGGTGTTATTTTAACACCTCAGGGTCAGTTTTAACACCACAGTTTTTTTACAGTGTATAATCTTGCCACTTCATGTATTAGAAAATTGTTATAGTTCATAGGAAATAATAAAGCTAACATCGACAGTATTTGAAACAACCAAAGTGACGATGGCAACATATTCATGAATATACATTATAAAAATGTAATGATGAAATTCATCATCCGTGATAATACTGAAGCACTGCAATAAAGTGATAATAAAGTGACATATTGTACTTAATAAACATATTTATGATACCTTCTCGAAGGACGGAAAGGCGGGGATTCATTAGGGGCGGGGGGGGGGGGCGGGTCAGTATCAATAAGATATGTGTCGCATTCATGACAAAGCTTGATATTTACGGTTCCTTGTAAGATAATGGTATTGGAAATACTGTGCTTCTTAGGAGATTCGAGAAACGCAAGAGCTAATTGATAACATGAATGGATGTTATTGATTGATTATGATAGAAATGAACAATGGAAAATAATTAAAAAAATCAATTTAATTAAGATATATACGAATTATCAGAGATCAATAAATAATAAAAACTTGATTATGGAACTGAAAATACTTACGAGAGAACTACTTCGCAATCTTATGGAAGTCGATAACCCTGTGAAACTTGTTGGAAAGAAGACCTATCACAGAAAAAAAAGAAAACTGAGACGAAATTTTAAACAATACAGCTATGAAAAATGATGAAAAATTACAACAAATTGCATTTCCTTCTGCCTTTCTCTGCATTTGATGACTGAAATAGAAACGTAGAAAAAAACCCATCTACTTGCAGGTGCCACGGAAATGTACAAAAGGAATGATCATCTGATTTTTTCTCTTTCTTTTTCATGGTCAGCCCCCCCCCCTCCTTCAGAATTTCCACACACTTTTCTTTTGGTTCAGCATTCCAGCCTTACTTTTAAGACCGTCCCGTGAACCCCTGAATAGGATAAAAAGAAAGGCACTTAGCGCTTAAAAAATTGGTTAAAGAAACAAAACCTATGCGTCAAAAAATCAAAATACCTATTCAGATATCAGTTACTTACAAATATTGGACTCCAGATGGTTAGGACAAGATACGACATGTAGCTCTTAGCGACCGCCCCGAGAATGCCCATGAAGATTAGGAGAACAGAACACAGCGCATGAAGGAGGGAGATATTCTTTGAAAGGTAGAAAAGTAGAAGAAAATCATGATTAATCATTAATATCACATAATAATTTTCATGAAAATTGTTTTTCTCATCGGAATCGTAGTTTCCAGTGTCATATCCGCCATCAGGATAATGTTAATATTGGTCATCGTCGTCGTCATCATCATCATCATCATCATCATCATCATCAAATTCAACATTATCAACGTCATCTTCATCTTCTTCATCATCATCACCACCATCATCACTATCACTATCATCATCATCATCATCATCATCATCATCATCATCACCACCATCATCACGTCGTCATCATGACCACCACCACCACCATAATAATCATTATCATCACCTTCATCATCATCATCATCATCATCATCATCACCATGATCATTATCATCATCGTCATGATAAATGAGAACGACAAATTCGATGTGGACCAACAACCCAACGTAATAAAATAAGTCCATGTTCATCGATATTGTCAAACACATTTCTATTTAAACAGTAGTTAATTTGATTCCACCCTTGGTTGCTCATGCCATACAAACAAAAATATTCCAGTATTTTAATTCCTTCACTATTTTGTTGACATTTAACGTCCATCAGACTATAAAATATTCGGAAATATTCGGAAAATGTATTTTTTGTTTACAATTCGTCTGTTTCGACCCCTTATAGCGCAAAAACTGCAACAACAAAAAAGACAAAAAAGTTTATTAGTGTATCGGAATTGGAAACATATTATTTTCCTTTATAACAATCTGCTCGTGCTCTTGGTACAATCTTGCTGTACCGGTTTTCAAAAGGGATTTTGAATGGGTTTGCAAAAATCTCCTCATTTTCCGTTGGTAAATAAAAGTGAGATGCTCCGCAGGTAAATTTTGCTGAATGCATTTGGAAGTCTTCATCTTATCTTGTTATCTTTATTTCAACAATGAATCGATTGAAATATACACTGTATAGATTTATACGTACACTCGATTGTATGATATGTGGATCTAACACAACCTCCTCCCAAAGCAATAACAAAATCACACTAAACGGGGGGGGGGGGGGGGGAGAAGGGGGGGGGGAAGGGGGGGGGGGAAGGGGGGGGGGGTCAAACTGTATGGCCCGTATTCTGAACTCGGGTTAAAATTATACCTTGGTTCAAAGTTATGGTTTAACTATGGAGAGCCAGTTGGGGCACAAATCCCTTACAGTACACATCCAGTTTATTGACTCATATGACCCCCGAACTGTCTGGGAATGATAACTGAAGTATTTTGAAGTACTTTTATTCATTATGAAAGCAAAGGAAAACAAAATAGTAAACATAAGGAATATACAATATAAACAGAATGTTAGAATTTTTGGCTCCCCCATAATTTTAGTACAGACTTGGACCATGGAATAATTTAAACCCGACTTCAGAATACGGGCCTATGTCGTTCGAAAAAAAAGAACACACACAAGCACACACCCACACACAAACACCTACGCACATCATCTTACCTTTATCACGATGCCGATGTTTGTGGTCGCAGCGACCCTCGATGACCACGATCTCCAAGACGACGTCGACACGCTGAAACTATGGACAAACATTTGCCTTTCGCCATCTTTCGCCCCCGACATAGCACCAAAGCCATTTGTTTTACAATTATCTTGAAGTGGGAATTCGCCTAGTCTATCTGTAACATCCATACTGCTATCATCATCGTCCTCCTCATTGCCGATACCGTTTCCGCCATTCTCTACTTTTAACGTTCTTTTCATACGTCCCAAGTCGATTTCGTTGTCGATTTCATTGACGAGGTCGCTCTCGTCGTCTGCCTGTGGTGGCTCCGTTCCTTGGTGTTCCTCTGTTGTGGAATCCGCCTCTGCCATTTCAGTTTATTTGTAGCCTTATTGTGCCAATAACCAGCGGATTATGAACGTCAGTATGATGTCATTTCAGTAAAGCACTTCCGAAATCCTGACTGCATGCAGTAAAACAACGTAAAACTTATTATTCATTTGTTGTGAAGACAAATCGGTATAAAACTAGTAATTTCACCATTGTAATTAAACGGCATATAGCAGTTTCTTGTTGGCTTTCTCGTTAACAGTCAAACAACGCGTTCGTTTGTAATGAAAGAAAGTCAAACAGTTTTAATGCATGGTTCACACAGAATTAAAAGATTATTATGACTCTTTCTCTTTCCTTCCCGAATAATATAATTGCCTGCAAAGTGTGCACGGAAATGATTTTCCATGACTGCTCCGCTTATTGATATAGTCACGGTCTACTGAGTTTGTATCGAAACGATGAGCGTCGTTAGAAGGGCATCTCGCTTGCACGATGATTTTAAACAAAAGACGAATTTTTGTGCTTTTTGTCTTATAGATTAAATGACGGTATTTCCTCCGCTCCGATGATTAACTCATCGTCATACAGTATATCAACAGCGGTGGTGGAATGCGATTGCGCTAAGTTCACGATCTATGTTGTTCTAAATTTAGTGTTTATAAATTATATATTAAATATTTATTACACAAATATCACAGAAGAATAACAAGAAAAAATGCTGACAATTTTTTAGTCGTATTTCAGAGCCATCGATTACTCACTATGCTTTCATTCTAACCGTATTGACCTCTGATTATTTCTATAACCTTAGATAATTCAGTTTCGATCTTTCTTTCATTTATTCAAGCATTTCGTCAAAATCCCTAACATATTTTCTGTTTAAGTTGTAGCCAGGTATATTCCCTGAAACAAGCGGATAATCGGAACAAAAAAAAACCAAGGATATTTGAAAAAAAAAAAAAAATGGCAGACTCACGGTTACTGGGATTGGTTTCCATATTCCAGATTGCTAAATTTAATTCTGACGATACAGGTACTAAGGGAAGCTGTAAAAACAAAACTAGAATATGTTTGTGGAAGGTCATGGTTGCACGGTAATGTTTGCTGATCTCTCGACAATTGTTTCCAAAGTGAGTCATCATAATTATCTATTTTTCAAACTATTTTTATTTCTACAGTATCAACTGATTAAGAATCTGGTTTGACATATCTTCAAACACATTTGGATTATAGTTTTCAAAATGTAAAGAAAAAAAACAGATGCGGAAGGGGGGGGGGGGGTCGGGCCAATTCAACAATTCTGAATCCTGCAAAGTGTGGCCTATTATCCAAATCAGCAGTCATAAGGTCTAGAGGATGAGAGGACATAGGTGGCGGAAGCGGGGGGGGGGGTCCTGTTCCCCTAAAGTTGAAGAGGGGGACGGACCCCCTAAAATTTCTGTTGATAACATTTTTTTTGCTTTGCTTACCTGCGTCCCCCTAATTTCACGTGGACCCCCCTAATTTGTTTGTGTTTCCTCCTAAAATTTTGGTTGATAATCTTGATAACCCTTCTTTTTGCTTGTCCAATTATGTACCTGTGACTATCCCAAAATTTCAGACGGACCCCCTAACTTTTTTGGGTTCCGCCGCCAATGTGAGAGGACATTATCTCGATGCTTATTCAGGGCATACTTTATTCTTTAAAATGTATTAGACATTACTCATTATTCTTTTCAGTACATAATAGGTGGATTGCCCATGCATCAATACACGAGAGTAGGCCTATTCAAATAGTTAATGAAATTATCCCATATATTTTTATTTTGCTGAGTCTTATATAGAGATTAGAATCGTCAGAGATTGCTGCGCTTCCACCGCTATAATGATTTCACCATCATAGTCGCACACTGCAAAAACTCCAGTGTTACTTTGACACCAGCCTCGTATCTATATCGGTACACATCAGAAAGGTGTTGAAACAACACCAGTTTGGTGTTAGGCTGACACCAATTTGGCATATAAGCAACACCATTAGTGTCAAACAAATATCGGTTTGATTCTTAACTGGTGTTGTTTCAACGCTCCTCTATGGTGTGGACCGATATAGATACCGGGCTGGTGTAAAATCAACACCAATGCATTGTGCAATGTATGCAGCGGGGAGGCATGGGCAGTTGCCCCAGAAATTTTGAAAACTTACAATTTTTTACTGAAAATTTTCACGAAATTCACCGAGTGTACACGAAATCCCCAACAAATGCGAAAGCACCCCCATGAGAAGCTTGGTCTGTTCGCTCCCTCACTTTCGAGTTTGTTCGAATTAAATTTGCGTTCCCCCAACCCCGGAAAAAAATCCGCATACGGTTATGACCGCCATCCATCACATCAGTTATTTGTGCATTCCATTTCTATAAGCTTCACAGATATCAATCAAATAGACAAGATTTCTTACCTATTTTTTGTTTTCCAGGTCACCAAATCCGATCTCGAACAATTATTATTTGAGGAGAGCCCTCGAAAATAAAGGTACTTTCCTTTGTAAATCTGAGCACGGGTGCGCATACGGGAGTGGTGATTCATGTTCTGTACAAAACTCCCGAGACTAGGCTTTGCTAAGAATGAGTTTCTTTTTAATGAAACTTTTACTTCAAATGTTCATTGATTAAACTTGCCCTCCATCGATTGTTAGGTGTATTCTTAGGCATATGGTGACTTGATGGCTTTTATTTAAGTTCACAAGCAAGTGACATCTGACTTGTGGTCCGAATTCTGGCTCTTTATTTTATTTTTAGGAAATTCCGGTTTCGTTTGTTGACAATTAGGACAATTTCTGGTGGTGTTCTATTGTTATGCAGTGATGATGTCATCAGAAGTCTATTTCTAACGCGATCGCGTGTTTGCACAGTGCTTCAGAATCAGAATGGAAGTTGCAGACCATTAAATTTTGTTTGGTATGTGGTATGTCCCTGCATAGCATTAACATGCAGAGGCTCAGTGCTTTAGCATGTTTAGTGTTTAGTCGACCGACGAAAGGTCCCGTATTCGAGCTCAAACCGATACGACAGGCCACGGTGAGTTCTTTTCTCAGCGGTTGGATAAAATAAACAATTCATAAATAAGAAAAATCTAATCATTATAACATCACAGAAATGGTGACACCTCAACCAGTTACAATTTTTAACGCTACAGAAATCAAAGGAAAACACAAAATACCACATATTTCCCCTGGGCTTTAACATCTCTAAGAGGAGAGATAAAAACAGCACAGTGTCTACAACGAACGGAATCGTATTCATCTGAGCGCCTATAGGCCTAATCCCTTATAACAGGGGTTCTCAAACTTTGTCTTTGAAGGGCCTGATGAGACTCCAAGTAAACCTGAAAGGGCCAGGGTGAAGTGGATACTTAGAAAAAATATTGTGCGCGAAGCGCAATGACCCTTGCGGTCGGGGTCCTAGATGCCCTCTTTTGCAATCTGGCCCTTATTTTGGGAACATTTAATCTAACAAATTTATAACAGTTTCATATGGAACGCAGGCAAAATTAGAAAAGATTTCAAAACACAGCAAAAGTCAAAATGATGATAACAAATTGTAGAACTTTAAAACATATTAAAACGAATCTAGATTGTACCTATACATACCTGGTATTGGGGAGACAGATAATGTCTTGAAGTATCAATATTTTTTGTAGTCAAAGTAGAATGAATAATAGACCATGTCTGCTGTAGACTATAACAAGGATGGGGCAAGTAGGGGCCGTGGAAGGGGGGGGGGAGCTGACAGCTCCCCACTTTTTTTTAAAAAACCATGTACAAAAACGTAAAACTGACCATATGATTGTGATTTTTTGCATGACCAGACCCCCATTTGAAAACCATTTGGCCCCTAAGGTACTTCGGTATGAGTTAGTTCTTTGAAAATGTTCATTATGGAAAATGTACTTTTGCACCTGTATGTAGATCCAAACATGGTGACAACATCGCTGGTCATCTAATAAGAAAGTAGATCGAACAGACAGTAAAGACTCCACTAAACTTTGTTTAAAAGTCAAATTTGACTGCCATTACTTTTATTACGGTTAGGTCTACGTGGATACACAATGTTATCATATTGAGCTGTTTCATATTGTGACTTAAAAGTGATTTTAAAAATCCCAGCAGAGTCTCGCGAGGCGGATTGAGAAGCTCTGCGGGCCGGATCCGGCCCGTGGGCCGTAGTTTGAGAACCCCTGCCTTATAAGAAAGCACGATTTACACCGGACCATTATTCCCCGAATAGTACGAAAGGGTCCGAATCTGTCCAGGATACACCGAATGCTTCCCCTAATCCAACATAATATCAATCCGAATGCATCCTAAATGTGACCCGAATGATATTTGTGGTGGTCACATTTGGGAGTATTTTGAAGGGTAATCGGCTGGTTTTTAGCATTTCAGCCTAATCCTCCACCAATGTTCCCGAATCTCTCCCGAATTTTCCTGAAACCACCCGAATACGAGTATTCGGATGGATTTGCAGCTGATTCGGTTCCGATTTATCACTAGCTTTATAAAGAAGAACTTGTAGTTGAGCTGCAAAGAAAAGGGAAATAGTAATTGTTTACTTTAATTGCAAGGGAAAAGACCAAGATCTCTTGGTTGCCTTGAAGAGAAAGATTTGCCCCAGCCATGTTAAATATTTGGATTCTGTATGAATGCTAGGCATGACGATCGATTGTCAGAGCTTTTCATTTTTTAATCAAATGTAAATACTACATAATTCGGACAGATTTGCATACGTTTAGGATAAGTAGGCAAGTACACGGTCTGTGACTACTTGAAACAACAATTTCCACATTTCCGCACGAAATGTGCTGTTTTGTTTTCAGTCTAGTAATAATTTTGAGGAAAAGATGTGGATGGCTATGTATAGAAGGGAAAAAGTATAACGGTTTATTTTTTCAACAAATTCATCTCATTTCCTTTCAAAAGGAATTACTATTTGCAAGGTCGAATTGTTAGTAAACGTTATTTTGTCATGCTTTCAAGGAATAATGATGGTTCATTTGTTTCGATTTTCAAAGGGTGCACGTCCCTCTCTTTCTTGCCGCAATTTACACCATCATTAAGCGTGTGTAAAGAGAAAGTCCATTTATCTCAGTAAACTTATCTAAGGTAAAGTTTATTATATAAAATACAAACACGACAATGCATGTGAATGATACCAGAGAAGGATCCAGGATTTTCCCAGGAAAATTTGACAAGCCAAAAAAACAAACAAGGGTGGGGGGGGGGGGAAGAGAAAAGGTCCTCTTGCATACACGACATATTCCCATTAAATATATTTTCTGTGACATTCAAGGGGGGGGGGTACACTTGTGTAAGAACGGAATATTTACATTAAACATTTTGATTATGGCTATCGAAAGGGGAGGGGAGGGGAATGGACCAGATTTCCACCCTCGATCCGCCACTGAATGATACATATTGGAGATCAATCAGCCAAGTCTTTGAGAATAATTGTATGACTTGTTTGATTGTAACCATCCCGGCGAATTGAAGTGCATGCTGCCATCTCAAGACATGCAGTTAAAAGCCGCTAAGGGGGTATCACGGGCCTAAAACATTTCCCATTGACTCCCGTGTTAAAGTGGCACTGAATAAAAAAAAATCATAAAAAATAAGGATGAAATTCGCAGGGTTTAATGTTTACTACCAGTTGATTAGATTTATGTCTGACATTCCATATCTGACCAGAAAAGGATATCTTGACCGGCTCATTTTAAAAATAAATCGGCATTCATGAAGACTGCACACCAGACAGGATCAAATTCATCACTCAAGACATTAAAATGGCCCTACCTCTTCCGCCAGTAAAAAGAATAGTTCCAAAGGGGTTATATATCTTCCTAATTTGGAAAAAGGAAGTTCAGTAGTTACCCTCCCTAGAATTAATGTTCGATTGTCAATCATATTCATTCATTTTTGTCAATGAGCAATATCAAATTCAAAAATTGAGAATGGGTTGGCTCGAATGAATATCTTTTTCCTGTCAGTTGTAATTAGGCCCGGGTAACCAGGCAACAGATTTATGGACTAATATTGTCTCAATGGTACATAATCTTGGTGTGCATCTCATTCTTTGTCATCATCATCATCATCATCATCATCATCATCATCATCATCATCACCATCATCATCATCATCATCACCATCTTCATCATCATTAGCAGCAGCAGCAGAAATATTATCATCATATCACCACCACCAGCACCACCACCATCACTACCACCAACATCATAATTGCCAGCACCACCATCATGATCATGATGATCATCATCATGATCATGATGATCATCATCTTTATTATCACCATCATCATCATCATCATCATCATGATCATCATCATGATCATCATGATCATCATCTTTATTATCACCATCATCATCATCATCATCATATTCATCATCACTATGATTCCCATCACCACCACCATCAGCTACATCAACAGCATCATCATCATACCTACCACCTCCGCCATCTTCATCACTGCTTGTTATCACTCATTAATAAAAAACAGGTATCGACAATTTTTTTTTATTGTGTATCAAGAAATAGAGAATTTATACACGTCATTCTCCATGATTTTAAATATCATTCATATGGTATATATTCATTTATATATAAGCCTATCTATTTATATATTTCCATCCATTTGATAGACATACGAACATGGATTTAGCAGAACATTTCACAGTACTAGATACACCATAAGTAAAATGATATTCTCAAAATTTTGTATTACCAGAATACAAAATCGGCTTTGAAGAACAAAGACTAAATCCAAACCCGAATGGGGCGGGGGCTGATTCCAAAAGGTAGACACGATGATTAGGCCGGTGACAAGCACTTTTAAACAATGGCAGTTATATTTGTATAGTAGAAATCAAAACGTTATTCGCATTGATTACTCATTCTTTTGGGGGTTTGCCCCAATATATTTAATGTTATGATCCTTTATCGGGTGGAGGTATGGTCTAGAAACAATGTTTGATTATTAAACAGTTATAATGAAAAAAAATTCTCCCGTTTCTTCAAAATTCGATAAATCTTCTCTTTACGCCCAGCGCACACCATGCAATCCGATAAATAAATTGCCTGATTTTAGGAATAATAATATCATAATTTCACTTTGCGACAAGCCCTGTGGTCAGAGTAAAAATGTCAAAATCGGCTTCAAGTTGCAGCCGATGATGTTGTCATTACGATTTGAAATTGAATTTGCCTTTATTCCTACAAGCCAAGGGGGCTCGAACTTGAGTGAATTTCGATTTCAATTAGTAATACCACTATTCTGAACTCTGATCGCTAAGATTTTATTGGTTGGAAAGTTCAAATGGTTATTACAATTTCTTTGTGATCCGGATCGCAACAGATAACATAGTGCACGCTTGGCTTGAGGATTAATTTATCAGACATGAATAGTAACAAATTAATGGCACAGGCTGTATATAACTGGTGGTTATTCTTCAATTATTGTCAGACTTTGTTAAAATTCTAAACAATGCAACACCAGTTCATACAGCAAATCACGTTATACACAAACATTTTGATATCAATTTTAAGCAGGTTTTTTTCAAGTGTATTATCAAAGTCATGTACTTGGTAAAACATTTACAAGTAGAAGTTCCAGATGTTTATAATCTTCACAATCAATAGCTGCTATGACACTTATGATCAGGGGCTGATGGGAACGATTTTGTAAAGATTGGGACTAGGGGGGGGGGGGGGGGGGAGCTGAGCATGCGCTTTTGCTCACGTATACTTGAAAAAAGTGTGGGGTCCAATCCCCCGGTTTTGCGGCCCTAATAACTCAGGCGATAAATTTTTTAGATCAAACTCATAAACTAGGTCCAAGTCGATGCATTTCAAATCCACCATGCGGGTTTTGAATTGTTAATTTGATAATAATAAAAAACGAACCCCCCAAAAAAATCTTTTTCAAGAAGGGGGGGGGGGCACACTATAAAGGCATATTTACATCACACATTTTGACTGTGCCTCTCATAGGGGTGGGGGCACGGGCCGGCTGTGCCTCCCCCTCCTGAATCCGCAAGTGGCTATGATTATAAAGCCCTGGTTGCCCTGGTCACACCGCCCGAGCGTTTTGTTCGCTCACATAATTGGGGAAAAATCGAAAAAAATCTAAAAAAAACCCACAAACAATCGAAATCGAAAATGGTGAACGATAGCGAACGGTGATGATTTTTTTTCTCTCCGCTCCATGACCGCTCCAACAACGCTCGGGCGGTGTGACCAGGCCTTAACGGGTTTTTCGCCTATAGCGACGAACGGATGATTCTGGAACAGAGATAATTCATTGTCAATAGCCCTTCGTGACAAAGGAGTGGTCTTTGACGGAAATGATTAATCAAAACAGCAGTGTCGTCATGGACCCTGGACAAACGACATAAAATGTAATTTTTCGTCAGCTCCGAAATCTCCTGAATGGTCTTCCTTCCCGGTTTACCAGTTTTTGACAGGGACCACTGTGTCGGTCACTGTCGTGATTGGGATAATAATAATAATGTTAATGATAATAATAATGATAATAATTATGATAATAAGGATAATAATAATAACATTTTGTAGGGCGCTTTATACTGGTGTTTCAAAGCGTATGTATGGGTTGGCATATTATAATAATATACAGTTAATCCATTAAAAAAAAAAGAAAAAAAGTTATGAGTTTTAAGTGACGATATGAAAATTTCCACGGAGGGAGCATTTTGGATATGAGTTGGGAGTTTATTTCGAGGGTGGGAGCAAATACAGAAAATGCATGATCTCCACTAGCGTACCTACGGGGGGGGGGGGCAGTCTGCCCCCTGATGAGCCACCATCCATGCAAAGGACGTATCCCTCCCCCTGACGAGCTTGAAAGACCTTTTTTGCCCCCCCCCCCGACGAGCTTGAAGACCTCTATTGCCCCCCTGACGAGCTTGAAGACCTTTTTTTGTCAATTTTTTTTGGCGGACGGTTTTGCCCTACCCCCCCTCGTGGAAAATCCTAGGTACGCCACTGACGATCACCATATTATTATGAGCATTTTCGATAGATTCTCAACCTTCCACAATGCGTCTACGCAAACTCGATAATATTTTGTAGCTTGGCTATTGCCCAGATGGTGTTCAGTATTATGTCATGCATCTGTGATTTTGTCTGAAGGAGAGCACAGCATCGTTGGAGTAAAGCAAAGTAAAGTAATGCAAAGTCGTGCAAAGTAAAGTAAAGTAAAGTAGGGTTGTCACGTCGGTTGTATGCTAAATACTGTACCATGGCGTCAACATTACACGAACTAATTGCTTTGAAAGACACTTAAAAATACACATGTCCAGGTTATTCAAAGAAGTTGAATTATCATTATAAATATGGATCATCTTGCGTTCTCACAAATGAAAAGAAGCAATTCCTGTATTTCAGTTTGTGAGATTATTGATATAATTATGTATACCTGCTATCATTTTATATAATCCCTTTGTTTCCTTCTCTTGCAGACGATCTGGAAAATGTGACACGTAAAAAAACCCGAAATGAAATTGTAATGAGGCTATTAGAACCAACATCTACAATAGACAGAATCTCCATGGACCAATGTTATTTGGATTGAAATTCTTCAAAATGCAAATAAGAAAATCATGCAAAAATTGTAATGAAGACACCAAAGGCAAATCCAAACGTGAAAAATTTAAACAAAGCCATTCGATATCATTTGTCAGTGAAGACCTCTTCAGACTGATCATCAGTTAATTGTCACAGTGGTTCGGTGGTCAGTATTCTTACTCTCATTCTAAATATGGCCTATCTTCCACACCCAAATCATTTCGGTAACGTTCAAGTCTGTTATAAAGATGTGCGAATGCACCTCTTCCACTCGAACTTCATAATTCTTCCCTCGCAATCCATAAAGGTCCATGTTATTAATGTTGCGAAGCTGAACTCCAGCCTTTTGCAAGCACATCCCAACAAACACATCTTCCCACTTAAACTTGGTAGTTGTAAGTGCGAATGCGTAGACCTCCCGAACCACATCTAAAGACAAGACATAAGCTAGTCCATTCAGGTAATTTGGAAAGGAATGAAGAGGATATTCCTCCTTAGATAGGTAGAATTTTGATCCTTCACGCCGCACAGGCTTCGCATTGACCCAGACCGTCCCGGCGGCTACACCGGTCAATGGTAAATCTGTTAGAAACTTGTCATAAAAGCGTTTTTGGTTCATCATTGCGTCATCGTCGATTTTTACGGCAAATTTAGCATGGTTGCAGTAGTTGATGACCCATTTCAAACCCATGACCGCCTTTAAGGTCAGGTTTAAGTAGGTATCAAGAAAACCCTCCTGGACAATGTCTCGATGCTGACTGGCCTCTAGGTCAATTTTACGTTGAAGACTTTCATTTGACGTGGCCCCAAGAAGAAACACGGTATACATCAGCCCCCTATCACCACAATTCCCCCAGTTGCTTGAATTACCGTAAGTTTCTCGAATCGCCTTCCGTCTGCTGAAATGGTGGGTTGCTGTCGGGGAATAGAAAAGTGCAAGGACCTTCTTTCTCTTCCCTTCATCCGTAAAGCAAATGTGTGATGGGTTATGTAAATATCTGTAGTCGTGCCCATATCTTAGCCCCTTCAATTCACCACTCTTTAATCGGCTAAGATTGGTCTTTACATCTGGCAGGGCAACAGCATCATCAAGAGTGTAATTTTCAGGTCTAACAAAAGAGTGACCTTTCTTCTCCATGTTCTCGGTAGCCACCTGGTTACCAGCACGACCATTCATTAATTCCCGATCCACGGGAAGATGGATGTTCCTAGCCATGTCAATCCGATGGAAATACAAGTGAAAACCAATAAAAAGAACTGGACATAGCATGATCAGGAACCTCGCGGACATTAACATGAGCCTTTTGGGTGGCATAGTGAATCATTTGGATGTCAGCCGCGCAAGCTTTCTTCCAGAAAAAAAGTTTTTAAAATTTATCACGGTTATACCAGACCTTGTCAGGAGCAGAGTCGACTGATGTTTTTTTGCGTGACCCATTAGTTGATATAAGGTAATTACCATCATTCACACTGTTTCGGTTACTTTGCAAGTGCGCAAATTCCAGATGTTGAATTTTTTTTATAAATTTGATTGAAATCGATATTAATTCAAATTAGTGATTAACTCCAGCCGCACATATGGCGATTCATCTTCGATCTGAATTACGGGATGGGGGGATCTACAAATAAAGAACTTTGCAACCCACAGCATGAGAAAAGCCACACAAAGTGGTATTAACACGGACATTTCAAATTTGGTACAAGTGGTGTATAAATTCAAATCTAATCATTGATATATCGGCTTACCGTTCCAAAGCGTTTTTCTCATCTAAAATAAATTGTACAATACCCAACCCATGCTTACGTAAACATAATTCCAAAGCAAAATATATAGTCTAAAATAATACTGCAACTGAAAAAAAAACGTTTAGCGTTTGATTATGGAAACTACGTATAGACTGTCACCCATTAATGGTCCGTATGTGGCGATTTCCGGCGAATAGTGCTAAAAAGACAATTTTTTTTCACAGAAGACGTCGACGCTTTTCTGGACGCAAATGAGTAGTAGGTTATTTGGAGAGTGTCTTTCTCTCCCAGGATCATGGTAATTTACACTGGGTGTCTACCAATTTAAATCTGCTGCTGTTTAATACTCTGCTTGAACACATGATATATGGAGACAGACAACAAAATACGGCGTTAGAGCAACTTTGTTACAGTACCCGAAATTATGAATTACGTTATTCGCATCTGCATCATAGCGCTGACAGAAGGTTACATTGAGCAAAATGATAACAGAGAACATCAAACGTAATCATGAAATCACATAGAAAATAATAGATCATACAATAAAAGAAATAGGACTTCAGGTGCTTCTTTCAAGTAGGGGTACTGAGGATTTCACGATTACCTTTCGGTATGTTGTTCTAAATATTGGTTGCAGCTATTCCAAATGCTCCCTAGAGCGATTGTTGACCAACGTGAAGCGGAAAACAAGGTTTGACTAATTTGGTCTCCTCATCTGATGATCGGAGA
Organism: Lytechinus variegatus; assembly: GCF_018143015.1. Taxonomy (NCBI): domain Eukaryota; kingdom Metazoa; phylum Echinodermata; class Echinoidea; order Temnopleuroida; family Toxopneustidae; genus Lytechinus; species Lytechinus variegatus. Next base: position 23,766,210 of record NC_054752.1, on the reverse strand, counting down.
ATGCTTGCGTCTGGTGTAGCGTGATAGAGTGTTATTGAAATAGGAAATATGCTGAAATTGGACAAATTGACATTAGACAAATTAAAACTAAACCAAATTATTCACGTTATTTGTAAGCAACTCAATCCGTTAATTTCGGTTCCACCTGTCATAATGATGTTTATCAACTTTGCCATTTTTTGCCAGACGAGATTCTCACGAATCGGGATAAGATAAAAAATTATTATCATCATTATTTTTTTCAACTGGATTTTTCAGCTTCCAGTGCGGTAATGTAGAGACCTAAAATATATAGGGTCACAAGTACACCAAACGTTGCAATGTTCTCGCCTACATACCACATATGCAAGATGGGGTGCTTTTTGTTAGGGGTTTTATGTTGACATCGTAAAGAGGATTCGATGACGAAATATTACATCGTCAAATTTAAAAAGGAACGCCAAACAATTCTTTGTCGAAAAAAGAAGAGCAAACGCAGCATCCTCGTCCCAGAGAATGAGTGAACGAGACATTTGCAACTTCTCGTCCGCTCTGAATTTAGGACGGTTCATATATTAATTGTCTCACCGAGCGAAAACAAAGTTATCTCAGTTCGGCTTTTGATTCCGCTGCTGATTGGCTGATACATGTCCAACTGATTTCGCGGTTTGGTTTGGACCTTTGACAGAAGTGATTTCTACCTCTGTAGGTAATATCGAGGACTTCGGTAGTATGGCAGTGGTGGTGTAGCGGTCTTCGTTGTCAGTATCCGTATTGCGTTGGCTATCATACCTGGGGCCTGTTGCATAAAATCTTTACCCTGAAAAAACTCTGGTAAAAAGTTGAAAACTAAGGTAAGTCTGTTATCTGCCATTGACTTTAACATAGGGCGAAAACTCTGGTAAAAAGAACCCGAGTTTTCTCAGGTAAAAAGTTTTATGCATCAGGCCCCTGGTGTGTGTTTCATAAGAGCGACTTTACGACCAACTGATGAACCTTACTTGAGGTAAATAACATACACCAGATTTGTAAAGGTGTTGATGTAGCTCATAAGAAACGGTCACCAGTCGTTCGTAAAGTCGCTCGTAGTTTATGAAAGATCCATCTGTAAAGGGCAGTTACCAACATAGTTGTCGTAGAGTGAGTCGGAGTATAGTAGTATTAGAATAAGTAAGTATATAATTGTAGTAGCCCGGTGTAGTAGTACACAGTGTGTTGAGCAGTACGCAGTACCGGTAAAAGTAGGAACGGTTCTACTGGGAATGTCAAAATGAGTGAACAAGCAATAGCAATGGTAGTAGTAGCATCAGTAGTAGAAGTGTCATCATCAGATTTTCAGATTGTCAAAATCTAGGAACAACTAGTAAACATTATTGGAGGGTATCTGTCGTGAGGCTTACTGACAACTGTTATGCTCCTCCAAGTCCTTGCATCTGATTGGCCGAAAAATAAGGTGGCAAGACCTTTCGTGAAACTTTACCCGTATCCTTGATAAACTATTAAGCTACAGTCACACAAAAGAAACCGATTAAAAAGCCAGCAAATCATATGCCATTGGAAATAAGGTAATGTTTTGGTCGGTATGGAGTCGATTTCCTCAACGAGCTGTTGCATGCCTGGACAAATCTAAGCATTCTCAAGGTTTCTAGCGTCGCTCACCATCTTTCCAGGTGTTGGTGATGTCTTCGTGAAGGTTCAAGTCACCATCGTCTTCGCAGTAAGCGTCATGGCCGTTAGGACACTGTCTGGGCGAGGGGGGAAGAGATATTACAAGTAAAAGAAGAGAATGAAGTGGACGGATGTAAGAAAGAAATGAATCGGTCGGTGGTGAATTACAAAGAGGGGACGAATAAGAAGAGGGAGGAAATACTAGCGTAGGTTATATAGCTTAGTCGCGTTTTTAAAGCCTGGTTAAAAGAGGTTATCATCGACGGGTACAATATTTCAATGGTCGTAAAACGACATGATGTTCGGTGCAGTCTCTGTAGGTGTCTGTCAAATTTCAGTACAACATCGATGTATTCGGTCAAATTTTAGTGTTTTTTATGTTCGGTAAATGTGTAGTTTCGTGTTTGCTCAAGTTTTAATGTAGTATCAGTATGCTTGGTCTTCTAAGTCCAGGGGGCCGTTTCATAAAGCTGTTCGTAAGATAAGAGCGACTATAAGAACGACTGGTGAACCTTTCTTACGCGCTAAACCATCGCCAATGAATATTTCCATTTACCACAAGAAAGGATCACCAGTCGTTCTTAAAGTCGCTCTTAACTTACGAACAGCTTTATGTAACACCCACCGGTATCGGTATGTTGGTGAAAAGTGGTTGTAGTATCGGTAAGTCCGGTTCAGTGTGGTCGATTTACAATGTCTGGGCCTCTAGAAGGTGGATGGCTAGGTTTTAAGTGCGGTATCAGCACGGTCCATGGTCTTGATGGCTTCGTCAATCGTGATTATCATGTTTGGACATATTTTACTATTTAATCGTTGGTGAAATTTGAAGTGCAATGTGTAAGTGAAGTATCAGTGGCTTTAATCATATTTTGATGAAGTATCAGTAATTCGGCCGGTTAGGTATTCAGTCCAATCAAGATACAGTGTCGTACCATGATGTTCATTCAGATTCCAGCTTGGTATACGGGATTTGTTTGTTTGATCAAATTTAAGTATAGTTACTATCATGACTGCAGTGAGTGTGCATCCTTGGTCAGAAAAGGGTTCAGTATCCTAATTGTAAGACAGGTGTATCTGGCGTATCAGGTCGGTCACTGCCGTAACAATCATATCTGATTGATGCACATTCTTAACCCCATAATTACAAAGACTCCTAACAATGATTTTCTGAACACTATGTAGTAATGTTATAATGGTATGTTAGAAAAGAATGTATTCTTATGGCATTTACTGAATTTATGCCTGACAATTTTTGAAATAGAAAAAGGCTATTTTTTCCATTTCCATAGGTTTTTTTTGCGTAGAAATCCATCCGGTAATTTTATATGATATCCAATTGCACCTTTCATTAAAACTCACTATAAATTCCAAATTTAAAATAAATCACATAAAAATCATCAAGAAAGTAATAAGGTGTCACTCATTTAAGTAGATTTGAAAAGAGCGTGCATCATGGTAAGCTGTTTTAGATAACCATAAGCAGAACACGATGTTATCTATGTGAACATGATTGTGATCATTAACATAACACGGTATTGCATCAATAACATTAAACACAAACGATTTTTGATAATATATATAACTTAATTGTTCATGGCATGTCCAATGAAATGCTATACTGCTTCTCTTTGCGTTACATTTGAAGTAATCAGACTATGTCGTTGCTCATCGTGTATTTCATCATGTTTACCTATGTTCTCTAAAATAAGGGCGTCTGTGTGTGAACGCTTTCTGCTTGACAACGCAGGAAACGCTTTCCTCACACGTTCCCTAAAGCGTCCTCCGACGAAGGCGTACACGAAAGGATTCACGCAGGAATTTGCGTACGCCATGCAGTAAGCAGTCGTCTGCATTGCCAGCGTGAGTTCGTTTTGAGGGAAGTCCTCGTCGAGTCGCTGCCACAGGTTGATGACGTGTAGCGGCAACCAGCAAACGGCGAACGCTATGATGACGGCGAGAACCATGCGAGTGATGCGTCGTTTTTGGTTTAAGAAGCGCGTCTGCGCGCTTGATCGCGTCTCCTCACAAGGTTGTATCTGTTTCCAAAGACGGGTTAGCACGATGGTGTAGCACACACTGATAATGCTTAGCGGAATGGCGTACACAAGGAGGAATGTGTAGATAGCGTAACCGGGGAACATCATCTTGTTCGGCCACACCTCCTTGCAACGCGTGACTTCGCCATTCGTGTTCTGGACAGCGTCGAAATACACCGCTACCGGAATGGCCAGCAACGCTGAACCTGTGAATGAAAACATGAGAAGAATTGTATGTAGTAACATTTAATGCCGTGCAAAATTCACAACGTAACGATAATTTACCTGATCTGATGTCAAATGGGGGAAAAGGCACATCCTAAGTGAATGCCGAGATAAACATGGGAAATGTATGTCAAATCTGACGCAGTTCCATCGGTGTCACAACAGTGGAACAGGCAATAAATCCCATATTGTTAATCTAGAGATGGTGAGTTAGTGAAGGGAACATCGAGCACACGCACTAACACTCAAAATTCTCGACAGAATATAATTGCCAATACTTGTGTGGAAATTGCAATTCTTCGTCATTCGGACCGTGGTCTGATTTGTTTGGATCGTCTAATTTTCATAGCTAAAAACTATGATTCTTTTTCATTTTTAAAGATAAATCAACTTTCCACCTTCTAGTCTCAGACATTGGTGAAATATTGTGTAAAATCATAAAAATAATTGGGCGTCGATGCGGGAGCTGGTATGACAGCACTGGTAATACAAGGGGGTGGGAGACTCCACATAGTGCAGTATACGAGCTGCTTCCACTCTTGGTTACATATTCCCACCTAATAAAAATATATGTTCTTCCCAGTTGATGGAGAGAATGTGATGTGATTGAAAAGAATGGAGAGAGAGAGAAGGAGAGAGCGGGAGGGGGGGGGGGCGTTTTTTCACCCTTTTCATCAATAAACTCCTATACCTCATATAATTTTTGTCGAAAACAAAACACTGGGGAACGAGCGAGCCTCGACGGTAAAACGAGAGCGTTGGTCAAGTCATCGATACCTTGAGGAGATTAACCGCCCGACGGTTGAGGAAGTAGCATTTCAGGCTATTGATTACCCGTCAAGTCTCTTCCGCCTAGCTCGTCGTTACACGAAGCCGGTCAGTCCAGGATCGATTTCACCTGACTTCAAGAAGGCAATCGATTTGCTCTCCATTTTGTAACGGCAAAATGAGATTTTGAGTGAAACCGGGTCAGGAACGAATAATTCACAGGCGCAAACTCTTTGCAATCGTAATATTAAAGACTGATTCTTACCGGTGCCCATCCCGCCTACATCTACTTCAACTTTTCTTCAACAATTTTACTATGCAACAAACCTGTCTGCAGGGTTTTTCGTACGTATTTTTTCTTGTGTTATGTCAGATTATAGCTCAAATCAAATAAATCCAAACCTCCCTGCAAGCTATTGGGAGCATAACAACTGTCTTGAAATGTCGATAGATTTCACCAATAGTCCAATGATAAATAGCAGAATGGCAAGTATGCAGTTCAACTTATTACGCCTGATTTGTAAATCCTTTTGTGTGATTGACATCTTTTTGTTAAAGGTGTTTAAGCTGACGAAACTACAATCCCTTACCGAATTCTGACGCGGAGGAAAGTCGTATTCATCTGTAACTCAAGGATGTCATCGATGCTGGTTCTTCATGTTTCGCAGCCTAAACATGCAATACATACTGATCCTTGCAAACAAAGCATAAGTGTGCACGTATGTTTTTGTGAACAATCAGCATCCACTCTATAAACTTCTACAAATAGATTGCAATGTTATACGAATGCCTGTCATCACCCTGCTTCTCCGCTAACGCCGTAGTCCAAAACACACCGTACTTGAAAGTTCGTGTTGTCTACTTGCATAAATGTAAGCAAACTTCGGGAGTGTGTGACGAGTCAGCACGGATTTGGAAACACGCAGACACGGCGTAACAGTTATAGTGCACAAAAAACTTTTCTTGCGTTCCGGAAGCAATCACTTCGGATCACCCTTTGTGTAACACTTGCCGTCAACTGTAGCAAATTAACGCTCAGCGAGTCAGTCGGGACACCGTAAGCGAGCAGGACGTTCAAGTACGGTCTCTAGACTTGAACGAGAACTTGGTAATTGCATGGAGATCATACTTGCAAGCACATTGTAAGTGCGCACAACTCAGTTACCATGTGCGCAACGAACGCTGAATGGAACCGTGAGAGAGACATGTCTACATCTCTTAATGAAAATTATAAAATGATGACTTGTCGGATCTCTCCATGTCTACATTCCATGTGAGAGATGATCAGATGACAAGATCTTGGATATCGTTGTGTCTACATTCTGTGGGAGAGGTGATCAGATGACAAGCACTTGGATCCGAGATCTTTTCATCTGATCATTTCTTCTAAAAGATGTAGACATGACGAGATCCAAGATCTTGCCATCTGACATATGTCTGATCAATTTTTCTATAAGATCTAGACATTACGAGATCCAATAAGGTCTTGTCCTCTAATGATCTCCCCAAAATGATGTAGAATGAAGAGATCCAAGATCTTGCCATCTGATCACCTCTTGTCAAAGATGCAGACTTGACGAGATCACAGGTCTTGCCATCTGATCATCGCTCCCTCAGGATGTAGACATGATGAGGTCCGAGATCTTGCCATCTGATTATCTCTTCTATAAGATGTAGACATGACGAGATCCAAGATCTTGTCATCTGATTATCTCTTACACGGGGTGTTAACATGACAAGATCTAAAATCTTGTCTCATCTCTCCCACGAGATCTCGTCATATTATCCTTTTCACTAAGAGATGTAGACATGACGAGATGATTATTTGAACATCTGGGTGGCACTTTAAAGCTTCCATGTGTGGCCGTTGCGGCACACTATTAAACCTACGGACTAATATAGACTTGTGCGGACCGCACGGACTGTACTGGTTATTGCTGACAGTGTACTAACAAAGGCCTTATTACAGCGTGTACAAATGTGGCAGTGATGTCTTATGTTACAACAACGCATTACTTACAAATTGAAATAAATGTGTTGACTTCACAATCCGAAAGATGTGACTGGGCTTACTTTAAGCGCTCTTTTATGCTAACAAACTTTCTGTGCGGCCGGTGTAGCGGCGGAATTTGAGGCTAGGTAGATATGGTTCTCGGAACACTATCTGCCGGCGGATCGTGTTCCAACCCTGGTGGATTTAGAACCAATTTCTCTTTTAATCGGCAGATATCGTTATTGCTATCGTTTCTCTATCTGCATGCACACTGTACCCATTCCTTCAAAATTATATAGGACCTACCACTTTTATTTATCTTAGGAAAGTAAATAAGAAAATCAAACCGCGTAATCCGGTAGATTCCGAGTAAAAGAACGATATCTGCTATTAAAGCCCCTTTTACACCTTCACGGATGCAACACGGATCATCACGGATCTCAGTCCGTGATGATCCGGGGTGCCAAATTTGTATTTTCCTAGCATTCCCGGAGTGAGTACGGAGTTAACTGGTTATTAACACGGATATGTACGGAAAAGTACGGAGTCTACAAGGATAGGCAAGGTAGCAATAGGGATCCTGTTTGATATGCTCCCGGAGCCAACACGGAATACCCGGATGATCACGGATGTTACTGGTTCTACTCGCACGCAAACAATACAAACATTTGACCCCGGATAAAGCCGGTATCAACAAGGATCACCCGGTTCTTACAAGGAGCCTCCCGGATGCATTCGGTAGCTACACGGATGTACAAGGAGGCTACAAGGATGAACACGGATGATTATCAGTCCGTGTACTCCGGGATGAAAAATTGAACATGTTCAATTTTTCTCCCGGACATGCCGGTACATCAAGGATGGCGCCGGATGAGTAGCCGGAGTGTACACGGTAGTCCCGGACTGTACACGGATAACCCCGGATTGACAATCCGGGATGATCCGTGTTGCTTCCGTGAAGGTGTAAAAGGGGCTTAAGAACGACACCTGCCCGATCTGCCGCTAGACCGGCACAGGTGGTTTGTGACCGGGCTTACGTATGTAGGAAACCTTAAAGCCCCTTTTACACCTTCACGGATGCAACACGGATCATCACGGATCTCAGTCCGTGATGATCCGGGGTGCCAAATTTGTATTTTCCTAGCATTCCCGGAGTGAGTACGGAGTTAACTGGTTATTAACACGGATATGTACGGAAAAGTACGGAGTCTACAAGGATAGGCAAGGTAGCAATAGGGATCCTGTTTGATATGCTCCCGGAGCCAACACGGAATACCCGGATGATCACGGATGTTACTGGGTCTTTACACGGACCTTACCACTTTTTGTCGCCGGCATCTTGCTAGAATGAAGTTTCGTCCCTTTTTGCAGCATCTGGAGCATGCTCGTGCTTGGTTATGAATACGGACTATTGTTCATGTACGCAAACAATACAAACATTTGACCCCGGATAAAGCCGGTATCAACAAGGATCACCCGGTTCTTACAAGAACCCCCCCGGATGCATTCGGTAGCTACACGGATGTACAAGGAGGCTACAAGGATGAACACGGATGATTATCAGTCCGTGTACTCCGGGATGAAAAATTGAACATGTTCAATTTTTCTCCCGGACATGCCGGTACATCAAGGATGGCGCCGGATGAGTAGCCGGAGTGTACACGGTAGTCCCGGACTGTACACGGATGACCCCGGATTGACAATCCGGGATGATCCGTGTTGCTTCCGTGAAGGTGTAAAAGGGGCTTTATCAGGCAAACGGCACGGCGAGCTGTTATGTAAACCCGGTCACTATCTACAATATTCGTAGAACACATTGCCATTGAATATTCAAGTGGTTCGCGTTAAATCGATGGTCCGGGTTGAAAGTATTTATATCTTAATAAATAGAGTAAAATTCACAGAGCAAAATACTGAAAATGTGATGAAAATCGGATAACAAATAACGAAGGTATTGAATTTTCAAGATTTGCATTATTCTGGTGAAATAGTTCTAGGCTTGTCTTCATGAATATTCATTAGGCGGGCTGATGATGTCATATCCCCACTTGTTCTTCTGTATTTTAATCATATGAAATAAAGTTTATGCAAACATTTTCTACCAAGAACTAAAACAGTTGGATTGACAACTAATTAAGTGCATTAGATATTCATTGCCACAACTTATTTTATCATAATGGAGACACATCATTTATACAGGTACGAAAAAATGAAACAATTATGATTTCATGTAAAAACATAAAAAATGAAAGTGGGGATATGACATCATCAGCCCACCTCATGAGTATTCATGACATTGTGGATATAACTGTTTTCACAGAATATTGAATAAAATTTAAAATTTGATAACTTCATTATTTGTTATCCGATTTTGACAAAATTTTCAGCATTCTGCTCTGTGAATTTTACTCTATTTATTTAGATATAAATATTTTCAGCCCGGACCATCCCTTTAATTTGTAAAGAAAGACGAATGGCGGTGCATTGGGACTTTAGTTGGTGGATATCAGTGAAACGAGGTTTTAACCGACGACGCTCCTTGGAAGGCCGTGGTAGGATTGCTGTCGACCTCTAAAGCCCCTTTTACACCTTCACGGATGCAAAACGGATCATCACGGATCTCAGTCCGTGATGATCCGGGGTGCCAAATTTGTATTTTCCTAGCATTCCCGGAGTAAGTACGGAGTTAACTGGTTATTAACACGGATATGTACGGAAAAGTACGGAGTCTACAAGAATAGGCAAGGTAGCAATAGGGATCCTGTTTGATATGCTCCCGGAGCCAACACGGAATACCCGGATGATCACGGATGTTACTGGGTCTTTACACGGTTGATCACATTCTGTACTGGGATATATCTTGCTAGAATGAAGTTTCGTCCCTTTTTGCAGCATCTGGAGCATGCTCGTGCTTGGTTATGAATACGGACTATTGTTCATGTACGCAAACAATACAAAAGCCCCTTTTACACCTTCACGGATGCAACACGGATCATCACGGATCTCAGTCCGTGATGATCCGGGGTGCCAAATTTGTATTTTCCTAGCATTCCCGGAGTGAGTACGGAGTTAACTGGTTATTAACACGGATATGTACGGAAAAGTACGGAGTCTACAAGGATAGGCAAGGTAGCAATAGGGATCCTGTTTGATATGCTCCCGGAGCCAACACGGAATACCCGGATGATCACGGATGTTACTGGGTCTTTACACGGACCTTCACGGTTGCTCACATTCTGTACTGGCTAGAATGAAGTTTCGTCCCTTTTTGCAGCATCTGGAGCATGCTCGTGCTTGGTTATGAATACTGACTATTGTTCATGTACGCAAACAATACAAACATTTGACCCGGATAAAGCCGGTATCAACAAGGATCACCCGGTTCTTACAAGGAGCCTCCCGGATGCATTCGGTAGCTACACGGATGTACAAGGAGGCTACAAGGATGAACACGGATGATTATCAGTCCGTGTACTCCGGGATGAAAAATTGAACATGTTCATTTTTTCTCCCGGACATGCCGGTACATCAAGGATGGCGCCGGATGAGTAGCCGGAGTGTACACGGTAGTCCCGGACTGTACACGGATGACCCCGGATTGACAATCCGGGATGATCCGTGTTGCTTCCGTGAAGGTGTAAAAGGGGCTAAACATTTGACCCCGGATAAAGCCGGTATCAACAAGGATCACCCGGTTCTCACAAGGAGCCTCCCGGACTTCGGTAGCTACACGGATGTACAAGGAGGCTACAAGGATGAACACGGTTGATTATCAGTCCGTGTACTCCGGGATGAAAAATTGAACATGTTCAATTTTTCTCCCGGACACGCCGGTACATCAAGGATGGCGCCGGATGAGTAGCCGGAGTGTGCACGGTAGTCCCGGACTGTACACGGATGACCCCGGATTGACAATCCGGGATGATCCGTGTCGCTTCCGTGAAGGTGTAAAAGGGGCTTAAGCATGCGATACTTACACGTCCATATGCCTATGCTGACGAGAAGGGCTATCTGCGGTGTTCTGTTACGTAACGACTTCAGAGGATAAACGATTGCTTGGTATCGATCCACACTCATAGCGGTTAAAGTAATACATGTCGCCTGGGCACTGACCTGTTGATTAAAACAACAAAAATAATGAATTATACATAGTTTTATGGGCATTTATAATGCGTCGATATATGAGTGCAGTCAAAAAATAAAAGCAAACATATTCAAGAGGGGTAATTAAATTAAGCAAAAATCTTATTCCAATGAATTAAAACGTGACTTTTTAGTACAGAAATCTTGTACTGGGCTTTGTAATGAATTTTGATATACTGTACTTTTAAGGAAATCATAGTATTTTACCCCATACCCTTTCAGCTTCTTTCCTTTCTTTTTTTTCTTGTCCGTGAAACGTTTCTGGGTGGGGGAGGGGGTGGCTTAGCCCTCATAATTATGTACGCCAGCGGCCTGTCTGAAATTTTTTTTGGGGGGTGAATTTCAGAGGTGTCAAGGTTAGAAACTTTTACAGAAGTACTGTTGAGGTTTATTTTTATAGGGGCGGACCAGCATATTCAAATTATCGATCCCCCAGAAATTATGAGATTAAAATACATGTATATATAAATATAGCGAGAACTAGGCAAACCAGATGGTCTTTATGAAGTTTTAAAACTAAGGAAAAAAATGATAGCGGTGGACAAGGTTAGCTCTGTAATTGGTTGTACATCTAAATATAGTTGAATGACGTAATGTTTTCATTCCACATTAAAGAGATTGGTTATCGAACATAAATAATGTAAAATAATGATTTATTTATTATATTTTCAAAATCTTTTAAATGTCTTCAAAGAATTACATAGAAAAAAAATATGGAACTTTGGATTTTATTTACGAAAATATCATGTTTGATTAAGAATGTTAAGATTCGTAGCAATTAATGATCAGGAGATGCACATTTTAGACACCATCATTTAAAACAGTGCAAGGGGTTATTTAAGTGACAGGTGATCTCAAAATACTGTACTGTTGAATATCGATATGAATAATAGCATGACACAAATGATGGTATAGGAAACTCTTATTTAATAAGGGATGGGAAATATATCGGATACATTTGCATTGCCTTTTTCCAACCATTTGTGGCAGCAGGAACTACCCCCCCAAAAAAAAAAAAATCATTGAAAACACTTTCTCTTGTCTTTATCGAAAACACACACCCTTCCGCACACTCTCACACAAACATTTTCACGTAGGCTCACCAGCAAACATGCTCACACCAACACTTACCACGAATGACACGTACACACAAGCCCCTCAACACGCACCGCACCAACACAATACCCTCACGCTCTCACAGTCTAGTTCCAAACACAATGCACACATCTTCGCAAACACCATCACGTACGTGTACATCCGCAACTCCAAACATTCTTATTCTTACACACAAAATACCGTCCGCACACCCTCACCACACACACACACACACGCGCGCGCGCCATACACACATCCTCAATAACCTTCACACACACTCACAAAAACGCGATGTACCGTTGCACACAAACCTATGTATCCACGTTGCACCAAACGTCCCCGGTTGAGAACACGCCCAAGAAAACGAGTGTGGATGGGTGAATGAGTGCACGTGTGAGGGGATGGGCATTATTACAGCTTCAATTATCTTTTTCTTGCACATGACTGTCTCACTATCTTTTCCATGCTCTCTTCTCCCGTTCTCTTCCCTGTATAGATCCTCACCGTCTTAGCTACGTAACCACACCGTCCAGCCGAAAAAGGATAAGTTTACTTTAAGAGACATTTCTTTGAAAATATCACTAAGATGGTCAGAGAAAGAATCGCATTGATCCCTTTGATCGAACTTTGAAAGCGGGGATTAAAGTAATACGGGTTGAAGATTTAATATCCACTTATTGTGAAGGGAAAATGATATAAGTAGAACAAGAGACGAAATGTGATCCGTTAATGCTTAAAACATTCACGGAATGCTTGTCTGGGAGAAATCGTATTTGGATAAAACTAGGACAGGGGCTGGACCAGAATTCACGTTTTGCTAAAATCCATATCAGATACTGAAATACTCAGAGTACACATCCCCTTACACCCTCTTTCTCTCTCTGTCTCTCCATGTCCTTAATGTGTTTCCGAAAAATATATATTAATGACTGGCCTGACAGAACAGCCATAAAATTGCTAACTGGGTTGATGTATTCACTACATATTACATGAATTTTGATTTTTTTTTTAGAAAAACACCGAACGCCAGAGTTTTCGAAACCTTATAAGCATCTTTTAAATGTTTTAATAACGTTCTCCGATTATTTTTTTTTCAAGTTTCAAGTGTGACTTATTCCTCCTGAAGAGATCAGATAAAATAAATAATACATAAAATAGACAATGAATAACAATGTATAAAATTATCTACAAGCAGTTTGCTTCTTTATGGTCCTAGCCATATTTTGTTTGCATAATTATGTATGATTTGTACATACACATTTTTATGCTTGAATAAACTTTAAAAAAAAATGTACATCAAATAAGAATTGAAGAGGGAAATGGCCCCAAAAAGGAAGATATCTTGCGTTAGGCCAACCCATTACAATAAAAGAACTTAACATAAAATCACTGTTACAGGTTAAGCCCCCTCCAAAGAAAAAGACCTAAAGCAACAACTAAACCGCATGGGATGGACAGAGAGAGGGAAAGCAAGAAGGAAATCTATGAATATAAAACAAAAACATGTTTTGTATTAAAAAAACAGACACCGAAGGGCTTAATTGATTATGAGAAGGAGTTGAATTCCAAATGACTGGTCCTTGATGAAATATGCTGTTTTTGAAGAGAAAAGTATTGCCCTGGTTGCATTTGTATTATGATTGAATAAGATCTCTACCACGCATACTGCGGACACCTAACAGGACAAGGCTGGAACCTGTTGGGGTGTGGGCCTTTCGGTGGTTTTACACTGATTTGCATCGAAAAGTCTGTACATTTTCATGTCTCCTTCTTTACCTTCTCCATACATACTTTTCTTCCCTCTCTTCCCATTTTCGCCCACCATTCTCTTCTTTCTGACCAGTTCGGTAAGGTTGATATATCAACTTTAGTCTTTCGGTGCTCATGATGGCGCTTTTAAAAAAGGCCTTTCTATCATTATAACGCCGGATTAGCTAGGCAACCGATTAAGGCGCACAAATTTCTTTGAGGAATTACTTCCTGCCGGTACCCATTTGCATCACCTGGGTTAAGTGCAGCACACAGTGGATGAATTCCTTGTTGAAGGAAATTACGCCATGGCTGGGATTTGAACCCACAACCCTCTGTTTCAAAGTCCGGAGACTAATCCACTGGTCCACAACGCTCCGCAATGACGTGCGTACTGATGGCGCTGAAAAAAGTTTTATACATGCTAGTCTTGTGTAAAATACCCACTTGTTGATCAAAGGATCAAAGTTTCAATCAGGGTCTGTGCTTGCAGACTAGATCACCCCCTGTATTTATAAGTGCAAGTACGACTCCGATTTTTAGGACCAACCTATCTTCAAAAATTCTGTAAAAGCCTGTTTCATGTTGTAATCTGTCACTGCTCTTTCACTGGAGAGCATTCTCTCAGCCTATCAAACGCAATAGATTCGGTTGTCTGTAACAGGTATTTGTGAAAATTCAATGATGATCGCTCCGAAGATACCTCCCTTAGATATCTTCCAAAGATATGAACATGTTTTTTGTTTTCTCTCGACAACTTCCAAAAAAAATATCTTAAACCAATCATCAGAAATTAGTAGTTCCCTATCTATACCAATATCTCTCTTTCTTACCCACTTCCCTTTTCCAAATGTCTTCCTTTCTCTCTATCTACCTGTATACAAGTACCTTTGATTGAGAGATATTTAACTTTTGAGTTGATAGCATTTATTCTATTCGTCATAAAAACAAAAAACAAGGCATACACAAAGATGACATAAATTACATTTGAAAATTGCAAATAATACAATAATAGAATCTGGGAAACATCTACTAGTGTAACCTGTTAAAGCTAGAACCTGTGTTATTTCTTTCTCTAATTTCTCTTGAAGCACCCTGACCCTCCAACATAGGAAAGCGCACTATATCAATTTAATGCATCCTTCTTATGTGTTATTTACTTTCGCCCATTCTAATCCCTCCAACCCTGTGTACCACTTTCTCTGTCTTTCTTCCCGTTCTACCTCACCAATAACACACCCACAGATTCACTTGTGGCACTTGTGGCAGAATCGATATTGCACAAAACATACTTTAATCGAATAGAAATTCATCAAAGGTGGCAAACGGAGGAGTTGGTTGAAAAACGTCGAGGGGAAGCCAAAGGCCTTGATGGCGGGTGGGGGGGGGGGGTTGGGGTGGGTGGGGCGATGAAAACGGGAAGGGAGAGATAAATTGTACCATGGACTTAGGTTCATGTTTGTTCACATGACTCATAGCGGTAACTGACCTCTGTTCCTACCAATTATTTCCGTTAGACAAGCCTTATTATATGTCATAGTCGAATATTTATTTTATCCGACTGTTATTTATCCAATGCCTGGCCTCTTAAGGCCATCGCACACCTTACGACCCGACCGGTCGCCGACTGGCTTGCGATAAGCCTCGACACCGCACACATTGCGATCCGATCTGCGACTCACGCATGCGCTTTTTGCTTTTTGGCATAGCATCTGAGAAATTGAGCTTACTAATGCGCATGCGCGTTGTTTATCATCATACGCGTTATGCAACTCTGCTGTCTAATTGGCTGAAGGTTGTATTGAGCTTGCGATCCAGTCATAATTAAGGATTCGACATGTCAAATCCTTCCGATTTTCCTTGCGACTTGTCTCTGACCCAAAGACCTTATAATATATTACTCTGACCGGTCTGCGACGCCCAAGCTGACAAGAGCTGTGACGTCACATCTCCCCCCACCCAGTCGCAAGCCAGTCGGTGACCGGTCGGGTCGTAAGGTGTGCGGTGGCCTTATTATAATAGTCGAATATTTATTTTATCTGACTGATATAAGATTATCCAATGTCTGGCCTCTTAAGAGATGGCATTGAAATGACCCCTGGAATCATCTCACATTGGTATAAAACTACCCTTTTTTCGTCTTGCAGATGGGTACCCCAACAAATACGTCCTGGACGAAAAAAAAATATGTAGGCCCTATGTGTGTTGGTGTTTTGGGCTAATATGTGCGCATATAGGAGAAGTCCCTTTTCATGTTCATGAGCACAATACAATCGCGCCATTTTCCAGGTTATGCAAATAATATGCACCGAATCTGTTGGTAAAAGACATAATCAAGTTGTGCCCCTATGCTCCATATTCAGTTACATCATCAACAAGTAATTGCAGAAGTACTTTCAGAAAAAGGCCCAATCGAATCAAATGAATCTTATTTGTATTCCATTTTGTGAGTTGCACATTATCAGAAAATTGAACAGCTGTCATATCGAAAATAACCTGAAAATGCTGGAAAATCCTTTTGGGCATTTTGTTGATCAGTTGATGGTAGTTATTACGTCTTGTGTGGGTTTGTGAAACCACTTTAATCCGAGCTATATATTACCTTATAACAAAATAATATTGTTTTTCCCGGGGGCAAAAAGTATAAATATTCATTGAGGATAGGGGTAAATTATATCATCACACTCTTCGCTCAAACTTTCGCCGTTCTAGCCGTGGGGCCTAGAGGATATTCTCTATATTAATGGAATCGTCTTGATAACCCAAATAAAAAGCCTCTTTGGGGAGGGGTGGCGGATATTGCATGTGTTACACAACTCGCAATTTTCATTGTGAAATTAAAGAAAAAGATAGCGCGCAATTTTGAGATTCATGGAATTATATCAGATAGGTCATTCGCAAAATATTTTGCATATAGTTGAATCTCTGCCTTTTGCATATAGATTATATATATATGTATGTAAATATATATATATATATATATATATTGGCGAAGAAGCTCAAAAAGCATTGAAGCTTCTTCGCCAATATATTACTCACTGAAGCACCCACGCAATGTTTAGGTCCTTGCTCATCACAACTATTCGACGACAGTATCATGCACTCAAATACTAAAATGTTTGAAAAATAAGAAGTTAACATATATATATATATATATATATATATATATATATATATATATATATATATATATATATATATATATATAAATATTTTTAGTATTTGGGTGCATGATACGATCGTCGAATAGTATCTTATTGATACATAAATCACCATCTCATGTAGTTCGCATCCACTTTATGTTTATTGATACCAGGTAAACATTGTTTGAATCGTGATATTATAACATATTGCGTTAACGCAAAGAAATCAAAATAAATAATGTATTATACAGTCAATTCACTATACAAACTTTATTCAAGTCACCGTCACACTTATACGAAACTGACTTCAGACCGATGAAAGCCAATGAATCATATTCAATGGCAAACCAGTTGGTCAAATTTTCTTGGTTTGTTAGATATGACTGGAACATTTCATTGTTTTGATAATAGCATTAAGAATGATTTTTCAATTCACGTCATCTTTTAGTAGATTGTTAATTTTGTTACGTTTGTATACTCAGCCAAGACCATCCGAATAATGAAAAGCAATTCGCTTGAAACGAATTTAGATAAACAAATTATATAAGATATAAAATCTAATAATAATTGAAATCAGATATGTGAGAATATTATGTTGTAGCTGATGAACTGTCAATACTGTCTTATCATGTCCATAAAAGTAGAGTAAATTAAAAAGAAGCCGCTTCGACTTCGTTGAAAAAAATCTAGGTCCTGATCAATTTCCCCATATCGATAATTTATGGAACTGGGCGACGGAAGGCGAGAAAATCGCACTGAACAAGCGAAATGATATCACAAGCCGCTGCCACTATCGTGTAAGGATCGTGTCACAGATCGATACTGCCTCTGGAATCCAAGAAATTATTGAATCCTGGTTCAATATTTTAACGCAGGCTATACAGTCACACCAACGAAACTGACTCCAAATCGTCCAATGTTATCTCGTTGGGAATAACGTAATAGCTTTTGGCAATCTGGAATCGATTTCGCGGTGTGACTGAAGCCATGGTAACATTATGGTGTAGCGAACATCAATTGAGGGGGTGGGGTTGCAACACGATCAAACATTACATATGCCATTAACATGCGAGGCGTTGTGGGTGGATACGTAGATAGGGTGGGGAAAATGAAATACCTTCACGTTTCAAGCGAAATGCTCTTATTATTCTTGGGTGTGTGTGCGTGGGTGCGTGCCAGAAAGGGATTGGTGTGTATCTGTATGAGTGTCTTAGGTAATCACCAGCAACAATTGATCTAAGTAACAAACAGAATGCTATCAAACCGGTAACTTTTGGTCCAACGTGGGTACATAGGTTTGTGTGCGAGGGTATAACGCGTTTTGGGGGTGTTGAAGTATCGGCTGCACTTACCCTCGTAATGAAACTAAGAGCCTAGAACTTCTTTTAAGAGATCAAAATTGTTCCTTAAATGCATATTAATGCAACAGAGAGAGAGAGAGAGAGAGAGAGAAAGCCATACCCTCCTATTCCCCAAATGTGTAACATGTTAGAAATACGGTATTCATATTTGTTTGCCACTATCTTCTTGAAGTTTTGAAACAAAGTTTTGCTAAAACTTCTGAAGGTTTTCAACCTCGATCTTGAGCTAAATGAAAACATAGAAGCGACAATACAGCAACAACAATATATACGGTCACTGGCAAACATTACCTACCGATCTCAATTTATTTTATTTTTGTTTTCATCCCTTTCGCGAAAACTTTATTTCGTCGGTTTATCGAATTACATTTCACGATCTCATGACAAAAACTGATTTATTTCAAGATGCTTGGTTTCGGGCTATTATGACGACCCCAATGTATTATATGCCGACAACCATGACAACAGTGAACGGATATAGACGCATACATATTGTGCAATATAACAGTAATGTCGTTATCTAATAAACTAAATATAGAAACCAGCGTAACTTTGGGCGATCTAAGTTTCCTTCTTGATTTACATGAAGTTGGTGACCGAGTTTTTAATCACCCCTTTACCTGGAAATTCGAAAGCGACAAAGTGATTTTTTTCATTTCATTTATTTCTTAACGCAATGTATAAAAAGAGAAAACACGAAATATGATTTCTGCGATGTAACTGATATTTTCTACTGTTATCATTATACATTTTTCATACATTGTAACCAGGGGTGGTATTCTGTAACTGTCATAACTTTTGTCATAAATTTTGTCATTTCTCTCCGAGATATGACACCGCTATGATTGTCACAAATCGGTATTCTGAACATTGTCTTTTCCCTGTCATATCTCTCAAAGTTCCCACCCATCTTTTCGGAAGCGAGCCAATCAAAATCATCGTTAGTTCCCAGTTGGAGCCCTTCTAGCCAATAGGAAAGCCCCGTGGCAGGTAGGGCGTATCCTCCAAACAGTTGCTGGCATCGCGCAACTACGCGTATATTGATGCGCTTAATTAAAAAGAGAGACAGGGAGCTGTGAAGAATTTTAGAGAAGTATAAAAGTAAGGAAAACAGAGAAAAAAAGGAGGAATAAATATGTAGGGCCTAACTAATTGTAGCATGAAAAAATAATTTTGAAAATTGTCATGGAAGATGAGTGAAACTAATACCACAATCTAATCTAAATAATATAATTGTTTGCTTGACATTCAGTCGGCAGGGTATCGGGATATTTGGTACTAAAAGATATGACAAAATTTATGACTGCTACCCCTGTCATAACTTTTGTCATATCTTTTGCTTGTATAAAAGGATTACGCGCATTTAAAGCCGCGTATTTTTGCTGCGCGCTAAAGAGAAGAGACAAAATTTATGACAATTTTTGTGACAAAAGTTATGACATCCACCAGAATACCGATTTTGTCATATCTCTGAGATAAGATAAAATATGGAGAAAAGACAATGTTCAGAATACCGCCCCAGTTGCACAAAATAAGAAAAATTTCTGGCAACACGCTCCACTGTTACGCTTACGGTCTACTTTACATTTTGGGGTTATTATTACATTTTCTCCGTTAAATTGGTCTTTTGTAACTTTTTCGCTCTTTTCACACCAGAATAGGTTCGGGAAAATCCCGTAATACAAGAGGAAAGCCTCTGACAGTCTCTATTGCATAACACGTTCTAATATATCAGCAGTGCTGACTTTCAAAACGATTATAGAATACTAGTAGGCCTAATCATAAAAAAACACCATTTATATGATGACAACATACAATGTTTATTGACCCTAAAATACATTTGACCTTGATCGTGTGACCAAAGACGATCCGTGATACTTAATCAAATTATGTCCACATTTCATGAACTAGATCTATAAACTTTCAAAGTTATGATGGCAACTCAACAAATACCTCCAACATTGCCAAAGTTCATTGACGTTGGTCATGACTGGAACCTGAAACTCACGCAGGATGTTATGTCCAAGTTTCATGAGCTAGATCCATATACTTTCAGAGTTATGAAAAAAATAGTCATGGTTAAGATTTAGTTTTGACCCCCCAACATAATCTAGGTTCATTAACCCTAAAAGACCTTTGACCTTGGCCATATGACCTGAAACTCAAACAGGACGTTCAGTAATACTTGATTATCTTATGTCACCGTTTTATGAACTATGTAGGTCCATAAACTCTTTAAGTTATGATGACATTTCAAAAACTTAACACTCGGTTAAGATTTTGATGTTGATCCCCAAGTTCAATGACCCTAAACAACCTTTGACCTTGGTCATGTGACTTCAAACTCTGGCGGAATGTTTAGTAATACTTGATAACCATTATGTCTAAGTTTCATGAACTAGCCCCATGTATTTGTCATGATGACATAAAAAAAATTAACCTTTGGTTAAGATTTGATGTTGCGACGCCGCCACTGCCGCCGTCGGAAAAGCAGCACTTATAGTCTCGCTCTGCTGTGCAGGCGAGACAAAAACGAGATATATTTTTTGCTAAGAGGCTAAGAGGTCGTAACATTTAATACTGGTGACAGATAACCGGCTGATAATATATCGTTTGAAATTATTATTTTCAATATATCGTTTGAAATTTACGAAATGAAATCAAACAGTATAAATTTCCAACACGTGAATCAATCAAATATATAAAAAAAGACTGAAATAATTAATTCGATTTCATTCTGTTCAAGGCTGCTTATGATTATAGATTCTGTTCAGGAACTCTTAAAATTTCAAGAACACAACAATAATTGGAGGATGAAAAAAAGAAAACGAATTAATTGCCAATTTAAAATATGTGATCAATCACGTCAATACAGGATTGCGAAATTTCTTATAAGTTTGTAATAATATTGAATGCCGCATGCACTAGATACGATAACCCTTAAAAACAGCCACTGAATCTGATTCTATGAGAAAAGAGAAGAAAATAAAGATATAATGTAATATACATATTTATTTTTAGATCAAGAAGTCGTTGCTTACTTTTCATGAACCGACGATTTTGTTATGACATAACATTGAAAAGCATCGTCATGTCGACTTTTCTTAAAATACGTGTGCACAAGAGAATGAGTAAAACCTTTTTTGTGTAAGTGCATTATGGGATCATGTGAGTGTGTGTATGAGAGAGAGAGAGGGGGAGATAGATAAAACAAAAAACGAGAGAAAGAGGGGGTATATAAAGGGAGAGAGATAATGAGCGAGTAACAAAGGAAGGAGGAGAAAGGAAATCAAATATGGGAAGCTAAATGAAGTAAATATCGTTAAAGATGCCTCCAGCTAGCAAGTTGTTTGTTGATATTTGACGCTCGTGTCTATATAAATAGAATGGCTTGAATATGAGGCTATCGATTTTCATAGAGTTTTGTTGGAACCTTTCCTCGTCTTACGCAAATGGACATGACTCCGTCGTGGTAGACTTTTTTATATATTGATTATTAGAAATAATGAAATTATTTAGAAATAGGGCTTACTTGATTAGCTGTCGATGTTAGGGATGTTTTTCGCAAAAAACCAAGACAAAACAAAACCGAAGAAAAAAACATACACAGAAAATCCCAAAGAACAACAAAAGACTCCATAAATTCCAGATTATCATAATAGGTAAGCAATTCTGGTTCATATTGTATTAACGTCTGTCATCGTCAGGAAGTTGCTGTCTAATCAACAAAACCGACTCTAATCAGACCGATAACGTAATATATTTGATCGGTCCGCAATCGGTTTGAATAGTGTGACTGCAACCGGTCACTGCTACCCCTAATCCGGATACATAAACAACATTGAAATTCGGTTCAACCCCCCGAGTCACAGCCTTTACCTTTGGAAAAAAGGTCAAGTACCGAATTCCGCACCGGGACCACCCGGTTTCAGTCGGTAATGGGTGACAGTTGGTTCCCATGCGTTACAATTCATATTTTTAATTTATACACATCAGTAAAACAAACATACATACCCACACGCACACACAAATCCACCCACACGCTCATACACAACCTCTCTCTGCAATGCACACACACGTTTATGGGGGAAATCGAGGACTTGTTTTCCTTCCATAACAGATGATCATATAACATTCTACTATACAACAGAGGACACACATTCCACATGACTCATTGCCGTGGCGGATAGACGTCTTTTGCAATCGTATCCATCTATGCAAAAGGCAAATGATTTGGGACCGTTTGTAACGATCCGCAGAAAATGTACTTCCTCGGTGTGATAGGTGTTGTCATTTTGAATGTGAAGTTCGTGCGTGCATCCTCGGTTGCGGGTGTAAATACATGTACGTAACCATACATCTATCTAAAGCTTTCGATTCTATGGACCATTCATTACTTTTATTTAAACTTAATCAATATGGAATTCGAGTGATCGCTTTAGATTGGTTTAGGGATTATGTTTTAAATAGGGTTCAACATATATATGTCCACGGTGTCTCATCTTCTTCGGGAAATGTTTCCATTGGGGTACCGCAAGGATCTATTTTAGGCCCCTTGTTATTTCTTTTATATACAAAGACCTTTGTAAATCATCTAATTTGTTAACTTTTTTTATCAATTTGCTGATGACACAAGTATTTTTTGTATTCTTCTAAAGATTTAAATAATACCATCCACATCCTGAACAGTGAACTCCAAAATGTTTCCGACTGGTTAAAAGCAAATAAGTTGTCCCTGAATATCAATAAAACTAGATGCATCTATTTAAAAAAATCCTTATTACGAACCCAAACTGACAAATCTAATAATTAAAGTCCAATTGACAACGCTCATATTCACATT
Source organism: Lytechinus variegatus (assembly GCF_018143015.1). Taxonomy (NCBI): domain Eukaryota; kingdom Metazoa; phylum Echinodermata; class Echinoidea; order Temnopleuroida; family Toxopneustidae; genus Lytechinus; species Lytechinus variegatus. Next base: position 23,743,207 of record NC_054752.1, on the reverse strand, counting down.
TATATCGACAATAAACGTGTCGAATTAAGTAATTCCATTAACTTTTTAAGTGTCACATTGGATAATATTTTGAGTTTAAAGTGCCATATGATAAATGTATTACATAAGATAGGTAGAATACTGGTTTAATTTACAATGTTAATCATAGTTTGCTTCATAAAAATCTGATAACTCTATACCATTCCAAAATTTTCCCTTATTCAAAATATTGCAATATTGTCTGGGCTACCAATGTAACCTCATATGAATTGGACTCAATATTCAAAATTCAAAAGAAATGTTCATGAATAATTACCAATTCCCATTACCTAGCACCATCTGCACCTTTATTCAAGAGAAACTGTCCTTACATAATATATATGATATTAATAAGCAAGAACTCGCAATATTTATGTATAAGTACAAAAAAGGTTGTTACCCACTTCTTTTTCAGATCTTTTTAATACAATAATCAAGTTCATAATCATAATACCCGTTCTTCCAATAAATTTCATTTATGGTCTATCAAGTCTAGTCACGAAGCTAAATCATTGAGTTATGTGGGTCACAAACAATGGAATGAGATTCCCCAAATAATAACTAATTCACAATTTATATCTTCCTTTCGAAAACAGAACAAAATTTTTCTAATAAATGATTATTAATTTTCACAGTTAATATCAATGCATTACTTACCGTATCTACCCCTTCAATTCGTGTCTTTTTGTATTCTAAGTGTTTTTTTCTCCTTTTTCTTACATTGTGTTTACTATACAGTGCGTATCAAAAAAAAGTTTACACTTACAAAAAATCCTGTAAAATTATTCATTTGTAATATCCTGAAGATTTTTCCATATTTTAACATTGGTACAGGTCCATTTAAGCAAATGACGATATAACTGTCGAAAAATATTTCCGCTTGAGTGAGCACCACTTACTTTTGAAAAGTTAGTGAAAAATGATTTGCGCAGAACTTCGAAATAGTTATGCGAATAAAAGTAGACCTTAATCATGAAAAACACGTTGAATTTAGCTAATAAAATTGATTTGAAGATATCTTTTACTTTTTTAACTTGTTTCATTACCCAAAACACTTCGAAGAGTGCATTGCGCCCCACCCCCCTCCCCCTCACACCAAGACCATCGTGATGGTATTTGCTTTGCACTGAGCTGTGATCCACAAGAAATGGCTTAGGCTTGATTTTCATTTTGTTTATAACTGTCAAGCCTGGGAAAAGTCTGGAGAAGCAAGTATTAAATGAAAAATGAAATGTAAATCCACATTAAATGATAAAAACTTAGTGAAACAAATGCTGGAGATGTCTGATTTAAAAAAGGGTAAAGGTTGTGCCTAATAAGAGTTGAAATTTCAATTTTGGTGGCAAAATTGTTCGAAAATGCTTTAATTCATACGTTTTATTTTAATTGACTAAAAGTGGAAGGGAAATGTATGAGAAATGTTTCGCAGGATAAGTTTGATTTCGCCCTTTCCACTCGACACAGCGTGAAAACGGGAATTTCTGCGCAAACAGATTTCTGCAAGCTTTACAAAAATGGACAGTACTCACTCAAGTGTAACATTCTGTCAAAACTTTTACTTTCATTTGATAGATGAGACCCAAACCCAGGAATATATGTGAAAAAATTACCTACATGTTGTATATTTTTTAATTCCCATTGCTTTTTCAAAGTGTAAACTTTTTTTTGATACGCACTGTAGTGATATGACATTCTGTATTTTTTTATTATCAAACATTGTTGTGTTTTTACTATGTTTTGGCGAAGTAGCCTTACAGGTTTCTTATGACCTTCATGGAAAGCCACGCAATTTATCTTATTATCTAATCACATTATTTGATGTTTCTCTGTATTTTTTTAATCCTATTTGCGCAACAAAGATTGAATTGAAATTCACACAAACCCACCTTCCATACACCACACACTCACCTGCATCATGTAGAAAACGAACTTGCACATGAACCTGCCAAAGAGCCATGTTGGCGTGGCGTACACCGAAGCGGTGAACGGAGCACAACAGAGTAAGAAGGCTATATCTGTAAGCGCCAAATTTAAGATGTAATAACTGGTAACCGTCCTGTTTTTTGTGTGACAGTAGATGGTGTAGATGACGACGAAGTTTCCCGCCAGGCCAGCGAGGGTAATGACACTGAAGATGGTCGGAACAAGCCAGCTGTAGACCCGCTCTGACGGGCTGGGTTCGTAGGGCAACAGTGACGAATACAGCGAGGAGTTCTCGTCATAGTTCCCGTAGAAATCGTCCGAAAATTCCATGATGCCCGAGAATGAAAATCGTCCTTGTTCCGAAGACGATAAACTTTATAAGTCCCTTCTATTGTTTATTTCCGATATTTCCACCTGACGATGATTACTGGTGGAATTTAAATGCCTTGAAATCGACGCAAGGAGAGTGAGGTATACGTTTTCCATATAATCTGCAAAATAAAAAAGATAACAATGATTGATGTCTATTGAGAGAATATGAAAGGGATTTCATGAATAATAAGAAGAAAGATATCATGCGAAGGAGGCGAGCAAGATACCACTTATAGCTTAGACGATTACCTTCAATGAATATAAAATTCTTTTCGAGGAAATATATCCTTTTCACCTTGAAATAACGCATCATCTTCCATTTAAGGTGAAGTCCATCCCAACAAATATTCATTTGATAACTTAAGGAAAATGAAAGAATAATAAACTAGTAACTTCATCATAATCGGCTGTAAAGTTTAATAAAGTTTTACCATACAATTCTGCTTTATTACACAAATGCAAATAATATTCATTTACAGAACAAGGTGAAATGCAAAATTCGAGGGTGGCGATAATGTAATAAACTCTGAATAAAGTGTTGAGGTCATCGGTGACCTTATGCATCAGTATACTCTAAGTCATGATTGATATTTCTCCATTTCTTTCCAATCAAATTTTTGTTTGGGTCGACATGCTCTTAAACAGTTAAATGTCTTTCTTTTTTCCATTCATGACTTTTTTTCTTGTCAGTTGCACTTATTTCTTATTGGAAGTTTACTCCTCAATCATCGAGTGTAAGATCGGGGAGTAAAATTATGCTAGCGAAACGGTAACATGAATTTGGGGAAAAAATCGTCTTAAAGTTAACAATCTGATAAGTAATCGGCTATTGATTCAAATTTAATTACTGATTTTATTCTCATATTGCTTTGTTCAGAGAAATATATCGAGTTCCAGTAGGTTAATGGATCGAGTACATGAATATTTAAGACCAGCCGAGACCATGGGAGCGTTTCATCAACATCTTTGTCCGACAAGTTGTCAGATCTGCCATCTTTCCTTGATCTTGATTGGCTGAGAAGCAGTGTTTCTATGGTAACTGTCGGATGAAATGAAACTCTCCCCAGACAACATTTAATGTTGACCAAAAGACGAAAAACGAAATGATTTTGGGTTTGTCCAATAAGGTTTTGAGTCAAAATTTATGTCCTTTTGAACAATATTTGCTTAAATTTCAAATGAATATTATATATAAGATAGGCTAATGTTTGACAAGCGATAACCCACGTTTAACTCAACTTGGCCGCAAATGGACTTAGGTCGTTCTCTAATAACTTAGGCCTACTCAATTGAATGTAGATCTTAATTATCAACATATTAGCTGGTTGCAACAGAAAGTGGAACTCGATATTACTTTTCTGTTATGAAATAATAAACAGTTAAGGCCGATTTTTTTTTATATGCAATCAAAGAGGATATCATATCATAATGCGACATATAACCCATCTTTATATAGACGACTATCGACGCGGTCCGATCATACGATACTATCACAATAATCCCCTCTTCTCGTACCCGGTTCAAAAGCGCGGGTAGAATTCGGATGAAATTGCACCATAATTGATGTTGTTGCCCAGGGCAACGCCTTGCTTGTTTAAGACAAAAAGGTGCGAACCCCATTAGTAGGAATCCGAGTGGTGTTAACTTACAGGAGGACCGCAAAAATGGAGTGAAATCGAGCTCAAAATCAACACTGGTACAGTGAAGATCACGGTATCCAGGATAGGAATATTTGATTGTATCTATAGTCTGTGCGCCTAGACTCATATTTAAGAAGGGTATATCTAAGTTTGATATCCAACTTAACTTGCTTTTGCACTCTTTAAAAAAAAATAACAGATTGGATATCTGTTGATGACTATAGCCCAAAATACTGGTAGATTCTAATTAGTAAAGTGGTTGATTTTGACCATTTTTGTCGGTCAAGCATGTATTGACGGACAGATTGGTAACTTTGACCCCGGACTATGACCAATTCCTTTTAAGAGTGTACATGTAGATGCGCTTTATCGATCACTTTTATCGGTCGGACACAATCGTTATTAACCGTTCTTTTTAAGAGTGTAGTATGCTTTTCACACTGCACATATTTTCTTTAACCCCAGAAAATAGGTGGGGCTAAGGTGGGGGGGGGGGGGGGGGAAGGGGTCTTAGCCCCACTATTTTCCGGGGTTAAGCTCAGCCCACGTCGTTTTCACACTACGTTTTAGAAAAGTGGGCTAGCACAGTACTATATGGTTCTGCAAAAACCAGGGTTAGCCGGCTTCGGTGCTAAGAGAAGCAGTGTGAAACGAAACCGGGCTAAGGAAAAGTGGGGCTAAGCATAAGCCAATTACATAAGTCGAAACTGCACATAATAATTAGGCTCTGTGTGGCAAAATCATCAATATTCATGAGCTTTGCGAGGTTAAGACGTTAATCCCGGCTAAGCAAATAGTATGGGGTTAAGATAGACAGTGTGAAACCAAAAAAGATAGTATGGGGTTCAGGATAGTCCGAGTTAAGTATAGCACGGGTTTAAGGAAATGCAGTGTGAAAAGCATATACTGTATTGAGATTTACCAACAGATGGGTTACTTTGACCAGTCCCTTTTAAAAGAGAAGATTTCCTTCATAGATCTTTTAGACTTTTTTTTGCAAAAGAAACTAAATTAGCAATCGAGGTGATTTACAAATGTCTTGTAAAATTCTTGACATGGAGATTAATACTAAGTATTTTAAAGAAAACAATAAAAATACAAATTGTACAACATGTATTTAATTACTATATCTTTGTTTCTGGAATACTATTCCAATGAAAATCAAATAAAGAGGGAAAAGGTATTGATAAAGTTTAAAAATAAAAAAAGGAGTGAAAACATTTTAACGAATCAAAAATGATAATTGCAATGAATTCAGAGAAAGTCTGTTTCCAGACTACCTGGATCTCGTGTTTACTCTATTGACTGTGAAATCCAATTATCTTAACCAAATACAAGTGACTTATTTAGACGTGGTAAACACAGACTTTTCATCACCGTTTATCACGTTCAAGTTGATCATATTGATGGCTCAAAAAGACTAATGCTTCTGATAATTTCGGGGTTATGTCATTTCAGATGATACCAACTATGGAAGAGAAAAGCAGGTTATACTTATTGGTATTTAGTCAGTTCAGTATTCGAATTTGTTGAACATGTTCAAGACAAGAACCCCACCCACACCACGTGATTGCCATTATCCAAGCCACTGTGAGGGCGTTTCCCGTGGCGACCGGTAATCCTAGATGAACTAGTTCTCTCTCAAACCGACCAGGACAAACGCCTACATCGTGAATTCTAGCGTCAAGAGATAGTAAAGAACCCAACTTGCTTTGGATCACCAACGAGCATTTGAAGAAATTTTAGACCATTAATCTGATGGGCAAACACCATGTACAGGTGTGGAAATATCAGATTCTTCCCATTTGCACGCTACCTTCTGCAGAGTATAATTATAAATTTGTAAAAATAGATGGAACACGAGACGAGGATGAACATGTTTTGATTGAATGAGATCAATCCCTGGAAGTTTCTATAATTGCTTTGATCCATCATTTTCTAAGCTCTTTGAAAATATTCAGTTTTTTTGATAATCTTCATGCATTTGTGGATCGTGTGTAATTTCGCCATCGATGAATAGGATGGAAGGATGATCTTGTTTTATTCCCTCGTGAATATCGTTCTGTACTTAATCCATGCAATTCGTTTAAAGATTTTTTTGAAGATCTATATCTCCACTACTACGGCGGTTCGGCCTACTCTAAATTTGTAAAAAACAAACAAAACATGTGTTGACTTTCGTAAAGTTTGCGTCATATTATCGTTTCTGTTATAATATTGACAATATTTACCGTATCTGCGGTGCATAAGCCTGAATTTACGTCAAATTTTGGCAACACGACATTTGCTTCTGCGACGATTTCTCCAGTCATAATTTCGTTGAAGATGCAGGGTTAGGGCTGCAATAGGGTGTTATGTTAGGTTTAGGGTAAGCTGTAGGGAAGGGAATTGTGTTAAACTCAGGGTTGAAGTAGACCATTCGATTACTGTGTGGAATTTAGAGCGGAGCAATTGTCGCCGGAGCAAACGTCGTGGAACTCAAATGTTCTTCTGTTGTGTTTACAGCAAAACCAAGAGGAAAATATCCTGACAACCTCTTTGAATGACGGAACTCCAGGCGAGCGTTTCATGAAAGGACTTGTCAGACGTTTTATCCGACAAGTCCCATTTTATCCGACAGTTACTATAGTAACAGTGCCTCTCAGCCAATCAGAATCAAGGAAAGATGTCAGATCTGACAACTTGTAAGACAAAAATGTTGATGAAACGGTCCCCAGGAGATAATGATCATAAACTCCAAATAAGGTGATTGCTACTGAATAAAAATTCTTAACCATCCGAACGGAGAAGGAACAGCTTTGGAAACAATTCGATGAATAGTAGGGTAAATTTTGACGTCTCTGATTTTTAATACACAACTTAAGAAGTCTCACACACCAAATTAAGAAAGATGTATATGAATACAGACAAAATTAATTTTAAATGTCTTTCATGACCTAAAAAACAACAACAACCAAGAATTATTGTATAGAGAAATCAAAACAGCAGTGCGTTCAATGTTTCTTAAAAACGACAACCTCCCAGTAGTCATGGTAGTGTATAAATTCTTTTTTTGACGGGCGTATTCCATACATTTATTGTGTTCTTGTATCCTCCATACGTCGCAGAACAGTCAGAGTGGGAATAATTTAAGATTACTCTCCCGGATTTCATGATGTATCTCATGAGTGATTTTCACTGAATAATTTGTCCTGATCCAATCTGATGACACTATCTCATTACCTCATAGCAGCTGTAAGCCAAAAAATGAAACATCAAAGAGATGATCTTAAATGAATCAATCAATAAATGAACAAATATTTCTTTGATAAATCAATGATGGAATCACAAAAGAAAGAACACACAAATTCAAGAATGAAACAGATCCACCTGTCTTTTTAAAATCACGCTCCCATCCCGTCCTCGTCACGAGCCTGTCCACTTAATTCCCCTTTCTCTGATGCTCTGGTCGAATCACCATATCCGACCCAAGACCGACAGAAAGTATTACGTTATAACCAATGACAGACCTTCGGTCGGGTTCGAGTCGGTTAGTTGATGGTACTGTACAAAGCATAATGCCACTATCTCACCGACGAATCCGACTCGAGGCAGGCAACAGCTTTACAACGTTATCGGTTATTACGAATGATATACATGTAACAGTCTGTTAGGAGTCCGTTTCCATGGTTTCGTTGGTGTGACTGTCGTATTTGAGCGTCTAATCTGGCAATCTTGGCGCCTCAAGACAGTCACCGTATCTGTAAATGCATCTTTCAACCCTTCTCCCCGTCCCTTTCCCCTTTCCATTCATGCCTTCATCCTTCTTTCTATTTCTTCTCCTCTGTTACGGAGCCGTGATAAATGGTATTACTGGTGATGGTATTAATGCAGACGCGACTGTGTCCCAGAGTGCGTTTGGTGAGTTAGCAAAGAACTGACGTGTAGCCTCCAACAACGTGAGATCATTGAATAGAACAAGATGTAACATCGGATAAGAAGCTGATTCCTGAAGCAACTTCAGATGATGCAGTCTCAAGGGGAAAGGTACGTAAGATGGTACGAGGGCAAAATCAGGCCCTAAAACCGCCGATGACAGGTTCCCCCCTCTCTCTCTATATATAATGTATATATACCGTGTATGGATTTGAATTATTTGATAGATATACAAACTACAGATTGACGATCAATTCTGCGGAGCTGATAATGACAAGTAAAAGTGACGTTTTTCTTTTACTTTAGTCGATCGGAATCGAATTTGTTATTCTATTTGATGCCAGCCCCAAACAACACTTACAAATACAGAAGCAATGACAAGATACCCCCTAAGAGTTCTCTTTTTTTTTCTTTATAGCATTTCAATAATGTTGGAGGGAAAAAATCCCTCTGTCAACTGATTTTAGGAGCAGGGTAGCGTTTCATCAACATTTTTTTCCGACCAGTTGTCATGTCTGACAACTTTTTGTGCTTATGATTGGCTGAGGGTTAATGTTACCATAGTGACTGTCGGAAAAACAGTACTTGTTCGATGAAATGTCTGTCAAGTCCTTTCACGAAACGCTCCTCTGTTATTTGATTCTGTCTTAGCATTTGTATTATTGTTATTGTCATGCTATTTGCTTTAAATCTTTGAATAAATGAATACGAAATTGAAGTGAAAATGTATTTGGACGGATGAAAGGGGATTGTATGGAATTCTATGTAAATGGTAAATAAAAAACCCCTAAAACACGATTCAGACAAAGAAAAGAAACATCCCCAAAATCATGCCACTTCCTATACAGACATCGGCGTGAGATGCAAAAAACATCAACCTTTCCATGCCAAAAATATCAAAGATTTCCAAACGATGATAAGAGTCATTACAATTCAATACTAAACAATAATGTCATCATTTAAATACATGACTTTTCAAGTGTTTATGCGTCTTAGGTAAAAACTAAAACGTTTTTCCGAGAGTGGGAACCCTTTCCTATAATTCCCTCCTACGTGATCATTAGCCAAGAGATCGATCATAACACGATACATCATAATACTCATTTACTTGGTTATCACGGATTGATGCGATTTATTCCAAATCCGATATTCCTTAAGGTCATTTCACAACGAGCTCACGACTGACTCTCTTCGAAAATATTGTAGTTAACAAATTAGGCTTTATTACGTAGGCATTTTATTGCCATAAATAATCTGCTTGCTGATTAATCTATCTACCGATAAAAGTGTTGATAAAAATAATGTATATTTTTGAAGTTATGATACGCAAATATATTAACAATTAAATTTTTCCGTCTGCATTATTTCTCCCCATTCGACTACTGAAACACATCATTCAATTTCTAATTTTCATATTTCATATTAGTAAATGATTTAATGTTTTAATGGTTTCAAGGGACGTAACATGGGGAAAACTTACCTAGCTATGTTTCGGTAGCAGTGATGAAATGGGGGGGGGGGGTGGGGTGGGGGGCTGGAATGGGGCACGGGGCACATGTTCACTTCTTGTCGCCCGTGGAAATTAGAAAAAAAGAAACATGGAAGACTATCTACCCTTGCCACAGACGTGTTTTTGCATTCCTTTGAGCACCTCCCTGAACGTTCAAACAGATCCTGGTGCCACCACTGTTCGGTATAGGGAAAAGTGGTTTAATACAGCAAGGAGGTTCTGCGGTTTGAAAGGAATTCGTTACATACATTTGACATGACGGGTCATGTTGTTGGGTGCATCAATACCGTAGGATCCTTCAAATACTAACCGTTGGTAATTGGTGGTAGTGATCGGATTCTTATAAGTTGCATCGTACATTTACCACGTAAAGCAAGTTTTGTTTGGTGCAATAAAGAAGAATTCACTACAACCTTTGCAGTTTTTCTTAATGGGGAGCGTGTAAAATATTGAAGGCTGCACTGGCTCCCTATCAAAAACCGGATTATCTTTAAGATTTTGTTTCTTGCCTTACATAGTATTCGTGGATCAGCACCACAATACAGTCTTTCATTTACCAATCACTACAGACCAGGCAGATCTTTGCGCTCATTCACCTCTGGCTTACTTGTCATTCCGAAAGTTTCAAAAACTGGGGGGGGGGGGGGGGAAGGTCATTTGCTTTTGCATGCCCCACTTTGTGGAATAGCCTTCCTGAAGACATAGAAAAATGTACCTCTGTCGAAACTTTCACAAATCTTCTAAAAACTTTGCTATTTAACACTTAGCTCTTTATGCTCCTTGAGCACTCTACAGAATGGATTTGGCCCTTTACAAGTCTCATCATTATTATTATTATTGTTTAATCGGCAAAGTCTGTTTTATCCGACAGTCGACACGGTCAAAGTTATCCCCACATTTCTCAGTCAATCAAGACAAATGAATATTGTTGGATCTTAGAAAAAAATCTGTAGAAGGCATTATCACTGATGATGCGCTCTCAAAATTCATTGAAAGTGTGTCGTCTCTCGGCTATGAATTGCAATTAAGGTTTACATAATATTTCATCATCATCATGATCATCGTCATCATCATCAAATGCAGTTCACTGGGTTGTGGATAAGCCGAGGACGATGATTTGAAATCTTATAAAAGGTTTACCTCTTAATTTTTTTTCATCTCTCACAAAATGCAAAAACAATGTAAAGAGCATGTTTACATTTTGTAAGCATAGGTTTGCTAGCGCCCTCTAGTTAACAATGACAAAAGGTTTGCGGAGAAAAGCACGAGGGACAGCCGCAGGTTATCTGCAGGAGGGGAAGAAGGAGGGGGGTGGGTGGTGACATACATGTAATTCTGTTGAACTTGCATAAGTGAAATACTGAAGTGTTATCCAATACACTCTGGACGCGAACATGCGCCAAGAACATGATCTAAATCAATTGCGACCTCCAGGGCGCTCTGTTTTCAAATCCGAGGTGTCATAGCAAAGCACGTGGGAGATGCGCCTGACCTTTCTGTCTGAGACTCCATTGTCACAACACGTTTTGTCCCGTGGCTTGTAGAAGTGGATGATCAAGAGTTTTTCAGTCATCCCCTGAGGTTGATAGCGCTGGTAAGGACGGCAAAATAAAATTCCTTTTTTTATCGGTATTGATGTCTTGTATATGCCTACACATGTAAATCTTTATGGGCTGTGGGTCTGTACCGTTACTTGGGCTTAGATATTGTCATGTTTTCTCAGCGCCCACAAAGAAAATCTTCGGCGAGAAGTAAAATTAGAGAGAATATCATGTGGTGTCAGAGCATAAAACTAAGTATTTGAAAATCTTGTATTATTGTGACAGCAATTACTTCCTTCAGTAAGAGTACCTTTAACAGAGACTATCATATTGACTGTTCTGAAAGCTACGCACAAGTCTGAGTGGAGTATGAAGAGTCATAGCACCAAAGTAGGGAGGGCGAAATGAGGTTTTGAAACGTATTGTCAGGTGCATTTGAGATATGCAAATATTATGATATTAACACAAAGTCTTAGTTTGACGGGTTAACTCTAGAAAAAAAGCCCATTAAAATGGAAATTCTAAGGAAACAGAAAGGTTAAACAAATCTTTGTCATAGAACTTTAGCTCAACCTCATGTTATTCATTGTTTTGCTCTCGCTTTAGTTTTTATAAGGCATTCCATACTACACTTATATGAAACATCACACTTGATGTTACTTTTCTGAAATTACCCTTTACAACAAAGTCTTTACTAACCCATATGTACCGATCAAAAGGGGATGGACCATTTCAATTCCCAAATTCCAATAGCTATACGGCACTGTACATTCTCATGCTTTTTAAACTAACATTATAAACCGACTTTATAAGTTGGTTCAAATGTATACTGATCCACTATTGTTTAAAACAAACTTACGCTCAAAGTGAATTGGATTTTCGCTCTCAGTCATGCCAGATGGACGGTAAATTTGATAGATAAAACTTCTAGTTAAAAAAAAAATCCGAGAGCTTGCGAACACGGCTAAATCACTTGAAACTATTAAATCCTTTCTTGTCACACGCCTTGTCAAAATGATTATGCCCGAATCGGAACAGTCGGAAGAATAATGATAAATACCGCAGGGAAATTAAATCTTTAAGCTAGGAAATAGGTCAAGACATATTTGCGTAGAGACAGAGAGGATGAGGAGGAGTAACAGACAGAGAGAGGGAGAGATAGGGAGAGAGTGAGCGGGGGAGCGAGAGAAGTTTGCTAACAGCCAGAAAGTAAAGAAACGTGGATAACTTAAAAGGAAAGAGGAGGGAGAGGAAAATAGCCACGGATTTAGGGGAAATAAAAGAAGGATAATATATTGAGAGACACAGAACTATAGCGATTCCTAGATAGAGAAGAATCGGTAGAAAAAAGCCATCTCTAATAGAAAAAATAAACGTCAAATATGCTTATAATTTCATCCCCTAAAGCCAAAACTCGATTTTCATGCGATGTGGGTGAATTGGATGCAGTGCGTGTGTTTAAGCGTGTGTGTGTGTGAAAATGGGAGACGGTTGATGCAAAAACAAATATCTTACTAAACCATGCATAATTATGTGTAAATGTATTTAGAAAACCTGCTATGTCTTTATGCTGTCTACAGTAGATATGAAAACACCACACTGTAAAAAATTAAGTGCTACTTCAACACTTATAGTGCCTGTATAGTGACTGCACTATGAGTGCTGATTTTCTAATTTAAATTTGAACTAGAAAATCAGCACCACTAGTGAAGTCACTGTAAGTGCTGACTAAGCACTTCATTTTTACAGTGCACACGTTCATATTACAAGACAACATTTCCATATGTCCTTTATGCATATACATATTTTTTTTTTACTTTTCTAAAAATGTTATTCTGCTTTTAGAAACAGGTTTTGATGAAAGTGATATTGGTGCATCGTAGACAGTCTCTTTCCCCAAGATATTCTATCCCAAGAAAGTTTAAGACAAGTTATTAAAAGTACACTTTTTGGCATTTCTTTTCTGGAGATGAGTTTACACATATTGATAAACCAGTGCCTTTCCTTGAAATGCAATAGTCATTTTCCGTTTTTTTAAATCAGACTTTTAAATATGAGTAGATAATCACCCGAGTGACATATCTAAGCTATGCATTCAACACTCCAATATTTTACCGTTAATTTAAAATACTACAAGCAACCATCAAAATATTTACAAAATTCTCTTGTAGGAACTCTCCCGGCTTTTCGAGCACGATCACTTTGGATGTCTAAACGCGTTATGCCAGAAAGTGCGATGCATACTTTTTTTGAGACGTATAAATTCATTTCCCGCCGAAACAAGAATCCTCCCGGATGAGAATTAGAGAGGGCTACAGGCGGGTGGCGTTCTAGAAATTAAAATCAGAGGCTGTCATCGTCGCCAGCGTGTATGCACTAAATATCACCAATGGCGTAGCCTCCGGGGAAAGGGGGCAGAGAAGATGGTAGCACGAGGAGGAAAAAAATCTCAAATTAAAAGAAAAAAAGAAGAAACAACACGGAAAGATCAGGGCCCTAGAACGTTTTTTACCGGGGGTTCTGATGAAAATTTGACAAGCCCCCCACAAAATATATTTTTAAAAAAAGGTGAACTGGAAAAAATGAAGGTCATCTTGCTCCTTAGAAAATTGACATGTCAAGCAAAAAAAAAGAAGGGCTTCAAAAAAAAAGACTTTTTTGTTAAATATTTTTTCGCACCTACCAGAATTCCGGGGGTCCTGCCCGTGTTACCTATGGAAAATAATGTCACCCTCGGAGGTTATATATTCCATTTAAAGTGCTCTTTCACCTTTACCAATGCTGTAAACACTTGGCACCGATTATAAATGTTCATTAAAAGGGGGCACTCCGCGCTGAAAAAAGTTAAATCCATGCAAATAAATAAATCAAAAAAAAAAAATTCACTGCATACTTTGATAATAACAAAGTTATTAAATTATTAATTCAGCATTGTGAAAACGTACGCCGACATAATGATATAGGTGGTGAGCGCATGGTGTCATGTTCCCACCTTCTTTTTTCTGTTACATAAAATTGAAATCATTTGATGTTTTTTTTGCAACAGGACTCTGGATTAGCATTATGCACTCTAGAACATTCTGTGAAAATATTCGATCGAACGAAGAAATGTCTATTTAGTGACTGGTTCTTGAGCTCTGAACCTATCACGAGCTGGTGGTGCCTACGGCATGGTTGTGCCCTCACAATAAAAATACACGGGTTTGGGCAGGGCCCTGAAAACGATATTTTTACTGGGGTGCTGTTGTAAAGTTGACAAGAAAAAAAAATACTCTAAAAATGAAGTTCACTTTGTTCCCGAGAAATTTGACAAGCCAAAAAGGGCATTTTTGTGTCGACTTTATCAATTTTTCACACCCACTAGAATTTCAGGAGGTGCTGCCAATGACGAATAATACATGTTGAACCCCCAGGAAAATCCTGGGCTTCCCAGGGCCATGTAAAAGGTTAGAAATTAAATAGTTAAATGGAAACTGCTTGGTAAGAAAAAATAGGTGGAAGCCAGCTTACCTTCCTGAGAGAGGCACCCTCTTTAAACTTGGCAACACCCCCAAATATCACAACTACAATCTGGAAAGTAATACCGTGCCAGAAGTGCGTTTCATCGGGTGAGTCGCGGGACAGTGGCGTGGTTTATATGCGGTGTCAGAGAAAGAATGAAGAGTAATTTTGGAGACACCTTTTTTTCGGAGATACAATTTCGAATATCTAAGACAGAATGCGCTCTGAGGGACACATCTCGGTTCTCTCCTAAATTGAGAGAGTGGAAGACTGTCATCAAATTCGCATTACGGTTATTGCTGTGGGGTATCCGGGGATAATAGTGATATTATCTGGAGGATTTTTCATGAGAGGACTTTGGTAAATATGAGCGATATAATCCCAGGTGTACTCAGACATCGGCGATTACATTTTTTTTGCATTGTTGCTTTATAAATCAATTTCCATTTAGTCAGCGTTCACATAATGCCATCATTGTCAAACAGAGTTTACTTTGCTATTATGATATCAGATTGTCTGTCAAAAGTAATTTTTCTCTCAAGACTTCAGAACTAGCTAAGAAATTTGCAGTGTGTATTATGTACCTCATGGAGCGAGGAAAATTGGGTGAATATTGAAAATGAGATATTATTTAATGAAATGCCAGAGAATACATGTTATATATATATACCAAGATTAATTTCCCCAAAAGGTCTATGATTAATGAACTATAACTGAACTCAAAGTTTTTATATGGCCGTGGGGGGGGGGGTGACTCCCACATGGAATGTTATAGCGATATATCCGTAACACAGTTACTGTTGAGATTCCATTCTTAAAATGGAAGAAATTACCCCCCCCCAAAAAAAAAATCAATGAATTTTATGGAAACATACAAAAATATTTCTTACAAGCCTCATGAGTTTTTAATTAGTAAGAATAACCTCGAAAAGTTTTTTAGTATAACAAACAAAAGAAATCACCCCAACTTTCCCACTTCGCTTTGTTATCCCCTGTATAACGGTGACATTTTGTTTCTGGCGAAAACTCGATCAAATTTCCCGGGCGATAATGGCGCCGAGATTTCGAAAGGAAAGCATGATAAGCCCAACTATTCCCCGGGCGCCCCCGACGAGTGTTATTACAAGTGATTTGATTAGCTCCTCTATCAGTCATTACAAAGTATTAAGCGCGGGAAAAGACAATGAAAACATGACAAGGGCGGGAAAGAGACGGGCAAGGAAAGGAACGGTGTGCGCGCGCACGTTTGCAGCCTCAAGTGTTAATTAGATTTTCCCGCCCACCTATCATGTATGTCGGTTGGGTAGAAAAGAAAATGTGGGTTCTGGTCATTTATCTCCGCTTCAGTTTGTCTAACCACTGTCTCCTGCAGTGTTTTCCATGAAGACATATTTTCATCTTCTTTTTCTCCCTGCTCATAGGCTCCGGCCTTTTTATATATTATCGACTTTTTATTTTATTTTCCTCTTTCTTATTTTCGATTTTCCCCATTCCTTTTTTTCTTTCTGTCATCCTCTATACTTCTTTTCTAACACTGTTGTTTCATTTTCCCATTTACCTTTCAATTTTACCTTTTATCTTTATTAGCACATCATCACCACCATCATCATCATCAGCAACACCATCATCATCATCAGCAGCAGCAGCATCATCATCATCATCATCATCATCATCATTATCATCACATTCCTCTTGTTTATATTTTTATATGAAATTATATGTATAACTTTTTATTTATAGTTGACTTTTTCCAAAATGATGATTTTTTTCTTCCCGTTTTTTATGGGGCGGTTTACTCCTCATACTTATTCATCATTTTAATCAATTAAATCTTGATTTTTTTTACAGTCTCTGAAATATATATATTTTTCTGAATGGGGGGGTGTTCTATATCCCCGTGCAATTACATTGTAAAATGCTCATCCATATCTTTGGATTTTTTAAATATCATTTAAACTAGGTTTTAAGTAATAAACGAAAAGAAGAAAATACTAAGGATAGTGGGAAAATTTCCTTTCCCGTGGAACCTTGCAATCAATAGGCCTACGGTTCGATAAAAGATGTAAGCATGCGTTTAACCTATCGGGTGTGGAATTACATGAATTACGAAGAGTTTGTATAAGAAACATTCGCGTTCAGAAGGCAACGAGTTAAAATCTCTTCCGGTGTAGTTACGTTCATCAATTGCGTAGAAATGACCTTTTTTGTGGGCAGTCGGCATTTACACGTATCCAAGTACTCTTCACCTGGTAATATTTCAGATACCCGTCACACCGAGATAACCGGTCTTACACCGACCACATGTTTTATACAGTGCGTATTCAAAAAAAGTTTACACTTTGAAAAAGCCCTGGGAATTAAAAAACATACAGCATGTGGGTAACTTTTTCATATATATTCTCGGGTTTGGGTCTCATCTATCAATGAAAGTAAAAGTTTTGACAGAAGATTACACTGTCTTGAGTGAGCACTGTCCATTTTTGTAAAGCTCGCGGAAATCTGTTTGCGCAGAAATGCTCGTTTTCCTGCAGTGCCAAGGGAAAAAAGGCGAAATCAAAGTTATCCTGCGAAACATTTCTTATACATTTCCCTTGCACTTGCAGTTGAAATAAAACGGACACATTCAAGCATTTTGTAACAGTTTTGCCATCCAATTTGAAATTTTAACACTTAGTAAGCAAAACCTTTACCCTTTTTGTGCCAGCTGGATCTGAGGACATAACAGAATCTAAACGAAAGTTAATATCGGACATCTTCACCATTTTTTTTACTAATTTTTTATAATTAAAAGTGGGTTTACATTATCATTTTTTATTTAATACTAGTTTTTCGACACTTCCAAACTTGACGATGATTAACAAAATGAAAATCTAGCCTTAGCCATTTCATGATAATCACAGCTCAGTGTAAAGAAAATATCGTCACGACGGCTTCAGTATGTGGGAGAGTGGGGTGGGCACAATGGCACTCTTCAAAGTGTTTTGGGCAAGGAAAAAAATTAAAAAAGGTAAAAGATATCTTCAAATACATTTTACTAGCTAAATTCCATGTGTTTTTCATGATTGAGGTCTACTTTTTTCCGCATAACTATATCTGCGCAAAATATTTATTTTTACTAACTTTTCAAAAGTAAGTGGTGCTTACTTACACTAAACTATTTTTCGATAGTTATATCGTTATTTGCTTAAATGGATCTTTACCAATGTTAAAATGCGGAAAAATCTTCAGGATATCAGAAATGTATAATTTTACAGGATTTTTTGGAATGTAAATGTTTTTTTTTTGATACGCACTGTATAACATACAGTCCGTCGGTTTAGAGTTGGTTTGGTGAGTGTGACAGATACATTACTCCAAAAGGTCTCCAGCTGTCTCGCGAGAGCTCGATATTGATGAGGGATCATATTTTGTGTTAACACGTTGCGCAGGTGGCATGTATGGCGGCTAAAGCGCCACATTGTGTAAGCCTGTCATCCCAGTTCTCCCCGCAGCGATTAGCCCACGTGGGACCGAAGAGATCGGTGTACTCAAACATAAAGGTGTACGTTTGCCCTGGCAAATTATCGCCCAGGTCTGGCGCGTTGAGCTTCCTTTCCCAATTAGTTTCACTGATTTTCACTTATCATTTTGTATCTCCCTCTCTATCTGTCGCTCTCGTCTCGCGTCGCACGAAATTATGCATTTTCTTCTACAACTCCCTTCACCTCCGTCACTCCATTCTTTCAACTTGTTTCAACTTTTGTTGCAATGGTTCATTGCCCCATCCCATCCCATCCCATCCCTTGCATTCCAATCCCATATTTTCAGGTACGTCTATCTACTCTGTATCTTATATAAGAAACGAATAAAAGGAATAAAAATAGAAATCTATCAATCTATCTATGTATCTATCTATCTATTCATTATTATTCATCCATCTCCCCATTTATCTATTGTTCGTGCTTCTGCACACTCCTAATCTTGTTTCATTCTAACTTAACATCTACCGTAGATCGCACTGCTACCTTTCATACAATTCATGCTTATTTTCGGGTTCTTCTCAATTTTTACACGTCCTAACCTATTCTACATCAAATCCACCCAATTCATCATGAACTCCCAACCCCTCAACAAGCTTTAATTTTATGTGAATGGTTTGGTTGTATAATTTACATCTCAAGGTGTGTTGGATACATGTATGTCTTCGGGTTCTAAATAAACTTTTCGGATTCAAATTTCCCCTTAGCACAATTTTCCTTTGTTACAGACCAATTCCTGTCCGGATACTAGATTCAGGTGAAAAAGATCGATTTTTGTCTGGATAGCAGATCCGGATGATACAGACCGATTCCTGTCCGGATATCTGACCTAGGTGGTACAGACCGATTCCCCTCCGGATGGGATCCAGGGGATACAGAGCGATGTATATGAGAACATACTATTCCTTTTTTCAATCTTTATATATCATTTATGATGAATAGAAAAAAAGATTGTGTGTGATCACCTTTTCACAGTGCGGCATTGCTACCGAAAAACCCTTAAAAAGAAAAAGAATAAAATAATATATATCTATCGAATTAATACAGCCATTTTTATATCATACTTCTTATCTATCATTCCCATAAAAAATATCCAATTATTAGGCCTATAATTTCGTGACTTTACGACAGATGTGTCTTTTAAGTGCTCTCGCACTGTTTATTATCACTTCAACTTTTCTTATCTCAATCACCACAGTCCCATCCTAGTCCTTTCCTGTATTGCTTGTCTCTCTACATCCTATTATTACACCATCTGATTTACTTTCTAATTTCGATCCCAATCGACACCCTCTCCTCTGTTTCACCTTCTGATTGTAATAGTTTGCAAGTTTTATCCTCCTCTCATTCTAAATCCCTGTCAGAATTCACACGACCATGTATTTTAGCCCACCAGTCATCGCCATGTTCGCTGACTCCCGCGTTTTTGCAATTTCTACTCTTAAGCTTTCCATGTCACCTTTTCTTCTGATTCTATCACTGTTGTTTGCGTCACCCGCTATTACTTTAACACCTGAATGCAAATTTCTTTTACGTATATATTTCCTCCTGGAGCTCCCTAACTCTTTATTTCGCATACTTATTTCATGTATGTCTAGTACTCCTTTTTATTTCTCAAAATCTTTCTCTCTTTCTCCTTCCTGCTTGCCTTCCTCAAGATTTCGGCTTACACGTCCTTCTCATCTCGCCTCGTGATCAACACTTCGCATCACCAAGGCCCAATCATCATGTGGCGCTTTAATTAAATGCAATCAAACTCTTTCAGGGATAGAAACGTGCAGCTCAGTTCAGCCTCATTAAAGATGGGTTAGTGGTGAGTGAGAGAGAGGAAGATAGATGGAGAGAGAAGGGCAAAGTCTGGCGCGAATTTGAGCATGGCACGACATGACATTCGAGCTACCGTACAATGACCCGCAATCGATTTAGTAGCAAAAGGTTGCGAACGAGCCTGAGATGAGCACGCACGAGCAGGATACATGTACTTGAGACAAATGGTCAGGTAGTCTTCTATGTCAGACTCAGACTGGCTTCATTGTAGCAAGACGAGCCTTTAATATGCGTAATTTGTAATTAATTTACACAATTTTTGTTGCTATGTATAAATGACAACAATAAATCGAGAGTATTGAAGATGAATTACAATTAAACTTTGGCAAAACTTGGAATTGTTTTTTTATGATTATCTGTAAAGCGTTTGAATTTTCATACATGTAGATTTAATATCTTCAGTAGATATGATGCCGGTGTACTTGTGGCAAAGAAATCGACTACTTGACCCACCTGCGCGTATATCATATTTTTCTTCAACAGAGTGGAAATAAGTGTCTCGGTTTTTCCGATGCTGCGCAAGGGATAACATTTTGATGGTGCTGAGCGTCTGTGACATGGAGCGCTACACCCTTCATGATAGTTTCCCCTTTCAGGTCAATTAACCAAAACAATTAAAGGCAACAAACTAGTTCCATGCTATTAAAGCATTAAGTCAATATGTAGAAGTATAGCAAGCGTGAATATTTTTAAGAGTGATTTTTCATAACTTTTTTTTCTGAGTGATAACGTCATGCACTTACGAATCACGCAGCCAGCTCAATCGGCGCGGAGCAGCAAAAGAGTTGCTCACTGTACGCTCTGGTCAGTAGAAGAAGCAAGCACGGCCGTAAGCATAACTTTTTTTTTTGGGGGGGGGAGGAGGCAAGAGGGAGACCCTATACAATTTCCAAATAAACTTGAAAGCAAGAGGGCAAAGCAATCGAGCTTATCATGTGGGCGCTTTTGCCAAGCTGAAATTGGGAATTTATGCGCACTTTTGGGCAATGTTGTGAAAATTTAAGCAAAAAAGGTAAGTTTGTACTTAAAATTTTAAGCAAATTTTGGAAGCGCTAGGACAGACTCGGCCCTCAAGGATCTGAAGACGTGACAAACACTTTTCACACCCCTTAAATTTTCGCGGTCAATTTTAGCTTATTCATCAAATCATTATTTTTATATCTTTCCCTATCTGTTTTGAAATTGTTTGTACTACTATTTCCTAGAGCTATTTTTAGTTGCACGCAATGACCTGTTTTCTCTCTCTGGATACGCTACCGATCACACACACAACAATACCATTATAAGCATTGGTCAATATACTGTAAAAATAAGTGATAATATAATAGAAGATTTTAATCTGAACGTATAAATATATTCGACGTTTAAGAAGTGGTCGCATATGCCTAACCCCTAGATTTTTTCCCGGGGGGGCACTGGGTGTTCCTTGCTTTTTCAAGGGGGGGGGGGAACCATTTTTCCGGTGTGTGTGTTTGTGTCACAGGGGCGGATCCGACTCACGCCAAGAGGGGATGGGCCCCGAATTTTTTTCACCTATATTTTCCCCGATCAGTCACTTCTTAGTTTTATTCTTATAAAACAACATAAAAATGAAAAAGTCTTGTAAAAAGTGTGAGCGCGAAGTGCGAGCGATTTTTTTTTCTTCTTTCATGTATTTTGTCCTGAAAGTTTTAATATTCTGGGCAATGTTATGTGTGACCCTGAACAAGATTCGTATGTAACTAGATGGTTACTGCGAACGCCAAACGCGAGCAGAATTTTTTATTAACTGTTCTATAATAATCGAAAAGGGACCTGTTAAGGACTGCTTACAATCACCCACGAAGACGGTATATGTTTCAATAATGCGAGCGCGAAGCGCGATCAATTGTTATTCTAAGCACTCTTTGTATCAATAAATGGGATAGGTATGTAACTAAACAACTGATGCGAGTGCGGAGCGCGAGAAGAAGGTAATTGAGATTTTTAGCCTAAAAGCGGGACACTCTATTCATATTTTGCATATCATAAATGGCATAAATGCGATCGTGAAGCGTGAGCAGTTAATTACTGATATTCTGATGTGAAACTGGATAATTTAAGTACATTTTAAATAAAGAACATGCAGGCTATCGCGCATGTTTTAGACTTAGACCTAGAATCTGGGCATTCTGAATACATTTGTTTAATGGAACTTCACGGAATACACGTAGACAATTGGAACTTGGCAAATCAAACAATGTGACCACACAGCGTGAGCTTAAAATGCTGATATGTAGACCATAAAACGGACATTTTACAGAGCACTTAAATTTGTAAATGAAAAAAATAATGAAAGCTCGATGTCCGAGCCAAAATATGTTTTGTATATTGACTTCAAAACTTGCTCCATATCAGCCTATTGAGAAAAATATGAATCTCATCGAACAGGCAATTCTGGCGCGAAGCAAAAGCAAAATTTTTTTATAGTAACATGAAAGATTTGTTGTTGATTTTTTGCAAGTCTTCCCCTCACATTATTTCATTCACAAGTCTTCCTCCTCTTATTTTCCTCTTTTTTCTGTCTTTCTTCTTTTTTTTCTTTTTCTTTTCTTCTTTCTCCCTTTTTTGCTCTGCCATTTTTTCAGGGGGCACCTGGGGGGGGGGGGCACTGCTTACAAGATTCAATTTTAGATGCTTTTTAATACTTTTCCTCCCTTCAATCACTATTTTATCAATTTCTCCCCTTTCTTTTCTTACTACTTGAATTTTTTTTTGCGGGGGGGAGGGGCTTGACAAAAACACTAATAATGCTTTCAAGCCTCCGATTTGTTAAAAATAGTGTGAATCCGGTAATTATCGGAACACGATAAAAAAACACATATTATATGCATTGGAATTTTTTTCCCAATCAAGATCAAATTGCCACTCGACGACAGCAATTAAACATGTTAAACACCACAAGTTATTGCTGGTATACCACAGACTTATATTTCATTAGCCATACTGATTCCTTGTTAGGGGAGGAAGAAATTCAGCTCAGATTTTACAATTCGATATTGGACCACGATGTTTATACGAATGTAATCAAAAGAAATCAAATGAATGATCAATGAAGTAATCGAAGACAATTTAACATTTCTCAAAGAAATCAGGAACACGCGTCTCCGGAAAATATGTTTGAAAAAAAAAATTATTGCTGCAAGCATATTGTTGTTTACCCAGGTGCAGAACCGGCAACTGTGTCTAACTGCAAATTACCTCTTTTTTGCCTTTATTATTGAAATAATTTAGCACAAATTACATACAGAGTACTCGGAAATATACAGTGCGTATCAAAAAAAAGTTTACACTTAGAAAAATTCCTGTAAAATTATATATTTGTAATATCCTGACGATTTCTCCACATTTTAGCATTGGTACAGATCCATTTAAGAAAGTGACGATAAAACTGTCGAAAAATATTTCCGCTTGAGTGAGCACCACTTACTTTTGAAAAGTTGGTGAAAAATGATTTGCGCAGAACTTTGAAATAGTTATGCGAATAAAAGTAGACCTTAATCATGAAGAACACGTGGAAATTAGCTAGTAAAATTGATTTGAGGATATCTTTTACCTTTTTAAACTTGTTTCCTTGCCCAAAACAGTTCGAAGAGTGCTTTGCGCCCCACCCCACTCCCACACACACCGAGTCCATCGTGACGATATTTGCTTTACACCGAGCTGTGATTTACATGAAATGGCTTAGGCTTGATTTTCAGTTTGTTAATCATTGCCAAGCTTGGGAAAAGTGTGGAGAAACAAGTATTAAATGAAAAATGGAATGTAAACCAACTTTAAATGATAAAAACTTAGTAAAAAATGCTGGAGATGTCTGATATAAAATTTTGTTCAGATTCAGTTATGTCCTCAGATCTATCTGGCAAAAAAGGGGTACAGGTTGTGCTTACTAAGTGTTGAAATTTCAAATTTGGGCGGCAAAATTGTTACAAAATGCTTGAATGTATCCCTTTTATTTCAATTGGCTAAGAGTGCTAAGGAAATTTATGAGAAATGCTTCGCAGGGTTAGTTTGATTTCGCCCTTTCCACTTGACACAGCATGAAAACAAGCATTTCTGCGCAAACAGATTTCTGCGAGCTTTACAAAAATGGACAGTGCTCACTCAAGTGTAACATTCTGTCAAAACTTTTACTTTCATTGGATAGATGAGACCCAAATCCATAATTATATGTGAAAAAATTACCCACATGTTGCATATTTTTTAATTCCCAGGGCTTTTTCAAAGTGTAAACTTTTTTTTGATACGCACTGTATATATAAAAAGTGGCTTTTATATCATTCCTTAGAGTTTTTGAAAATTTTGAGTGAATCTATGAGGAAATTATATCGTTATGATTAAATTTGAAATATGAAAATACCAGGTTCTAATCTTGGAATAGAACATAGCTGTGTCCCTAAGAAAAAATTTGCTTATCCATTGATATTTCATCGGTGTATGGTTTAGATTATCAAGTAAACATGAATCTACTACGTCTAAAAGATAGAATGTGGAAGGAATGAACTCATTCTATTGAAAGACCTAAAAGTTTAATTGCTCTATGATGGGATTTTGAACTCCAAAACTTCTTTTAATGAGGGTTTCTTTTACAACATAGTTTTTTATCACTTCTTCTTGGAATTTGGTTAATATATCAATTGAGGAATTAGAAATGAATGTGATCTATTCCAGGCAGGCAGTAGAGGATCAGTTATTACATTCATGCCTCCTGCCATACTATAACATTCATTCAAGTAGAAAACTACGCGAGAGCGCCCAATAAATCATATTCTTCGATTAACCCGTTTTGTCCCCCGGCAGAAGTCAGCATTCAGTCTACGACATTCAGAATACGGCGTGCATGAAAATGAATAATAATCAATTATGGTGAGCGACTTGATTTAGGCTTAGATAATCGTTATCTTTCCGCTCGTCTTAACATTAAAAGAAAATTAAAAGCAATAAATCAATATGATCAATGGGTAATTTCAAAATAGAAAAAAAAGAACTAGAAAATGTGTGTGTGTGTGTGGGGGGGGGGTGGGTATCAAAGTCAAAACCTACATAGCAACTGTCTTTTTCAATTTCGTGACAAGATTATGAATATTGAAAACATATCGATGTAACCGAAATAATGAATTGAGCAAAACATTGAAAGACTAACGATTCTAATGTATTAATGCATGTAAAACAAGTTGCTAATCTAAATTAAATATATAATTTAAGCATCGAATTGAACATACATGCATGGGGGGGGGGGGGGGCTGAATGGCCACTTTTGCCTCGGGTCCTATATGTTTTTTTTTAGGTTTTCATCATCGACTGTCAAAACCTGAATATGGGTGCTTATAATTTATGAAACCAACAAAACTCAAAATGAGATGAAAAAAAAAAGAAACCGAAAGAAAAATGAATGAATAAACTACATTAACAAAGCAAACTAACAAAACATCCAAACAAACAAACGATGACACAACTCGTTCTCATTCAATACCATGCAAGTAGTTTGACTTGTTTAGCACATTTTACAGATGTTAAAGATTGCAAGTGTAGCATTATGGCATTCGACTGTAGAATAGAAACTATGAGTAAAACAGGCTTTCAAAGTTATTAACGAAGCCTAGGTCTTGGTTCAGGTAGAAATAGAAAATTACAATGATCTCACCAATATTTCCCAATCAGACCACCACCTGGCGGTTACAAGCTCATGGTGAATCGTGCACTGTTTTAGCTGTAGTTTGACCCACTTTCTTGCTCAAATGTGTTTTGATCCAAACTTGTTTTCGCGCCAAAAATGTACGACATCCGATACGCTGGCGGGAAAACGCGATTAAACTTTGGACGAGCGGAATCTGGTAACACAATATCGTGGACAACGCCTGCAATGCATTCATGTCCTGTTTTCGGTATATATAGGAGCTTTTACGAAAAAGAAAACTACGGGAATAACCTTTCTCCTTTCTTCTTCCACCCAGATTTGGTTTCAATGATATTATGGAACTTGAGAAGTACGAAGGGATTGAGAAAATCTAATGTTAACCTATAACGCTTCTCGCTGAAGATGGCGATTGAAAATATTTTCTCAGAAGCGGTCCATTTTTATTTCATCAAATTGATACCGATTTGTTTTGACACAAATTATGTATTATTTTTATCTTTTGGCGGTTCCTCATCCGAGGAAGACAAGAAAAACAACTTGCTTGATTGTGTTAAGGTTCTTGTATGGATAGTTAACTTTTATGTTAGATTTATACATCTATTCATCTTTAAGGTGTACCTAAAAGCTACCAGTCTATTGCTTTCTACATGTAATAGCAATCAATAGGCAAAAAATTATACTTATATATATATATATAAGTATAATTTTTTGCCTATTGATGTATGTATGTAATATATATATATATATATATATATATATATATATATATATATATATACCCACACACACACACACGCAAACCTACGTAGTAATAATAACAATAACAATAATAGACGAAGGTGTAGATGAGTCTGAAAGTTTCAATTTTAAGCAGAACTTATCCGTCTCTAAAGATGTTTTGATAAAAACCAGTTGATAAAGGAAGAAATAACGTTATCATCGGAAACGACTTTAAGAAAAAAGAGTTATATGTAGATAATTCATTATTAGAATGAAATATCGCCACTCCTCAACTACCCACAACACGGCGCCAATATAATGAACCGATACCCAATATAACAATATAGTTTTAATGTAAGGAGCCCATACACTCTTGACAAAATCCCCACACTTTCGAAGTCGAAAATAGAATGTTTGTCTTCAACAGGAAATAAGAAGCGGAACTGGCAATAAATCAATGATGAAGAATATGTTAGTTTACCCTAGGACTATGCAATGGCGGGGAGGGGGGGGGGGGCTACCCTAATTTTAAAGTGTGAAAAACAAACAAATTATGACAAAGAAAATGGGGGAAAACATAAAGATGAGTATTTTGAAAAAAAAGTCTATTTGAAGAAAACCATCTATCGATTTGATTCATTCCGTGGTTCATAATGTTATACTTTGACAGTTTTTCACTCCATGATTATTCATATAATACCAGACCAAAAAGTATACAACTACCTGTGTCTTCTAAAACTGACAGTTTGTAAATAACTAGATGAGGGGTAAATCCAGGATTTTACTAAAAGCGGGGGGGGGGGGATTTTTTTCAAGGAAATCTTTGATAAGCAAAAAAAAAAGAAAAGGTTTTTAACCAAATATTAAGGATATTTCGTCGCAGAAAAAAATGACCCCCCCCACAAATCAAAGGTCTTCACTTTCAAGGGGGAGGGGGGGGGGCACCACGGGCCGGCTGTGCCCCCCCCCCTTGAATCCGCCAGTGACCTAGATGAATGAATACTTGAAGTAATGAATACATCAACAACATATTGAATAAATGAATGGCTTGTTTCCATATTTCTTTATCATCCAAAGACTACAACAGCTTTGTCTAACTTTGATTTCAACGGATTAAATTTAATCCTGATCGAAATATATAAACAATAACCATGATAACCCGATAATTTAAAAAGTGCTGCGCCAGAGAAGAGTCTATGTTTTTTGGTTCCACTTTCCTTACGTTTTAATACCACGCGATTTCACATAACATATACCCAATAGAATCATCGAGAAATTCTAGGAACAACATGTGTAGCTTTTGGCTCGCGTTTTTTTAAGTGGTAGGAATTATGATTCAGAAGTTCATGGAATTCATCAATGTAGCGAAGGCGCTATGTTTTTCGTTTGTTTTTATTTGGGTCTCGGGGCAGAAAAAAAAAAATAATGGAAAGAAAGGCACGAACATGGAGGGCAACATCCTTCGAGTTACTAACACGCGACCCGTAATCAAATCATTCAGATATGCCAGGCAAGGACGAAGAAGTTTTCGATAGAATTCGATTATTGGAATAAGAGCACGAGTTATGAAAGTGATGAATTTTACGAATGCAACAAGTACTCTATTGCGAGCGAGGTGAGGGATGATTGTCGGTGCGTTCTCTTCATGCTGGAAAAAAAAATCATGTCTCCGAGTGTGTCCAGTATCGTGCTAACAGTATGGAACGCCATATAGAATCACACACTGTAAAAACGGTGTTTGATATTTTAGGAACGTTGTTTTAACACGTTACTCCAACAACAATCGTTTAAACTTTTAAACAAGTTGTTTCAGATTTTAGGCAAGTTGTTTAAAAATTTGAACAAGATTTTAAAGATTTTAAGCAGGTTGCCTTAACTTTTGAACAGGTGGTTTAATAGTTTGAATTGTTTTACAGTTTCAACTATAGTTTTCAGAGTGACAGGCTTAAACAACGTGCTCAAAATTTCAACCGGCGTTTTTGTGGTGCGTTCAGGCTGTTAAATTTGAGAATTCCAACAGCGTGGATCACAATCTCCGCGAAGTCCGCTATGTGAACACACTTTAAACGTGATTTCCCGAGACTTTGAGGTGTTACAATGTAGGCCTACAATTTAAATTGAAACATTTGAGTGTGAATTACATATTTTCATCTTTTCATAGTCTACTATTTGAACAAACTGTGAGGCTGTTTCTTTTCCAACGGGTCTTTTTGTTTTGCACATTTTACTTTCTTGCGTTATCAATGGGTTTAAAGTTTATCCAGCTTGAAATAAGAACACACCAAGTAAGCACAATTTCCCTGCATCATTTTGATTGTCAATCAATGACATTAAAACAAAAACAACAACAAATCAGGGGAAGTAAGACGTCAGCCGCTGCGCCGATAGGGTCGCCCAATTGTTGATCTATGCCCGCTGGTAGGGGGTAATAATTACCGTCGATCCATCAATATATTTGGGTAGAATTGATATGAGTTCGTTGGTAGGTAAGTCACGTCCGACGAGCATCCACATGAATGAATAATCGGTGTACTTTGGGCTCCCCTAAATCAAATGGGGAGAGCGCAAATCGAAAGGAAGATGATTGTTTATGTAAGAGAATGGGGGAATGGGATTTGTGTTGGTGTTTTGGTGTGTAAGGATGTGCCTCTGTTTGTGTGAGAGTGAATGTGAGCGTGGTGATGCGTGTATAAGATTGTGTGTGTGTATAAGTAAGTGTGTGAGAGAATAAAATAAAAAAAATAGGATAAAAGTTACAAACAAAATCTTTTTACAATTCTGTAAAAATCAAGTTCTTATGGCATGGCCGTCAACATCGTTATGATAAACGATGTTTTTCCCTATTCTATATCTGGCAGATTTTCTGGTGCCATAATTCATAGAAAATATTCAGAAGCTGTCTTGGAAGTTACTGATGGCTGTATAATAGCTTCAATTATGCCAAATTTTCGTTCAGAATAAAAAAAAAAGTTTTCGATAAATTTGACTGCAAAGGAACTTTAATGATGCAATGATTTTCTCAGTTATCTATATTCCCCTAGACACCCGTAAATTTCCTAACTTTCTTTACACAATCAAAATAAAAATGCCAGCTTTATAAGTTATCAAAAGATAAGTTGTTTGACCCCCAAACCCATTTCTAGTGGCGTTTTAATAAGTATCATACAACAATTTATGTAATAAAAAAGGCTTACCCTCACGCGCAAGGATTAAAAATAATGAATAAACCGAATCGTAGAGGCTACGATGATGATCATGTATCCGTACGAAAAATCATACGATAATCGTAAGACCGACTTGCGCCACCCTAAAGATATCGTAAGGATAGGAGTATTATACTAACACCATACGATGGCTTTAAACCAAATGTAAACGGTCGAAAAAGATCAGAAGTACTTTTCTTGGAAAT
The DNA here is from genome assembly GCF_018143015.1 of Lytechinus variegatus. Taxonomy (NCBI): domain Eukaryota; kingdom Metazoa; phylum Echinodermata; class Echinoidea; order Temnopleuroida; family Toxopneustidae; genus Lytechinus; species Lytechinus variegatus. Next base: position 23,713,657 of record NC_054752.1, on the reverse strand, counting down.
TTACATGGCAAAGATGTTCTTGAGCACAGTTAAAGAAAATAGTAATTATGATCTTAATTGGGAATAAAAAGGAGTTGAATAATGGGGGCATAGTAGATAGTAGAAAGAGGGGAAAAACATGCAGACAGAGAGACATACATGTATAGGGGATGAGAAAGAGAGGCAGAGAGAAAGAGGGAGGGGGAGAGGGGGTGAAAAATTAAGTTGATGGATAATCATATACTCTGCTAAAAGCAATACATATAAAAGTCAAAGAAATAAGATCCGAAATATGTAAAAGAAAGAATGTATCTGAAATCCTCTCAGGAAACATTTTCCGAAGATGAACTTGGACGACACCAAGTTTTCTTCCCACATCCCTCTGGATAATAATCTAAATCAATTGCATTACTTCCACGGCGTCGACAGGGAGTACCAAAATGTCCTCATGACCCCACACGACCTCCTAAGCTTTCAGATTTTCTTTATCAGTGTTCATAAGAAAAAGGATGCCTTCGGGCAAAGTTTTTTTCTCGAATGGTATTCACATTTCCCGTTGTCATCTGAGTAAACATTCGTGTCTTGAAGCTGAAATGAAATCTCAATGGACTCATAGAATAATATTCCTCGCAAAGATAAGGGCAGATGTTGATAATTTTTTTTTATCGTAGTCTGTCTTGGGGTGTAGATATGGATGGTTTGAGCGAACGTTTCCTTCAAAAGTAAAATAAAAAAATGAGGAAATTTTGAATGGAAGGTAGATTTATTCGCAAAAAATAAGGAAGTTAACAGCAAAATAAGCTATATTTGATTTTCCACACAGGCCCACATGCAGATTGTGCTCATATCTATCCAGGAAGATATTACATTAATTTGGAAAGACACGGCAAATTAATCAGTGACCTACTAAAGAAAGTGAGGAGTAAAAGAAACCAAATCCTACAAGTAAAAGAAATTACTGTCTTGATTAACGAAGCAAAATCAACGTTGTCAAATATAAAGAGAGAGAAAAAATGGCATAAGACCAAGGACTAAGGCATACCCAAATTTATCAAAGAATTTATAAATATGGGGAATAAGTAAAATTATAAAAAAACAACAACAGTATTCTGACTTTTTAATTTGCGACCCTAAACATTCTCTGTCTGTTTTTTCCTGTAGCTGTCATCTGATTGGTTCGTACATTTGGAACTAATCTGTTTTCGTCTTGCCTGCGTCCATCAAAGATATCGGCAAAATGTGTTTCTTCAAGACAGAACAACTTGAACGAGTTGAATTCCCACTTTAAAACATATCAATATATATTTAAAAAAAAATACATTCTGTATCGATTCCCTTCCCTGTTTTTCTTTCCACTTTCGCGATCTGGTTATCGTTCTCAGCTGCATTGAAATAAGAGATAGAGAGAGATACTTAATCTATTGTTGTTGCTCTTGCAACCCTAGTTATTTTCGGCAGTTTCTTCCCATTGTGCATCTAACATGTTGCATTATTCTCTCATACTTTAATGACAACATCTTATTCTATAATTCCCCTAGATTCTCTCTAGTCTCTGTAGACTCTTGGCCTTTTGCTCGTTATATATTATTCATCCCTTCCTACAATCTTCATTTTTGTATTTCTCTGCAGTCCCTAAAGTATATCATTTTCCACTACATTCCCCTGCCAACTTGAAGTAACCACATTCGATAGGCCTAATGTATCCCAAGGCTTTCTCTTTAAACTCATATCTATTTATCTCTGTCGATTTTATATATCTATTGCGGTTCCTGAATTATTCCCATCCACTTTTATTTCAATGCATTCTTCCATGTGGCGACACCGAATGTTTTGATTTATGGCTCATCATTCTAGATCGCTCACAGTGTACGTGCGCTGTGATTAGATGAAGCAGATATTGCATATTTATCAAAACGCCCGCGTGTGTAAAACTTACCTATCATTTTCCATATTTTTTCCATCTTAAAGGTAAATGACAGTTGTGGTAACGATATCAAAATGACTTCGTACAGAATCCAATGAAATGACCACCAAAGTGTCTGTTTGTATAAATAAAACATATGTGCCAAAGGATTCTGGAAGAAAATTTGTAATTGCTGAGAAGCACAGGATTCGGGTCAAGCGTCGGGCCGAAATTCAAAGCAATAATGATACAATGTCCCACGTGCGCTTATCTTTGTTGGTGATCTTCAGTGTGAAAATTTTTCAGTTTATGTCATTGTACCAGATCTAGATTCTTAATGATATACTGACAATAAAGCCTGGTTTTACAGACTTTCTCATGAAATCGGTGTTTACTGCAACTACTCAAAATAAGAGGTAGAATGAAGTACATGTAATGGTTCATTCTGTTATTGTGGTACCTCTAGCGACTGTCGAAAATCTTGACTTTCTATCCGCAAAAAAATCTTTATGCCGGTTTCAAATCTCCTAAGTCTCCCTTGAAACGAATATGCTGCAGTCACACCGAATGAACCAACGCATACCCGACCGATGATCTGACATTCGAAATAACGTAATAGCTTTGATCGATCTGGGGTCGGTTTTGTTGGTGCGACCGAAACATAAAACGTCCTGATTAGGGATACGTGATGGAGGAGCATGAAAAAAGGAAATGATTCGTTTCGGTGGACCAACAAAGAAGAGCCACGTAAACGAGAATTGCGGGACATCGAGACATGTACAGCGATATCCCCTTCCACCAGCATTTTTTTCTGTCACTTTTTATCTTAAATCCGTTTGCTTTCCTCCTCTTCCGGTTACCTCTTCATCCTTCACATGGACAGAAACCTTGACCTTTAGGGAAAGCCAAACCGACATTTCCAGAAGGACGGACAATTTAACATCAGCCCGGAATGTATATATGTCCACACCAAAGAAGTGTTAAACAACGTTTTGGTCTAACACCAGACAGGTATTTAAACAACACCAATTAGTATTAAAGCAGCATCGGTTTGAGTCCAAATTGGTGTTGTTTCAACACTTCTCTGGTGTGGACATAATAGATTCCACTGCAGGCTGGTGTTAAACCAACACCGGAGTTTTTGCAGTGGGCAAAGGGGAGGGGGTAATTTGTTTATGAACATGTGACGCAAATCAAATAAATACTTATGAAGGGGAGGAAATGTTGAAGCCGAGAAGGGGGTAAGGAGCACAATCGGCATGACTGGATGAATACATATATGACTGTGTTCGTGTTTGGTTGGTGTTTTTGATGTGTGTTCTATGTATGGTCTTTGTTTGTTTATGATGTATCAGTGAGGTAACATTAATGTCCGCATTCGTAAGGCTTCTTAAATGAGGTGGGAAAAAATAATCCAGTTCTTTGAGAGGAGATGTTAATAATAATTTTCTTACTTTAATATGTATAGAAAGAGATAAATAAAGAAATTGATTTGGTTCGCGTTCAGAATATATTACTTAATGCTGAACCCTCTGTGCTCAATTCATTCATGGTCCCAAATATGTTTGTCTGTGTGCAGTTCAAAAATCGTTAGGCATGTTAGAGGAATGTAAAATATGATTATCCATAATCGCTAGAGGGTATTCATTTGTCTCACAATCTACTATGGTCAACACGGAAATTCGTGATCACTCTCGCAAAAAGTGTTCACGAAGTTACAAGTTCACGAGCTTTTGGTCTCATTTGCATATTGCTGACCCACGGCGTATTTGCATAATATACCCCCGGCTTATTTGCATAACTCCTGACCAATCACACAACGGATCAGTGCCCACCTATTGTTCTCGCGTTCGTGCGTACGGTCTTGGAGATTAGTATAAATAGAGTACGATATCAAACAATTTTCGTCACTTGATAAAGGGTTGCAGCGGCACTCGAAAGCTCGTGAACTTCTAAGCTAGTGAACACTTTTTGCGAGAGTGATCACGAATTTCCTAGAAAGCCAGTGAACACTTTTTGCGAGAGTGATCACGAATTTTCTTGTTGACCATAGTAGATTGCGAGACAAATGAATACCCTCTAGCGATTATTTCAATCTGCAATAATGAACCTATTTAGTATGATTATCCATCTTTGTAAAATCAATGCAATATCATGTCGAACACTAGAAAGTCGTTTTAGTGGTAAAAGAATATATCTCTGCTTCAAACTAGTCTCTTTCACATCATTCTAGTCAGAAATGAGATTTTCCATGAAGCGCTAATTACGTTCATATCGATTTGTCCACTGTTGTGTTGAAACAGTATACCCTCTCTCAAGAGAAAGAGAAAATGATTGTGACCACAAAATCATATTTTCTTGGCAATGTTTGTTTATCGTTGTTCTTGTTTGCCAGCATATGAGCTAGTATCAAATTCATTTTAATGGAACGCATCTGCTTTGCTGAATCTGAAAAGAAGGATTTACTTTAATTTTGATCCTCTATGAATTCAGATTGATTTAAAACGCCAGTCAAAATAATCTCACAATATGATACCTGTCCCAATTTCAGGGAATGTTCAAGCGATAAAACCTTTCAATAGTGGCAGTTTTCACTTCTCTCACAATCAACTTATTAAAATTCTTAAGTCAGTTAAGAGATATATTTCATTTGAATATTTATATGTTTAGATTCATGTTGTCCCGTGATTATAGAAGGATTTCATCATGATTTTACTTTCTTCAATCAAATCTTAATAAAATCGACAAAAAAAAATAGACTAGAAGTTGCATGTACGATTGACGGAAAAGCTTTAGCAATGCCCGTTATATTTCATGATATCAGGGATCTAAAAGGGCGTTGAAAAAGTGGATTCTAACACATTGACGAGACGTGGCTTATGCACATGAGCAACATATCCACGGGGTTGACTCCTTATAACGTTTTTTTATGCAATAATGTGAAGAAAAAAAAACTCTTTGGAAATTTCCTGTCAAGGAAATAAAGGTTTCATGTCCAAATATTTAAGTACAATTGGGATACAATTCGATTCCGAATAAACAAAACAACTAACAAAGCAGCAAACAAAGTAATGAAAATTAATTAACACCAAGCGAGATACCTGCCAAACGAGCCCTAGACAAATTTAAAATTTAAGTTGATCGTTGATGTTTTTTCCATGGTAGTATGTTTGCTGACAAATTGGCATTTTTTGACCGTTCCCATAGTAACGGTCAGAACCCAGTGCTTCTCAGTATTAATCAGAACAGTGTTTTTCCAATTTGTCTAATGCCGATTCGTCGAATTGCCAATTCGTCCAATGGCCAACTCGTACTATCATTTGGTCAACCATCAGTTCGTCCACTATCCACATGCTCTAATTGCCAGTTCGTCCACTCACCATTTCGTCAAATAACCAGTTGGTCCAATAGCCAGTTAGTCCATGTATCATTTCGTATAATTGTACTAAGTGTTAATTGTGTAAAATGAATGAAAATAAAATGGATATTAGAACATCTCGTTATGAGAAGAAATGGTCATAGACGGAATGGTAATTAGACGAAATGATGATTGGACCAAATGGTTATTGGACCAAATGATTGTTAGACGAAATGTTGATGGACGAAATGGCATTAGACTATATGAAAGAAGACCATGTGGTGAGTGGACGACTTTGCAGTAGACGAATTGGCAATTTACCGATTATTGGATCTTCTGTCTGAAATTGTGCCGATGACTTTCGCGAAGTACGGCCTTATCTTAGGTAGATGTGAACACCGGATTTTAATAGCGTATAACGAATGGAAATGGGGAGGAAAGGCGAATATAGGGGAGGATGAATGGAGGGGGGAGAGAGAGGGAGAGGAGGAGAAATTACGAAGCAGGCCGGGGGGGGGGGGGGGCGAAGAAAGAGAGAGAGAAAGAGAAACGGAGAACGGAATAGACAGATATGAGAAGGTGCGAAAGAGAATCAGAACTAACTAACGAGTAAAGTTCAAAGATGTGGGTATTGGAACTTTTAAACGAAAAGGCTACGATTTAGCAAAGAATACTACTACTACTACTACTTCTACTACTACTAACGGTATATTTACACACTTCAGTTCAGAAAATTGTTCTCCCAGCGGGCCCTGCTGTTATCACCCCGGCTATATTAAAGCTAGGCTACCTATTCAGGTGCGCGCAGCTTTTGAGGAATTACATGTACTTCCTGCCGGTACCCATTTACCTCACCTAGCTCGGTGCAGCAAACTGTGGATGAATTCCTTGCTGAAGGAAACTACGCCATTGCTGGGATTCGAACCCACGACCCTCTGTCTCAAAGCCCGCAGACTAATCCACTGGGTCACGACGCTCCACATACCCATCAATGAATTATTCAGGGGACACTTTTTTAATTCATATATATATATATATATATATATGTGTGTTTTAAGATTCATTCATTTCATATCTCTTTGAAAATACAAAAATACATATATACAAATAATTTTTTTTTGAATGGAGATAGTTTTCAAATTGAGTCACTGGATATGGAATGTAGAGTTCATATCATGTTTTAAATCAAAACTTTTTTGCCAGGTGGTACACATGTAGTACACATAAAACCAGGGATTAGGATATAAATCCCACCCGGAATACAAAATTCAGTGTTCAGAGATTAGAATATAAATAGTTGAAAAAGAAAAAGACGTTTCTTCGGAGTAGCTATTTGCTCTGGCTCTATATGCAATTTGGATGTTGGGACATAGTCATGGTAGAGTTTTGGTGTAAATAATAATTGAAAAAAAGTTACATAATCAAAAAAATAATTTCTGCTAGTTTCATGTTTACCTTTGTAAATCTATCGTAATTCTACGTTACCTAAAAATTAAGACAAGAAAAAATGTCCTTCTTTAGTTATAGTCATGAGAGAAACAATAGTTCGAATACAAATGCAGGAATACGAGAAAAGTAAATAACCCGTACATATTTCTAGAGAAAACAGAACACTTGCTAAATTGGGCAATTTGAAATTCCATCAATTTTGTTAAACCGATAATAGCACATTCTCCAAATGCCACCTGCTTTAGATCACCCAAGGGCTATTTCATTTTGCCCTGAAAACCGGGATTCATGCATGTTGAAATTATTGAAAAAAAGGTTAATTCTCCAAGCGTCAATTTCTCGTGTGAGGGATGATTACCCTATTATCTCTAAATGCCCCCGTCTCAGATTTCACAAATCGAGTCGTTTATCTTCCAGCTTATTTGCCTCCCAGCAAATCGGCAATTTTTTTTAATGATTTCACGAAAAGTGTTGCATGCGGATGAAGGCGACACCAAATTCTTAACTAATTTTTTTTTAAGATGACGGACGGTGAATATTCTGGGATATGTGAGGGAGCTTAGAGCCCGTGCGAGAAAATTTAGCAATTTCGAAAAAGGGGCATAAGGAATGTGCAATACGGTATGACATCTGGTCACCGTATTGGAACAAAAGTATGAATTAACATAGGCATCTAAAAAATATTTGTTCGTGAAACAGTATCAACATAGCGTTAAAAATCAAGACGGATAGTGAAGTTATATATATATATATATATATATATATATATATCATAGAGCTTCAAAGATAAATTTGAATTATAGAAACATTCTGAATTACAAATCAATTTTATTAATAATTTTGTCATGTAAAACATCTTTGGAATAATTTCCAGCTCAATTGATGAAGGGTGTATGTGTGTTAACCTCTAAAATATATGAGGTCTGTAATAATGTATACTTTCAAAATGTGGTTTCTTTCCTCACGGATAATCATGGTCATAGGCAAGATGTTATGCCTCGAAATTCTGAATCAATAAAACCTCTTTATTTTCGTAGTGTGAGTATTCTGTCATTGTTTGACATTGGGAAAAGGTCTCATCTGTTCAGTGAAATCCTCTTCGACCTTTCAAGGAAATGAAGACGTGCGAGATTCATTTATGGATTACGACAGTTTCTTTCTAGTCCTGTAGACTTATACATGTACAAAATCCCCATGAACTCTCGCACGTCTACACGAAGATGCAAAAGAGAAGAGCTGTGGCGTCGTTTTTGTTTATAAATATATATATATATAAATGTGTGAGATATACATGTACAACAGCTTTGGCAACTCTTTTATTTAAATATTTTGTGAATGAAATGGATGAAGAGAACAATGGTAGGCGTAGTTTAAATCAAGGTTCCTCAGACCTATCTGCTCTTTGGAAAAATTGATGATGCTGAAAAAATGCTTTTGCCGAAAATCGAGTCCGGGACCCAGCTTTATATATATATATATATATACACACACATATATATATATATATAATGACAAATGATTTAGTAAATGCCGTATAATTGAAAAAAAAAAAAATAAATAACAAAAGGTCGAATTTCATAGCCACCTTTCGCAAACCTCAGGGACGGTAACATAAGGGTCCCCTAACACAAAAGTTAACGATTAATCATACACTTGATTTTAAAATTGATTGTACATTATAGTCAATAGAATCAAACGTAGAAAACTGCTCTACAATCGTTGCTGAGCTTTGTGTTACAGGCCCTGTAGATCTGCTTTTCGTGTGCAAAATTCTTTCACGCGACACCCGCACCATACATGCATGTACATTACGCCTGATGGTCATCATCTTATATGCCTCTAGCTCTACTACATGTATGACAGCTGGCTGGGGATATTCGAAATGCAGGGCCTACAATAGATTATGGCATGGATAAGAAAGTGTTTTTCAAACAAATCGAGTACATATTCAGTGAGGAAAAAAGTTACTGAATTAAGGATTAGATATAGATAATTACAGTTCATCGCATCGATATTGCACTTAATGTGGATTATTGGTGGATCACTGGCAATTGATTCCAAGGGTCAGATCACCTCTTCAGCCGAAACCATTTCGCATGCGTTGATATGTACACGGCATATGCAATAGGCCTAAAAGTCTGAACACCAGTGGAATTTGCGTTTTTTTTTCTTCTTTTGCTTACTCCTCCTACACAATGTAATGGGCATCATGTTTTACTCTCCCCAAGAAATGGGGGGATAGATTCAAATTCCCGGGAACCACTTCCATTGATGAGTGGATACCAGACGCGACCGTGAGGTTTCGAAAAGCACCCTAAACAAGGGAAGCAAGTCTTTTCCAGATTATGAAAATGCATCTCTTAACAAGTATTTAGCTTGTGAAACCCTACAAGTATTAGAAATATATCCCCCTTTTCAGTATTTTAAACATCGTATTTGACACCCTTACATTGGCCCATACGTAACGTACCTGCCCAATCTTTTCCTTTTTACGCGTGGTCGCGCCTGGTATCCACTCTTCAATGGAAATGGGCCCACCGGGCGGCCTCTCGAGCTCTGGGAGGAACCAAATGTGGCTCTGGAAAGTCGTCCTAAATAGGATATATCGCTGTTACCATGGTAGCAAACATAATTTTGCACGCGAAACGCAGATTGAATGCTTCCGTTCCGGATGCGAAACAAATAAATCTCATGTCACACAATTTGCATTGCAGGACAGAGTTTTACGACCATGATGACGGGCCCAAAGTCTCTTCCAAAATCAACTACCGTCGTAAATAAGCGTTCGCGTTCTCCATCGGAAGAACGGGAATATCTTTAAAACTAGGACGTAAAAAGGAGACGAAAGGAAAATTAATAGAATTAAAAACGTGATGATTGAAAGATGTAAGAATTAAAGAATACACCCAACAAAACTTCAGCGATTTCTTACACTGACCTATCTAATCCTACCTTTCCAGGGACGTTATCGACGGCTGTCGTCAGCCTCGACAACTCATCAAGAGAGTACATCCAGGAATAATTGGCTATGAAGCACCCTCCGTGATTCCATACAATGGCTAACTTCCTTTGCTCATGTTCACTTCAATCGATGCATACCTGGACATGATCCTTCTCCAGTAATATGATTCTGTGCTGTCGTTCAGATATGTAAGTCAGTTATCGGGCAAATAGTTTTTACGTCGTGGGATATCTCCTTAAGAAACACCAGTAATATTTACGTTGTGCAGATGTCCATTTCTTAAAGCTCGCCAGAGAGCTACCAATGGCTTGAAAACTGAATTCGATATGGAGCGTCTGATGTTATGCATGTATCATTGAATATTTTGACAAAAGTACATGTTTATCAAATATTGTCTCATTTGACTCACTGGGTCGAAATATAAAACTGACTAGATCATTCTCGGATGATATCCACTGAGCACCAGCAGCACCACATCTGAGAGCTATGAACGATGTTTGCAACATTAAAACCTGTTTGTGAACTTTCTAGATCAACATAATTTATTTCTATGTTTAAACCGTCAATGATTTGTTTACTCATCCAATCTAAATTCATTACATCGTTATCGAGACGAATCTAAAACGAGATTAATATTTCAACAATAAATAAACATTGATATTTGGAATGAAATGTAGAAAATAATTTGAATCTGTTAATCAGCAAAGCTTCAATGAATTAGGTTCTTTAGATGAATAACGAATAGTGTGTGGTTTGATCCGCAAATTAATGAATTACAGATGAAGAAAATAAACGAAGCTCTGAAATTGAGTCTATATTTCATTAGATAAACTCAGCTATATCATAATCTAGTTAGAATGATATGGAGAAGAGAGAGAGAGAAAAAAATACAACTTGCGAGCTATTTCTGACGCAATCCTTTTGACAGAGCCTTTGCCTCCAAATATAGTCGACGTCGTACGCAAAAAAGAGCACTCACACAACATGTATGTTTTCCCAATACCATCACGTGAATGCATACATGGAGTCAATGTGACTAGGTATCAGATCAGCTTGGAGTCAATCCATTTAAAGTAAATACTTTAAATGGATCGACTCCAAGCTGATCCGATACCTAGTCACATTGACTCCATTAAATGGGATCTTTCGGAGCAAAAGTATTTAACTCGGAAATTCCTGTCACCTTAATTTAGAATTGAAGTGACTCCATCTTGACTCCATTTCGAGTCAAATTTGACCTCACAGAAATGAATGCCATTCATGTAGTAGTTCGACACGACTTGACATAAATACATCACGTGGTAACCGGGGAATGCAACACAGCACACGCTGCATGTGATCGTACAGGTATCCAAACCAAGGTATTGAGATTTGCAATTTGTGTAATAAAAAAAACAGCCAATCGACATTTCCTAGTCATGCATTCATTTGGAACTTTTCCCAGGCATGCCAGGTGTAATATTGGTCCTAATGGAAATACTGACACAACAAAAGCGGCATCTGAGCTTTGATCATAGACATCGCGATAAGAAGACACCTGGTGTATGGTGAACAACGAGGTTAGAACTGTGAAGGGAATGAAGAATAAGAAAAATATGATATGACGGATTTCAAAACTAGAAATATGAATGGATATAACTAGTGACGTCACTGACACAAAATTACACTCAGAGTGGCATGGCCTCCATCTTGAAAGTCTTACTGATAGTCTTAATCTTTCTTCTTGAAAGCTGCCTCTGTCCTTGAGCATATCCTAATGAAATATGTGCACGGACATGGGTGGGTGTGTAGGTGTTTAAGGGTATGAAGTTGTATGTGGAGGTAGATTCGGATTAAAAGATTAAAAGTATGGCGCAAGGTGAAAGTGAGAAACGCATCATATATATTAAGACCTATCCTGAATTTCTCGTTATTTATATTTTGAGCATGACAGAATACTACCAATTCCTCATATCTCTAATATCGCGAGGTAATCAATCATCCTCATTTGTTTTCTAAGAATCGCTGGGAAAAGATGGGAGAAATACAAATGGCACAGATATACAACTGATGACGTCAGCACTCAGGACGGCATTCGTTTTTTATTCAGCGATTCATCGAAAGCTCTCCGAGAGCACTCTTTTATCCCCATTTCAAGCCCATAAATACACCGTTTAGGAGGCAGCCGAGAGCAAGTCCAAAGAATATCAATCGTCCCGCCAAAGAGCTCGGGGAGGAGCAATGCCAAGCCTAGCCTTGATTTATTGGGAAATGGGGTCAGGCCACATCCAAATGTTTTTCATGACCATATTTTTACCAAAAAAATTGTGAGCGTATCCAGAAATTTGTTGATGGGCGATGTGTGTGTGTGTGTGTTTGTGTGTGTGAGGGTGTGCGTGTGTGGGTGGGGAGTGATGGAAATTGTTATTCATATACACGTGCCGTGTAAGACGATTGCAATGTTTACGTATAGGAAAGCAGGTGGGTTCGCACGACACACCAAATGGCATTGGTATTCTATTTTGGAGGGTAAGAATACGGGAGTAGGCCCCTATCTATATGAAATATGGGTCTTTGTCATTTACCGTTCTACCAAAATTAAAAGGATGAGGAAATAAAGATGAAATAGACGATGGATAGGAATTTAATACATTTTTTTATAGACTAAAAAATCAAAGCACCCTAAATATGCCCAGCATACGCACATCTACACACACATCTTACTCCCCTACTGAAGAACATCCTGATGAAAATAACCTGGAGGGGTTGTTCTTCGTTAAATATTTGTCACGTATTTTCAAATAAACAATTAAACTAGAGCCAGTTTTTCTTCATCTCACAGGAAAATCCATTTTTCCTCCCGCAAAAACATACTAGTATGCTGGATGATGGCTGGTTCGAACCAAAATAAGTTGTGTGAAAAGAAATGATAGCATTTGTAAGAAAAGAAGCATGCTAAAACAATGCATGATGAATAACACATGCTGAATAAAACTACTTGTAATGAAGAGAGGGTTTATCATTAAATTACATAAAACATCCACCAAATTTTAAAGATGTATAAAGAATTTATAATTGCGAAGAAACTACACAGATTATCTTCCCCAGTGGGAAATGTGAAACTGTTTGGATTTCGTCGGTCTCGCTGAATAACGCTTATACTAATTATACTAAGTTTTTTGTTACTTTTTTCTGAACAAGAAAAATCAAGCTGCTTGAATAATGGATATAAACCCCGTCTACGTGAACGAAAAATGATATTATTTTCCTCAAGTCACACGAGATTAGGAAAATGTCTCGTCAATTTTTCACTCAAATAAGTAAATTATTCTGAATACGGATGAGAAGTTGTGAAGTTTCTTGGATAGGTGGTAGATCCAATGAAATTATCAGCCCCGAACAATAATCCAGTCATCTTATCATTTTTTACGTTTCAAAGATATATTTTGAAAAATAAGTAATCTCCTGAAAATGCTGAATTGCCGATGACAGTAAATTGCCAACATATTATCATTATTCTCAATATCGTGACAAAAAAAAATCCATCAACCGTCGCCACCGAGGAGTCCAACATCTGTTAATGAATTATGAATGAGTTAATCTCGACGAGAGAAGAGAAAGGTTCAGGTTAACATATTTCAAAGTATATGTGATGTCTGTCTTGTGAACTAATTTGCAAATAAGGTGGGGGTGTCTTCAAAATGTTCGAGAAAGCAATATATGGATACCAAGTATCAAAGCGCAGTTGAGTATATGCACATAGTAACTGCGCTATATAAATGGTCATATTATTATTATACATACAGTATAATCAGGGAGGGAAATATAATCATGATGATGATATCAAAAATAACAGATAAAAAAATACATCGAATTCAAATCCGTAATCCATTTGTCATGTTAGTGCGAAAACTACAAGAAGAAGAAGAAGAAGAAGAAAAAGAACAACAACAACAACTACAACTACTACTACTACTGCTACTACTACTACTACTACTACTACTACTACTACTACTACTACTACTACTACTGCTACACTACTACTACTACACTACTACTACTTTATTGCTGCTACTATACTACTACTACTACTACTACTTCTTCTACTACTACTTCTACTACTACTACTACTACTACTACTATTACTACTACCTCTACTAGTAGTACTACTACTACTATACTACTACTACTACTTCTACTCGTACTTTGAGGGGTTTCATGCGGTTTCTGGTCCCTCTAGGGCAGGGGAGGGGGATATCCACCAGCTTTCCCCGTCATCCTGAACCACCGCCCATGACCACTGTTACTACAGCTTCTTCTACTATACTCTTCCCTTTCTTTATATTTTATTATAAAATCGTGAAATGATATAAAAACAAAATTGGGAAAATATTCAAATGGTCAGCCCATTGAAAAACCAACACACTCATTAACAAGGATGATCATTTCGGCTGGTTTTAAAAAAGGAAGCAAAAGAAATAATAAAAAAATAAAAAATCCAAAACCAGAGAAATCACTAGAGACCTGTCATATTATCTAGTTCATATATTTTTCCTTTCAAAAGCGGCCCTAGGAGAAATTTGCCCTATTTAAATACCCTCTCTTCATTTTATATAATTGCCGAAAAAGAGGATTGTAGGTTAAGCGGATAACAATTTCAATCCACAATATCGATTGATCACCCAAAAAAATATTTGAGGAAAGCCGCTTATTTATTTTGGCCCAGTGAACTTGACCAATTATTAGAAGAAAGGTAATTCGAGATTTTAGAAAATAGAACGAAAGAGATGGTGATGGCCAAAGAGAAAGAGAGAGGTGGATAAAGACAGAGATTGTGGCTATGTGTGTGTGTGTGTGAAAGAGAGTAAGAGAGAGAGAGAGAGAGAGAGAGGAGAGGGAGAAGAGAGATAGAGAGAGAGCGAAGAGAGGCGGGATGGCTTTTGAGATAAAAAATAATTCTGGAGTTGTTGTTTCATTTCCCTTTCATCAGTTGCTTTAGGGACCCGTTACAAATATATAGAGCTCCAAATCAAGACCCCCAAAACTGGTTGTTTCCCCATTTTTCTGCAAACAACAGGCCCCTGGTGTAATTCTGCCTTTACTTACAATTGCCTAGAATTCAAATTTAAAAAAAAGAACAGGTGGGATGGATTTTTTAATTGGTCACGGATAATTAACACGATTAATCATATTTCCATATATTTCATCAACATGATCGATGTAGAATAAATGGCCCCACAGGATTTCGATGCACCCTATACCCCCTAACAAACTTAACCTGGAAATCGCATGTACACCAGGGGGCCATTTCATAAAGCTGTTCGTATGTTAGGAGCGACTTTTGAGAACGACTGGTGATCCTTTCTTACGCGCTAAATAATCACCGATGAACATTTAATGATGAACATCGTTTACCACGAGAAAGGGCCACCAGTCGTTCTTAAAAGTCGTTCTTAAAGGACAAGTCCGCCCCAACAAAAAGTTGATGTCTCAGTGCTACATAATTATTACTTTATTAATGCTTTAAAGGTGGAAAAGTGGTTATGACTCTAGCCGGGTTCGAATCCTAGTCATGGCGTGTTTTCTTTCAGCAAGAAATTTTTCCACATTGTGCTGCACTCGACCCAGGTGAGGTAAATGGGTACCGGAAGGAAGTAATTACTCAAAAAGCTGTGCGAACCAGAATCGGTAGACTAATTAGCCGGGGTAATATAAGAGCGCATTGAGCAGCTAGCAAGGTGGATACGTGCGCTATACAAATCCTTTATTATTTAAAGGACAAGTCGACCCAACAAACCGTTGATTTCAATATAAAGAAAAAAATCCAACAAGAATAACACTGAAAATTTCATCAAAATCGGATGTAAAATAAGAAAGTTATGACATTTTAAAGTTTCGCTTCATTTCACAAAACAGTTATATGCACATCCTGGTCGGTATGCAAATTAGGAAACTGATGACGTCATCCACTCACTATTTCTTTTGTATTTTATTATATGAAATATAAAATATTCTAATTTTCTCCTCATTGTCAAGGGATAAAACGATTAATTCCTCCCTGAACATGTGGAATTAGCATTGTTTAATAGTATGTTTCAGTCAAGGAGGTCCTTATTGTCAAATCCATAAAAAATGACGTATTGTATAATTCAAACAATAAAAAACAAAAGAAATAGTGAGTGATGGACATCATCGACTGGCTCACCTAGTTGTGCATATCACTATTTTGTGAAAAATAAGCGAAACTTTAAAATGTCATAACTTTCTTATTTTACATCCGATTTTGATGAAATTTTCAGCACTAAGCTAGTTTGATTCTCCTCTATTTATTCAAGTAAGCATTTTTCTGTGGTGGACTTGACCTTTAACTTAGAATAGCTGCATAAAACACCCATAGTAGGTACAAAGCAGGGAACTGTCATCCCTGGTATAATGGGTAGACACTTTTGTATCAATTCCTTTCTGTAGAAATGCATGTAATCTCCCAAGTAAAGGTCATCAGACTACCATTCCATTAAAGAGCTCACCGGTTTGGTTACTCAATCCTCTTCCAAGAGATTTAAAGATGAAGAGAGCAAGAAAAAAGAGCACGATTGTGAAAATCTATATATTTGACACGACAGTTTCAGGGTATAGATAATAGGGTTACGCCTCATGCAACTAAATTGATTTTCTCCTACGTTATGGAATTTTCCCCCCAGTTTTGCAAGAGTTCCAGTTAAATTCTATATGTTATAAACATCTATATCCTAAATACGTTATGCTGTGAATGATATGAAAATGATAAAAATGTATTTTAGTGGATTTTTAAATGCATTTTTACATGGAGATAGAAATATGTGGGAGTTTCTTGGTCATAGCAATGTATGGTTTTATTTTACCGGTTCCTTAAATGTTCTGTATCAAGTTCCTCATGGTAAACGGATAAACTTGAGTATCGAGCTGTAATAAAGTATCTGCAGTTGAAAGGGATGACCCCAGCTGAGATTAGGTGACCATGCAAATTCATGTGCCAAAGTGAAGTGAATGGTAACAGAGTTAAGTTGTGGAAAGGACAATATTGAAGATAAACGAAATCAGGGAGGCCGTTGACAGGAATATCACCAGAGAGCAATGATCTCTTCCTTGACATGGTCGCGGAGGGTTGCCGCATCTTACAGGAGACATCAGGGGCCCGTAACACACAACTTTAAAAAAGATTGTAGAATATTTTTCCACAATCGAATGCATGGATTACATTGCACAATCAATCTTTCAAATCAAGCAGAAGATCAATCGCTAACATTTGTGTTACGGGACTCAGATCATAACATCGGAAATAAACCTAGAATAAAGGATATCTGCGAGAGTGGTACTATGCCGTTTGAGTCCTGAACAAGAGCACTCCAGATGCAGAATATCAAGAGAAAATGTGTCACCCTTTTAGGCCAACCAATCCGACATGTGACTATGGATGAGACTTTGGTTCACCATTGACAGCCTGCGAACAATGAGCAGTCAAAGCAACGGAAGTATCCATTTTAACCAACCCCATGATGACCAACTCCAGTTCCTCCCTTTTTCATAATTCACCTGACACATGAACCTGTAAAAATAAGACTCAACATTGCTACACCAAGAAATATGGCGGGTAAAAGTAAGAAACCCTTTATAATAGGCTCAAAACCTTTCAGTCGCCCCTTGTACATGATAAAGCGAATTGTATTTTGTTCGTTGTAGCACGACGGAATATGATGTATTTTTAGACGCCTATATTAGTCCAATGAGAAAAGGGCGTCAGAAAAGGTGTTCTATTGACTATTTGCCATACCTACAACTCCAAAAGCCAACGCAATCGCCTTACCAGCCTAGTGCACTTTTGTTCCACAATTTGCAGAAGAGCGTGTTCAACACAGTCTGATTAGAGTGTTGCCATGGAAACGGGGATTCAGCAGATGTGGAGTGCATCATTTTAGCTAGAGTGCTTACACATGGATTTGGTTACATTAAAATGAACATCGTATTCGCCGATAAAAAAGATGTACTCCATTGGGGTTTCGAAGTGGCTTTGTTTCTTCATGAAATTTTGCTGCATCTCTGTTTGAAACACTTAAATAGTGAAGATATTGAGCTGCTTAATGGAACAAAATGTTCGATATATAGGGGAAGGCGGGGTAAGTTGTGACAGTTTTTGCTTTTTGCATGTTAGAATTGATATGATTAATAATCTTGTCGAAATAAGTACCTTGCCTTGAAATTTAATTCTTCTGAAATATTTTCCACCTATATATAACTTTCTATCCCCACACTCAAAGTCATCATGACCTTTGAAAAAAACAATGTCAAATGGCTCAACTTGCCCCATATATGGGGTAAGTTTGAGCCACCTTCTGGGGTAAGTTGAGCCACAAAAACTATGTACAAAATGTATGAGGGGAGAACCAGCATGTCAATGTTTTGTTTAAAGTCTTTTCACTTGCTAATTCTCTATAAATACTAACATCCTTTAAAAGGAAAAGAGCATTCATGTAAATTTGCTCCTTTCAGCCAGCATTTCAATCGATTTTTATGGTTTGTTTGTTTTTTAAGATACATTACCATAGGAATTACCATGGCTCAACTTGCCCCATGCTGTTTGGCTCAACTTACCCCAGTCCGAACTTAGTGCGATAATTTTGTATCCACACATTTATTATGCATCCATCATATAAAAGACTATGACAAGAATGAAGATCCATACCTGGACTAATAATGTTGTTATCATGTCTTTATTATATTTAAAGACGTGTGTGTTTATAAAGCACTTATCTATTTCACACTCTTTTCTACTTTTTTGGCTGAAATTCATATTTTTCCCTCTAAAAAACTACTTTTTGTTTCAAAGTTGAAAACAATGTGGTGGGGTTAGGGGTTATGCTATGGGTCATCAATACATGACACCACCACAATGTCTGACTCATTCATTATTGGCCTGGTGCTGGTGGCTCAACTTGCCCCTATGCTCAACTTACCCCGCCTTCCCCTACATAGAACATTCCCTATTCATGATACCAAGGTTTTCTTTATCTTTATGCCTCACAAAATTGGTGAAGACATATTGTAATACTGCATGATAAAAAGCCGCATTTGGCGACTGAACCGGTATGCCGTTTTAGAAGGTAGGGTATATTTTACCTGACTCCGATTGAAAATGGCTGAACTTAATCTTCCACCGTTTTATTTCACTTAATTCACAATTCCTGTCTGGGAGGGTACACAGGTATATGATAAAAGCGCATATGGTTCGTATAAGAGGGCCTTTCTATTATCAATTAAGTCCCACTCCGTATATAGAAGAAGAATTCAGATGTCCTTTCCTGGGGGTATACATTATTTTAGTTTATAAGGATGTTGTGCTTGGAGGTACAGAGTAGATTTTACCTTCAGAAAGCATTAACGAAAGATATTCTGCCAAACTCTATCCTCCGTTGTTTGCGATGATGGTTTTGATCGGTCCAATTTCCCGTCTTATTATTTTTATTAAATATGATTACGACGCTAACGCAATTACGTCGCCTCTCGGAAACTCGATAGAAAATCCATTTCATCCTAGTTGATGCGCTGGTCCTTGCATTAAATCATAGGCAATATGGAATATCTATAACGACAAATATAGAAAGGAAAGTAATTACATCCCCCGTGGATTAATTATAGTAGATATCAACTAATACATATCTCAACAACGGTGTATACGAGTCATTATTTCGCGGCCTCGAGACTAATTCTATTTTGCGACAACGCTTCTCTTAGTGTTAGGGCAGCAATTTGTTTGTCATTGACCAGGGCGTAATCGAATCAAGTCACAACGTGGAGGCGTAGATGGGATGAAGCAATCACGGTGATGCGTTGATGATGATGCAAGATTGACAGCAGGTGAATTATCGAGGAAATCAGAGGAAAGTGCATATATTCTATTCACTTGTTAGCATCTGTACCGAGTGTGCGATTGTGAGTGTGTGTGCACGCGGAGGTGAGGGTGGGAGTGGGTGACTGTGTGTGTGTGTGTGTGTGTGTGTAAGCGATGATGTGTGATGGTGCTGTGTGTGTGTTAGCGGGAGTGCGATGGCCAGTGTGTGTGCGTGAGGGTGTTTAAGCAGGTGTGCGATGGCTAATGAGTGTGCGTTAGGGTGTGAATGCACGTGGGCGAGGGTGGGTATGTGTGTGTGCGTGCGTGTTTGTTCATGTGCGTTCATCATGTTGTAGAAAAAAAGTTCTTTTTTCTGGAGTAACCATACTGCAATACAGCACAATGTTTT
The DNA here is from genome assembly GCF_018143015.1 of Lytechinus variegatus. Classification (NCBI taxonomy): domain Eukaryota; kingdom Metazoa; phylum Echinodermata; class Echinoidea; order Temnopleuroida; family Toxopneustidae; genus Lytechinus; species Lytechinus variegatus. The sequence goes on along the minus strand of NC_054752.1, from coordinate 23,693,753 downwards.
AAAATCATGCTAAAATCAGTATCACCTTAGAGTTTATTATCCAGTTGGATTTGTCTCGGACTTTCTTTGAATGTAGTTACTGAGCATCCAGGTTTATTTTCGTTCCAACAGGTTTAATACGACACACAATATCGTATGCTTATTTGGCCTTGGGTCTTGATTGTCCGGGGACGTGCTTGCCAACATACACAGAATTGTGTTTTCACGTATATGAAAACCTAGTGACAAATCAAATACATGTAGTCTAATCATCTTTAGGATCCAACTACAGTCATTGCAATTTACCCCATGTCTATTAATCTATTTAACAATTGAATAGTCCCTTAATTTATTCATCAGCATTTAGGTTTTTCTTATTGCTATCGAAGGAAATATCTTCACAATTAAAAGTACAGTTACGTCAGCGAAAACTGACCTAATGCCGACCAAACCTATTACAGTATTATTGATGACAAGATCATCAGTCGGTTTGGAGGCGGCTTCCTTGGTGTGACTAGGACTTAAACGAGTCTTAATGTACGCCACATGCAAGATCTAGGACGAGGTGATATATCAGTGTGTGTGGATTCTCCTACTGCTGAGCAGCATGATGATCGATCAGTATGATTGAAGGCCTGATTATCCCAGTGACTTAAACAGAAGGGAATATACAGTGGCTATACTATTGACAACTGTAGGCAGGTGTACGTAGTGTCCTTTAGGTTATCTGGGTGAAAAGACACTGTCCTCTTCCATGTACTATTTTACCATGATAAGCTAGGTAAACGTCAAACATTACTTGGAAAATGTTTTTTAAATTTGCTCCCTAAATGTAATACTGAGGGCACCATTTTAGTGCGATCTCGCACCCTAAGGTACAAAAGGGAACAAATGCATATTTGCGTTCTCATTAGCACCGGAAATACCCTTTTTTCCGTCCGATAATGTGAATTAAACAGAGTTCTTCTTTAGTAAAAACACACTTAGCGTTTTCAAAACAGTTTTACACCCTTTGTGGTTAAAATGTAGGTAACACTAAGCCCCAAGAGGTGCCAAAAACTTCATAATGTGCAAAGTTGCGCCACAAAAATAACTTCCTATTCTGAGTCTAAAGGGATCAAAATCGCCTCTGTTTTGTTTACATTTCCGGTGGTTTTATACTATAAAAATGGCTCATGCAGCCTTAGGAAATCAGAAGAAATAATCCGAATAAACCTGTTAAGTCCAGCATTAGCCTTGATTCAAAATTCAAATTGTAATTGAAATGATAATCGAAGTAATTTCAATCGACATGCAACTATCATCATGATTATAGATGCATATGAACGGTACAACGATCGTCTATTTACGAATGTATTTGATATATTAGAATCTTCCCTTCTGGAAGTGGAATTTTCATTTCATTTTCATAGTAATTTCAAGATGGACTAGTCCCTTAAGAACGTACTTAAAAACACACATGTTCTTTAAAAGGTCATCAGGACCTTTAGCCGGGGGAATCGACCTTTTGCACAAACTGCGCATGTCAACTAATGAGATCATTGAACTGTTTGGGTAAAAGCAAATATAAAATAAAGTCCACCAAGAGATTTAAAAGTAGACCAAGCTTGAAAAGTGGGACCAGAAGACAGCTGAGCTCTTCCTACGGATGTGGGTCGGTTTATGTAACCTATAAACCCTCTTTTGAGAACATGATTAGCCAGATTGTGTGTATTAAGGGAGATAGGGCTACCACCTTGTCACATCCTCGCCAATCACGGTTTTTCGTTCAGATGAGCTTTTGAGACCGGACCCATTTTTCAATGATAATCAAGAATCAGATGTGAATAGGAACCAGAGTGCATTTGACATTTTCCATTTGAAACTGGATAAGTCAAAAGACAACAAGTATAAATTCGTTAAATAGTACGAGATTGTTGAACAAAATGGTGGTTTCTTTACTACAGCGCACGTAAATACTGTCCTTTTTTGGCGCCATGTTATATTTTCACATCATATTGGAAACGAAACTTCCTTTTATTCCTTGGTCACATTTGTTCTACGGCGGCCGTACGGTGAGTTGGAAACAGCCGTTTTAAAATTTTTAGGGGGTCCAACTACATTATAGGTGGTTTGAATTAATAGATAAAACGGTTGTTTTCGACTCACCGTACGGCAACTGTAGAGCAAATGTGACCAAGGTATAAGATATATTGTAATATGCTCTTTAGTATAAATTTATGTCTGAAGATAAATGGTTTACAATTAGATTTTAAGACGTATCAATAAATTCAAAAGATTTATGATTTCTCTTAGTTTTAGATCTTAGAATTGATATATCCATAACTTTGTACAATTCTATATCATTTGTCTTTAAGAAACTTTGCTCATATTGTTGATCAAGTCAAAACGATGGTGAATCGGACATTAAAAATCCATTGATCTACAGTGTATTTAATACACAACGCTAAGAATTCGGCGAAAGAAAATGTCACCTCAACGTGTCAGTCTAACTTAAAGATGATGTGCCTCATGAATTCACCCACCGTTAATTTCTCGAAATCATTATCGCGTTGCAACTTAATTCAATTTTACACTTTGAGATTAATGATAATACAGGCCGTACATGTATGTGTTGCTTCAATCGATAATTACATTTCCGTTTACAGAATATTAATATATGTCATTTGCGCAATCAAGCCTAAAATCTCAAGACGTCATCTTAGTGTACCAGCTAAAATGTTAAAACATGGAAAGGTGAATACATCTTTTTTAATATGCAAAAGAGCATTGCACAATATTATTCATCGATTAGACTATTTCTATATTTACATCTTAAATCTAAATCTTGACACAGCACAGGCAAACAGCAAACTCATCTTTTCTGTCAATATCTAATGGGGGAAAATGTTGTAATGAATTAGTTATCTAAAGTATGAAATGTAAACTAATGATGATAATTATGATGACGAAGATTAGGAGAATGACATCACTGATGATAATATTGATGTAAAATGATGATAATGATAATAACAATAATAGTAATGAAAGTAATAATGACAATAATAAATAATAATGAAATGATCATAATAATTATACGATAAAAGTTATAATTTTAGTAATACTCAAGATGACTATTGAAAGAAAAATAAATATCATCTATCTGTACCTTCGCAGATTAGGAGAATGATATCACTGATAATAATATTGATGTAAAATGATGATGATAATAATAATAATAATAATAGTAATGAAAGTAATAATGACAATAATAAATAATAATAAAATATTCATAATAATTATACGATAAAAGTTATAGTTTAACTCATCCTCAAGATGACTATTGAAAGAAAAATATATATCATCTATACCTTCGCAAAACTTTACTTTCTCTTTTCCCATTTGGAAGTCAAATGAAAAAAAAAATCAGCAGCAGAATTTACTTTGCGATCGCCAGCAGTTTTTTTTTCTGGAGAACAAAACGTCAAGACATAGCAATAGACTGTTAGAGAAACTTGGAAAGTAATACCGCAGCAAGTAAAGGTGACTTTCAAGAGATTTGCTAGGAAAAACAGATCAATGTACCTGGGCCTCGGGGAGAGACTCAAGTGATGAACATTTCTGATACATGTTTTATCGCGCCGGATCATTCTCTAGATGACATAAATCCTACATGAAATCAATATGACAACTATGCTGTCCCGGCGACCTTACAGTATTTTCCAGGACTCATGTGCTTAAACAAGTCGCCCTGCATGTGTGACATAGAGTCGAAACGCTGTATAAACGCTGATTATTACGAAAAGTTAAGAAAAGTTACTGATAAATCATAAAGCAATCAGCTTTGCCATTTTTAATTAGCAGCATGTCTAGAAGGCTCGAAGGGGGGGGGGTACATTTCTACTGTGGAAAATGACAGTTTGGATTCTGATAATATTCGTAACTTCAGAAATTGATGATGTTAAAAGTGAACCATTTGGTAATGCAGCAAAATTATAGCAATGCAGAATGCCTTTCCCATAACCATGATAACCCCCACTAAAACCTCGACTTATTGAATTCAATAATCGATTGATTCTGTCATCGGTCCGATACTCAAAACGGGTCAGATAGGCTGGGCGCTCGAGGAAAGTCTCTTGACAGTTTTTGTTTTCTGTTGAAAAGTGCGTTACGGCTTCAATTTAGAATAAGTTCTATTTTTTAAAGGGGAGAGGGTTCCCAAACTATCACAGCACTCCAGTCATTACACAGACAAGTGTTAGAATCAACGTGTGAAATCATATACATCAATACTCTAAGCCCGAAGGGGGGGGGGGGTGATCGGTTTAACCGTATCTCCTCCCAGGATCCGCCACGCCCGGGCTTCAAAATCACACCGCGTGTCGGGCGCATTCCACTTTTCACGGACTCGCCACACTCACAACCCATTACGACATCGCACAACGAAGTCGTCCTCCGATTCTTCCACTGAAAATCGCCGTAGACTTGCGTATTGTAGCCCGATATTCAACCATTACAGACGACAGACGCGTCACGTGGGTCGTCTCGCTCCGAACGCCGCGTTCTGATTGGTCAGCCACGCGCTGGCCGGGTACGTGAACTGGAGATTGGTTGGCTCTTTCGATCGTGTGTGTCAGTGTGACACTCGCTAAAAAACATGGCGAGATCTTTGATTTGAATCATTTGTAGAATTTAAAGTTAACGTGAAATGAGATTTTAGCATTCTGTCAATTAGTTTTAGCACAATATAATAATTTTCGCACAAATTTTGTCCAGATTTATTCCCAAATGTCTATTCAATCCATAACCTGAATTTCAGCCACATCGAGCATCGGGAACGAATGTATTTCGGCTTTGATCTAGACGCCTTCGTTTGAATTCTCAGTTGGACTTCGCCTTCGCCGTAGTTGCGATATGGACTGAAGTTAGCGATCATAATAATGTGAACATGCCTCGCGAAGGATAATAATTATTTCTTTAAATTCTTTCCTTCTGTCAATTCTTCTTTTTTCCTTTTGTATAAGTTACCTTCCATATTTACCTTCTATTTTATTTTTTCTTACTTTTTCCTATTCTTCATTTAAATCTTTATAATAATAATATACATTAACATAAAAAATGAATTTTCCCAATTGCGCCAAATGAGGCCTTCCTCTTCTTTTATGAATTTTCTGTCTTTTGTTCTTTCTATCTTAATTTGCTTGCTTTATTTCTTTCATTCCTTCTTTATACTTCCTTAGTATTTTCTTTCTTTAATCCTTTTTCTTGAGTGATAAAGGGAACAACAAGAAATAATAATTAATAAAAAAAAATTGCGTCTTTTTCAAATGTTTTCTTCCTTCTTTACTTTTTGGGACCAATAGAAAAAAAATAAATAAAAAAATAAATAAATGGTGCGGGCGATAAAATGACTATCAGCTAATGCAATGAAATACGCTGAACAAGTAAATAAAAAGGGTTAATGTAAATCCTCCAAAACCAAATACTTTTTAAACTTACCTTTTTTAGTTAAAATGAGGGGCAATATTTTTAAACCCTATTTAACTAAATATCATATTCATCCAACTTCAATAGCATTTTAATTCTATTATCTGTATTTATTTTATTAACCAAAATCCTAAACTCTTTATCACTTTTTACTTTCTCACTATTACCTTTAATCAATCATATATTTTAACAAGTTAAGACTTCAAATAAAAATCTAACTTTCACATTCCTTTCAAACCACAACCACAATGTTCTCTTAAAAAGATCAAACGTTTATTTTTTCCCCTATCTTGAATAAACCTGTCAATCTCCAACAAATTCTATTTAACTTAATCATATCCCCAAAACCCGTGGAATTTTCACAAGATCTGCTATGAAAGTATAATAATACCATACGAAATTCTAACCTGATTGTGATGTAGGCAACAGCAGTTTTCCTCTGTGGACGTTAAAACAATTTGGAATTCCTAGATCATGTAGGTGGTGTACGCAGTTTTACCCAGCATGCAGTAGAAAGTCTTTCATCATTGGCTGTAGTTAGCCACTCTTGTTTTTTTTTCTGAGGTACAACAGCAAATCGAGTCCGTTTTGAAATCAATCCACCAGAGGGCTGTACTGAAACGGAAAGAGAAGATTATGTGTCAATGAAATATTAACATTACCATGGTGAAATTATGAATTACTAATATATTTTTCGCAAAACAATACAGAGGAATATAGATTTATTCTGCAATGGATTTATATTTCAAACTGCACACGGACTTATCCCCAAATACAGCATATTGCAGTTATTTTTTCAGTTGATCTCACCTTACATACTTAAACAAAAACATTTAAAATACCATTTAGAAATTTGTTAGTTTAAAGAATGATAAAGAGATGAACAACAGATTAAATCCCCCATACCCTTTCATATTCTTGTTTATCACACTTTCCTATCTGCTATCCAGACGTGATGTCAGATTATTTCAATACAACAAAAAGACATCATCCGAATTTCGTAATGTGAGGCTGAATAGAATCAGGAATTCTGGATAAGTTTACCCTCAGCCAGGCGCGGATCCCGGAGCGGAGGGGGTACGCTGGAACGTCTTCGTATATTAATTTTTGGTCAAGTTTGTATAGGCCTATTGTCATTCCCACTTCATAATGAATGCCCCTTAATACAAATCTGTAGAGATCCTTTTTAGAAGGGAGAAGCCTACTCTTAAAACCCCTGAAGAAATTGACAAACTTTCGGCACCTCCCTTATTAACAAAATCCTGTATCTGCCCAACCCTCAGCGCACATTGAAATTTGTTTTTAGGCTCGGTCCGGCTTGCATTTCATCCTCTAAAAGCAAATTAATCATGGAACACTGAGACCCATGGATTGAATAGAGAGGGAAAGGGTGGTAAGCAAGTAAAGGAGCGAAGATAGATAGAGGGAGATAGATCGAGAGGGGGTCAGGGAGGGAGTAAGGAGGGAGGGGGGGGGGTCGTAAAACGTATTACATTTTGAAGTGACACATTACGGATATGTCATGACTGACGTCTTATTCTCTGATGATAGTTCATTTTTTTTAATGCCAGGATACAGCAATATCTATTCCCAATTAAAAACAAAGCATAAAGATGGTGCAAGAAGATACACAGTACGAAGCGGTCATAGGAGTGTATTACTATATTTCGCCTTAATCATTTCGTTCGAGGTCTCAGAATTGCTGAACACGTTTTCAAAAGTGTATATTAAACTTCAATTAGAATAAAACTTATTATACTTCTATTACATTCTATGGGAACACCAAACATATTTAACATTTCGGTAGGATTATTGACACCAAAGGAGAAGGCAACTGGCTACATTTCTATGGTTGCCAACAGAACGGTGATCTAATGGGCTGGTCACGTGTAATGATATGGAAGATGCTGCTCGGCCCACATAGCCTACTTTCTTGGGCTGTCAGGTCCTAAAGGAGTATCTGGTACCATCAGCATGTCCCCACCTTCGGTTTAAAACATGGCGCTCTTGGCCATTACTAACCTAGAGACATTAATATGTACATTTTGCTCTTTTTTTTATCAGTAATATTGATACTTTCTATTTGAATATTTAAATGTGTATTTTGTTCATTCTACATTTTTTTAAATATATAAATGGTCAAATAAATGATGAAATATCAATGATCATAGTATAGTAAAACATAAAAAACAGGCCTAAAGCAATCTCTATCAACTACAAACATGTGCAGTATAATCCATCCAATCAACTAGAACCATGTCAATAATCCAGCTCATCCAAATAAAACCATGTTTTTTTGTATCGATAATGAATTCCACACATTCATGTCCATAATCATCAAGCCCAACCAACCATGTCATAAATGAAGTCCATCTATACAATAGCCGTGTTATATAACCAATAAAGCCAAAACAACCAACCATGGCAATTATCAATAATCAAACCAACCATGTCAGGTTTCAATAATCAAGCCCAACCAACCAACTCTTCGGATAATAACAAATAAAAATCAAGCCCAATACAAATCGAAGTAAGCTATGATTATACATTTAGTTGGCATCCTCTAAAAGCAATGAACTCATAAGTTTGATATATCTGTAGTCTCAAATTTAGTTCGACTATTCAAAAGCTTTTATAGAGGCTATATTGTTCCGAAATTTGAAATTGATTATGGAAATAATACATTTGGCAGGTAAATTCATCCATTGTAAATCATACCGCCACAGTTACACGCTGTCCGTGCTGATATCATTGTCGATGTGTTTTACATCTTGCAGATGTTTGAAGCCTGATTTTGATAATATGACGGTGTCACATTAAAATGCAATTATTGTCCAAGCAAATCTGTGTCTCGCACTCTCGCTCACTTATGGAGATATGACAGAATTGATCATTGCATGATTAGAGCGAGGTAATAATTGATGGCTCATTTCTCGCGAAATGTGTTTCCCAGGGGACATTAATGCATGCATATTACAAGAATGAAACATTATCTTATTAAAGCTTTATCTAAGGAATTGGCATTCTGCAAAATAGGACTGTGATTGTAGAGCCCGGTCTAATCATTTCTACAAAGACGTGCTGGATTGATTCGATTACATCACATGATACATTGGAATGAAGGATATAGATCATTGACATTGCTCAGCAAACCTCTGTGAAGACGCAATTGATGAGAAAAGAAAGGAGGTTCAAAAACTACTCTTGAACTTCCAGCGACCTTCGATGGACACATTTGGGAAATATTGACATTGCTTTGCACACATTTGCAACAATGATCAGGGATGATATAAGTTAGTGAATCATTGCTGAGCGCCAGGGTTCTTAGACCGATTAAGCCGTGCAGCAACATTGAACGTCGACATGCATTCCACAACAACGCAATCTGGTTACAGTTTCATATTCAAAATGCAACATTGTCATTAACAAACAGCGTTAAAGAGTCACAAGGAAATAACAGAATTCATATTTTTCAGGATCCACCTTTCTTCAAATTCTTCAATAACAAACGACATAAGGCCTATATCTTAAGGCAGAATACTAATTAAATGTATACCCTTTCATTCATTATTCAGTATTGATCATGTATCACTGGAAACAATATATTACTGAATATACCAAACAATGACTTCAGATTTGTTTGAGAATTGATATCAAAAGGTCAAATGGCAATAAGCATTTCAAATCACACGCATCAGTGGTTGCCAAGCAATTTATATGGAATGGCAGAAATCAATATATGATTTATCGTTTAAGCATTATGGCTACTACACTAACGAGAAAAAATGGTATTTCTTTGACAAAACATTATTCATCTAAAAATGAACCACAATTGTTTGATGACAAGGAATTATCATGTGGAATGAATGCATTGGTAAAAAAAGCATTTATGGACAGCTTCGTGCTTTTATTCTTGCCTGAATGATTGGGATATTGATCGAAATAATATATGTTCTTGTCGGTGAATTGTAAACTACTTCACTTCAAATGATTTGAGTTTCGCATTACGAATACTGAGTTACATGTACCTCTGAAGAACTTAATAAAATAATATGACTATAGCACACTTAAAACAATTGATTGTAAAAAGTGGCTTTCAACGTAAAGTAGTTTAAACCTGAACAAAACATATGTCGTTTTTGGTATATGAAATTCTACTGTATAGCGCGATGAATTGACATTTTTATGATGACGGATCTGTGAACAGTGTATTTTAATATCCATGCATTTCTCAAACGCATTTTATTTAACTTTTTTTTTGCTGCTGATGCTGAAATGACTGTCCTATAAATCTCGTGACGGGCTCTTAAATTGCGATACTATCGACATCGAGATGCCAATCAAACGATCAGGGAAGGCAGAATCCCATTTGTAGAATCCATTTATAGCTAGATAGCTCAGGGTGCAGATCAAATTGGGTAATATTCTTTCTTGTACAAACGAGTGAACCTTCGAGGTTGTGGGTGAATCCTCAAATCAGTACTTTGCTGAACACAAAAATGGGGTAATCGCCCCCGGTGCAAGATGTGTAATACCCCGTTCCCACGGCCGTGCATCTGTTACGATTGGTCTTTCATTCCTGATCGGGGAAAACACTTGAGCAGTCCAAAATTTTCCTTACAATCACGAAGATCGCCAAGACTGACCTCAAGATCTGATACGATCCGACACGATTCACTACGATTACTCCACGATTTATACCACGGTTTCAATCATGGCGCGAATTGTGACAGTGGGAACTGTAAGCTATCCGATTTTGGAATAAAACGTAGTGAAAATAGAGTTTAACAATAATTTGAGATAGAAAACAGCTTCTGTTTATAAAGGCTATAAAACGTCTTTTTTCATATTTGCTATAATACTGCCAACCTTTATTTGTAGAGTAAAAGCGAATTGAATATCCACTGGATCGATAATAGTTACTTCAATATCTCAATTTGCCGGCGATGAGCTGATAGATACATTTCGCGATATTAGATTGTAAGACTCTGTAACATTAGCTTTATGGAAAGAGAACATATGAACGAGGAAGGTATCGCTTTGCCTCCCCTCTTGCCTCACTTATACTACGAAAAGAGAGGCTTTTTGTATGGGACTGGGAAGACGGCTTGTTAGGGCGTCATTCAATTGAAAATAACATTATTCCAACATGATACCTCTACTAATTCCTCATTCATGCCATTATATTTGTTTGCGTTTCTTTTCCTGTAGTCGGTAACAATCGTCATTCATCTCCTTCTCGCTCAGTGTCTCTCCTATTCCCTCCTCCAACCTCATTGTTGTATTTCACTTTCTCCGTTTTTATACCTCTCATTTTTTCTTTCATTGATCCAATCCTCTAAAAAAAACCCTTTCAAATATTACCTTTCAACAATGCTTTTCGCATCTGCCAGCATTTTCTTTCTGATTTATTCCCCCTCTTCCTCTCTCACAGACTCACATATAGCAGATTGCACATAGTGCCATTGAACGACGGTGCTCCGCCCCACATTATATTCCCCATTATTTCTATCTCTCTTCAGTCGTCTTCTTTTATTCCCCTTTCTTCAAGACAATGTAAGCGTGGCAAGACAAATGCAATAATATGTTCATCTGCACATCTACACAAGTAAGTGCATCAGGCCACTTTCGCGAGTTTCTTTATTGAGTGGACAATCCAAATTGGTACTTGACCAAATACCGAACCCAGTGGTCATTTAGATTGCTGCAAATGGGAACTTTATTATTTCAGGAATCGGAAATCCCCCCATATGAAGCGTTGAATAAGACATGTCCCCTCCCCCCCAAATGTCGTCTTCTCACTAAAAATCGATTTTATTAATTGAACGACATTCGATACCTACTAAATTTGCAAAAAAGAAACGATAAGCATAAAAGTGAAACTCTCTAAAGCACTAGCTTACCTATCTGCCTATGGGGAGACGAGTCACAACCCATGCAAGGGACCTATACCTGCCCTTCCTGATGAGAAGTTGAAGACCTTTTTTTTGCTTGTCAATTTTTTTTCTGGCACGAAATCCTTTAGGTTGAAGACCACCCCCTTTTTTTTGGGGGGGGTCACTTTTTGCAGACGAGTTTGCCCCCCCTGTTGAAAATTCTAGGCATGCTACTGCTTTAAAGTATTCCATACATTTCGATTTCCCATACATAATGTGCGTCGTTAATGTCTAGAAAGTCCCTCCATTCCTATGATATTATACGTGGTAGGATATGACATCCAGTAGGCGAGTCTGTGGACGCAGTAAATCCAGCGGATTTGGGTTATTAGCATGTTTAGTGGTTACTCTTCTATTAGAGATGTGTCCCAATTATCCCATGCCCCTTGCGGATCTGTAATCACAAACCAGGGATCGTATACCTTCTGAGAAATAGTTATAATTATATTGGTTAAGATGAACATTCTTTAAATCGTCCGCGGTCATCCGAACCGTCGTAGCAGTCAATTTTGGTTAAAAAAAATGATTTTGAGATTTTTTTGCATAAAATAAAAGTACAAGTCCTACTCTATTCATCACTACATTTATAGGCAGCAATCTATGTACTTCTGTTGAATCTTTTAAAAGAAATTTGAAAACATTTATTTTTCTGTAGTGTAACTGTAATATTGGAGAGCAATTTGTACAAAGCGCACAGAGCAATTTCTAATTGATTATGCGCTCATTAAGTACCCCATTAAGTAATCCCATTGCAAACGTGTACCGTACTCTAACAAAGCGATACGACGTTTTGAATGACTACGAATTCAATGCGCGCGGTCCGCCAAACCGTCGTATCGGCATTGGGTACTGCATTGGCTTTGCACGTGAAAAGCGATACGACGCTTTGACTGATCGCGCACATTGAAATCGCGGTCAGTCAAAACGTCGTATCGCCTTTTCCCTTTAGCGTTTTTGTGTAGGGAAAATCTAAGCCGCTCAAACCGAAATTACAAGCATGTCGCTCTTTTTCGATATTTTCTTGGATCCTTAGTTTTGAATGAAAATAAAAATACCAATGTCAAGCAATTTCTTGGTCGTTTCAACCATGTTTTTTTTCTAGCAATGAATATCTTCTAAGGCTGGGAAACTAAGTGTGGAAATTATAGTAAACTTTGAAGTCGATTTTCTCTGAAGTGGGTCTGCACCGGCACATTGATACGACGGTTCGGTTGACCGCCGACGAAATGTATGTAGAGTTTCATACTTGTATATGAATAAGAGTTTTGGGTCAGAGAGGCCATATACCAACTTAAAACCCAGAATATTTATGTCATAGATTGATACGATTCTAAATTGAAAATACTTGAATTGTATGAATGCATTCATACAGTATAAGAATATCAACTAACAGCAAAGCACATGGAAGGCTTTCGGCACTATTCGGATAGCTATTTCGAGATTGAATGCGCCTTTAATGATTAACTATGAAATCCTACAATATGACTAATTTAAAATAATGGTCAATATGATAAACGGCGTCAGAATTTATGTTCGATGGTCCACATATAATGCATTCTATAGCAGATGATATTATTTCCCCATTCCTATAGGGGGAATAATAAATTATTGTGATGTAGCTTTCCCAACCAAACATACCTTAGTTTCCATAGTATAGATGGATTATTGAATTCGCAAAAATAAACATAATAATAACTTATTTTTACTCTCATCAACAACATGACCAATGCAGTTTGCATACTTTAGCCCATAGCTTTCTGCTTCCTGCTTTCTCTTCAGTTTCTTTTTTTTATTATTATTGGTCATTCCACTTTATCTGCAATATCCTGTCGGTAAAAAAAAAAATCCCTTTAAGCCTACGCTATGTATTATAAGTCGGAAATTTGGATTTTATTAATGATATCAGGCTTGAAATAAAAACAAGTGGAATGCCTCTGGCCGTCTCACCTGCATCACGCAGTTCAATATAGCAGCAGTGCTGACTTTGAAAACTACTCTAACTCGCACAAGATGTTTAGTGATACATGGTTACTCTTATGGCCACTTTTTATGAACTAGACCAATAAACTTACAGAGATATGATGGTTATTCAACAAAAAAACCCAACATGGCCAAAGTTCATTGACCTTACATGACCTTTGACCTTGATCATGTGACCTGAAACTCGCACAGGATGTTCAGTGATACTTGATTACTCTTTTGTACAAGTTTCATGAATCAGATCCATAAACTTTCAGAGTTATGATGGTAATTCAACAGATAACCCAATTCGGCCAAAGTTCATTGACCTTTGACCTAGGTCATGTGACCTGAAGCGCGCACAGGATGTTCAGTGATACTTGATTACTTTAATGTCCAAGTTTAATGAACTAGATCAATAAACTTTCAAAGTTATGATGGTAATTCAACAGATACCCACAATTCGGCCAAAGTTCATTGACCCTAAATGACCTTTGACCTTAGTCATGAGACCTGAAACTTGCACAAAATGTTCAGTGATGCTTGGTTACTATTATGTCCAAGTTTCATGAATCAGATCCATAAACTTTCAAAGTTATGATGGGAATTCAACAGATATCCCCAATTCGGCCAAAGTTCATTGACCCTAAATGACCTTTGACCTTGGTCATGTGACGTGAAACTCATGCAGGATGTTTAGTGATACTTGATTAACCTTATGTCCAAGTTTCATGAACTAGGTCCATATATTTTCTAAGTTATGATGACATTTCAAAAACTTAACCTCAGGTTAAGATTTCGATGTTGATTACTCCATCATGGTCTAAGTTCATTGACCCTAAATGACCTTTGACCTTGGTCATGTGACATGAAACTCTAATAGGATGTTCAGTAATACTTGATTAACCTTATGGCCAAGTTTCATGAACTAGGTCCATATATTTTCTAAGTTATGATGACATTTCAAAAACTTAACCTCAGGTTAAGATTTCGATGTTGATTCCTCCAACATGGTCTAAGTTCATTGACCCTAAATGACCTTTGACCTTGGTCATGTGACATGAAACTCTAATAGGATGTTCAGTAATACTTGATTAACCTTATGGCCAAGTTTCATGAACTAGGTCCATATATTTTCTAAGTTATGATGACATTTCAAAAACTTAACCTCAGGTTAAGATTTCGATGTTGATTCCTCCAACATGGTCTAAGTTCATTGACCCTAAATGACCTTTGACCTTGGTCATGTGACATGAAACTCTAATAGGATGTTCAGTAATACTTGATTAACCTTATGGCCAAGTTTCATGAACTAGGTCCATATATTTTCTAAGTTATGATGTCATTTCAAAAACTTAACCTCAGGTTAAGATTTGATGTTGACGCCGCCGCCGCCGCCGCCACCGCCGCCGCCGCCGCCGTCGCCGTCGGAAAAGCGGCGCCTATAGTCTCACTCTGCTATGCAGGTGAGACAAAAAAAAACTCCCTGGTAACAAATGCTCATTTTAATGCGAATTGCAGCGAATTACACGACCGTCTTCTTGTATTTCCCTAAAATAGATCGCCATTCCGCACTTAATGTATCATATTAAATTACACCCTCGAAGACACAAGCGCCAAAACAACGGAGGTTCTATAGGCATTCGCCAATAACGTGATTGTTATCACACTCAAATAGTTACCTTCCTAACTCACTTACATCTGATGATACAATTATATCATCCATCGCTTCTACATTTCGAAAACAAAACACTCATCATGATCATTTCACTCGGCCCGGCAACATCGGAAAGAGAACTCATCAATTGAGAAGAATTAGGAGTGAAAATGCATCAACGTGGTGCATCAATATTTAGGAATCCATTAAAATTTCATGACAAGTCAAGATTCTTCAATTCGGGGAATGGTAATCAAATCAGGTAGATATGTTATAAAAGCATTTATTTATGAAATGAAGCACGAGGTTGATGAGCTGTCGTGCCACCATCGAGCCGAAGTAGTATTAACGTGCTTGCAAGACACACGAATAAGTTGACGAATGTGTTCTTCTTAAATGCATTAGTAATATCTAGGTTACTAATGTTGATGAATAAACCATTCAGTGCTAAATAAATAGAAAGAAAATAAAAACCAGTACCTGAGTGATGTATGTAGCAGCTTTCTCAACTCATTAAAACAAACTGTAAATCAGACTAAATACATGATGATGCTAATGTTCCCGGCTACCGCACAGTTTTGTTGTTACCCTTCGCCCACGAGAACTATGATCATTGCAAAAAAAGCCTATGATGCTTGCAGGGCTCAGTAGCCAATAGGGTATACAAATGCAAGACGGTGCTTAGCGAACTTTCGCGATTGCAAAGGGGACGCATCCCACAACATAGTAAATCCATTGACATTCCCGTCATGTACAGCTGAAAACTGACAAAAAATAGCAAATATGTCGATTTTCCAGAGTCACAGACGACTCTGCTATTTTGATTCACCGATATTCGACAAAGACTACTTTGACACGAAAGGCTTTTGACAATAGTTTTTTACGTTCCCGAATACGTCTATATAGTGGTTGCGAAAGCTCCCTAATAGCCTTCTACACAGCAAAAGCTGTGGTGTTAACCGGTGTACATAGAGGGCAACACCAGTTATTTTACACTGGTGTTAAATTGGTGGCGTTAGTTTTACACCTATATGTGTTATTACAACACCTTTTGTTGTTACATTTACACTCTTTGGTGTTATGTTTAATCTCTAGGGTGTAATTTTAACACATCAGGGTGTGGTCCTCTATTAACACCAATTGGTGTCAGTTTTAACACCGCGGTTTTTACAATGTAGAGAGGAAGAGAGAGAGAGGGGGGGGGGGGGAGGTCATTTCATATGGCACAAAGCAGCAAATGAGCAAAACATGTAATCGGAAAACTTTGAATGAATTTTGAATATGAAAACAGAAATATAAATGTTTTAAAACCTTAGCGTTGCACAAGTGGCAAAGTACTTCACCTCCCTGCTAAAGTGACCTTCGGCTGTTTTCGGAACATGGGCATTTCACGAGTTTCAATCATGACTATTAAATCTAAGATCTAAGTATTAATAGGGAAATGAACATGGGTTATCAAGGAAAAAAAACTTCAAACCTATAGTTTTATTCCATGCTTCCTTCGTAAATTTGCAGTATCAAGACATATCCTAAGATTAAATTTACAACACACTCATGGACACCGCTCAATGTACATACTTTTCATGGATTTTTCTCCTGACGAGCAAATCTGTATATCTCCAATTCTTAGCACGCTTACTGTTAACGTGAATACAAAATGTCCCCTCACTTGAAAAGGTAAATGACAAAGACTTTAAAATTCTATCAGATTTTCGACGTTTACTGAGAAACATTCTAGCTGGGCCATGTCAACATGCGTATTTGCCACCCACCACAATTTAGTATTTTTTTGTTTCAAAATCTTTATCTTTTTTGTGAACACATTGTGAACGCAGGACGGGACAGAGTGTTTTTTGTCAGCAGAAATAATGGGCATGTTGCAATGTTACAATTTTTTACGTGTCAATGGCATAATTTTTTTATGACAAAGATTTCATGTAATAGACCACTGGAAATTACATGCTCACAATATTGCATCATGTCTACATATTTTTTTTGTCAATAACCGTTTATAAAGGCTCCCAATTCTTAAATATCACATTACTTGCCATGAATTTGAATCTTTAGTAAATTTTCTAAATTGGCACTCTGTCTGCTGAATCAAATGAAGATTCATAAACGAAGTATCAATTATCATAGCAAAATATCCCCAGGTAAAAAATGATACCTGTGTCAACTGTCCAGGGGTGGATAATTCTTTGTGGATTACAATTTCAGAGAAGGGTTTGACACTGAGCTTTCAGGCAAATGGCGCCTAGTCTGGCTTAAGCGCGCGAAGGGTTTTCTAATGACTCAAAACAAGAAGAAAATGTGATATCTCGAAAACACACAGGAGCAAGAAAGGGAAAGAAAGAGAGAGAGAACACACACACACACTCACTCACCCTATCTCACACCCCCTCACGCAAACACTAACGCACATCCCTACGCACATAATACGATTGGCGACAAACAAAATTTAACACCATTCATTACGTCATCAAGAATATCGCCCCACCCTTGAAGACAAATGAATGTTTTCGAGTGATACTGATACTGTCTTCGGGGAATATATACTCAGTCCTTTCTTCATGTTCATGTATTGCTCTTTCGAAATGATATAAGGACTCTGGGGCATATCGTCGAGAAATTTCAGGCAACAACATTCGACAGGAAGCATATTCTCTATGCGTATCCCCCTTTTCCAAATTAATAAACAAGATTTCAAATCATTCTGTTTAAAAGTCACATTTCCCTAATTTTCGTGTATGTATCAATTTCCCCTTCATTTCTTAGAGATATGAGTTTATCCTTGGAAGTATGAACCCATGCATAGAAGTGGAACAAGCTTACTACGTTTTGAGTTCTGAAAAGTAAGAAAAAGGAAAAGGACCTTTGAACTTGTCTTTCTTTTCAATGAAAAGGGGTTTTATTGCAGGTAAAAATCTACATAAATAAGACGGGTAAGCCAATCGACAGTATCGCTTACATAAAATTTTGAAATGTATATCAAATTAGTACAATGTATACGCTTACCAATCGTGTCTTCCTTCCAATAAAGTGTGCGAAATGCATTTACCCACTTACTAAGATATGAAATAGAAGGTTTGAATACAGTAGCCTACATGTTGTTCTACAGATAAGATTATATAGGTAATAGGATTAATGCCATATTGCTTTCTGTTTTTTAATGTTTATTTTATTCTAACTTGGGTTAAAGTTTCATTTCAGTACATATCAATCCCCTTTCGTTGTATGTTATTAAAAGTAAATAAAATATAATTTCTCTGTGTCCATCTTGCTTGAATGATAACTTCATCTTCTACCATGTCTACTGTGTATCCTTATTAAAGAAGAATGCTGACTTGAGCATGCCATCATGATCGCAAGTTACAAAGAGTTACGATCGATCCAATCAATCGTAACTCTATGGAAATCCTCCAGTGTCATAATTTCTTCTTCGGGAAATTTGTAAAGTCGCTTTTGTAAATAAAGGAGAACACTCCAAATTGTGAAGAAATCATGAATTTATGGATATACATTCATATCTAGTAGAAGTTTTTTGAACAAACAAGCATTGTATATGTTGACGCTGCTGGCCGTCCATAGTTGCGATCGAACGGATCAATCGCAACTCTTTGTGAGACCCCCTGATAACTTCCTGCACAGTGTTTACGATACTCTTGTATTCCTCCTACACTTTATCTCCTTTATTTCCTTTCGGGGTGGGCCCCCTTCAGCACTTTGGAATAACAGTCTCATCATTTCGGAAAATACTTCGTTTTGCTACGGGAGTATTGCTTTTCCTTTTTTTTCTACAAATGGCGCCATATACCTCGAGCTGGGCTTTTTCAATTTATTACAAATAATATATCCTTATCATATCCGTCTCTCTCATTTTTTCTTCAATATTTGCCCTTTGTTTATTTAATCTAGAAACAAAAATAAATACTTAATTTAATTGATTTATCTGTTTTGATGGTAATAGGAATGACCCTAAGCTTGAATGTGTGTCACAACACAGGAAGGAGATACTAATATATTGAATGATAGGAAAAACAACAACAGTCAGGCTATCAACAGTTATCATGATCGATTGCCATATTTGGGGGTTTATTTGGTATTTATATTAGATATTTTTAAAAGGAGAAAAGTCTGGAAGCATGCAATCGAGTAAGATATGATGACTTTAAAAAGGGGAGGGGGCAGGATATTGATAAATACGGCTATCACTTTCTGTCAAATTGCAAAATTCATTTCTGACAAGCTATAATACCTTGAATTATTGCCTAAGATCAATATCGTCAAGGCGATTTGAGAAGTCTCCCATCATTTCAGTCTCAAAATGTCATGATTCACCAATTGTGTGCAAGAATGCCATATCAGTAGCGAGAACAATTGCAGCCATTTTTTTTTCAAAAAGAAATATTAAATTGTTATGCCTATTTCTTCCGTTTTAAAGGAAAAACATATATATGAATTATCAGTTTGGATGGTGCTCAGGTTTTTAGAATTCCTTACCAACCTTATAACAAAAATGCTCATCATCATGCGCGCGTGCGTATGGCGGGGTGGAGTTGTGTGAGGGTGTGTGTGTGTGTGTGTGGGGGGGTGTTGTTGTTGTTTATCTTACACGGCGCGTACTCTGCAAAACTCCGGTGTTAATTTAACACCAGCCCGGAATCTATATATGTCCACACCAGCGAAGAGTTAAAAAAAAACAGTTTCGTTTTGGTGTAACACCAGAAAGGTGTTTATACAACACCAATTAGTATTAAAACAGCATCGGTTTGATTCCAAACTGATGTTGTTTCAATACTTCTCTGGTGTGGTCATATATTGATTCCGGTGTTATTCTGGTATTAAATCAACACCAGAGTTTTTGCAGTGTATCATTCAGAAGTGAATATTTGCGCCAATATTTGCGGGTATGTGTTTTGCTTAATCTTACCCCAAAGGGGTGCAAAATAACGATTTAATTTGATGAACGCGTTTGTGTGTGTACACAATATTTATATATACATGTAGACATGCACCGCGTAATGATGGTTTGTAAGTACGACGATAGGTGCATGTGTGACTTTTATTTTAGATACCATGCTAAGCTGGAAATTGGATGGAGATATGAAATGTATTTGGAACAATTGAAATTCATGTACTTATCGTGACCACGCTATCGTCAAACTTAAACATTTGCCAAGGCTTTTCTCATAAATCTCGTTTAGACTCATCGATTCTTTCATTTGACATGTTGAAAGTCCCAATGCCACCCGGAAAACATTGTATGCTTTCATACACCATGATGAAATGCTACATTTAAACCACTAATTGGAAAGTTTAAGAAATCCGCCTGTTAATAAAATATAAATCAGATCCGCTGTCCTTGGCGGGAAAAGAAGTTATCTCCAATTAAATGTGAACAATGTCATTTTCCATGACACGTGCATGATGCCCAAGCACGCAAGTATCATTACGCGCTACGATAACGATTGCTGGCATGATGTATATACTGCTGTGTCGTGCCGATCAGACCACTCCAAACATTATCTCCAAACATCAGATCCGGATATATTCCGGGTCGACCGTCAAAGCGGAAATTGATTTGAAATAAAACATCATCCCAGCGACGGAACGCACACGTAGGCTTCCTCCCTCCCCCTGAACAAACACTTACATTGCGAGATCAAAGACGCCCCTATTTTAAATCAAATTCTTGAAATTCTTCCGCCACGTGACGAAACGGAGAAAACGAAGACGACGCGTCACGCAGCGTCTGACCTTGGATGCCGTCATGTTTTATCTTCTCATTTATCAAACTTTCACTTTGGTTTGAATTGAAACAATATAGAAGAGCAGGAAGGAAACCGGATGAGAAAAAAAACCCTCTCCAGGGTGACCAATTAATTGCATTTGCTCCTCCCCCCATTGGGTCACGCGGTCAGTAAATGGCGCCACGAATACTCTGCTGACCAACATTTCCTTGAATTGTATTGTGCTTGGGACCACCCTTCGCTTTGCCTTTAACGGTCAAGTCCACCCCAGAAAAATGTTGATTTGAATCAAAAGAGAGAAATCAGACAAGCACAATGCTGAAAATTTCATCTAAATCGGATGTAAAACAAGAAAGTTATGACATTTCAAAGTTTCGCTTATTTTTAACAAAACAATTTATTATATGAAATTAACATAAGAGAGTCGATGATGTCACTCACTCACTATTTCTTTTGTTTTTTTTATTGTTTGAATTATACAATATTTCAATTTTTACGAATTTGACGATTAGGACCTCCTTGCCTGAAGCACAAAATGTTAAAATAATGGAATTCTATGTGTTCAGGGAGGAATGAGACTTCATTTCACATGACAATGACGAGAAAATATAATATTTAATATTTCATACAATAAATTACAAAAGAAATAGTAAGTGAATGATGTCATCAACTCTGTCATTTGGATTTAACTGGCTCGTTCAGATAAATATTTTGTTGAAAATAAGCGAAACTTTAAAATGCCATAACTTCCTTATTTTACATCCGATTTTGATGAAATTTTCAGTGTTATGCTTGTTGCATTTTTCTCTTTTTATTCAAATCAAATTTTTGTTGGGGTGGACTTGTCCTTTAATGGATCTTATTCTTTGGCTTCGGTTTATTCGCTTTATAATTGGCAAAAAAAAAATATTGAATATTCATGAATAATTATCAATATACTGAAAATTTATGAATCTTTGTGAATAATTATTAATATTTATGAATAATTAGTAACAATAATTTATAATAACGGAACGGCTTCTTCATACAATTTTTAGCACAGTGTTGCATATAACAGGATCGGACAAAGACAAGTAAACAAGACAATGAAATACAAAAAAATAGTAATGTCAAATCAATCCGAAATAAATACTCCCCACATATGAACTTGGCCACCAGGGGAGATAATGGACGACAGAAGGAGTTGAGTCAATATGATTTCAGATGGCCAAAGTTTTTCTTTTATTTACCCAAAGACCTTTCTGTCTCTTCCTCCATCCCTACTGCGTTTCATCTCCAAAAAGATTTATAAACGAAAAGAAATAATGCAATACTCATAGTAGTTCTTCCCCATTGTATGAGGTTGTGTGTAATGGTCTCAGAATAGTGAGTACTATACAATTCATTTCAATTTGATTTTAGTCCGTTCTATATGATAACGTAACATCAACGGGTATGAAAGTGTTTAACAAAATACAATAATACAACGAAATAGATACAATTACATAAATAAAAACGTTATATATAATACACACATATATATATGTGTATTATTGATTATGTTAATTATTACTATTTATTTATTTTTTAATTTTTTTTTTTGGGGGGGTCGATGCGAACAGGGAAACGGACGCAAAATAAAGCCATATTATTTGGTATTCATAATCACATTGACGTAGAGATCATGTACAAAGGTTCATAACAGTTTTAGTACCTAAATAGAATAATTTGAGAAAAAACAGGAAAGGGAAATCTGCCACAAAATTAGTTTTCGTTTGAAGAGGGTAAACATTGTTAGACTCTTAAAATTTGCACCCTACCTTTAGACAACCCCCATACAACGTGTTTTTCCCCTGAAATATTTTTTGTGTCGCATTACGTCACTGTATCATTACCCAGCCCCCTCCCTCTCTAAAAGTAATGGAATGCAATATTCCGCTGCACCATATTATGTAGCAGCTATCATTTGTGGACATACACGATATGAGGATGGTATTAAAGGGATGTTCCGGGCTGAAAATATTTATATCTTAATACATAGAGGCAAATTCACTGAGCAAAATGCCGAAAATTTCATCAAAATCTGATAACAAATAATTAATTTATTGAAGTTTAAATTTTAGCAATATTTTGTGAGAACGGTCGTCATAAATATTCATTGGGTGGGCTCATGATGTCACATCTCCACTTTCTGTTTTCTTACGTTATTACATAAAATCATAATTTTGTTATTATTTCATACTTGTGTGAATAATATGTCTCCCTTATAATTAAATAAGTTGCAGCAATAAATATCCGATGCACTAAATCAGTTGTCAATTTAATTTTTTTGTTCTAAGAGGAAAAAATTGAATAAACCCAATTTCATATGATAATATACAAAAGAACAAATGGAGAATGATGTGAGATCATCAGCCCACCTAATGAATATTCATGACGACTGTTTAAAAAAAATATTGCTAAACTTTAAAAGTCAACAACTTTGTTATTTGTTATCCGATTTTGATGAAATTTTCGGCATTTTGCTCAGTGAATTGTACTCTATTTAGTAAGCTATACATACTTTCAGCCCGGACCATTCCTGTAAGGTACGGCTCTCAGGTACTTCGACTCAGGAAACTCGAACCCCTCGAACCAAACTTCCCACGCGTATTTTTCTTTCTAATTTAAGGTTGAAAAACAGATTTCTATATAGCACAAAACAACAACAACAACAACAACAACAAAACCGAGGATCACTGGCTTCGGCATATTAACAAACATAACACTTCCCTGCTTCAACATTATCTTCGAAAGGTTTGATTCCAAAGATTCCAAGAGAGTGAAGGTTGACTGATCCAAATATTGCAGGATACATTACAAAACTTACTTTCTTGGCCACGTTGGAAAGGGATTAAATTCGCATCGATTCAGAGGTGAACCGAAAAATGAGAGTAAGTCTTGTGCGTATAGAGAAAGCGACCCTTCTAGCTTCTGTAGATTCAAGAAGAATATATTTCTGTTAAATACATGACTTTCATGGTCCCCGTAGAGTCATTTATCAAATCTTGAAAAGGGCTCCATTCGTGACTTTGTGTGTAAGCATTACAGTTGAATTTTTACTTCATTTTTCCTCTCCACTTCGACAATACCATAGACCTATAAAGTTGATAAGTATTAATCATCTTTTCAGATATTGAACCCAACATTGTCATCAATTATAAGTATAATAATTTCGTTTCAACACGCTTATATTCATTTATTTCATGTTTCTAACTGGGGCATAACTAATTTCAATAAGGGCTTTAATCTGTGAATTGTGAATTTAGTAATTGTTTCTATATAACTCTTAAAAAGATGCCATGACGTTATCATCACTGACAATTAATGTTTTAACTACATAACTGCCAACTCCACACTTAAGCAAAATGATGCTTGAACCTTTTTCGGTCCTACACCATTCCTTCAACAACGCATTACGCCACTTGATGTTTCATGATAGCATTACAGTATTTCAGTCAGTATTGTTTGATAAGCATCTATAGGCTTGAACCTATATTAAAGCAAGGCAGACAAAATCCTTTTCGCCGACTGAATACCCCCCACCCCCTTCGCCAAAAAAAAGAGAGAGAAAAAGAAAAAGGCATTCGAGAGTTAACCTTCCCTTTATTTTATATAACTTTATACATTTCGATTGCCCTCTTCTTATTGGAACATCCAATATCGATCGAGATCCCTATAGTTCTAATTTTCTTAAAACAGTACTTAAAAGAAATCTTCAAGCTGGGGAAAATCCCGAGGGTGTTTGTTTAATATTTTCCATTTCTTGAGACTGACCGCAAAATTTGTTTTTAAAACATACATATAAACCACTGGTAGAGATGGAATTGAACTTGAATACAACAATCAATGGTAATGACTTTATCAATGCCAAAGAAATAAAAAAATCTTGAAAATAGGAAGGAAAAGTAAAAGGCCAGGTACAATAAATCGATACCCCACTCCTCATTCATTGTAATTGTAAATACTCTAACCCACACCACTAAAACAAGGCTCCCAGACAGTCTACATTATTCTAAATTCAGATTAAATCTCTATCTACAGCATTCGTTTCCCACCTTTATTTTATGAAGATTTTGCATATGTTACTTGACGTTTAGAGTAACTAATTCAATCATGAAAATACTCAACAGGTCCTACACAAAAAAAAAACATTTTGCTGTTGCTATTTTTACATCTTAATTGTAAAAACAAGCAAGTCCGTGATTAAATAAAAAATACAGATATTTGTTATGATTTGGCAAAAGTCATTGCTTTATGATTGTTTATTTTATCATAATATTGAAAATAATGTTTGGTTTCTGGCATTTAGAACTTGACACACACACAAAGAAGAAAATTCCGACAAGTTACCCTCTGAATACCCATGTGTGAATACTCATATGCAAGATTTAACGTCATTATTTCAAGTACGTGTATGATTGATATTATGAATCGTACTAATATGTTTTTTGCAAACTTTGAACGCTGCACCTTTTTCAAGTGAACTTACAACGCCAAACAACCTACCAACTAACCTGATTCCTGTTTGGTAACTTCTTATGGGCGGTGCTATCAGGGGCAAGCGGGTGATCTCATACCCTGTAAAAACGCTGCTTAAAATTACCTTTTTCGACAGATTTTCGACTCTATACCAATTATTCTTTCCTTTGTCGGGTGAAGGTGAGTTTTGAATAATGACAAGCCGCCATGCTTCAGCTGGATCAAAGCTATTGCTTTGATACAGTACACGTATGGAGAAGAAATACAAATGGCGGCTTGTCATTGTTCAAAACTCACCTTCACCCGACAAAGGAAAGTACAATTGGTATAGAGTCGAAAATCTGTCTATCTGACGGTCAATCGGATCGGGCACACCCTAGCCACTAACCGTCTCTGTGGTCTAGTGGTTAAGGCACCGGCGTTCAAAGCTGGGGGCCATAAATTCCGGCGGAGACATTTTTTCGACATCACCAATTTTTCCGAAGGGTAGATAGCTCTGGGGAACCTTGATTTAAGCTACGCCTACCTTTGTTCTTTTCATCCATTTCTTTATTATATATATATATATATATATATATATATATATATATATATATATATATATATATATATATATATATATAATAAAGAAATGGATGAAAAGAACAAGAAATACAAATGGCGGCTTGTCATTGTTCAAAACTCACCTTCACCCGACAAAGGAAAGTACAATTGGTATAGAGTCGAAAATCTGTCTATCTGACGGTCAATCGGATCGGGCACACCCTAGCCACTAACCCGTCTCTGTGGTCTAGTGGTTAAGGCACCGGCGTTCAAAGCTGGGGGCCATAAATTCCCGGCGGAGACATTTTTTCGACATCACCAATTTTTCCGAAGGGTAGATAGCTCTGGGGAACTTGATTTAAGCTACGCCTACCTTTGTTCTTTTCATCCATTTCTTTATTATATATATATATATATATATATATATATATATATATATATATATATATATATATAATATATATATATATATATATATATATATATATATCAATCTTTGGAATATCAAAGAGTACATACTCACTGATATTCCAAAGATTAAGTGAAACCTCGCCTACAACCCTCTACCCAATTCCCCACATGTCAAACTACCCCCATCGCAATCTAGTCGTTCTTTAAGTTTTATCTTCTTTAATTCATGTACCTGCATAATGGCAGCATGAAAATCCTGTAATTCAATAACCATATTCTCGTAAACATTTTTCTTTTCGTCCGTCAGCGGTTTGGCTAGCTAGGATGAATTAAGGAGTCATTTTGTTGAACATGATAATGCCCTCCATAATTTCATTTAACCCATAATTGAGTTCGACGAGTTCGTATGAGCGTTCTTATGTCAGTTTACATTGGAGGTAATTGTGTTATGTTAGAATGCAGATCAGGAAAAGCATAGAGGTACACTGACAGAGCCTACGCCTGAAGGATAACAACTAAGCCCAAAATTCTGAAGAAATCGACAAATATTCAGAACCTCTCATTTATGTGACCTGTGATTTTCTCGATCACGATTGAATATCTAATCCAATATGTCAAGTTCTTCAGCGAATATCATTATTATCTGAAAAGAATTAAGAATTGTGCATAATTCGCATTCATTAATAAACAATTGTTATCCATATCCCCGTCGTGTTTGAATACGAATGTATATATGATACATACATGTAAAATGTCAATTCTGTCGCTATAGTTTTGAATTCCAATTTTCATTTTAACTTCACTACGTCCTAACTGTTCTTCACTGTTAAAAAAACCCGTGATTTTACAGAAAATAAACAGAAGATTTTGCAGAAAGCAATAACAGAATCATTCTGTAAATTCATAAAACAGGAATTTTTCTGCAATTTAACATAACATTTCTGTTAAAAAAAGGGGAAAAAGGGTGTTTTATTCAAGGAAATTTGTAAGATTCCATACACCAAATACCAAATTCCTGTAAGATTACGCAATTCAATAAGATTACAGATGATCTCGAGACTCTGCTGCAGGAACTTCTTTTATTTTAAGGATAAATTTTCTAACAGTGTTGCTGTACTTAATTCACTTCATATCATTTATTAAATTAACATTTTCTTTTGATTTTGTACATTTGTGAGATTTGCCTGAAAAATAAAATATTTACCAAAGTGGAACGATGATTCTATCACTATACCTACTGTAGCCAAGTAACCATGTACGGGGTTTCAAAAAAGAACGTGAACTTCGTGAATGAAATCAATATCATTCTTTAAGTTCTGCATCATAATTTTGATTACAGAGAGAAAAGTGAAGATAAGTTTTTTTTAAATCTCTTGTGTATAGCTCCAAGTGTTCCGAACTGATGGAAACGCTCAAACCAAGAAGATATATCTCCTATATAGCTTCAACTGAGCAATTTCCGGTCAGCAGTTTGCCCCTTTTCTTTCAGGTCGTTCACCTCTTATCCAGTTCTCTTGATAGATGATATATACATGTATATGTATTTTTTCCATAGCTCAATATAGTAATTCAGAATAAGAATGGAATTGCCCGCGGACAATAATTTGTGAAAGATGAGGATTAGTTCAGTTGTTAAGTACACCTACATCAGCACGGTCAGGGTTGAAATTGATATTCAAGATTTGTTTTACTAGTATTTTAGAGGGTGTTTTTATGTTAGACCTAAAAATTAGTGCAATGAAGTTAGGTACTTGATCATATTTTCAGATCGTTGCAATTTCCGAACTTAAGCATCGTAAAGATGAAAAGTACGAATCTTTAAAAAGCATCAAAATCAAACAAGTTATACTGAACACAGAATAAAGAATCAAAAACCCATAATAGGATAAAGCAAATAATTGTAATTCATTTCGCGATTGATAACGCGATGTTGTTACAGTGTTGTTAAATTATAAAGATAACATTATGTTAATCGTGGTCAATGATTAAGGTTTCGGTTATTGATTAGATAAAGTCACAATATCTGATATTCACCAGACTTTGATAATGAAAATTTAGAAGTTAAGCTATAATGCAATCATATTTACATGCAGTACTGATATTGAACTGAAACATTGCATTATACATAGAACCTGATCAGAGAGAGGGACCTTTCTTTCAAAATATTTTTTCACATTTAAAATGATAATCATGGTAAAAGTAATTTATCACACATGCACGCATCTACGGAAAATTCATTTAATCATGATAATAATGTTGTTTCAAAAATATTATAAAATATACATAATTGATCTAACTATCTAGGCTATTCTCCTGTAAAATACTAACATAATTATAATGTCGTCAAAAACGTTTGAATCTTGGAATTCCCAGAGGCTACGTAAGCTATCAAAACAGCGCTCACACACCAACGCACACAAACATACACGAACGCGCGCATCAACACAATCGAGTTTATGTCTCTTGATCATGAGAACAGTGGGCGAAAAGATTGTCCCTTTTCTATTATGAAATGAGAACATCGTTTATACATGAGAGAGGAAAGTTCACATTAAATGTATTAGCATGGCTTTCTTCAAGATGATGAATAAACTATCTATCTCGTGTTTGTGATGATCACGAAGACAGGGCCACGAATCAACAAGTGTCCCAACTGGGCAAAGATATTTGTATACACATCCACCAATATGCTAAGATCTTGGAAGCGCACAGATACAGGAAACATCGTGTCTCTGGGGGTTAACATCAAGTATTTCTTCCGGCGTTTGCTTTGCTCTTACTAGACAAAGTCAACCGTCTTGGAAAGACGTCCTAACTGTAATATACTTGAAGGGCATGGAATAGGGCTATTGACCGACATGGTTTCCTCGAGTAAACCCTTGAAGTGGTATGTTGAATGCATGTGTAGTGTTCTAAGTCATCAGTGGCAGATTGCAATTCTTAATGCAAGAAGAGAACTTCGTGCATACATGTACTACTGGAATTCGATTAGAAATAAAAATAAATGATTTCAATCAACTCATCACGTTGAACTAATTCTTGAATGTAGTCATTTTCATATATTCACGAATAGTGTTTTTCTGTAGCTAAGTAATTCTTTTTTTTTCGGGGGGGGGGGGGGTGGATGGGTACACCAACCTACCGCTAATTTTGAAGATGATTGAAATAAAAAAAAGAAGATAATACTCTGTATTACGAAGCTGTTGGAATATCAAAACGGTTAGTTACGTGACAGGATAGCCTTTTCTATGATTGATTGTGCACTTGAATACTCGGGAGTGGAAGACTAAAATCCAATCTTTCAAGATCAGGAAGATGTTCCTCGTTGGTAACACGAGCTAATTCACAAAAGAAATAATCAGGATTCAGTCTTC
The DNA here is from genome assembly GCF_018143015.1 of Lytechinus variegatus. Taxonomy (NCBI): domain Eukaryota; kingdom Metazoa; phylum Echinodermata; class Echinoidea; order Temnopleuroida; family Toxopneustidae; genus Lytechinus; species Lytechinus variegatus. The sequence continues at coordinate 23,664,178 of NC_054752.1, read as the reverse complement.
ATCACTCTACATTTACCAAGCAGTTGAATGGACAGTCAGGACAACCAGGCTATTTCATAAGCAGTGCAGTAAGACAAAAATAAACATAAATGAAAAATGGCTATTGCGATGAGGAAAATGATGAATGGAAAAGAAGAAAAGGAGGGACACTTGGTTGAATAAGAAAAATATGGATTGGTCGAATTACATAATTGGTTTATTTACAATGTTCAGAATTACGTTGATCGTTAAGTATCATTTTCTGTTATGATGCTTTATTTGTGGACCAAGAAAACTAGCAGAAGCTGCAGGTCAGAGAGAGAGTTCAGTAGGGATATAGAGAGATATAGAGAAAGATAGATGGATAGAGATAGACAGAGAGAGAGACAGACAGACAGAGAAGGCAAAAGGGGACCAAAGCTCAGGGATGACATACAAAAAAGAGGGGAAGAAAGCGACACCCTAAATTTCGGACCGCAGAAAGGATCACCTTAATACCTGAAACCATATCTATTTTTAGTTTACATTTTTCTTGGAACCTTTTGGCGGCATTCTATATGGAATGTTTATAATGAATTTCATAGTGTTTTGTCTAAAAAAGGTAAATGTCAGCGGTTCATAATATTCATTAGCCTATTTGGAAACAATTTTCCAACCTTTATATAGGACTTGGAAAATATATATATGAGTACCACCTAATCAAGTCTTTGTTCTGTTTTCATATTTTCTTTCTAAATAAAGCCCTTCAGTGTCTCTTCGTTACAAATATTTTGTGATTGCATATTATAACGTATTTGTAAGAAGATTTTATCCTTTATATCTCTTCTGAAAATTTATTACACTGGAAAACAAAACAACTATAAGAAAATGCATTAGCTTTCATTGGGACTCCTCTTTCGAAAATTTCGACCAATTCATTGGAAATTTTTGCCCCTGAAAATATATTGGATTTTAGATCATAAAATTCATAAAACTGTTTGTTTCCTTTACCCGTCGCAGGTTTTACGATGGACCCGATATAAACTTTGAAATCAAGATTGATGTCGGATAGAAATAATTCATTAAACTATAATTGTATATATTCTTTATAACAAAATATTTGTACCTCAGTTACGCATCAATCAGGAGCATGTACGATTTTGATTATTGGAAAGTCATCTCCTTGGATTTAAATTCATAAACTTAAGTCCTGAAAATGCACGTGACGCTAGAAGAATTAAAAGTTTAAGGCAGGCGTATAATGAACACCCGGGTCATGTTTCAAATTAAACTGTTCTCAGAACAAATGCACAATTATTTTGAAAGATTTCAGTATATTTAAACTGTTATTGCAAATTGGTTATTATTAAATGTGTCTCTGATAAATTTGAATAGGCCTAAGGCCATTCAACAAGGCTTAGGAGGCATCTTGTCAGGGCCCTGGGAACGGTCTTTTTTTAAAACTGTTGTGCTGATGTAGATTTGAAAAGAAGAAGAAGGTCATTTTGGTTACCCGGGGGTGCTGCCAATAGAAAATAATACACGCAGCAACCCCCAAATATTTTTTTAGGGTTCTGAAGCACCCCAATAACCCAGCTTCCCAGGGTCATGCCTCTTGTGCTGTCAGCCCTTTCCTCTTTTATCCCCATCCAGATATGAGAATGCTTTGTGGGGGCAATGCCCGTTAAACACGATCTGGTACACCGTTTGCCTATGGACATTGTCATCATTGCACAGATGGGATTCGCTTAATAACAAGCGTTGTTTTTAGGGTAGAAAAACAACGACAAATTGCATGATTAACTGGTGCCAATACTCCAAACCATTCTCACCAGAAACCTCCTGGCATACCAATTATTTTTGTATTTCAAATTCTTCCCATTCTATACCCCCCTTTCCTCTCTTTCCATTCCTCTTGGGCATCTGTTTATAGCCCACCGCCCTCACAAAGACCCATTTTATTTTATCATTCCTTTAGCTCCCTCGTTCTTGAAACAACTGCTTCCCATTTTCTCTTCTCCCTCTCTCAGATTCAAAGCTTTATTGATGCGATAACAGTATTTCCATAATAAATTGCTTTTCAAAAAGACTATAAGCTATTTAACTTTGGGTGTCATGTGTGCTTCTTTTAATCGGAATAGACACGACATCCCTGATAGATGTTGATTTTCCCCTTCCAAATAAATTCAAGTAGAAAGACCAGTAGGAGAAACACCAGCAGGGCAAAATGGAGTACGAGTTTGAAAAAAAAATCATATCGTTTTCATGGTCTTTGTAAGTCGACAAATCGTATCATCTCGAAAATAAAGAAGACGCCGTTGGTATTAAAATCCTAAACATAACTCGGTTTAGCGACAACAAAAGGATCGAATCATCGCCATTTCCAAGGTAACAGAACCCCTCCGACCAACTTTGAACTTCAACATCATAAACAACGTCGTGGCTACGACCTGTCGTTTTCTAATTGCATTCTCATGACAAATGAAATCTGAGAAGCCAGGTCTGCCATCATTCAGTATTAATACGGCTTCCGGCTCAATTTGAGAGTATATGCCGGTTTTAAATAAAGATCAGTCCCTACCACAATAACAGTGTTCATAATCCGTCACCCGCGGGCGCACCAATACCACGCGTAAACCGAACCCACTGTATCCGGCATCACCTTTATACTCGGCAATGCAAGAGTTGATATCGGGGGTGATCAACATCGGCCGCCGCGGTAAAACTGAGATGATGAGTTGGCGCGCGCGGGAAATCGATCAAGGCGCCATTTTTTGTTTGTGGAGCTGTCACGTCGAGGGTAGCTCAGCCTGCTTCTGGGGCTATTGTCCCTGATGGGTCCAAGGACAATGGCCGTAATGACAGCAACGCTCGGTGATGATGGTATTATGTAGGCTCTTGTGACATCACACCGTTCTGACATGAACCACCTACAAGGTGACTTCTATCCGGGAAGCATTCCTGCCATCCTCGTTCAAACATTTCAACCGCAGCCTTGTGTCTTCGTCTCTATTACTGGTATACTGGCGAATTGTGTCAAAAGCTGACTAAATACCTTCAAATTTTCGCTCTCCCTTTGTAATCCTACTTTTCAAATCCTAGTTTGATTAAATTAATTTGAATGTTGATATGATTTGACCTTTTCCTGATTATTTTTTGACATATTAATATTCCCTTTCCTTGCTGATTTCGGTCATTCGTGAAATCTTAGGAAATAGTGGGTGGTTATGAAGCATTTTTATATTGTCTAAACAGCAACGGGTATATAACCAATTATTGAAAGCATTTTATACAATTTTTTGTTACATTTAATTAAAGTCCAGAAGAACATTTGAAAAAAATTAAAATAACCAAAGACAAATCAAGAAAATTTGATATATTATTATTTTTTTAACAAAATGTCTTTATTGATCTACATCTCGAAAGACCTATCTAGGCTCGCCAGCCGTGTTAGCGGAATATCTCGGAGGTGCACTTTTAGTTTATTGATGCCATATGCAATTTTTACAAAAATATAACCCCACGTGTTTTGATGCAATGCTTGCGATTGATATAAACGACATAATCCACATTACCCCATTTTACTTTAATAACTCCCAAGAAATTACTAAGTGGAAGGTAGCATTTCAACCATAGTTTTTTACAAGTCTTAATTTCCTCTGTAATGTAAGGCTCTCCAAGTAAACTGAATATACTGAAACTCAATTAAGCTGAATACAGAGGCTCCCATTGAGGGTCACAAGTTCAACATTTCCTGTTTTCACTGAAATACTGAAATCACAATATTGTAGTATGTCTCAAATATCATTCTCATTTGTCAAAGGGCATCATCAACGTGACGTTTTCAAACTGATTGTACTTCAATGTGAATGGATTTTTTTTGCATCAAGTCTCAGGCAAGTTGAATGCGTTCGCATCGTTTAAGGTATATAGGTATATCCAAGGAAATCGGTGTACCATGTCACTAATAATGGCTGCGTATCAAATTCATAAACATGATAAAGGAGTTTCATGATTTTCTTTTTGGAAATCATCCCGATCTATTCTTAAAATCCATCTGCAATAAAATGGGCAACCTTTCCACATCTTAACCACTTTCCATATTATGAATATCTTTCCATCCATAGATTTAGTAATTTACCCACATTGTTTCATTAATGCTGATTTTTGTATTATTTGATTTTTTTATCATTTCTTTTCCTTTCGTTTTCTTTTGCATTATTTAATGCTTTCTCTTACATCATTTCAATTTAGCAGTGTTCGCTCATTTGCTGAAAAATAGTTTTAGCTGATAGCCTTTTTAAAAACATTAATGAAAAAAATGGAAAAACATCAATATGTTTTCAATGAAACTCTGGTATTACAGGCGAAAACTGATATAGTTTTATTCAATCGTAAGAAATATGGATCGCCACTATTTCCCGAGTGATATAGAGACATGTGAATTTCCAGAGTAACTGAATTGGCTTGAAATATTGTTTGCGTGAAGAAATACAGAGGCTGACATCTCTCTATATATGCATCGTTTGGAAAAACAAAGGGTGCATGGTTTTAATATATTTAAAACAATAATTTGAAATGGATTTCACTCATCGGCGACCAACTTCAGCAAGAACTTGATAGGAAATATAATTTATTTATTTAAAGCAGTAACATAAATTACAACATCAACCATAAACATTCACAGTTGAGGAATGAGAGTGCAATGAGTGTGAGACCCTCTGTAACAAAGTCCTGAGACTAATCCACTGGGCCACAACGGCCATTCATTGGGTATTAGACAAAGTGTAGTGTAAGCTATAGACCAAACGACCAAACCATGAAAAATATTGGCATGCGCCTGAAAGGAAAAGTTTACGCTTAAGTACCTGTAAGATAAAATCGTTTGACACCGAATTCAGGCTACCGATTTTTATAAAATGACATGTCCAATATTCACGAATCAGTAAGCTTAACGATTGTTCATTTGTGAGTAAAGTCATGATTTACAACATTTATACAGTGCGTCCCAGAATAAACGAAACCGAGATTTAGCGATCATTTATCATAACTTAATCATAAATAGAATAGACAAATGACCTACCAATTTAAAGCTTAGAATCTCCTCTTTCATCTGATATTACTTAGGTTATTTCTTATTCACGCATGAGTGAGCAAAAACAATTTGAAGAAAGGATACCAAAAACTCATTTGTCGGGGGGTATCTGGGTTTCAAAAAGAAAATCACATTTCTGAAAAGTTCAATATCCACTCTTTAATTTGGTACCTAAATTACAGAAAATGGTCAAGAAATAAAAAAGTTCTGGTCATTTGAAATAAGGCTTGTATTTTCATAATTTCATGAGATAAACGTGTTTTCACCGGTTTCCCACAGAAGCTTTCGCATGGTGAACAAAAGATTTAATGCATGGCTGATCGTCAACAAAACAGAGTGTCCAGTGAGTTTGAAAGCCAGCCTGGAGAATCTCTTCATTTTATGAAATTATTGAAATTCAAGCCTTATTTCAAATGACCAGAACTTTGTTATTTCATGACCATTTTCTGTAATTTAGGTATCAAATTAAAGAGGAGATATTGAACTTTTCAAAAATGTGGTTTTCTTTTTGAAACCCAGATACCCCCGAAAAATGAGTTTTTGATATCCTTTCTTCAGATTGTATTTGCTCACTCATGCGTGAATGAAAAATAATTTAAGTAATATCAGATGAAAGAGGAGATTCTAAGCTTTAAATTGGTAGGTCATTTGTCTATTTTATGTATGATTAAGTAATGATAAATGATCACTAAATCTCGGTTTCGTTTTTTCTGGGACGCACTGTACATATAGATACTGATTCAATAAGCAGTCTCAGTAAAGTTTCATAATTTTCATCCTTCTGACTTTTTGCAATAGTAAATACGAAATTTGCCAACTCATAACCATCCAATTACCAAGAAGGATTTGCCAGAAATAGGTTTAGTGTTTCGTAAAATGTTTAATACCACGGAAGGAATGAACAGCTTTAAGTGTAATCTAGAAACGACGTGCTAAAATCTTTTTGATATATCAAAGGGCCCAGGGTGTTGGCGCATGCTGTCTTAAGTATTCAGTACTTTGCCCTATTATTCCGAATAACCGCTCTAATCATAGGCACAACTGTTCGGCATTAATCAAGATTATTGGATAACGCAATGAAGGAAAAACACTGCATAATTTTTTGAATTAAATATGAACTAAAAATAAATCCTAGTTCATGAAGCTGTTTTTGCGTTACGAGCGACTTTACGAACGACTGAATGAAAATTTGGCCCACATATTACCTCAAGAACAGGTCCCGAGTCGTTCGTAAAGTAGCAAGTAACAATTTTTATTATTTATTCGGCACTTCAAACCTGTTCAAAATTACCAAGCAATATCAAACATTACATAAAATGACAAACATTATACAGGTACGTGTAAACCTTAACCCAAAATTTCCTAAAAATTCACTATTGATTTGATTAAGAGTGAAAACAAATAATTTGTACCCAATGATATAAATATTTTACTTGTTAAAGGCGAATGTGTTATCGGGAATTATGTTTTATTTTCCGAACTGGCCACGTAGAGCAAGAAAACGAATTAACCCATTACTTGTCATTGATTCAATCAATACCCTTACTATTTTACGATGGCGAAGGTTTGGGCCCCCTTGTTTAATTGAAAGTTGAACCAACATGCATCGATATACAGCTGGCCTGGATTGAACGAGTTAAAGAGGCCTGAGGTATTAGAGGACACTAAAGCTAACACCATCTCTCCACCTTCGAAAACCAATAAAGCAAGGAACGTAGTATCAGGGAGTTGGGAGGACCGTGTTTCCTGTAGGCAGACACCCCAAAAGGCTCGAGGTCGCCTAATTTAGTTCCGAAGCCTCATGAAACGTTTTACCTCTCAGTGGCGACATCGCCCCATTCAGGCCACTGCCTTACTGTCAAACAGGGGTGCGATTTTGCTAGTTTGATTTTTGATTTTAGTTATTTTTATTCATTTCGAAATGCGATACATCCTTGAAAGAAAGGGCCGCATGCATTCTTCTTATACCAGAGTCACATTTGCTCTACGGCGGCCGTACGGCGAGTCGAAAACAGCCTTTGATAACATTTTTGTACCAGATTATAGATGGTTTGAATAAAAATAAAAAAGAATAACGGCTGTCCTCGATTTGTCTTACGGCCGCCGTAGAGCAAATGTGACCGAGGTATCAATATGCCTATATAATAAAGCGCTTGATGAAATGTTTCTAAGCGCTATACAATTACCCCTGTGACCCAGACGGTCCAACAACTTTTGACAAAAGCCTGTCAGCTCTCCATTGTGATTTGACTTGCAATTTCAAAGGAATTGGTGCGTTATAGAGAGTGTCTCCGTCGTAAATGCGAAAGTCCGGTTCAAATAACTGAGACGCAATTTATTTTTTGATGAATCATCATATTCAAAATGATTGCTTGAATGTCCGTCGGATTTTTCAGAGAATGCCAGGCAATGAAGGCAAATCGAAAATAAAACATGGAGAGGGGTGTGATCATATAGGAGAAGAAAACACAATAAACTGTATTTTGGGCCCACAATTGATTAGGATAAATGAAAAGGAGGGAGATCTGTATTTTGTAAAACACATTGTTTTAGTAGTCCTCTTCTCAGTTGTCGTCCTACAATATTATATTACATATTACAATATTATATTAGATACGACAATATTATAATTACATACCACAACCCTAATTTCCACTGGAATTCCTAAAAGTCTTTCTTTTGATGCATGGCCGCTCTGAAAAAGGGAAAATACGCCTTCTATATCGACCTATTTAAGTAAATATTTTTAATAAAATTGCATTATTTTGATGGAAAAGATTTTGAGCCTCGTAATCTCTTTATCTAGCCTCTTGTAGAAATTCTTTTTTTTCTACTCTAAATATGCATTTTTAAAAGTCAACCTCTATTTTTTAGCTCACGTTGACACGCGTGATACCGCGTGTTGTAGTGATCCCGAATTTTATTTATACCTCTTCCATCAAAGTAAATTGGTTTACTAAAGGATAACGGTGATCTTTAAATCCCAACAAAATAAGGCCGTTTTTCTTGTCTGGGATGTTTTAAGATATTTTAAAGACTTGTCTTAAAGAAAAAGGATGGGGAAGGATGATTGTATTCGAGTAAGCTGGAAGGAATACACGCTGATATAAAGATACGGGATCAATAATGCGTGGGCAATGTAGGCGGTGGGGAATAGATCAACATCAAACTTCCCGTTTTATTTGCTCGTAATAAGTAAATTATATGGGAATCAGGAATAAACTGCTATCTTACATCATCTTTATCGCGCGATTATACTTTGAAATTAACACATCATCAAACGATCTGAAAGTTCACTTTAACTATCGTGCTTATGAACAGAACACATAACAAAATAGAATCAATTTCTGAATAGATGTTTGAATTGATGAACTTGGCTATTTTTGTTTATATTGCGCCAGCGGAAACACAGACACGTGGATTACAATTCGTAGTTTTTAATTCACCCTTCGCATCACAGTATATCTCAGACTTCAGATATCAAAACTATTCACTTTGGTATTAAGACAATGCTAAAATTTTCTAAGGATGTCGAGAATGTAAACCCTTTAAACCTTTTTTTAAACAATATTAATTTTTGAAAATATTAAAAAAGTAACATTTAAACAAAGTAAAAAAATATAGTTGTTGGAGTGACAGGTCTAAACTTTTAAACAGAAAGGTGATTTTACAGTATAAGTGACAAGTCACAGAAAATGCAAGCCTAAGCTAAGGCACTCAAACTCTTCCTCGACTTTCTAAGAAGACCTTTTTCACCCCTATGGATTAGAGCGGTAAATTATCATTATAATCTTAAGAAGTCATCAATCCGATGACATCATCCGAAGATTCACTTCATTCATTCTGTCAGCCTTGGGTAAAAGCTTTCAATTTCACTTCAAAATTACTGATGGCATCTCGTAATGTAAGAACGGATCATACAAAAGCCGAGCCTTAGGACCTTGAAATCGACAGTGAGGATGATAATTCTACTTTCCACTCAAATCTAGAGCCGCTGATACGGGATCAGACACCGGGTTGTTGAATTCCATGCTAAATTTTAGTGGGTTTAAATCCGAGAGAGCGAGGTTATTTTAAGATAACATTTTCGCATGTTTTTTTTTTCCTGAAGCGAAAACAGTTTGGCTCCGAATGCGTAATCACTGTTGGAATTGAGGAGAGACCCCCCTCATTAAAAGAAAGAGAGAGATTGAGATACAGAGAGGGAGAGGGGGGGGGGGGGGAGCAACAAACAGACATAAAAGAAGAGAGGGAGTGCGAGAGAGAGAGAGAGAGAGAGAGAGGGTGCAAATGAGGAAAATTAAGCTAGCACAGTGCTGAAAATTTCATCAAAATCGGATGTAAAATAAGAAAGTTATGACATTTTTAAGTTTCGCTTATTTTTCACAAAACAGTAACATGCACATAGTCTCCTCATTTGCATACCAGCCAGGATGTGCATATAACTGTTTTGTGAAAAAAAACGAAACCTTTAAAATGATATGACTTTCTTATTTTACATCCGATTTTGATGAAATTTTCCTTCAGTTTTATGCTTGTTGGATTTTTCTCTTTTTATTGAAATCAACGGTTTGTTGGGTGGACTTGTCCTTTAAATAATATAGGATTTGTATAGCGCACGTATCCACCTTGCTAGCTGCTCAATGCGCTCTTATATTACCCCGGCTAATTAGTCTACCGATTCTGGTGCGCACAGCTTTTTGAGTAATTACTTCCTTCCGGTACCCATTTACCTCACCTGGGTCGAGTGCAGCACAGTGTGGAAAAATTTCTTGCTGAAAGAAAACACGCCATGACTAGGATTCGAACCCGGCTAGAGTCATAACCACTTTTCCACCTTTAAAGCATTAATAAAGTAATAATTATGCAGCACTGAGACATCGTTTAATGGACCGACTATCAAAGTCACTCTTCTGATTGTCTTGATAGCGAATGATGGAGAATTGTATACTTTCTGTTATAATCTCAAAGCTGAGATCTGACATCTCTCATTCCTATCACTCTCAGACGTAATTTTCAGTGTTGAAACGATAGCTGATATGGAATGGATAGAACATGGTGGACTGCAATCAGTACGAAATGTATGTGGATGCTAAGGGCCCTAACGTGCAATCTTCTTTTTAGCAGACCTCCATCCTCTATAAAATTAAAGCCGCTATTATAGTGTGTAATTTTATGATATGTTAAAAAATTGTGTGTAAATGTGTAAAGTGTGCTATCATTGTTGACGTGAAAATATTGAAAGAGGGAAATAAACGAATTGAAATTGAATTGAACACAAGTGAAATTCGATATGCCCTTATTTTTTTCTTGTTACCCTCATCCACTAAGAACCTACTCTTACCCCATCTAAGGATTGAAAACCGAGGTGTCGGATGTTGCGATGCATGTCAAAGTACTCGAGAGTGTTAGTACCGTTGTCGAGTCAGGCGAGAATTGACCTCAATAACGGCCAGATTTTCGAGAGTGGGCAACGGGGGAAGTGTTCTTCGTCGTATTTTCTCGATCACCAGATCGATAACGGGAGAATGACACGGATGGTTGGCGGAGGAGTCGCTCTAGCCCAGCGGATTTTGATAGATAATGGTCGGCAGATCGGTGAGAGCCTTCAGGAAATGGGAGAGAGTGAAAGCAGGAGTATGATACACTGAGTGTAAAGGCCTGGTCACACCGCCCGAGCGTTGTTGGAGTGGTCGTGGAGCGGAGAGAAAAAATCATCACCGCTCGCTACCGTTCACCATTTTCGATTTTTTCTCGATTTTTTCCCCAATTTTGTGAGCGAAACTCGACCCTCTCTCCCTACCGCTCCACAACCGCTCCAACAATGCTCGGGTGGCGTGACCAGGCCTTAAGGTCGTGGAGTGTGCGATTATCGAATTGGTAAGGAATGCATGATGCGCGCGTGGAGTTTGCGCGCACAGAAGTATACATGATTCGTGAAATGACTCTGTGCACACACACCCGCACACACAGAGTATACCCTCACACCCTGCTTCACCAAAACCTGTATATACCTTTATACATACGCCTATAATACCACCCCCAAAAGTGCGGTTGCGCATGTGAAGAGAGACCACATTCTTTCAGAATCACTAATATAATTGATCATGTTTGCAATCAATCATTGCACTAATTGTGGGACACCGACTTCGATACCACACTTAACAGGATGAATAATAAACAGGCCGCCAATGGCCGTGTCATTAATCCAGTAAACCCATAATGACGAGTTTCAGAAGGTACTAGATCTAAGGCAGCATATCTTTCAAAATGCGATACAGGATGAGTGAAAAAAAGTGCCGGTTCGCCAAATTTAGCCATAATCATTCTCTCAGAGCATTTTTCAATCCTTCCAACCATTCATAATTATGAAAAACGAAAATTCAACCCCAACCTACCAACCAGATCAATATAAACATGATGCACAGATGTGGGTTCATCGGTAGGTTTTGTAAGAATAAGGTAGCTGTAGAACTGTTATTTTCCATAGTTACCGCGTGCTCACTATTCCGACCGATGCACGAACAAACTTGTGTATCATTTGTTTTATAGAATGATGGATTTTTTTTTTTTTTTTGGGGGGGCTAAAACTCATTCTTTTACAACCATGCGTAAGTGACTACCGAAGCTTGGCAATCCATGCATCCGGTAAAATTGGCATGCATATACGAAATTTACCGGAAGCATGGTAAATTTACCGGAAGCATGGCAAATTTACCGGAGCATGGCTGGTCATGCATCGGTAATTACATATGCATGATACCCAATTTATATCGTTAAGTAACCAAGCCCACTCTTTAATTTATGGATGCTCCAGGCTGAAGATATTTATATCTCAATAAATGGAGCAAAATTCACAGAGCCAAATGCTGGAAATTTCATGAAAATCGGATGACAAATAATGAAGTTATTGAATTTTAAAGATTTGCATTATTCCGGTGAAACAGTTCTAGGCATATCTTCATGTATATTCATTAGGTGGGCTGATGATGTCATATCCCCACTTGTTCTTTTGCATTTTCTTATATGAATTTAGGTTTATTCAAAAAATTTCTACCAAGAACTAAAACAATTGGGTTGAAAAGTGATTAAGTGATTAAGTGCATTAGTTTTTTTATTGCTTCAAATTATTTTATCATTATGGAGACACATCATTTACACATTTAAGAAAAATGAAACAATAATGATTTCATGTAATAATATAAGCAAATGGAAAGCTGGGAAATGACATCATCACAACACCTAATGAATATTCATGAAGACATGCCTAGAATTGTTATACCGGAATAATGCAACTTCGTTCCTTGCTATCCGATTCCGATTAAATTTCCAGCATTTTGCTCTGTGAATTTACTCTTATTTATTGAGAATTAAATATCTTCATGATTTTAACAATTTCGATAGTCAAACCCAACTATGGAGTAGTAAGTAAAGTTACACATATGCCAGGTCAGTCCACAGGTCACCAATTGGCGTCTGAGTAATCGAAAATTCAATATATATTTATAAATATATATATATATATATATATATTCATGTTTCGACCATACCATTCTAAAGACTGAAATTTATTTTGATAGAATGTTCTTTTGTTTAAAACCGATCCCGTTGGAAATGGAAAATAAACCAGATTGCCAGAGGTCGTTCTTAGAAAATGAGACCGATCGTAATCAAATCATTTCTTTTATACTCTCTCCTGTGCAAATATGGGTGGATGAATCCGTGTCATGATCGTGAGATGTGGGTTAAGATGTTCTCGGGTTGAGCCGTACGCTATTATGTGGCTGCACTGTTAAAAAACATGATTTTAGAGAAAAAAAATGTTTTGCAGAAAGCAATAACAGAATCATTCTGTAAATTCATGAAACAGGAATATTTTGCCGTTTAACATAACAGGTTTGTTTAAAAGGGGAAAAGGGTGTTTTCTTGAAGGAAATTTGTACGGTTCCATATACCAAATACCAATTTCCTGTAAGATTACGCAATCTGGTAAGATTACAGGTGTTCTCGAGACTCTGCTGCAGGAACTTCTTTTATTTGAAGGATAATTTTTTTTAACAATGTGGGTGTTTAACAAAAAAAAAGATTGATGAGGTGGTCATGGTTGGAGAGAAAATTGTGGGTGAGTGAAGAAAGGGTTATTCCTTGCAACCTTTGATTTCATAGATGCAGATAAACACAGGATAATTTGGCGTGGTCAATATCTTTAAAGCAATGCGCGTGAGCGGAATTCTCACGAAAAATGACACCACTCGTAGTGAAAAAAAGTTCTTAAGATTATTTTGCATTTTGTCAAAGTTCCGTTAAAACTGTATGAATATATCAACTGATAAGATGAAAACTAAAAGAGAAATTTAGTGTGTTTGTGTGCGCTGGGTATTGTGTGCACCCATGAGGAAGACAGAAGAGAGAGAGAGAGAGAGATGGGGGGGGGGGGGAATGGAGGTATTAGATTAATAAACAACTAAATGCAGCAGATATCAAAATGAGGATGCACAGTCGAGTACTGCACGGGGAGATGCAGACTTTAACTTGATTACCTCATTTAAATTCTGTGTTCAATTATCATTTGCTTGCCTTCAGTTTACATGGTTTACGAAATTTATAAAGATGACAATTAGAGTTTCCTGAAAGCCCGTAAAACGTAGCGTACTTGCATTTGTAAGCTCCAAACTGATTCTGAATTTATCAGAAAACAGTCACAGAATATACAGCGACACATGGAATGATTGAATATTTGGCCAGAGTAATCGTGCGAGAAAAGCCACCACAAAAACCATCCCTTTAAGCTTCCGAAGTGCAATGCATAAAGCCTAACCCCAGGCAGGTGTTATGCATGTTTTATTGCAGTTCCCACATTGCTGCGAGGCATCAGTAATACCTCGGTCACATTTGCTCTACGGCGGCCGTACGGCGAGTCGGAAACAGCCGTTTTAACAGTTTTTTGTACCAGCTACGTAAAGGTAGCTTGAATGAAAATGAATAAAACGACTCCAATACAAGAATGAAGTGTAGATTTGTACTTTTCCCGCTGAATAATTGTTCTATCAATCTTTAGCATTCCATGTGCATGAAGAGTGTGAAGTTCCTCAACCTTTGACAAAAAGGGGGAAGGTTTTTTTTTTAGATTTTGTGTGACGAGGCAAGTAAAACGATAAGTCTTTGGTGATCAGATGAAAAGATAATCGATATAATCAGGATGATGATTACATGAATATCACTTTATTTTTATTCAAAACGCCCCAATTGAAAACGGTGAACATGGAGAATGTGCTAACAGACATAGGAACAACTGGGCATGCGTTGTACATAGTTATACATGATATAGTATTAGCTATTAACACTGTAGTTATGGATACCACCTGTGCTCGGAATGGGAAATTGATAAAGGTCATGTACACGTAACATCGACCGAGGTGTCTCTAGAACATCGTTAGAACCTTAAACCTCAAACATGTTTTACATGCCTTACTATCTGCACAACGTACGATTCGATGGGTTTGCGAAAAAAAACAGAAACGTTCCGAGTAATAGACTTCCTAAACACTGTTTTTTTAATGTGGGGCACTAATTTGTCCAATAGCAGTAAATTTCTATGCCAACCGATGGAAGTGCAATAAAAAAGAAAAAGGTAAATTATTAAGAACACCCTTGACTGGCAGAAGTTACAATGAAGAGCACAGAACGTGGGTCTAAATCATCATAATTATGTTTTCATCTAAATCAGACAAAACTCCCTACTCGACATCGATCCGATAAGATCATCAGCAACACCTTGCTTTTCTGAATCTAGGAACATACATCCAATAAAATAGTCAAATAGTCATATCTGGCGCCGTCCCCAATCGCAACGCTCGTTCCTCAATTTAGCGAGTCCAACAGAAACTTATCCCTTTTTTTATAAGGAAATGGACCGTCTGTCATATAAATAGCGGCTACATCGTATACGATTAGGCAAATTCAGATTAAAAAAAAAAAACAGGTCAGATAATTTGGTATGTAAATTGAAACTCTTGTTTTGATACTAGCCACTTCCTTTTGGCTTTGACAGGTCAAGTACTAAATTCCATTTCCGCAATTGCCAAACACTGATGGTCAACTTTCATGATAGCTTTCACGCTAAAGGCCATTTTCTATGAGGGAAAAAGTTACCAACATTTCCTAATGCAAAAAAGGATACGTCTTGTCAAAGTGATTATATTCTTTCTCTCAAATTAAGTCAAATAATGAATAATCATCGCAAAATCACATCATCCACAGTTAGATGATTGATGGCAACTCCAAAGTACTCTTTTTATCAGAAAATGCTGGGCAACAGGATGGTGCAAGGAGCCTTTCCGCCGTGATATGTTCTCCTTTTGGATCGTAACAAGTTTTTGCAGATAATATATCTAATGTTAAAAGATTCCCACAGACGTGACAAAGGAATTTGATTGACAAAAAAATATAAGGATAACCAATGATGTGCTCTTTGGTCGATTTTTCCTGCTCACATCTCAGTTTCTACTATGCATTAAAAAAACCCTCCATCGATGAAAATGAGAGTAAATGATACTAAGTTCACATCTTCCTTAGATCTGAAAGTGGGTCCTGGTAAAAGAACAATCTCAGGAGTTTCAATGGAATACAGGAGTATCAAATGTCTAAGCGGCGAGGTCTATTCCGGTCATCACTGTATAAAAGAGGAATTTATGTGTAGGGGTAGATGAAAAGCAATCGGCGTGGGATTTAAGGTATTTCCACGTTATTTAAGAGTAGTGTCATAGTAACCTAAGTCCACTGCAAAGAATGACCTTTGAAAGTTCTTACTTTCGAATATGGCAACAGCTGAAATTTTTAAGCAATACATTTTTCTGGGATCCTAACAAAAAGGTTTGCGATGAATCGTACGCTTGATTTTTACGATTGGTTGTACAGATTGCAGTCAATGGAATCATTGGTAGAAAATGTTCCACGATCATTACTACTAAGCTTTGTGTTACAGGTCACCGAATGCAATCTAATGTATGCGTGATTCACGATGTTTCTTTTAAATTCAATAATCTCTTATCCTTTTACGGTGAATACAATACCTTAATACATTTGTTTCATTTTAATCATTAGTATTTTTTCTAAAGTTTGGGTACTTTCTTCCACTTGTCAACAGTTTTATAAGAACATTTATTTTACTTCCCGCATAACCTCATGTGTTGCATCGGCATTGATAAGGCCTGTCCTCGTGACAATGGGAAGATGCTATGACCAACAGTTCACCTTCAGTGAAGCAGCGTTGCCCACCAATCTACTTGACATTCAAACGATTCTTCTTAAACGACAACGGTTCATTTTCGGTCCAAATGTGAGTTGTTCCATAAGATCATGGATATCTAGTACGTGTCAAAGGGGCAAAGGTGTTGACATTTACAACGCCATGCAAATGCCTAATTCAATTTCACAAGCGATCTAAGAATCAAAATGTGTAGAGTGTTACAGAGCAGAAGGACACAGCAGGGTTTTTGTGTAGTCGGGCAGTTATAACGACCATGGTGGTTTAAGTTCGCGCCCAATCCTTCGTGACCGGTCGAGAACATGGGAAATTAGACGGTAATGAAGTACCCACAACAGGCTCATTAAGTGTGATGAGCTCGTAATTCCGTGCTTTCATTCAGCCCTAGCTCACGCTTTACATCATGTGAGACCGAACAGATCTTCAAATTGCTCTTCGAGAAAAGAAAAGGAAGTGAAGATAAAAGATATATACGGATTTCCTTTGACTTTTACATGACGCATATGCATAAGCTTTTTGATAAAACGCGTATATGGGCTACATACCTCTGTGGCCTTGATTCGTTGATTTTTCTCTGAAATCGCTTTGGCGATATCAATGAAAGGAATAAGGAATGTGGTTCTTAGAGACATTCTGGGAATATCATTCAATACTTCGGTCCAAAATATTTCTAATTTTTCTGTTATCTCATGTGAACTGATATAAGTTATCTGGATAAAACCATCACATCAGGCATAAATGGGATAGGAACGGTAGAATGTTGGCAATGATCTGTATCGTGGTCTGGAAAATCGAATCTACCCATAGTCCGGTCCAGCATCATAGTAGTGTCCAGCTAGGTCCCGTAATACAAGGAGTTGCGATTGATCCAATCAACCTCAACTCTCTATAGAAATCCATCAATGTCATACTTTTTTCAACAGGAAATTTGCATAATGTTCTTTGTAAACAAAAATGCACACTGAATTTTCAAGAAAAAAAAAATAATGTATGAATATACATCACAGTTATATTTATTTAATATATTTTGTACAAACACGCACAATAGATGTTTACGTTGTTTGCTTTCCATAGTTGTGGGTGATTGGATCGATCGCAACTCCTTGTAAGACGGGGCCCCGTTGTTGTTGTTGTTGTTTTTTTGAACGTACAAATATTATG
Organism: Lytechinus variegatus; assembly: GCF_018143015.1. Lineage (NCBI taxonomy): Eukaryota > Metazoa > Echinodermata > Echinoidea > Temnopleuroida > Toxopneustidae > Lytechinus > Lytechinus variegatus. The sequence continues at coordinate 23,646,698 of NC_054752.1, read as the reverse complement.
GTTTACATTTGACAATTCTTAACAAAAATGAAGTTAAACAATGTCATAAATAAATTTTAAATCAATTCAATTTGTTGTTAAAGTGTCTGATATACATTCTTTTCTCTTACATTTTATACATACATAATACATATGTCTAAGTGAAGATCGAAATTAATTGTTGATCGAACTTATCGATCGAACTTATCGATCACAGTCAGTCGATCCACGGCCGCGGCACCTATGCCCGTGAGCAAGGCGTTTAATCTACAATGCTCTTTTATCCTGCTTTCAAATAAATGGAAATGCTATATGCATTATTGGTAACTAGGTGTGCACTTTAAAAAAAAAAAAAAAAAAATCCAGGAAAATCAAAAGAACAGCAATCCGACCCCTAAATATCACATCGCCTCGCGCTGAACTGTCCTAAAGCCAAGATCTGGACAACTCGATTGTCAGGACCGATAGGAAAGCTGTCCCCCTTGGGCGTGACCTCCACTGGTCCTGAAAACGGAAACCGAACCCCCGAACAAGAAGAACGTGTTGCATGAAATAATCTTGATGTTGTCCTGATTTCAATTGTTACTGTCAAGAAGACAAAGCCCAATGACATTACCAAGACTTAAAAAAACTACCTTCCTTCTAGATTTACGCAAATTATTTTTGACTTGAAAACCTGACCATAGAGAGAGAATGAAAAAAAAGTTCCATTGATTTGGATTGTTGAAGTTAGACAAAAACCACCCAGACCAACAAAAAAAATTCCAAGGGCAGTCAAGGAAAAAAGAAAAGATTCACGTAGGATCCATATAAAGCACCCGCTATAATCACACAGGTCACGCGTACACTGGATTAAACTGGCTAGACTTTATCATTTTGTGAAATTACTGGTGAGCCATAAAACTGCAGGATGTGGTAACACTATTTTCAAACGTTTTTTTTTTTAAAAACACAACTCCAGGAACGAAGACAAAACGTTAACGAAGAGACTAAAAATGATTTTTTTTTTATCATTTTATAGCGCATATTTGCTGGAGTTAAAATCAATGGCACGTAAAGGCATGGCACTTGGACCATCAGTAACATCATTCGTAATTTTCTGTTTACGAACTAGATGGAACTGGTTGGGTATGGTGCTTTCCTCATGAAATCCGTTCATCACTACAAATTGCTATATACAGGCCTATACAGTGCGTATCAAAAAAAGTTTACACTGAAAAAATCTTGTAAGATTATACATTTGTAATATCATGTAGATTTTTTTTCACATTTTAGTATTGGTACAGATCCATTTAGGCAAAATAGGATATAACTGTCGAAAAATATTTCCGCTTGAGTAAGCACCACTTACTTTTGAAAAGTTAGTAAAAAAATGATTTGCGCAGAACTTTCAAACAGTTATGCGAATAAAAGTTAACCTAAATTATGCAGAACTCGTGTCATTTAGCTAATAAAATTGATTTAAAGATACCTTTTACCTTTTTAAACGTGTTTTCTTGCCCAAAACACATCGAAGAGTGCATTGCACCCCACCCCACTCCCCCACACACCGATGCCATCGTGACGATATTTGCCTTACACTGAGCTGTGATTTACATGAAATGGCTTAGACTTGATTTTAATTTTGTTAATCATTGTCAAGCTTGGAAAAAGTGTGGAGAAACAAGTATAAAATGAAAAATGAAATGCAAACCCACTTTAAATGTTAAGAACTTTAATAGTGAAAAATGCTGGAAATGTCTGATACAAACTTTTGTTCAGATTCAGTTACATGTACGATCCAGCTGGCACAAAAAGGTTGGGTAGCAAAATTGTAACAAAATGCTTGAATGTATCCGTTTTATTTCAATTGACTAAAAGTGCAAGAGAAATGTATGAGAAATGTTTCGCAGGGTAAGTTTGATTTCGCCCTTTCCCTTTGGCATAGCGTGAAAACAAGCATTTCTGCGAGCTTTACAAAAATGGACAGTGCTCACTGAATTTTACTTTCATTGGATAGATGAGACCCAAACCCAAGATTATTTGGACAAAATTACCCACATGATGTATATTTTTTTCAATTTCCGGGCTTTATCAAGGTGTAAACTTTTTTTTTATTCGCACTGTACAGTTTACATGAACAAAAATGCATGGGGATATGAATGTTCAATCAGAAACACGAGACTAAAACTAAACTACAATATATTAAAGGTTTGCTTTTATTGATTTCATTTTATTCAGAAGTCACATTTAAGTAGACAAGCTCGATGAGCAAAAGCAGAAAATAATTAGATAAATAAAACATGTATATAATGAGAGGGATATGAAAAAGAGGATCGGAGCGATTTATGCACCTGCACTTTTCTTAAACTCCAGGGTTTAGAACACAAAATCGACCAGCAGGTGCTTCACCTCAAGTGATGCACGGTTAACATCTTCCTTTGGTAGTACGAAAAAAGGGTTCACGATTTCACACCATTTTCGTGTAGATGTACTTTTGCTACAATGGTCAAATATTTTCCTTATTGGGAATGCTTGCATGCAACATACATGTACGATCAAAATAAAATGAATTAAGTCAAGTGTGAGGAATTTGCAGTGTACAAGGTAAATATATGTACGTTAAATTATTTTAGGAATAGATATCTTAATAATAAATTTAGATAGTAAGTAAAAATTAGTGATTTTTATATTATGATAAGTGCAGAAACAATAATAAGAAAGTTGTATAAGAAAAGGATTTGTTTGTTTCTTTTCTAGATATTCTTACCTTTTCTGCGTCTGTATATACTCGCCTTTTTTTCTAAGCCTGTTGATAAATTTTGTGAATACATAATTATATTATCATTTTGATTTTATGTAATAAAGTACCTCAGCAGAGAAAAAGAAAAAAAAAGGTCAAATATCACGACATTACCGAGAACCTTGGATATCAAGGGGTCATATAAGAAAATCATATCCAAAAGTGAGGGGACGAATTATTAGAATAAAGTACTAAATCCAACTATTTTCATTTGATTAAGAAAATCAAAATCAACATCTGCAGCAGAGATTCTAAAGCTAAAAGATAAAATATCATGAGCAATGGCTCAATGACACTTCTTCCTTCTCCGTATTACATGATTTTATCCTCCTACGACTAACCACCTCCATTCTCTTCTATAATTATTACCCCTTCTGTTCCCCTCCAACTCTCTCCCTCTCCCTCCTTATTCTAATCTCTCTTTCTTCTCATCATCCTTCATAGATTTCAAATAGTTTGATCGAACGTAAATCCCTTTTGCCCGTCTAGTGTTCACGTCCTCTGATATCGCTTCCCGCCGTGATCATGACATGAATCTAATTCACTTCATTAAAGGTACTTAGAATCGACACCATTGGAGGCCCGAGTCACACTAGAAAATAAACTGGTTCTTTAAACCACAATAAAAGCGTTCATCATATTCGTCACAGTCACACCAGCGATTTTTACTCCAGACCGACCAAATCTGCCTTGTTTTTGAAATACTGGGCCTTTTCACACGTGAATCTTGATTCATCGTTGTAATGATGATTTCTATTGTAATGCTGCGATTAGCGTTTGTGATTCTAATCATATTCTAGTTTGGTTTCACGCGTGCTAAATATTCGTCATTAGCCTTATTTTTCACTGGGATCATCATTCAAATTACGATTGTTTTACCGTGTGAAAGGGCGGATAGTCGCGTCAACACTTTTCATTCTAAAAGAAGAGGCATTGTTTTTCATTAGCTGAATAAGTATGATATAAGGAAGGGCCTTTCACACGTGAATCTAGAATCATCATTGCAATGGTGATTGCAGGCGTTCGTGATTCTAATCATGTTCTAGTTTGGTTTTACACGTGATAAAAAAATCGTCATTAGCCTTATTTATCATTGGAATCATTCAAATTACGATTTTAATTTTACCCATGTGTTAGTGCAGGAACAAAATTAGCAATATGTCACATGCAATGCGTGTCTAAAAAACAAACGAAAAAATGTATCCGCTCGCTTCGCGGCAAGGGGTGGATTGGACACACGTTTAACGTTTCACGTTTTTTCATTAAAGAAAATCATACAAGTACACCATTTTTATAAGAAAATCGAATCCCTTCTCTTCTGCTGATCTTTATCAAAGTAAAAACCCTTTCTTACCTTTTTATCACTTTACAAAATCACAAGGGCGGTCTTGTCCGCCCCGAATCTTGTTGATACCACTCCCCCTTAAAGTGATTGGTTAACATTGGTTTGACTTTTTCAAAATCTGAGCTAGAAGGTCACACTTGTCACCTGTGTCTGTGATATGTTCCAAAAATGAAGCCCAGAAAAAATTGCGTTCGAAAATAATTATTTAGTGCTTCAAAAATTGAGATATAAAGTGACCGGAAACACCATCTTAATTTCATCCCATACACTTATGTGTACTTTTTAGGTGTCTATAAGACGCCTATTTACAAAATCGGGGTTTGACCCTTAGTTTTCTCTTTTTATTCTCAATAATGGTTGTTTTCAGGGTTTATTAGTTCTAATACATGCACTTGTACACATGTTTCATCTTGGTTTGAGAATTTTTTAAATCGGCCGCTCACAAAGTTAAATAATACCTTTAAGGCATGTCAACTTTGTCCTTTGATTATGCTTTAATTATTTGTCTTTTTCCATCCAAATGAACGTTGTATATTCTTGTTCAATGATCGGTTTGATTTACTATCTCATCTACATTCACGTTTCCAAGGGAACATATTGATATGATTTTCGAAACGCGGTCATGTCATTACACACAGTTAACTTTAAACGAACACACGCACGGAATATCAGCACCGAGATTTACACAACAAAGTCAATTTCGCAAGAAACCAAAAAAAAAAAACAACAACAATTTTCCATTTCTAATCTGACAGATTTTTAAAGACTCATGTACTTATTTGTGTAAGATAATACATAATAAAATACATTTATTAAAAAAAAAAGAAAAAGAGGGGTTTTCAGCCTAAATGCAGAGCTTATTACATTGAACTTACATTGAAGGGGGGGGGGGGGTGTAATTTAGCGTAATGGTTTAGCGCAATTTCTGTTCTCATTGAAATAAAAATCGTTTTTGTTTAACACTTACATGTACATACCATTTCATTTCAAATACACACACCCAGCCAACACACACCCCCTACACACAAATAATTATATATTAAAATTTCCTGTCTTTGACTCAATAAATCTGTGATATTTTGATATTTTAAATCAAATCCATCACGTTGGCTATAGGCCTCAGAGCAGCAGCTGGCTAAAAGTTATCGACAAGTATAGAGACAAAATACTTCAATCCGAATTATATCGACTGCAGCATGGACAACCATTTACTTTAATAGGGTCATGTTGTATGCCATTATTCGACAGACAAAATAGGACGGACGTATAATTTGGACGTTTATCCCAAGTGCGTTCAACTTAGGTAAGGGGCATAGGAGGGATTGGCAACATTGCCCGAGTAGGGACGATACTGGATTCGGCATGTTTGGAAGATATTGGAAACAGAAAAAAGCAGGGATGTTTCAGATTGTATTATATATTGTATTATACCTGTAAGATGTTAAATCGAACAGTTTCCGACAAGAACAACTGCATTGGATTTTGGTTTGTTGTTTGGTTTTTATTCATTTAAATGGGGGAAGGGAACAGAGGGAAGTGCTAAGATATTCCACAGGTTTTCTCCAGGATAATGCACATTTTTCTTTTACTAAAAAGCACAAATCTTCCTTATTTTCGCTGATGGTGACTTTAATGTAGCGTTCTCATGCACACTTACTACATTGGGATTCAATTGAAAAAAAAAGTAATTAACTAATCGAGTTCCCTTCCACGCATGCGCCTAAGATGCTTCTCTCCGTTCTCTGTATTTTTATGGAGTTATTCAGACAAAGTAGCATTCATTCGCTGGCGAGAAAGATGAAATGAAATATGAACTACATGCAATCAAAAATAGACTTAACATGCTTAATACATGCTGTATGCGCATGGTCAACTAAATCCTATTTCAGTATTTTGCGTCCTTAGAAATGTTGCCGTCCAACAAATTAAAGTCCCTAATAACCATTAAGACGGACGGTGATTGCGTTCACGCATCCGCAGCAGAGGTGTTCGAGTGGAATTGTAGTTTCTCCGAGCTGACATTCATTTACGACATACAAGGTTAGGAGTTCAATCTGGAACATCGGTTTTCATAATCGAGTGCATATTTCAATATAACTTCTTCATGTGTAAGAATGACTCGATTCTTTCAAAGGTTAAGGGCATATTGGAGTCCAGACAGTATGTCTTCCAGAGCAGTAGTTATCAGATGATCCTGGCTCAGAATAAAGTCAAAGCACTGTGGCTTTTTTTTTCATTGGGATTATGTTCTTCGGATAGGGCGTGAAACAACAAGTTTATCTGTAGCTAACCTACATGTAAGCTTGTTTCCTTTGATGATGCCAGGTACCATGGTAAGATAAATATCAGAATCGCTACAAAAGTGGTTTAGTGAATAGTTTTCAACGTCTTTTTTTAAAGATTATGTAACGGATGCTTAGTATGCCACCTTTTTGAAGGTCTTTTTTTTTACATGTTTTATAAAGTTGGTTATTCACACGGAAAGCTACAATGCATGCTGGGAGAAAGGGTAACGTAATAACCCCCACCCTCCCTACAAACAGACACATAAAATATGTTAAAAAAAAAAAAAAATATCTACATTATCTCTTTCACCAAGTTCGCCATACCATTGAAGCGCAAGCGTTGCACATGCTGGCTGAAGTATACCTGATGGCAACGAAGGACGTAACCTTTTGGCGAGCAATCATTCCACAGACGCTCATGTTTCAAACAAGACAAGCAATTAGTCATAATTATCGGTATGAAGACCTTTTTGGCATATTAGATTAGCTGGGAGCGGCGAAGGGGGAAGGGGTCCAAGGACCGTCATCCCTTGGATACCTAGACGTGGAAACTATGCACACAATGACACAGGAGTATTGTCACATTTCAAAATTGGGGACTAATACAACGTTAACGACTAACGGTATATATCCTTTTTTGGCTCTTGTTGATTATTCATGTAACATTGCGGAAAGATTAGATAATGCTTGTAAAGGCCTGGTCACACCGCCCGAGCGTTGTTGGAGCGGTCGTGGAGCGGTAGGGAGAGAGGGTCGAATTTCGCTCACAAAATTGGGGAAAAAGTCGGAAAAACAACAACAAAAAACAATCGAAATCGAAAATGGTGAACAGTAGCGAGCGGTGATGATTTTTTCTCTCCGACCGCTCCAACAACGCTCGGGCGGTGTGACCAGGCCTTAACATAGACGATCAAAGGACCCAATGAATTAAGGTTAAACAAATATCATAAACTTCCATACTTACGATAGCAACACTGATCCCCTTTTTTAAAATTTACAAATGATTTCGTATATGCGTATCACATTCCCAAGTACTCAAGTTGAAGATCATGTACCTTTTTTTCTGGTAGGAAAAACAGTCGTTGTGCCCCTCAACATCTTTCCGCTCTCATTTGCAGATGTTCCCATTCCTCCTTCGAGTGCAGACATGCCAGAGGAGGACCCAAAAGTTCTATATTTTACATATATTTTCAATACTTCAGTCATGTCAGTCCCATTGCCCTATTTTCATGATTTTTGCATTAAGAAACAACTGTTCTAATTCGCGACACCCTCGAATTCTACGGAAGGTTCAATCCCTTCTTCAAGCCAGCGGGTGCAGAACAGACAAGTCAATAATTTGCATGATATTCTCCGCAATTCAATTACGATTTTTGCCATTTGCATGTGCCTCGCGACCCATAATGATCTACAGATGGTTCCGCCCCGTCTTCAGACCCTGATACCAGACAAGACAGAACGGGCAGGTGGATACTTTCCATATGACTTACCTCACGTTGATTAATCCCCGTTGGTTCTCACGTTCTCTCCAACCAATCCACTTGGTGAATAATGGGTTCGGTCCGGCTTTCCAATTCAATTTCCAACCAACAACTTTACCAGATCCATAAGACGGATGCCCCCACCGGAGCACTTTGTGAACGCCAGAGTCAGGTCAAACAAAGTGACTCAACTTTCAGCTCACCACATCCACCAAAACCACCACAAATCTTCGTGATAGTTTCGCTCTTTCTGTAATGTAACTTATTAATGGCAAACTTTCACGGATTCCCCGAATTCACTGAATTTCCAACGTATCCGTTATCTAAATCAGTCAAAACATTCTACACGCTTTTAGAAACGAAAGCTCCTTGAAACAATAAGGAAGGTTATAGGTAGTAGGGGGGTTCTTGCGATATCAGTTCGAATACTCATTAGATGTTCACGTTACCAAGTCTATTCATCTTAAACGGAGAAAAAAAATCTGTGAACAATTTGTAGAACCACTAAAGCGTTATCTACATTAGATGATTATATCGTTTTGAAGTAAGATTTAAAGATTTAAAACTTACTTGGAATTCACGAAAACAATATCGCAATCACCTACATGTCCCACTCCCCCAGTCTGTGCATTCTCCAGAAGGCTATCTAAGGTAGATCGCAACTTACTTCCGGTTTCCTGCCGCTGAATTCATCAACACCTGTTCCAGTGGAGGAACTGTAAAACTGTAACAGACCAAAGGTGTTGTAGATTTTTGCGAATTTTCCGCTATAGGGAAATCGAACACAAAACAAATATCGTAGAGAAAGAAAAAAATCGATGCGTCCTGACTTCTTTTTTTCAGGTGATAAGCTTGGTTGACACTCGACAGATGTTTCCAAGCGAAGAATTTAATTAGCTAGTTGCGGAGCAGAGCAGCGTTCAATCGCATTCGAGCCTAACGAGACAGAAGCGAGGCGACCAGTGTAAGAGCAGTGGAAGAATGTCAAACACCGCCAAACTCTGTCATCCACTCGGTTACTGGACGCAACGGACCAGTGACTGAGATGGCGTGTAACAAGCTCCGCGGGAAAGATTGGTATTCCATTCGCAAGAGTGCGCGGAAAATGAAGGGAGTGAGGGAGGGAGAGAGAGAGAGAGAGAGACTTTGTAAGGAGAAATAAATACACGAATGCGATGTAGAGAGGAGGAAAAGGTGAAAATATACTGATTATCGAGGTTACAAGCGCAAGGTGACAAGAGAAAGATAGAGAGAAAGGAGGAGGGGGGGGGGGGGGGGGGGCTGTGAAAGAGCGAGAAAGACGGGGGGTATCCAAACTGATAGTATAGAAATAGTGTGGGGAGTAAAGTATTGTGATTCAGTGAAGTTAAAAATCATGCTCAAACTATGTTACTTACGTCTCATTTCCTGGGTTTTTTTTTCAAAGTTCGGAAAAAAAAGTCCCCAGTTAGTCTAGCGACGATTTCATGTTTGTCCCCCATAACAATAATTTAATTGTTGACTCACGTTATAATTAAATTCTCTCTTTTGACATTGTTTATGTTGTATGTAATTATTGCTTTCAAAGTGAGGATGTTGCAACCCATTTCGAAAGTCAATGCATTTCTATTGATGTATTTCACTATGATTCGTTAAAAACAAAATCGAATCATATACATTCGAATTTGTATGACAATTATTTATTGTGCACTGTTTTATTCGATCTCTTCCTTTCTTTCATCTCTTTTCTGAGATGCAATTGTTCGTATTCAATTTTGTCTTGTTTATTTGCACTTATTATGTATATCTATTTATTTTATTAACCTGTTCTTCTTGGCAACTTAATTCATTCTTTCATCATTATTAACCATTATGAATATGTTGCCTTGTCATAAGGTTTTCATTAAAAAAATCGCCATAAAACTACACAAGACTTGATTGATATCTTTCAAAAAAGGAATACGGTAATTTTATTTACTAATGGCCAAGGATACTTTGTTGAAATTAAGAATGTAAAAACTTCCTCGAGAAGTTTTTACAATTATGACAAACCTTCAATAAAGTATTGGAAAAATCTAAACGTAAAGGAGTGTTAGTTTTTCCCGACCCTTCTCCATTTCGTGGAATAGTGAGATCTGAAACTACTGCTAAATGTGTATGTAAATTACCCAAAGTGATTATTACATACCGCGCGCCTGAAAGAATGATTGATCAACCAATTATCTATCAAATTACTGATCCATTTTACCATTTTTTTCAATGTTTCCAATCAAGATTTCTTGATAATGAATTCACTGAGGGTATTGTGTGCCCCATGCTAATTTAATTGATCATATTATAGGTTGGCTATTGGAATGACAGGCGATGAGAAACGACCGTTTGGAGTAATTTTTCATGTTTACTGCGCATGCGCACGTTAATGTGTAGGCGTAGAGTCCCAATTTGATAGAACAGAAAAAGTTTGAGACACGTGACTTATCTATTTGTCATTGACATTGATGTTGAAATAATGGAAGCTCAAATACAAACCAAGAAAAATAAAGAAAGATGGTGATGGGTAACGTCCGTAAGGTTGCATGTCTCTGAGTTTTAAACAGGTGACTCTTTAGCTCTCTCACTTTTCAGTCATTAATCACCTTTACGAAAAACATTTAGAACAAAGTCACTAGAATTGAATGAATATAAGCCTATCAAAATTACCAATACTGTTGATGGTGCGACGCCGATATTGAGTGAAAAAGGCGACCTTCAATGCCGAGGTGATTATTACCACTTAAAGGAGAATGAAACATTTGGAACAAGATAGCGTGGGTGAAAACAGAAAAATCAAAGAAACAGACCAACAAAAGTTTGAAAGTAATCGGACAAATGAGAAAGTTATGAGCATTTTAATATTGCGATCACTTGTGCTATGGAGATCCTCATATTGGCAATGCGACAAAGATGTGTGATGTCGGTTGTGAACAACTCTCTCCATTACTTTAGTATACATTTCACTTAAATTGCCTCTTTTATCACATCTATCAGTAGATCATGTGTTTTTTTTTCATAGGAGGGCATGTAATACAGATTTTTAAAGAATTCGTTATTGGATAAAAAGTTTGTATCACTATGAGAAAAAGCAAAAAGAAACATTTTGGGGGTATCTCCATAGCACAAGTGATTGCAATATTCAAATGCTCATAACTTTCTCATTATTTGTCCGATTTTTCTCAAACTTTCTTTGTTCTTATTCTTTGATTTTCTGTTTAGACACAAGCCTAATTGTTCCAAAGGTTTCATTCTCCTTTAATAGATATGCATGGGACGTCACAATATAAGAGCGCCCCCAGTCTGAGGATATAGCAATACGCGCAAACGTAGTTGTCAGAGATACACCAGCCAGGGGGTCATCCGTGCATAAAAAGTAATTACTTAAGCCTCAACATAATGTTGGCGCGATGACTCCACTGTTTAAGGTTTATTGAATGGCAGGGCTAAGTAAATATAGAGTAACAAAGTTGAAAACTGATATTTCTGTCTATCATGGGTTCTTTCAAAATGAGTTACCATAGAAAGTATCACATTCTCGTCATATTTCATATGATTATCACTTTTCTCAAACTGAATAATTCACTATATAACCCAGAAAATACAGTCATAATTCACATATTTGGCCATTTTCATTTTATGTCATTCAACAGGATGTGATTTTTGTTTTTAATCTAAAAGTTGTTATGTTGCCATGCATGGAAATGAGATGGTAACCAATAACCAATGTTTTCATTTTGCAACTTATGAATTTCATTTAGAACGAGATATGATACAAGTAGGCATCCTACTTTACTGCCCAATAGTCTGCATTCACAGGTATGTCTGCTTAAATTACTAAATTATTCATTTAATCTAATTAATTAATTAATTATTTATTTATCAATCTATTTCGTTATTCATTAATCCGTCTAATGAGATTATGGAATAATTATATTCAACTTGATGACAATCCATTGACTGCATTAATTTGTGATTATAATCCAAACTTGGATGTCGTATCGCCTTGTATTTTTCAGACCGCTTCTGACGAAGTCTTATGTATAGTTAGCAAAATATGTCAATATATATATATGGTGATCAAAAATATGCATCAACATCATGGAAGCATTTTTTTGCCAGATTTTCAACGTCGGACCGGTCGGCTGGTCACGCAACGACATCCGCAATTAGTGAATCCCAGTTGACCACTATTTATCGCATTAACAGCTCCGACAGTCCCACGAGCCTTCAAGAAATGTACTACAATTTAGCAACACATTTTTGTCGGCAGGAAGCAAGATATGTACCATGCCCCATTCTGCCCATCTACCCGTTTTTTGTTGTTTATTATTTTTCTTTGTCACCCCTTTCCCACTCGCATTAAACCAGCGCCAAATATGAACTTTCTAATATTTGAGAATTTAAGCATGACGCGGTACTAATTACTACATGGCATGATGACTTTCCCCAGCTGTGTTAGGAAATATTTCGATTAATATTTATTGTTATAAGGTAGTGATTTAAAGGACATTGTATTGATACTATAAAGAAGAGCAAATGTGTTTCGTCCCTGCTTATGTTTTAACAATAGTATGTAGATAAGATCGTATATTTTTCTGCGTTTCCTTTTCCTTTGGCTTGTTAAATGAAACTGTATTTGGTGTACCCTCTCCCTCTTTCCCCCCTCGCTCTCTTACTATCTCTTTCTAACCCTCCTCAGCCCCCTCTTCTCTCTCTTTCCCTTTATTATGTTATTATCGGTTGGCTGATATGAAGATTGGGAAGTTCAGATATTCGATATTCATCTTTGCCTACGTGTTGTCATTGATCATGGTAATATTTTGATTGCACTTACCATTCATTCTAACATTTTCTCACTTAAACACGTGGACCAAGATCACCATGTTCAGTATTTAGATTTTGAATGCGTGGCGGTTCTATATATTTACATTTCCTGAATTTTGTTATAAACGAATCTATAAATAGATCATTCTCTGTCATATTCTGCATCTGTATTGAAAATGTGTTTGAATAGCACATTTCCTAATTGTAAATATTTACCCTCTTTTTCCTTTAAAAAATATTTTTAAACAACGTGCTGAAAATTTCATCAAAATCCGATAACACATAACAAAGTTATTGAATTTTAAAGTTTATTGTGGTTATATGCACATCATCATGAATATTCATTAGGTGGGCTGATAATGTCACATCCCCACTTTCCTTTTCCTTATGTTATTACGTGAAATCACAAATGTTTCACTTTGTGTCTCCAGTATGATGAAATAAGATGCGGCAATAAATGCACTTAATTAGTTGTCAATCCAATTATTTTTAGTTCTTGGTAGAACAATTTTGAATAAACCTAATTTCATGTGATAAAATACAAAACAAGTATGGATATGACATCATCAGCCCACCTAATGAATATTTATCAAGACATGCCTAGAACGGTTTCACCGGAATAATGCAAATAATTATATTTCAATAACTTTATTTGTTATCCGGTTTTGATCAAATTTTCAGCATTTTGCTCTGTGAGTTTTACTCTATTTATTGAGAATTATTTCCAGCCTGGACCATCCCTTTAAGGACCAGGGGATCATTTTCATAAAACGAAATTACGCAGTGGTATTCACTGAGAATTTTGTTCAGAGCCAATTAGAGGAAAATGTTTCCGCAGCTTTCGCAAATAGTGAAAATCACCAGCTATTCATTTCATGAAATGCTCCCCAGGGAAATATTACGTGAAAACATACCAAGTCATAGTATTTATTGCTTTAGCGATTCTGTCAGCAGACAAGGTAGTGATTTGAAGGTTAAAATTAAGAAGCGAATTATGCTGAAATGTCCTCCCGCAGAGATTATGATGAACATGGCTTCAAACGAGAAGGGACGTAGCTTTATCCAGGTAATATTCGACAATCCACGAGAATATCGGACTTCGAATTTTGCCAGTATTAAATCCGAGTCTCTGACCTTTGGTGGATTGTTCGTGATCCATGAGAGTTAGAATGGATGATGGCGTGCATTGCTTATGTCGCAGTTCTGATAGCTTGTGAAATACTTATAACTGATGGCACCATTTACGGGGGTGATGGGGATTGGGGAGGGGCGTGGCTTTTACTTCCCCCACCCCCCAAAAAAAAGAAGAAACTGTCATAATGGGGAGGGGGTCAGCGATTGCATTATTATAGTCTAACGAGAATTGCAATCATTTTGGGGATAAGGATAGCTTTATGACATTTTCCCCCATGCGACATGTCTGACCACTTGAAACAACATTTTTCTTTAGCTCATTACCTAACTTTTTTTTTAATTTTCAAATGACAATTTCATGGCTAATAATATGAAATGTCACCTCTTTTCCCCGTTGGTATTGATAGCAAGAGAGCGAGGAAGCGTTTATCTCTGCTTGAAACTGGTTTACGAAGATTGGGGATAAAATCTGTTGGACTCTGGTTGCAGGAATCAGTGTGCAATATTTGACGAAACGTAGATGTAGATGGCGCTAGTTAGCGTAAAATAGCCTTTTATCATCATGATCATACACAACAATCCCATTTTCCCGTGGGTCGGTGAACAAAAAACAATTCGAAAATACAAAATAAAAGGGCAAGGTAACAATCTTAAATCGTAGATCGAAAATATTTCATTTGTACCGGGAAACTAAACAAAAAAGGAGGGGGTGGGTAGCGCGTCAGAGCACGATCCTTTTCATACCGTTTTGGGAGTTCTTAATACTAACCTTCGATGGTGAAAATAAAAAAAAAGTTCTTGCCCATTCCCTTGCGCACACTCCGTTTTGTTGGTAATAATGCAAAAACTAACCAGTTAAATTTTAAGTTTTGCTCGGTCGCTACACTCTCTTGCACATAGAATATGATACTATTGTAGACTTTCATTCAAGGGTCCGTATCGAAAAGCATATCGATCATTGTAGATTTTTTTACGATTGATTGCATTGACAATATAGTGTACAATTAATCATGAAAATCAGGCTTACGTATAACTGTTCAATCGCTAACGTTTGTTCAACAGGACTCGCTGGATGCTATTATTGTTCATAGCTTCGTACAGAAAATCATATTTTCGAGTACGAATATTCGTACCCACACACACCCCGAAAGGGGAGCTGACTCTGAAAGGGGGCGGGCGATTATTTAATTTCCTTACCATTTGCGCAAAAATAATACAAATATATACCCAACGAGGCATTTTGAACCATTTATTGTTTTGATAGAAAATGTGAGAGGCGCATTTGGTATTTATTCATTTATTTCAATATATTTTATTATATTTGTTGACCGGGGGGGGGTAGTGTCCATGTAAGCAAAGCTATCAATCAAGATGAATCGTTTGTGCTTAATGAAGGATCAGAAAATTTGGAATACATAAAATCCAAGCGGCTCTACATGAAAAAGAAGGAAGAAAGAAAAGTAGTAGTTTGTAGTAGTAGTAGTAGTAAAAGAAGAAGTAGTAGTAGTAGCAGTAGTAGTGTAAGGTGTTGTTGTAGTAGTACCATGTTCATTGCATCTGTCAAATGACAAGTTTTAACAAAATATATCTAATAACTGCTGCTTCTTCGATTGTTCTCCCCCTTTTTGCACTTTGGTTTGCACGCGTCTAAAACAGATTTAAAGTGCCATTAATGTGTGTTTACATTCCTGGAATCGGACAATTGTACCTAAGTGGAATCCCATGAGTAATAGTTAGCTTTGCCGATTCCATATCGTCTTTTCAAAAATTGTGTACAGAGATCGTATATTGCCGATTGAAGATATATATATCTGTCTTATTCAAAGAGAAAAGTTGATTTCATTTGGAACACGAGTCAGTGGGAGTCACTTTTTGATTTAACAACGATTTTATGATTTGCGGGACATATTTTGGGGCAGCGCTGATGAATTTAATGCTTCTAAACTTTAACAGAGTGTAAAAGGTACCGTACTGCCACTTGCTTTCTTTTCTAGCCTGAAGATGATGAATTTAGGCTTGCTACTTATTTACATAGATGTACATGCACTTAAGTCGACGACTCCGTATTCCAATGAGTTGTATGCTTTTTTTATATTCCTATTCACGCCGATCTTTTTGTAAATATGATTTATCATTATTTTTTATGTAATCTTTGTACTACTACTACTACTACTACTACTAATACTACTACTACTACTACTACTACTACTACTACTACTACTACTACTACTACTACTACTACTACTACTACTACTACTACTACTACTACTACTACCACTACCACTACTACTACTACTACTACTACCACTACTACTACTACTACTACTACTACTACTACTACTACTACCACCACTACTACTACTACCACTACTGCTATTACTACTTCTACCTCTACTAGGCTACTACAACTATGTCCGGAGAGGGCATATATCTCGAGGTAGCAGGCGAGGAGTTCGTGCGGTTCAAATCGTAAGGAAATCCAAACCTAAAAGAAATATTCCACGCATCTTATAATGCTTTCTAATTTGTTGTTTTGTTGTTTTGCTGTTCACAGATCACCCGAGCTATGGCAGTATCCCCCACGACCGCGGTGGAAATCATGAAAAAGGTGCTAACATGCGACCTTTGCAAAGGCATCCTGAAAGAACCAAGGTATCTCGGATGTCACCACACGTTTTGTACGGAGTGCCTCTTGACCCAAGCAGAAAATTCAGAAGAAAGCTGTAAAGTCATCTGTCCCACCTGCCTGGAGACTACCCGACTCTCTACAGGAGACGTACGAGCTATTCTAAATTCGAACAAGATTGCCGGCGAGATTGTGAAGATCATAAGCCCTAAGTCTCAAAGCACATTTCGTGACATATATTTCTATTCTAGTGTTCAAATAAAAGAATACGAGGGCTACCAAGGTGCTGGTGTGGCAGACATCATGAAATCACCCGCCCGTGATACGCCGAGCATGTCTATCAAGGAAATCTGCAACTTTGAGAATAGCTTGGAGGAAACCAATGATGTATTGCAACGTCGCCAGAGCCAAGCCGGGCAGGAGCAAAGCCAAGTCCGGAATCATCAAGGCATCTCTTCGAGAACCCCGGATGACCACGAAGGTACACCGTTGACTCATCGGTCAACAGAGACGGCAACGACCGGAGAAAATAACTGCTATGAATGCTGTATTCTGATATAAACTTTTTTCGTTTAATGAACGTAAGAATGGAACCATAAATTTGACATTTTGTAGTTCATTTTCTTTGCATTAATTAAAACATTAACAATTACCGTTATTAAACAAAACAATAACCTGAAAGTGAGCACTGTCAACATGCTATCATAACAGGATGCTTAATATCACCTCTACCATACTAATGAAAGCATAACGTGGGGCTTAGTTTTCTTTGTTGACTGAATTAAAGATGAGACAGTTCAGCGCCATGCAATCTTCATTAACGTACATTTGTATATAGGCAATATGAGCCCGTAGAGCAAGCACTTTGTTGCAGTGTTGTAGTCAAGGCTCAAACCTCCAAGGCCAAGGCCAAGGCTTTAATACCCAAGGCCAAGGCTTCAATAACCAAGGCTGAGGCCAAGGCATGGAAACCCAAGGCCAAGGCCAAGGCCTGAAAACCTCAAGGCCAAGGCCAAGGCATTTCAATTGTACAATATATGGAAAAAAAATAGACAATGCTTAGGCGGCATACATGACACACAGGACCAAATGTATAAAAGGTGTGAGCGAGCAAAATTTTTGACCCTTGTACATTTAAAACGAAAATAATTTCATGATAGATCATGTAGATTTAGACATAAAAATTATTGTTCTAGGCGATTCACATTGCAATAATTATTATTACCAAGGTGATCTGATCCTCGCATGCCCATTCTCAACATATGTCTTTCTCCTCTACCTGGTACAGGGGAGGCAGAATGTATTTTTTTTTGGGGGGGGAGGTCAAAGCCAAAAATGCACTTACAAAGTCAAAATGAGAATTTTGGTGCAGTTCAGCAAAGCTTTTTAAGTGATTTCTAATTGATAAGACAGATATTTTGATTTAGGCTTTAATTTCCCGCTATAGAAAGCATAGCGAGAAAGTGGTTTTGAAAAAAAAGATCAATTTTGAAGTTGTAAAACTCGATTTTGGGTCAATTATGGTGCTAATCACTGTTAAAAGGGCATCCTTGCGAGATGTTGTAATAAGATGTAATAAGAAATGAAAATTAAATATTTCGAGCTGTTTTTGTAATCATGAAAAAGGTGTGCATCTTACTAAACAAATTAACGCGAGCACAAAACACGAGCTGAAATTTTTACTGACCACAAAAGGAAGCTGTTCTGGACTGCATTTAGTGACTCATAAATAGGATACATAACTCACCAATCAAATAATGCGAGCGCAAAGCGCGAGCTCAAAAATTTGTAATATTCCGACCTAATAACTACATGTAGACATTCTAAGCATTTTTTTTGTGTAAATTGAATGCGAACCTTACTTAACAATAATTTATGCAAGCACAATCCAAAAATTTGTTGATTTTGAAACCTAAAATTTTGCTCTGTATGCCATACTTGGTCCCTCAAATTTTTTTTGGCTCATCATGCCATTGATGCCATGGCCCATCTGGAAATGATGAAATTGAAGTTTGTGTTCAAGTTTACCGAATCTTTTCAGAATATCATTAAGACTTAAAACATTCTTGTTGGTCAAAGAAAATAATACAAGGAAAACCTAATGGAATAGAAATCAACCTTGTTATCATTCTTTAGAGTAAGCTATTTTTAAAGTATGAAAATTGTTGTCAAAATTGCAGTCAGATCTGTCAGAATTATTCCTGTCATAAAATCACTATATTCAGTGGCGTAACGTGGGTCACGGCATTGGGGGGCACCAGCAAAACTTGGAACTGCCTAGTGAGCTCGCGAAGCGCGCCCAGTTGCCAGGTATACTGACCTAATAGAGATATTTTTTATAAGGACAGTGCCAATAAACGGACATGTATCTCATTAGTCAAATAATGCGAGCGCGAGCTTAAAATTTTTGATATTCAAACCTAAAAAGGGACATTACAATCAATCTTTTGTAATTATGATACGTACCTGTCTCGCTAAATAATGCGAGCGCGAAGCGCGAACTGAAATTTTTGTAAATATTGACCCCAAACAGGAAGATTTTAAGGACTATATTTTAGGAATCTTTTATCTATTAAGATTATACACATCTCACCAGTCGTTTAATGGGAGTGCCAATAAGCGCTTGCTGATTTTGTTAGAATTACATCTAAACATGCACATAAAGCACTTGTAATCATGATTAACATACCCATCTCACTAATCAAATTTTGCGCGCGAAGCACGAGCTGAAAATTTAGGAAATTCAGACCTGAAGAGGGGCATTTTAAGGCTTGTTTGTAGGAATTCAAGAAGACCTTACGTAGTTCACTAACCAAATTATGCGAGCGCGAAGCGCGAGCTGAAAATTTTTGATATTCAGATCAGAAAACAGAAAAAGGGACATTTTAAGGACTCATTCTAGGAATTGATGGAGAGCAAACATCTTTCACCAATCCACTACTGCGAACTTGGCGGACAGGAAATGTTTTATATTAAGACCTTAAAATTGGACAATCACTTAAAGTATTCATGAAAAAGAAGCATACTATTGTAAAAGAATAACTCGAAGTGCGAGGAAATATATTTGGTAGTTTGGTGTATATTGACTTGAAAACGGGAGGTTTTAGTATAGCAGGATTATATATCTCGGTAAACAGACAATGGGAGAACCAGGAACAATGAAGACATATATGCCCTGAGCCAATTATGTTTCATTTATATGAAAAAAAATGTTTCTTATGTAATGTAACATAACATAATTATAACATTATAATGAACATTAATGTCTTCTTTCCCACTACATTTCTCTTCCTTTCTCCCTCTTTTCCTCCTTTTTTTAGTCAGCGGATTGGGGGGGGGGGGGCACGTGCCCCCATGCCCCCCCTGTAGTTACGCCACTGACTATAATCCTTATCATAATTATTATCATTATTATTGATATTGTCATTATCCTTATTAGTCATGATTACATCATATTACCAATAAATAATATCAATTTTCATCACTTCTCTTTGTTACATAATTATGTGATGATAATTGCAATTGATGGCACTGCTAAGTACACTTACTGCTTCTGCTGCTGCTGACTGGTAGTATTTAGTGTCATTAGATATACAGAACAATTGAAACATTTATAATTACTTTTATAAAACAAATGAAAGTACAAAATGCCTTGAAAAAGCCTTGAAAATGCCTTTAAAGCCTTGAAATTTCAAGGCTCAAAATCCTCAAGGCCAAGGCCAAGGCCCTCTCAAGGCCAAGGCTTGAATGTTCAAGGCCAAGGCTTTGAAAAAATAGGCCTTAAGGCGCCTTAAGGCCAAGGTCGAGCATCAAGGCACTACAACACTGCTTTGTTGTTTATATATAACTACATGTACCTGATTTTGTATTTGTACATTACATTTTTTCTCCTGAAATTCTTCACATTTCCCCGCATTTCATTGTTATTTTTTTTTTTCACTTCCTCCTATTCTTCTTCTTCCTTCTTTCCTCTCTCTTTTGCACCGCCAACAAGAGAGAGAGGGGGGGGGGGGGGAGGAGAGCTTCGATCACAGTTTTGGAAAAATATTATTTTGCTTCCACAAGTAACAACCGGGTAAATGTGAAGGCATTGTACTCATGCATAATTATGTACTGGCTAAATGATAAAATACATTCATTTTTTTAAATATTTTATATACTAACAAAAAATCATTATCATTGTGGACCTAGCCCCTTTTGCAAGTAGACTGAAATGAATCCAATCGCTTTTGATTAAAAAGGTGATTTCTCTTTGCCACTTTCATTCACGTTTTCATTTGAATTTCAAATTTTCTTTGGTATCCTCAGAGTGACTTAACAAAATTAGAGGTTTAGAGACAGAAAACAATAAAATTTATGAAAAATGGACCTAACCCCTTTTGACAAATGAGTTCTTCAGAAGAGTTTGTTTGCAAAAGGGGTTTAGGTCCACTCCAAGAAAATCATGTTTTTATTCTCCCATATTGCAATATTCTTATGCGAAACTGAATTTTCATGATACCCTACCATGAGAACATAAAATTGGGTATAAAATAAATCTACCTGTCTTCATATTTTTAAAGACATTCTTTTCCCCAAAAATATGTGTGGACCTAACCCCTTTTGTAATTAAACTCAAATAGACCTAACCCCTTTTGAAAAAAGCGTGGTTTTTCTTTGCCATTTTAGTTCACTTTGTAATAGGAATTTCAACTTTTCTTTGGTATCATCTTATAGAACTACTAAAAATCTATACATTGAGACATACAAATCAAATTTGATGAAAAATGGACCTTACCCCTTTTGCAAGTGAGCTCTTCACGTGTGGAATCAGCATTGTTTAATAATATATGGTTCAGTCAAGTCGGTCCCTAAGGTCAAATCTGTAACAAGTGGAACGCCTCTGGCAGTCTCGCCTGCATTACGCAATTCGATATACCAGCAGTGCTGCCTCTGAAAACGGCTAATGAATAATTATTCATAGAAGAAAACACTAATATGATGAGAAAATATGTCCATTCACCAAAAATGACCTTTGACCATAATCATGTGAACTAAGACATGTGCAAAACAATCATTCATACTTGATTACCCTTATGTCGATGTTTCATGAGCTAGATCCATAAACTCCCTTAGTTATTTTTTGAGTTTTTGACAGACGTGTATCAATCAGGTATGATTATTTACGTCTGGGACCGACCTTTAACGTCACCATCCGAAAGACGTGATCAGGGCTCGAACCTCTGCATCAATTTGTAACTTCCCCACAGCTTGGGTTACAGGCGCACGCCACAACGCCCAGTTGTGATGCCAATTTAACACATACTCCCAACATGGCCAGAGTTCATTGACCTTTAAATGACTTTTGATCTTGGCCACGTTCCTGAAACGCGCAAAGGGAAACATTGCTGCCCTTATGTCCAAGTTTCATGAACTAGATCGATAAACATAAACTTTTACAGTTAAAGTTCTTCCACAAATACCCCCAACATGACCAAAGTTTGACCCTAAATGACCTTTGACCTTAGTCATGTGATATGAAACTCGCACATAATTTTCAGGGATACTTATTGCTCTTATGTCCAAGTTTTATGAACAAAATCCATAAAATTTCAAAGTAATGACAATTCCTCAAATACCCCTAACATGGCTAAAGTTCGTTGACCCTAAGTGACCTCTGACCGTAGTCATGTGACCTGAAACTCGCATATGATATTCAGGGATACATGGTTGCCCTTAGGTCCAAATTTCATGAACTATATAGATCCATAAAAGTTATGATAGCAATTCCGAAAAAAACAACAACATGGCCAAAGTTCATTGACCCTTAGTGATTTTGACCTTAATCATGTAACCTGAAACTAGGCAGGATCTACGGCGATACACTATTACCCTTATGTCTAAGTTTTATGAACTAGGTCCACATACTTTTGAAGTTATGACAACATTTCAAAAATGTGACCATGGTTAAGATTTCGATATTGATTTCCTCCAACATGGTCTAGGTTCATTGACTCTAAATGACCTTTGATCTTAGTTATGTGACCTGAAACTCAGGTAGGATGTTCAGTAATACTTAATTACCCTTATGTTTAAGTTTCATAAACTAGGTTCATATACTTTCTAAGTTATGATGACATTTCAAAAACTTAACCTTGGTGGAGATTTCAATGTTGACGACGCTCTGCTATGCAGGCGAGACAAAAATGAAATATTGTATAATGCAAACAATAAAAAACAAAAGAAATAGTGAGTGATGGACATCATCGACTGACTCATTTGCATGTCAGTGGGTTGTGCATATCACTGTTTTATGAAAAATAAGCGAAACTTCAAAATGCCATAACTTTCTTATTTTACATCCGATTTTGACAAAATCTCCGGTGTTAAGCTAGTTTGATTTTTCTCTATTTATTCGAATCAACATCTTGCTGGGGTGGACTTGACCTTTAAAGTTCTGTGTCCTCTCCACCCCTTCCCAATGAACCGTAGAACAATATCAATTTGTCAAGGTCTTTCTAACATTAAGTAGGTGCTACATGTATATACTAATACCTCGGTCATATTTGCTCTAAAAAAATAAAAATAAAAAAGTGGCCGTATGGCGAGTTGAAATCAGCCGGTTTATTAATTTTTTTTCTTCAAACCACCTATAATGTAGCTGGTGCGAAAAACGTTAGAACGGCTGTTTTCGACTTGCCGTACGGCAGCCGTAGAGAAAATGTGACCGATGTATAACATAAACCAGTGATAAATCGGATCACAAGAGGTCTAGACTCTTTACTTATAATAGTCTTTATAAATAAAGTCAAATGATATGCTCGGAGATAATAAGTACGTCTAAACAAAGAAAAGTATCAAAACTCCGTGGACAATAATATTTTAACGATTTCTCGTCCATAGGGCTTTGTTAATTTTTTAAAATATATTAGATTGCGTCAAAGAAATGGATCATAAAGTCTACATAGGCCTACGTACACGGACCTACTATTTTTTTTTATTCTTTACATGATATAGCCTTGCAAAGCCAGTAAATCCAGTTTTTTTGGTACCGCTTAATTGTCTGAACATAGTGAGAAATAGTTTTATATTGAGGAGTTTGGGTAGGCATTCAATCCACAAGGGACAGTATCGCCCATAGGGATCAAGCGCGTAACATTTCCCATAGACTCGTGTGTTAAAAATCATGGCACTTAAAAAATAAATCATTAAAGAATAAAGTTGAAATTAGAGGGACAGACACTTACTACCAGCGGGTAGGATATATGTCTGACATTCCATATCTGACCAGAAAAAGCTACATTGACCAGCTCCTTTAAAAAATAAATCGCCATTT
Source organism: Lytechinus variegatus (assembly GCF_018143015.1). Lineage (NCBI taxonomy): Eukaryota > Metazoa > Echinodermata > Echinoidea > Temnopleuroida > Toxopneustidae > Lytechinus > Lytechinus variegatus. The sequence continues at coordinate 23,622,915 of NC_054752.1, read as the reverse complement.
ATAAAGGTACATGTAACTCCTGACGGGATCCAATTCATCACCTGAAACAGTAAAATAGCCTTTCATGCGAGTCAAAACAAGTTCCAAAGTCATTGATATATTTTTCCGATTTGGCAAAAGGAAATTCAGTAGTTACCATCACTACAATCAGTAGTTAGATTTTAGATTTTTTCATCATATTCATACACTTTTGTCAATCAGCTACTATAGGATATCAAATGAAAAAAGAAATGGAATAGGTTGGGTCGAATGAATATCTTTTGCCTTTCTGTTGTAATTAGGCTCGTGCGTGGAATCTTCTCTCTTTATTTTTTTTCATTATGTGAGGGCCTATGTGATGATCATATACCAATAGCGGTTAGATCCCAACCATTTGCCAAGTTTAAATTTTTATTACCAATGTTCGACGCCTAATAATATAAGGATATTTGTTTCGTTTTATTATCATTCATCAAATAATGTTGTCTACTTGCGACGAGTAAGAACATTTATTTTGCTGACATTGAAGTGTTTATTTACACAAACATTGATCAGGTGATGAGCTCTGCTATTAGAACAGTATCAATATTTGCGCAACAGACTAAATTAAGCATTGATTTTCAACAAACCCTGTCATAATTGTGTACGTGCAAATCAATGTCTGAAAATGCGCGAAAATAATATTTATAACCAACGAGGCATTTTGAAATATTTTTTTTCTGATAGATAAAAGTGAGATGCACGTTGGATATTTATATATATATTTTTTTCATTTATTTTTCATTTATTCATTCATTTGTTTATTTACCTATTTATTTATTCATTTCATTTTGGGGGAGGGGGTGCATGTAAGCAAAGCTATCAAGCAAAATTAATCGTTTTATGTTTAAATTCCTAGCGGCTACATTTGCAACAAAAATCAACTGACAAACATGATTTATAATGAACAGTTTTGACATCAATCAAGAAGAAAAAGAAAAGAAGAAGAAAAAAGGAGAAAATGGACAAGAAGAAAAATGTAGTAGTTTGTTTTAGTAGTCGTAGTAGTAATAGTAGTATTAGTAGTAGTAGTAGTAGTAGTAGTAGTAGTAGTAGTAGTATTAGTAGTAGTAGTAGTAGTATAGTAGTAGCAGCAGCAGCAGCAGCGGTTGTAGTAGCAGTTGTAGGAGCAGCATGTCCATTGCATCTGTCAAATGACAAATTTTAACATAATACGTATTTCAAAACTGCTTCTTCTTTTATTTTTCTCCCCTTTCTTTTTGCACTTTGGTTTGCACGCGTCTAAAACAGATAGCTTTAATGTAAATTACATTATTGGGATCGGACAATTGTAAAGGGGAATCACATGACAGATAGCGAGCATTGATATCATATCGTCTGTTCATAAAATTATATACAGAGATCGTAAACGCAATTGTTTATTGTCGATTGAAGAGAAAAATGGTTTTATTTGGAACATGACATGGACTCACATGTTAATTTGATGAAGATTTTATGATTTGCAGGACATATCTTGGGTTAGCGTTGATGAAACTTCAACAGAGTGTAATTAAGGTAGCGTACTGCCACTTGCTTGCTTTTCTACACTGAGGATGAGAATCTCGGCTTGCCACTTATTTATATAAATGTACGTGCACTTGAGTCGACTCCATATTCCAATGAGTTCTATGTTTTTTTTACATAAATCATAGATAAACTGTTTATATCCGAAAAAGCCAACGTTCTAAAACTTGACACTTAAACCTTCTTCGTATCAATTTTAATGAAAAAGGGAAAATCGTTTGGTATAACTTTATGAAGACTGATTTATATTTGTCGCAAATTTAAGTGTAATAAAAGCAACGTTTTCTACATTTGTGTAAACATTGATGTTACTACTACTTCCACTACCACTACTACTACTACTACTACTACTACTACTACTACTACTACTACTACTACTACTACTACTACTACTATACTACTACTACTACTACTACTACTACTACTACTACTACTACTACTACTACTACTACTACTACTACTACTACTACTACTACTACTACTACAACTACTTCTACTACTACTACTACTACTACTACTACTACTACTACTACTACTACTACTACTACTACTACTGCTGCTGCTGCTTCTGCTACTACTGCTGCTGATGCTACCACTACTATCACTACTACTACGACTATCACCACCACTCCAACTGCTGCTATTACTACTATACTACTACTACTACTACTTATGCTACTGCTACTACTCATATTACTATTACTACTCCAACAATTATTACTACATCTGTCATATCTGAACAGGGTAGGTGAGATTGGGGGTAGTTGGAACATTTTCGACAAAATATGGCTGTTAAGTCTAAATAGATTTTATTCAAGAAATAATAATAATGATAATACATGTAAATATATAATAATAGTGATATCTTAATGCGCGCACACACCCTCCAGAGACGCTCATGGCGCTAGCGCAGCAACATATCCTTTGGATGAAATATTTTATACACGTACATTACAAACAGCTACTTAGATGTAAATAGAAATCTGAAATCACTACAAGTACCATCCTGCATCACCACCACTGAAGTTACCAGCTACATCCTGGTGGGGCCTGGTGCCCTTGTGTTTGCTGCACCGTTCACCGACAATTTAAGGGGCAAGCCCGGTCAGCTCAGTACTCACAGGAGCTCTAGCAAACAAGGAAACCAGCCCCCATACACTGTTAAAAAACCCGTGATTTTACAGAAAATAAACAGAAGATTTTGCAGAAAGCAATAACAGAATCATTCTGTAAATTCATAAAACAGGAATTTTTCTGCAATTTAACATAACAGGTCTGTTAAAAAAAGGGGAAAAGGGTGTTTTATTCAAGGAAATTTGTAAGATTCCATACACCAAATACCAAATTCCTGTTAGATTACGCAATTCATTACAGATGATCTCGAGACTCTGCTGCAGGAACTTCTTTTATTTTAAGGATAAATTTTCTAACAGTGTAGGAAGCCAGTCAAACCAGCGTGTGATGTCAGTGAGTGTACTTTAAATGCATATAAAGCACATTTCTTAAGAAATGTACATGATTATACAGTGTATATAGATTTAGTTGAGAAGGTATCAAAGGTTGAACAAACAGGTCTTAAGGTGTACTACTAGTACGGCTGCCACTATTACTACCACTACTACGGCTACTACTACTACTACTACTATTTATAATAATACCACTCCTATACTACTACTACTACTACTACTATTAATACCCATTACTACTACTACTACTACAACTCCAGCAATTTTTACTACATCTGTCATGTCCGAAGAGGGTAGGTGAGATTAGGGGTAGTTGGAACATTTTTGACAAAAAAGGCTTTCAAGTCCAAATAGATTTTATTCAAGAAATAATAACAATAACAAATAAATAATAATAGTGATAGTTTATAGAGCGCACAAACCGTCCAGAGACGCTCATGGCGCTAGCGCAGCAACAGCTCCTTTGGATACAAAATCTTATACTTGTACATTGCAAACAGCTACTGATGTAAATAGAAATCTTAAACCACTACAAGTACCATCCTGCATCACCACCACTGAAGTTCCCAGCTACATCCTGGTGGGGTCTGGTGCCCTTGTGTTTGCTGCACCGTTCACCGACAATTTAAGGGGCAAGCCCGGTCAGCTCAGTACTCACAGGAGCTGTAGATAGCAAACAAGGAAGCCAGCCCCCATAGGAAGCCAGTCAAACCAGCGTGTGATGTCAGTGAGTGTACTTTAAATGCATATAAAACAAAATCATTTCTTAGGAAATGTACATAATTATACAGTGTACATAGATTTAGTTGAGAAGGTATTAAAGTTTGAACAAACTTATTAAGGTGTACTACTAGTACGGCTGCCACTATTACTACCACTACTTCGGCTACTACTACTACTACTACTACTACTACTACTACTACTACTAATAATAATAATAATAATACTACTACTACTACTAATACTCATTACTTCTACTACAACTCCACCAATTTTTACTACATCTTTCATGTCCGAAGATGGTAGGTGAGATTGGGGGTAGTTGGAACATATTCGACAAAAAAGGCTTTCAAGTCCAAATAGATTTTATTCAAGAAATAATAATAATAACAAATAAATAATAGTTTTATTTTATTGAGCGCACAAACCGTCCGGAGAAACTGATGGCGCTAGCGCAGCAACAGCTCTTTTGGAAATAATTTTATGCACGTACATTACAAACAGCTACTTAGATGTCAAAAAGAAATCTTAAATCACTACAAGTACCATCCTGCATCACCACTGAAGTTCCCAGCTACATCCTTGTGGGGCCTGGTGCCCTTGTGTTTGCTGCACCGTTCACCGACAATTTAAGGGGCAAGCCCGGTCAGCTCAGTACTCACAGGAGCTCTAGCAAACAAGGAAACCAGCCCCCATAGGAAGCCAGTCAAACCAGCGTGTGATGTCAGTGAGTGTACTTTAAATGCATACAAAAGAAAATCATTTCTTTAAAATACGGCTACTGCTTCTATTATTACCACTACTACTACTACGACGACGGCGACGGCGACTACTACTACTACTACTACTACTACTGCTGCTGCTGCTGCTGCTGCTGCTACTACTTCTTCTTCTACTACTACTTCTATTACTACTACTACAACAAGAACAACTACCACTTCTTTTACTACTACTACTACTACTACTACTACTACTACTACTACTATTATACTACTTATATACTACTACTACTCCTATTACTACTACTACTCCAACAATTATTACTACATATGTCATTTCCGAAGAGGGTAGGTAAGATTGGGGGTGGTTGGAAGAGATCCATGGCTGTTTATTCCAAATAGATTTTATTCAAGAGATAATAAGAATAATAACAAATATATAATAATAGTGATATAATATTGAGTGCATGCACCGTCCAGAGACGCTCATGTTGCTTGCGCAGCAACAGCTCCTTTGGATACGAAATTTTATACACGTACATTACAAACAGCTACTTAGATATAAATTGAAATCTATATCACTTCAAGTTTCATTCTGCATCACCACCACTGAAGTTCCCAACTTCATTCACATTCTGGTGGGGCCTTAAAGTAATATTCCACGCTTCTCATAATGCTTCTTCATTTGCAACTTTCCTATTCACAGATCACCCGAGCTATGGCAGTATCCTCCACGACCGCTGCGGATACCATGACAAGGGTGTTAGCATGCGACATTTGCAGCGTATACATCCTGGAAGAACCAAGGTATCTCAAATGTCCCCACACGTTTTGCACGGAGTGCTTAATGGCTGTCTTGAGACTAACAGACAGTAAAGAAGACAGCTGTAGAGTCATCTGCCCTACTTGCCAGGAGATCACTCGGTTCTCTATAGGAGACGTACGAGCTTTTGTAAGAGATTCGAGCAAGATTGCCATCTCTCGGAAGACCCTGGCTGCTAACGAAGGCACACCCTTGACTCATGGGTCAACAAAATCCCGTTTCTCCTGTAAATGCTGTATTCTGATATAAATAACAAGACTTTGTTTTCGTTTCGTGCACGTAAGAATGGAACCATATAGTGTGACGTTTTTGGAGTTTTTTTGCTTTGCATTAATTATTATGAAAAGGCTACCCTTGTTGATCGGCGTTACAAACTTTAAAAGAAATCTCGATTCAACCACCTCTTTCCAACTGCACCCGAAGATATGAGGCTCCAAAGCAAAGAAAAGGATACTGCAGAGATAATTTAAGACGTATGGACTGACTTTGTGTTAGTCTAGTAACCTACTTGATCAAGCTGATTAATGAACCGTGATTACCAAAAAGGCATGTCTGTTTATTATGATGTATACATTGTATTTTTTTTCAAGTATAGATACGTTATGAAATTAAAAATGAATTTCCATCATGATCAAATAACTCCAATTAATCGAACGTCTTTACAATATAAATTATATTTTATAGCAATCTCACTCATTCAAAATGCAGATTACATAATGATTCTGGTGTTGAGGTTTTTTTCTCTCTCTCTCTTCTTTTCATGTTCGCGAACTCAAATTTCATTTGATTTTAGTTTGTTAATCAAAATATTTTTCTTTCGTACGAGCAATTATTCACTGATATCTAGCCATAAACTTAAAATTTCCATTAAAATAAAAAAATGCCAAAATATGTATCATTGCAATATGTATGAAAAATATGACCTAATTGCATCCTCGCCTGTTTCTCTTTCTTCCACCATCAATTCATTTTCTCCCCCCCCCCCCTCTGCCTCTCTTCCACTATTTCTATTGCTCTCTGCTTTCCAATTCATTTCATGTATCCACTCATCTGTGTTCCGATAAGTTTATTCTTAGCCAATAAATGTGAACATTATATGCATGTATTTTTTTATAATTCTAAGTTATCATGCCTTGCCATTTGTCACACAAAGCATAGCTGGGTGTGATCCTCCCTCTACCCCCCTCTCTCTTTCTCCCTCTTCTCTTTCCCTTTTTCTTCTATCTTCATCTTCCTGCCCTTTTCTCTTTTTCTTCTACATCTCACATCCCATCTCTCAGCTCTATCTGTCTCTCTCTTTCTCTCTTTACAAACACACCGCCTTAAACCCATATTATACTATGTTTTACAATCTAATATCAGGTATAACTTTACAAATTTCTCAAAAAATAATACAATATGATCATGGTAACACATTGGGTATATTTACATGTATTTTGCACATCGATTTGAATTTATTTATGATAAACCTTGTAGCAATAATGTCTATATTAAAATTTGTTCGTAGTAATGTTATTTTACCTTGTTATTGATGATTTGTTTGAAATGAAAACTCTTGCATAAATAGGCGGCTTTTGCCACAAAGAAAATATTTCAATAAACCATTTTGGATCGAACTGAATGTTGTACTTTATCTACTTAATATATCAATCTCAAACAGCTCAATTAATTTACTGTTTAATGTATTATTTATTGTTTGAATTAAATTTTGTCAATATATGAAGCTAATCGCATGCAGATATTGAATTTATTTATGTGTTAATATTGATCTTTTTAAAAAGTTTAATCCCCACATTTTCTAAATATTTACAATACTTTCATAAATTCCCATTGAAACTATCCACAGTCAAACGTATTTCATCATTATTGCTATTCCATATTTTGTCATAAACATTCAACAACTTGACATCATCAGCCAACCTAATGATTGTTCATGAGAAATGCCTAGAACTGTTTCATCGGAATTATGCAAGCCTTTAAAATTTAATAACTTCGTATTTGGTGTCAGATTTTGTTGAAATTTTCAGCATTTTTCTTTGTGAACTTTACTCTATTTATTTAGATATCAATATTTTCAGCCCGAAGCATCCCTTTAAATATTTTCTCCGCTATAAAGAATGAGACAGTTTAAGCGCCATGTAATCTTCATTAACGTATATGTATTTCGTTGGCGGCAATATGACATATAAGGCATTTGAGGCATATAAGACATACAAGGTATATGACATAATAAGGCATCATACTATTAGAAAAAAATATATCATACTGGTGTCAAAGGTGGTGGGATACAGATCGTATATAGAAAAGAGAGCACAAGTAATAGATGATCGCATGTCTTCGCTTGCCAAGGTTACCATTGGAGTACTTCAACACTCAATATTAGGGCCGTTAATGTTTTCAATTTACATCAATAGTCTTCCATTGACTTTTACTGATCTCGAATGCAAAGTACATATGTATGCACATGATACCGTCTAGCTTTTTAGAGCAAAAAAATGTTGATGAATTACAAAATGACATGCAAGTTGGTCTACAGGTGGCAAAAAACTGGTTTACAAATAATAAGGTGACACTGAAACTTAAAGAAAACCAAATTCATGTTACTAGGCACTCGAAAAAAAATATTAAAAAATCATAATCTGCATTAAATGCTCTTCAATGGGCACATCTAGAGCGTTAAGAAATTTAAACATCTTGGTGTCATGCTTGCTGAACAATTAATATGGAAAGGGCACATCGATTGCACAGCCAGTAGAGGATATCAAAGAATAGGGTTTGTAAGATAATCTGCAAAACCGGTTTTACCAAATGAAATTTTTAACATGCTATGATGATTCTTAATTATGCAACTTCAAGATTATTGCGATGTTGCATGCCTCATCGACAAGTCTCGATAGATTTGTAATGTTTCACAATAGAATGGCTAGAATGATTCTGGGTGCACATTCACGAACTCACATGGATGATATGTTTAGAGAACTAAAGTGGCAAGAACTGCCCGTTCGATGAAATCAGAATGATCCAAGCATAAAAATACCTGCATGATCTTGCACCTGATAATTTAAAATGTATCTTCTTGAAATTGAAGGAAATAAAGATTTCTCTATATATCGTATAAAACAATCAAAATATATGAAGGAAAATGACTTTAACATAGACTTGAATAGATCAAGAGAGAGCATTCTTTAATATCATCGGGAAGTTTGGTCCGTAGTTGAGGGACTGCATCAGTGGCGTACCTAGGGTTGTCCACGGGGGGAGGATTCGTCCGCCAAAATTTGAAAAGCAATAAAAAGGTCTTTAACCACATTTCAACCACAAATACAGGCTTTCGTATCAGACAAAAATTTGACAAGCACAAAAAAATGGTCTTCAAGTTCAAAGGGGTGGGTCGGGGATCAGTTGTGACTCGACAGGGGGGGGGGAGTCTGCCCCCTCTGCCCCAGTAGGTATGCTTATGGACTGCATATTAAAACGCTCTTTGCCCATATAATGCAGAGTTGCGTGGATTATACACCCTTTTCCCCTAGGATCAGCTCCTCTCCAAAAATGTGCTATCAATATGGGGGGGGGGGGACATCACGTGTAAGCAAGATATCAAGAAGTTGATTTGAATTGACACACACAGTATCTCAAGAAATTATCTTTTGATTGAGCATATTTTTTGCAATAGCTTATAGTCCTTAATTTAGTTTTGATTAAAAGAATTCGGAATTAAATAAATTATTATCTTTGACACATACATAAAGGATTAAGACGCATAAATTAAGTTTTCTATTTAAGCATACTCATTATCATTATTATATCACAGCCATGTCTACAGTACGCGCGCCTAAGTAAGCGCCGGTGTAGCGGCGGATCCGGTGCTACGCAGATACGGTTCTAGGAACACTATCTGTCCGCGGATCGTGTTCCCAACTCCGGTGGATTCAGAAGCAATTTCTCTTCTGCAGATATCGTTCTTGCATTCGTTTCTCGCTCTGCATGCACATGGTACCCATTTCCTTCAAAATCATATAAGACCTATACACCATTCTTATATATGTCTTTTAATAGGAAAATAAAGAATGAGAAAATCAAACCGCGTCGACCCGGCAGATATGGTTCTGAGTAAAGAACGATTCCTGCCGTCGGATGCCGTGTCAACCAGTGGAACCAGATCTGCCGCTACACCGGCACGAGTAAAAGCTTTTCAGTTGTATTTTAAATGGTGTCTTAGTTTCTACGCGCTACGGGTTAAATGATACACCCATAATACAAAGTACTGCACCAGAAATGCATGGCTGGGCGGTTTCGTAGAATTAAATCATGAACAGGTGACTTGTAAACGCACTCATCATCGGGTACATCATCTAGCCTGTTTTTTCAACGATCATAACTCTCTCCTTAACCCTTCATATTCAACCCACATGTAACGTCCTTCACTATAATCGACTTACACCCAACACACCCCCTCGCATACACACCCTCACAAACCACCCCAAAAACCCTCTTATTATATCCAATCTGTTTATTATCATTATTATTATTAATTTTTATTCTATTTCGCTGTCTTTGTGCTCTACATCTCATTTCAAGAATATAGTCCTACCCCCACTGTTGGAGATCTTTGCAACGAGGTATGGATTTTTTTGCTACAGTTCAGTTGATGCCCCCCTCCCATTCACCAAATATCTTGAAAATCCCCTTGAAAGACCATCCTACCTGGTGGTCGGACTTCACTATTTAGCCAAGGGAAATACAAATACGTTTGACAAAGATATCCCCATATTGCACCATCTCTTAACCTTGCGAGAATATTTCTACTATTTACCCACTCAAATCTCGATTTGCCACTCTATTGTACGAATCATGTTTGTCAATTGTGGCCCCAAAACTAGTAGTATTGACAGGGCTCTTACAAAGGAATTTTTTTAATTCACGAGCATTTCAATTGTCAACATTTCTCAATTTCTCTAATTAAATGTTGTCATGTCGCATTATTTCGTGTGAGAGGTTTGTCCCACGGGAAAAACATATTGGGTGTGTCGTATACTTGAAACTCGCTGTATGATCAACATAATAACAGCGTAATTCTGTCATTAATTCAATTCCATTCAGACAAAGATTGATGACGCCCCTTCCATTGTAACTTGATATTTATCATGGAGATCATTGATCGATTGATCGTTTCGGTATCATGTTTGAAAATGGGGCCTGCACCCGCAGCAAATGGGGTGCGTCATTCATTGAACAAGATGGATAAAGTGGATTAACGCGTATATTGACATGGATTGCGGAAAATAGCGTTTAGGAGAGGATATACATGAATACATGCTTATGGGTTACAAACAGAAACAACACAGAATTCAAACTATTTCTTGTGATAAATCTCTGAAGCTTTGTTTACTTCAATTTCATACAACACCAAAACAACGGTGTACATGATACAATAAAGTAAAACCAAAACATACCAGTAGGGGGGGGGGGGTGAAGAAAAACGTACAATATTCCTTTTCATTATTGTGGTATGCGAGTACACGAAAACCACTTTTTCAAGTTTTGTTAGGTTTAAACGTAGATGATATATTTCAAGAGCCTTGTCCACTCATTCAATTAACAAGGTTATAATTATAACATTGTTCTCTGTAAGTACTCCATGTGTTCAAAATAAGGTTGGCAATGTTTGACTTATTTTCTCCCTTTTTTGAAAAAAATGCTTGATTGTTTGACACTGTCAGATTTCATTACAGCTAATCATCATATAACTTGGCTCCTAAGTAAATTTTATTTGTTAAATTATTTTTTCTTAATTGAAAATGGAGATTGAAATATGGAAAATGTCTTGTCATACTACTTTCCACCAATAGAAGGCGTTCACAAAAATATACCCCAAAATCAAGTTTTTGAGCGCAGTGGCTCGGGTGAATACACAAATTATTCCCAAATCACTAATGAAGAATAAAATGAAACTGTATGGAAAATGTCACAAAAGTGTTATTTCAATTCAAAGTGCATGTTGTGTACTTCATTGGCATACCATAGTGCTACTCGCAGATTCCCCACAGGCAGGATGATTGCAGTGCGCAAGTAGCCTTTTCATGCCTTTTATTTTCAATGTCACAGTTAGGCATAACGTATTTTTAATAGACAATTTCTAATTTCGGATACATTATTTAAAAATAATCGTATCCGGAAAAAACATCTCCGGGCGATCACCCCCCCCCCCCTGACAGATACCCTTGCACAATTTGCACGGAATTGTATAACACTTGCTATTTGTCTTACGCATGCGTATGACAGTTTTCATTTGTGTATCTTTTTTTTTTTGAGGGGGGGGGGCTTAGAAGATGTTTCGCCAATATAAAGCTACACTATGTAAATATTGACAAAACTAGTAACTGAATTATATTGGCCCATATACCAAAAATAATACAAATTATATTATTGATGCATGGTACGAGAACTTGTTTTCATTCAGAGAAGCAAGTTTTTTTTCTTACAAATCATGAGGTACATTAACATGAAAACATCGGTAAGGCTGGAAATGAATCTCCATTATCATTTCGCCACCTATACATCGTTCATTTTATCTTCTTATTCGTGGCATTTTAGTGACAGAGTTAATGAATTAGCATGATATATGAAATGTACAAAAACAACATAACTTTCAAAAACAAAAACTTAATTTACAGGGTTTTTTGATGCAATATGAAACGGGGACAAATTCATGATATCTGGTAAAATTGAATTAGAATTACGAACATATAAAACACATTTATATAAATTGTATATATAAAAAAAACTATTACTTACAAATATGGCAACGAAGAGACGGAAACATTTTAAGCACTGGGTTGGCAGCATGTCATCGTCATATTCTAGGAAACATTTCTAAACTCCAAAAGACTTATCTCTTTCTTCAAAATAAAATGCTAGAGTTCGCTATCTCTCCACAAAAACAGTTTGTACATCCCCAGACATATAAAGTACGAAAAGCCATACTCCTGGTAAAACAAGGGTCCTGACCCCAGAAACCTGACATAACTACCCACCATTTTAACTGAAGCCGTTTTGAATAAAGCTGGAACATCACATGGACTATACCATGGTCACATTTGCTCTACGGCTGCCGTACGGTGGCCGTAGATACCTGAATTCGAGAGATTTCTGCGGCGGCCGCAGAAAATCTACGGTGGCCGCAGGGTCGACGTACGGCGGATTCCTACTTTTTACAGGCCGTAGGGGTGGCCGTAGAATTTTAACGCGGAGTTATAACACTTTTTCTTTTCTACGCTCGCCGTAGAAATCAGACTAGCCGTAGGCATGGCGTAGAACGCTCTACGGCGGCCGTACGTCGAGCGTACGGTGGCCGTGCGGCTGCCCTCTTGTTTTTCTTCCCTCCTTTCCCCTTCTCCTTTTGTGTTATCTGCTCGGGAGCCACCAGGCGCGTATTTAGACTTTTGCACCTCGGGGGCCCGACCTATAATTTTGGCCCATATGCATGTGTACTTTTCGAACAAAAAATGGCGACCCCTCCTCGTCAGGCAAACAGGTGGCTTAAATGCATGTTGAATTATCTTATTTCATAATCACATGAAAAAGGGCAAGTGCAGACCACTTTTTTTAAAGCAAAGTATCCATAAATAGGATTTAATACCACTTTTTTTAAGAACAAATGTGACCAGGAAGCACAGATATTGCATTTTCACCAGGGGCTAAATTGGGTAAATTATGACCTTATTATTATTATTATTGTTATCATCATTATCATCATGTTGAGTTAAATGCTAATTTTTGTTGTTTCCTATATAGGGTGTAGTTCTTACTTAAGACTAATGCGTTTATTAACATCTTAACTTTATTCCTACAAACAAGTTAACATGTTTAAGTCAAAATAAATAATGCGAACGCGATTTTTAGCTTGTGTATAGACCTGAAAATAGAATATTCTGATAAATTTTGTAAGCATGAGCAGGATGGGTATTTATCTATCTGTCAGGGCGAGCTGAAAATTGTTTATATTCCAAAATGACCCAAAGTTTGGAAATTCTAAGCATTATTGGTAATCATGAACAGGATCGGTACTTACAAATTATTCGACGCGAGCGCCAAGCGCGAGCTGAACTCTTTTTATATTCCGTTCCAAAACTGGACATTCTACGCAATTTATAGGAATTCATTAACAGGATGTCCATCAAACTAATTATTCGATGCGAGCGCGACGTGCGAATCACCCCAAAGGTCGAATTTGTCCCCCCCCCCTTCCTAGGTCGAAGATTACTGATCGTATAATATTCAGATCAGTGTCAAACATTAATTTGGAGACCCCCCCTTCCTAGGTCGAACATTAATTTGGTGCCCCCGCACTTTTATTACTCCCCCTTTCTCCTTTTCCCTTCTTCTTTTTTCCTTATCTCTTTCTTTTCTCCCTTTTCTGTTTCTCTTCTTTCCCCCTCCTTTTTTTTATCTCCCTTTTCTTTCCCTTTCTTCCCTCCCTCTTTTTGGCGCCCCCTTTTTGCCTACTCAAGGGCCCAGACCCCGAAAACCCACCCACTCCCTCCCGCCCAGATTACGTGTATGGGCGTGGTGCGAAACTGTGAAAATTTCTGAAATGAAATGTCTAATGTAAAATATCATGATGAGTGTGAAAAGCAATTCATGGTATACTCACTGTATAGTTCCCCTGCGGCCGCCGTGAGGGCGCCTTGCGGCCACCTCGCGTCTGCCGTAGAATTTGTCAAAAACCTACGGCCAGCGCAGGGTCGCCCTAGGGCGACCGTACGTCATGATTTCAAGGACTTACGTCAGCCGCATATTTTTTTTCTCCATAAATTAAAAAATACGCCGTGCGGCGACCGTAACATATGTGACCGCTAGAGTAAGTGGCCGTGGAAATTCTGAGGCGACCGTAGAATTACTACTTGCCGTAGAAATTTTAGAATCTACGGCGGCCGTAGCAAATGTGACCAAGGTATAAGAAGCAGTTCAATAAAGATATTCCAGTCTCTTTGATCATGAACCTATTCGGGTGCAGAAGGCGCTCTTCTCGAGTTCATTGTAAAGACCTCTGCCATTGTCGCCTTAATAGCATTCCTTTTACGTTTCTTCCCCTTAATCCCATAGTTCCTTTTGTGAACTCGGTTTTGATTCAAATTCGAGTCTCCACCCTTTCACACGGTAAAAATAAATCCCTAATATAAATGATGATTCCAGTGAAAAATAAGGCTAATGACGACATTTAGCACATATGAAACCAAACTAGAACATGACTAGAATCAAGATTACAATCGCAATTATTATTACAATGATGATTCAAGATTCACGTGTGAAAAGGCCCTCAGAGTAGCCAATTGTGTTAAGAGCGGCTAACAAACAAAAAGAAAAAAATCGCCTTCCCTTGATTTCAGCAAAGAGATAGACCATGGTCGCCTTTTCACACGTGAATTTTGAATCGTCATTGTAATGATGATTGATTACGATTTGTTTTTCCGTGTGAAAGGACGGTAAATTAAACCAGACTTCAGAATACGTGTCAATAATATGTCCTCCTAAGATAGGCCGATAACTTACTGATTTTTTAATACGGTCCCATCAGATTTCCCTATATCGCTGCCAGATTTACACCAAAAAGCATTTATAAAAGAGCATGATCTCCTCAATATAGCATCGTTCATGGGGAATTCAAAAATATATGAAAAGAGTAAAAATGAAAACTGCATAAAGATGGACGAAATCAAAAGGAAGAATACTTAATAGGATCAATTAAATGATCACCATCAAAATGATAATACAAACAATAAAAATCCAGCTTCCTTGCAATATCCCAGTCGTTATCCAAAAGGAAATACTATGGGCAACTTTTAAACCGGTTATAAAACTTTTATAACATCTCTATTTGATATTAATAGATGCCTGGATGAATTAGTAATAACTATATGACCTGTAAAGGTTTCACACACTATGTCGAATCAGTGATGCCCTAAATCCAAATTTCGACATTCACGGTAATTACTTTGCCTATATTTACATGAACATTTGATAAATTGTCAATACCTTATAATAGCATAAATATTTTTCTTTCATGACGGAATTGCCAGGAAAGTTGCATTGCTTGGATAACAAATAGGTATTTCATGCAAATTCCTAAACCCTATTGTAAAGACAACATTAAGTATTTTACGAGAGAAAAGACTGAATCATTCATATTCTTTTTTTCAAACAAAATTTATCAAATACAAAATAAGGATTTTACTGGAAAGAGCATGGTAGTTCCATCCCTGATACCCCCACCTCTCTCTCTCTCTCTCTTTCTCATTTTATGTAACAATTAAATGTAATTTGTAATTTTCTAATAGAAAACGTTATCGGTTTGTTTATGATTTGCGTCTGGCGCAGAGCCATCAACGTAGTAAATCGTATCGTACCCGTTCCCGTTCGGACCAACCACCGACACTATGCGAGAATCTGAGGCACTGTCATTTGCTCGCTCTGGTTCCAGGGAATACAGATTAGATGTACCATTTTCTTCTATCCCTTTACTGCCAAGGTTGTCAAGTCCACCAGACTCTTCATCAACATCACTGATGGGTATGAGTTCTCCCTTTTGCCTCCTCTCTTGTTCGGCGATACGGACGCCGTAGTCCTCTCGGTTGCTCTTTGCAAGTACAAGACAAAACGAGAAGAAAAGGAGAATGAAAGCTACACCAGCTAGAGAAATACCAATAGACAATGGGATGATGTAATTCGGGCGTGATTCGGTCCCAGCAGGTGTAGACGCACTGGTGCTTGGACGACCCTCTGTACGTCCCTGTGATGCTGTCCTTTGAGACATTGTTTGTTGTCGTACAGATATCGGGGAAGAATTGGGAGCAGTGTTTCCTGAAGTGTCTGTTGTTGTTAATGGAGATGCTACAGAAGACGTTTCAGGTGACACGTCATCAGTAGTAATCAGACTTTCATTTTCAGTTGTAGCTTCTTCAGTTGTCAATATATTTTGGGATGCATGTAACGAACTTGTTGACATTAAAGAGTAAGCACTTAAAGATGTGAGCTCTAAATCATTTGATGTTGAAGGCTCCATAGTCAACTCCACAGAAGTAGATGCTTCATTCAATGTAGAACCTGTTGGAAAACTAGAGGGACTTCCATCTGACTCTGGTGTTGTAGAAAAGGATTCGGTTTGAGAGATCGGCAATGACGAAGAAGGGAATGTATTATCTTTACTTTTTAAAGTTGTGGATATCGCATCTGCAGTTGAAAGCATAGATGATGTAAAACCCGATGTCGACGATTCCACTTCCCGTGTCGTGAATTCCATTAACATTGTGCTGCCCTGACTAACTGAGCTTGCAGTATAAGTTGAAGGTAGGTGTGTCGAAGATGCCGCATCAGATGTCGATCCTGGTCTTGAAGATATGATAGTCGTCGCCGTTTCGGTTTCAAAGGAATTAAAGGTTACAGAAGATGTGAATGTATTTTGTCTTTCATCCGTGCTAGATTGTGCAGCAGATGGCACCGGCGTTTCGTTAGTGGAAGATATGACATTAGACGTCAAAGTCGTCTGCGTTGGCTCCTGACTGGTAGCGTTGAAAACTACAACTCGAATGACGTAGAATCCTATGAATTGATCAAATGAATCCGTTAGTAAAACGCTATACGTTCCTTCATGTTCCATCGTAACACGAGATATGATGAGTTGCCCAACGTTATTTACTGAGTAGGAACCAATAATGTCACCTTTGGAGAGTGTAACACCTGCAGCCGTCTCCCAACTCACATTCAAATTTATTCCATTAGGTATGCGAGGGAAAATGACGTTCGTTTGACCTTCTGTGAAGAAGAGCTCTTCGGGTATAATAGAAGCTGTTGGAGTAGGACTTGGCATCATTTCAGTTCTGCTTCGCGTAGTATCTGTGGATGACAAAACAGGGATGCTTGTTAAAGATAGCGTAGTAGCATCAGACCTGGTAATCAGTGTTGGTGTTTCTGTTTCAAATGAACTGGTTGCGGAAGAACGGTTAGGCTTGGTATCTGTAGTTTGTCTGAAATCCGAGGTGAATTCTGACGATGGGGTCCCACTTATGCTAGAATTATTTGTCGATGTCATAGGAGTTTGAGTTGGTTCTTGACTGGTAGTGCTGTAAACGATCACTCGAATGACATACAGGTCTATGAACTCTCCAAATGAGTTCGTCAGCAAAACACTGTACGTTCCTTCATGCAATTCTGATACACGAGATATCAGAAGTTGGCCAAGGTTATTGACGGAGTAGGAACCCACACTATCACCTTTAGAGAGCGTGGATCCATCGGACGTTACCCAAGCAACGTTTACACTGATTCCATTCGGTATACGGGGGAAAACGACATTTGTTTGACCCTCTCTTAAGAATAACTCTTCCGGGTATGCAACTGTTGTTGGAATAGTTCTTGAAGTTGTCTCCGGAACATTTTGTGTTGTACGTTTAGTTTCCGTGGATAAAATTGATGAAATATATGTTGATATTTCTCGGGTAGTGAAGTTATCACCAGTGTTGGAAGGATTCGATGTGGTTCGTATAATCGTCGAGTCAGTAGACGGGTTGGCATTAGAAGATGGTATTGGGGAATTAGATGTTACGATTTGGGTCGGCGTATATGACGCTGACATTTGTGTTTGCGTCCCACTATCCGATCTCCCTGAAAGCGTACTTAAATCAGGTGTGATAGGGGTCCGAGATTCAGATGTTGATTCCGTGCCTGAGACTTGCGTTGTGGGCTCGGAGTACTGCACTCGAATGACATTCAGATCTCGGAGATAACCATCTGCATCAATAATGGACACTGTATAAGTTCCAAGATTTTCGTCCTTCACTGGTTGTATGATTAGTCTTCCATCATCGGTTACATTGTAAAGCCCTATTGACTCGTCCTTTCTTAAGGTTAGCCCGTCTGGTGTTATCCCCATTACATCAGAACTGTTGGTAATAATATAACGCGGTGAAAGAACAGCTTGAACAATTTGTGTAAGTAACACAACGAAGAAGTCTTCATCTGGTGCATCCGAGGTAGGCATAGTTGATCGATTACTGGTGGACTCGGATGATTCAGTTGGCTGTGAAGAACTTACTGCATTCGTGTAGTTGGAAAATACGGACGTAAAACCTGTTGACATTGCTTCTACTGACGTGGTTGCATTGGTGGTGTCTGTTGTTGTTAAGTCAGGAGACCCCGTTGAGGGGGTCATAAGTTCCACGCGGATGATATTAAGATCTATAAGTGTGTTGTCGAGAGATGTAATCGTTGCGGTGTAAACTCCGAGGCTTGTATCTTCAACAGGCTCTATCAGAAGATGACCATCGGATCTAACCTCGTAAGGACCGGTCGTATCATTCTCCGCCAAGCGTTCACCATCAGGTGTTACCCAAATGATGTTTACCTCGACGTCAAATGGGTATCTAGGTGACAAAATGGTTTGATTTCTAGAATATAAAATAACAGTGAAGTAATCCCTATCAGTAACAATTTTAGTCGTTGTTATAGTTGTTGTTTCTTGTTCAGATTCGTTGGTAGTTGTCTTTTCTTCAATGGGTATAGTAGCAGTCCCTTCAGCGGAAGTAGTCACGACTACAGTTGTTTGAGAAGTGGTTATCTTCGCTGTAGGTTTTGTTGTAGGTAACATAAAAACCACGCGAATAACATTTACATCCAAGACTACCCCATCGTTGTCGGTTATGACAACTGTATACACTCCAACCAAAGATTCAGTCATCGGTTCCACTTTCAAGAAACCATCATTGGAAACATTGAATGGAAAGAAAGTTTGATTCTTGGTAACACGCGTGCCATCTGGGGTTACCCAAATGACAACCAGATTTTGCGAGTTTGGATATTCTGGAGAAAGCACAACACTTTCTAAAGAAGTGATTGAAACAGTGAATGAATCCCTGTCAACAACATCGCTTTTCGTTGATAGTAATGGGTCGAGAGTAGTTCGTCTACTTGGAAAACTAAAATCTGCTGTAGTCTTACCTTCCCTAGGGGTTACACTTGCAGTAAATGATGTCCTGGATGGCCATTCACTCGAAACAGCTCTCGTACTTCTCTCCAATGTGGTAGTTGACTCCGATGATATTTGAATTCTAAATACTTTAAAGTCCAATTCCAACCCCGACATATCAGTGACAAATACAACATAAGTTCCAACGTTCATATCACCTACTGGCATGATCTGTAGATCTCCATCGGAGGAAACGCTGTATGGGTCACTTGTGTCGTTCAAAAATAGGATTTGACCGTCAGGGGTTACCCATCGGAAAATTACATCGACTTGTCTTGCTGGTTTTGGTGAAATAAGTACTGCCCCATTCCGATCTACAAGAATGATACCAGAGGGGTCTGCCGATGAAAATATCTGCCCAGTCACAGGTTGTGAAGAAGGGGGTGTTGAGCGCTGTGGTGGGGCAGTTGATCCCTCTGTTGACGTACTTGGAGAAAGGCTGCTTTGAGAAGTCATTTTGGTGCTAGCATCAGTTGTAAATGTCCTTGGCTGAGTTGGAGCTGAAGTAGATGGAGCATTTGTTGATAACAGTGACGGAATATCAGACTCTGCTGTTACCGTTCCTGGAGATGATGGTTGTTTGCTTTGAGGAGTTGCTGTGCTTTTAGCGTAAGTTGAAAATTCTGTTGACGCTAAAGTAGTCATGTTAGTGGGGAATCTCACACGAACAATTACTGATGCAACAACGATATTACTTAAATCTATCACAGACAGCCTATATATCCCTTCATCAGACATGATGACACGATTAATTACAAGAGTACCATCAGTCGAGACAGAAAATCTATCAATACTTTCATTCTTTTGGATTCGAATTCCAACTGGTGTTATCCATATAAAATTGTAATCTTGTGGAAATTGAATATTTGGTAAAATGGACCCTATTCCGCCCAAAACAATGACAACTTCATATGATTCTGTTTGACTTTGGATGGTTGTTCTTACATCCTGCCTCAAAGATACACGAACAACTGTTGAAGTTACTACTGTATTATTTAAATCGATCACTGAAAACCTATATATCCCAGCATCAGATTCAATTACAAGATTGATTTCTAGACTACCATCGGTTAACACAGTAAATCTGTCGACACTTTCATTCTTTTGAATTCGGAACCCCCCTGGAGTTATCCAAATGTAATTATAACTTTCTGGATATTGGTTATTTGGAATAATGTGTCCTAAAGTTCCCGGAACTATATCCGCGTCGTATGAATTCGACTGTGATGACAGCGTGCTAGTCCCTGCGGCATCCGCTGTTGTCATCGGTGTAGAGTTTGATCTTGATGTTGAAGATATAGACTCGGTGCTTTGGGAACGTGGGGTTGTACTTTCCGGCGGAACAGAGAGTTCCAGTGAAATAGTTTCAGTTGCGACAATATTTCGACCATCTAAGACGTCACAGATGTATTCCCCTACATCAGCTGGGGATGCAGAGAGGATCAAAAGATCGCCGTCTGACGTTACCTGATGTACTTCGTTTGCTGTGCCTGGGGGCAAAAAAGTCCCTCCAGGTAGCTCCCAGGATATTTGCCAATCTGGATTCGATTCAGCTGGGCACACAAGCAGGACACTGCTTCCGAGGGATCCCATAGAAGTGCATTCAAGATCAGTTGCATTTAAAACGGACAGTGGTGTATTAGCCAAAGCAACTGGGCTCGCACAGGTTATTGTATTGGTCTCCAAAGTTGACTGCAACCATTTAATATGGCAATCGCAATGCAATGGGTTTCCTGTAAGATCAATACGGACTAGGTCCATGTCTTTCTCAAAACTAAAGACTGCCCTGTAGAGAGTCGTGAGACTATTTCCGCCCAAGTCTAAAATTGACAAGTCCAAGAGTTCCCCGAAAAGACGACGAGGGAGAATTGATAATGAATTCGATGCGAGGTTCAGTTCTGTTAGGTTGGTTAGGTTCTGAAAGGTATCGGATGGAAGAAACTCGATCACATTATTTGCCAAATTCAGGACACGAAGACCCCCAAGTGCGTCAAAATTAGAGGAATTCACAAATCGAATGCGATTGGATTCCATGTTCAAAACCTCCAAGCTGCTAAGGTGCTGAAATATATCACCCGATATTATCGATATAACATTGTCTGCTAAACTCAAATCAATCAATCCCGAAAGATCTTTGAATGCATCCGTTGATATATCTGACATGTAATTAGTGCTCATATCCAAATGCGTGATATTAGATCCCGAAAGAAAATTATTTGGTAAAGACCGGAATCTGTTGCTAATGAGATTGAGTCGACGCAGATTTGGCAGGTTAGCAAAGGCACCCTCGGTGACATGATCAGCAGACGTACCCTCGACTCGTAAGAACTCTAACTGCGGAATTCCTAGGAGTAGGCTCTCATCGATCACCGTCATGGCTCCGGCACGATAAATCCCCAATGAAGTGAGATTCTCCAGCGGTGCAAAGGCACCGGGCTCGATATATTTGATATTACGTGATATGATGTTAAGTTCCATTAGGTAGGGAAGTCCTCCAAGATCTGAAGCGGATATGTTAGTAATGTCATGTGAGAGCAGTGTCAATACAGTGGTAGTGCCGGGTATCCAATCGGGTATTCTCCCATCTGGCAGTGCTGGTAGACAGGTTAACCTGAAATCGTAGCACTGGCAATCACTGGGGCATGTCTGGCCAGCCACCCCGTTCTCGTGTATCGTGATCAGCAGAAGAATCAGTGTCTTGATGAGCACTACAACGCCATACGTATGCTGCTCCATCATGGACAGACTCTGCAATAAATAGGAAAAACGATATCTTAGGAATCACATGCTCAAAATTGCAATATTGTTTGAAATATTATTGTAGTATTGACCGTAACTTTCGGGAACACTCCCTTCTTGTAAAATCGCGTCTCTTTCATATTGCCTAATGCCCGTGACAATAAGCCTAGCGATTTATAGCAATACAGAGGATTTCAACCGAAGTTTGCACAAAATTACGAACGGAATAAATTGTAACACCAGCTCTTGAAATAAATCCTCAAGTATTTTGAGGGTACAGGGCCAAGAACATTTTGTCAAGGAACAGTTGTTCTTAACTCAGCTGTCGGTAGCACATTCCGGTATGGAAATTCATTTTCTACTTTTGAGGGCAACCAATTGAGTTTTGAATCACAATGCTAATATATTTTATATGGGCACGTCATCTGTAATGAGCTGATAATTTGATATACATCTTTAAAAGATATTCTTGGCGAATAAAAGAATAGAAAGGAAATAGAAACATAATAAAGAGAAGAAAAAGATTATAATTATTTTGAAACTTGTTTTAAAATCAGATTTAAGACACATATAATAAAGCCTTTGTCTTATATATCATGCAAATTTTGTTGTATTCAACAAAATAAACAAGGTCTCCCCTTCAACTGTGTGGTTTAAATGATAACGATGGTTGACGATGAAATTATACCAATGCACTGACAAGAAATAGATGGCAAGGTCCACAAAGCAGGGGTTGCTGTGATTAAAAAAGGATATAGATTTAGTAAAGAATGCAGTGATAACTAATCGTGAAAGAAAACCTTTGGCCAGTAATATTGTTATTGTACTGTTATTGTTTAGGACAGAGACTTTTCCCATTATAAGATCTGTAAATTGTGAATATAAAAATCCTTTTAATGTAGTTAACTTATATGAATAGGATTCTAATAATTAAACACTGTAAAAGGAAACCGATAGCTGATGAATGGTTTATACTTATAATTCACCCGGTTCTTGTAATGGACTTACTTTCACACAACCCCCCTTGTTATGGATATTCATGGTAATTGTTAAAATACACCTTATTTTTTGTCTGACATCTAGAATCAAAAGGGTTGCCAAGGGCTACGGTACTGTTTTAAAAATTACTAATTTTTTTATTCAATTTTAAAAGCAGTAATGAATGCATGAACAGTACCTTAGAAATATCTTTTAATTGTTTATAAAATATAGATATCCTTTCTGTGCTCGATGGAACAAAAAAAAACTATTAACGTACTGTTGTGAAAAATGAAAATTCATATACTTACATGGTAAATAATTCTTTAAAAAACGCCTTCATATATTGCAATGTGATATATACCCGTTCTTGTAAGTCACTTTACACTCCTCAAATCAAATGATCATGATGCTGTTCTTTGCCAATTATATATGGATTATTTAAAGCCTAGGCGTCGTCTTTGGATGGAATTCTCCTTTTCAGTTGTATTTGTTTTTGTCAATTTTCCATAGTCGTCATCTTCATGATTGGTCAACATTCAGACTCTTTACTTAGAAGGAAGGCGTCTAAGAAGGTTCAAAGGTACTTCCTTATAATATTTGTACTTTTTTGCGTCATAGAAAGGGGTGTTGAAAGACTCGGCGTTGGGGTAAAAATAAAGTGTTCTGTCATTTATGAATTAAGTTAATCTCAGCTTGTCCCTTTTCTCTCTTATCCTCTCTTCCACTGCATATCCACCTTCTCTCTCCCACTCTCATTTCATTCAAGCGACGCCTTTTCCAAACTACACAGCAAAAACCATGGTGTTAACCGGTGTACATAGAGGACCACACCAGTTATTCTACACCGGTGTACAAAACTTAATTACTAAATCAGCACTCTGAAGTGCAGTCACTATACAAGCTTCTTAAATGATAAATTAGCACTATATTTTAGGGTGTATATATAAATACAAAACAACTGATATCGAAATACGTTTATTTATTCATATTATTTTAAGTCAATTAACTTTTATTCTATTGCTAAAAAAGTGAACATATCTTGCTTGTACCAACATCTACAGAGAACCGATAGAAGATTTATATCCTCGTAATTATTCACACAAAAAAGGGTTTACCGACCATCTTAATGTCACTTCTGAAAGTTTACATGGATACGTTAGCTATCTTTGGAAATAAATTCTATAGTAGCTGATGGAATTCAGACTAACCCTGCTTAGAAAACTTAACAGATTGAAATGATATATGATAATATATATATGATAATATTTAATCAGGTTAAGACGCCCAGTTTGCATTGGTTCAAAGAGTGTTATATGAAAAAAAATGTAAACGGATCAGATTAAAGAGATTCTGCTGTTATGTCTGTATATATAACAGTGCAATATTTGGCTATCAGGCGTTATGATTAAATATTGCCTCAGCTTCTCACTATTGTACATTCTGTAGAGGAAAGGTCAGAAGACATACGGTACCATGTAGTCACGGTGGCTCTAATATGACGATGACTTAAAAAAAACTCCAAATAAATCAAAAAGTAAAATGTTCAAGTTGATAAACAAAATTATTCTTTAATTATATCATGTCAATTATAGGAACCGATTACGTCTTTCATTTATGAACTTTCAAAGGTATCCAAGAGTAGACGTAAATTGGTACAATTTTCGCCCGAAAATGTTTGAATAATCATAACAGTATATTTATCATACCTACCAAACAACATTGTTTAATAATGTTGAACATTCTCTTGGAAGCTGAGGGGTATTTACACTGGTTTTGAACTAACTGACGGATGGTGCATTGCTTAATAATAAAGGAAAACTATTCTAATGTTTGGGTGGAATATTATCGTGATATAGAATCTATAGAGGGGTAACAAAAGCAACATGAAAGTCAATACAAGTCATAATGGATCTGCTCTCTCCATATTTATCTCCAAAAGCAAGTAGACTTAGCTTACGTGTTTAGGAAGGTTTTGTGGGGTGTGTCACGAATGACATTTTTTTTCTCCAAAGTTTCATATTGTTTGTGTATTGGCAGAATATGCTAAGGTATTATGTGCTCCTGAGGGAACATAAGCATTTGGGTGTAGGAGACGGGAAAAAAATCAGTAAAAGAGATATAAAGGAATAAAAACATGCCAACGAAATACAGTGAACACAAACTTATGAAATATGATTATTGGAAGATGAGGAAGCTTTAAAGAATTAGGAAAAAAAAGGAAACGTAACAGAAGAAGGAAAGGAATTAAGAAGAGAAGGAAAATGAAAAAGAATAGAATGATGATCAAATTAAAAAAAAATGGCAAGAGGGTGATGTTTGTTGTGAATCTACAACTACGGACAGAAAAAAGAATAATTGTAATGAAAGTGATGTGTAATATGTTCATAAATGTATTACCTTATACATAAGTGTTTAATGTAAAACGACTTTTGTGATTTTACAATAATCACTAAAATACGAGTAAAGGCCTAATTGATCGTGATTATTTTGTGCAATCACTGATAAAAAAAATGTCATATAATTTCTCGTCGTTGTTTAACCAATATCACTCTGATAATATTCACATCGAAACATAGTTTGGTACAACACGATAAAAACTGCCAATAATCAAATGACCATGAGATTACCCCCAAATACTTGCATATAAATAATATTACATGGGCGTCAATCGGCTATAGGGAGAGGGGAGGGGCGTCAGTTAAAAATTAAAAAAAATGTACCAGTTCTACCACAAAATGCTAGGATAAAGAAATTTCGTAGAGAAGCATATCAGCAGCTACCTAATAATTATGCATAATATTTCTAATAAAGAATGTTTATAATATAAGTTTGTTTGCCATTATATCTAAATCACGGAAAACTCGGACATGTCGGAAGCAAATCGTTTTCATACTAGACAATGGATTGACGCCCATTTGATAAATTCAACAAAACATGCCCCATATTTATTTATATAATAAAGTATTTCATACTTAGATGATTGTCATAATATAGTAATAAATGTTATCAGACTTTCAATATGTGTACATATTGTGAAAATCCGACGCATATCTCCGTTTTTCTATAGTTTTATTGTTTGGTTCTGTCTTGCGGCAACAAAAACAACTGGTGCCTTTGGGTTGTACACCACAACAGTTCTTCTCAGGACCGAGAACCATACAAAGTGACATGAAAAAGAATGTCCCGTATGTCCAGCTCACGCCCATGATTAGAGCGAGGAAGACGCCGATCTGTTGGTAGGAGAGAACTGTCGCTGGAAGCATACAGGCCCCAGCCACGATGGTGGACAATGCAGCAGTGGATATGGCGGCAGTCAACTGCTTCATGGCATGAAATGACTTTGCAACACGATCACCAGTCGGTGCGATCCGATAAGCAACACCGTAATGGATTGTGAAGTCAACGGACAGACCAACAGCTAAGGACATGATGGTGGCCTCCAGGATATTTAACTCCCATCCGATGAAGACCAGAGAGCCTACAGTCACGAAAACCGTTCCTGATATTGAAAGAATGGCGAAGAGAGTGATCAGGACATTCCAAGTGGTGAAAAGAAGCACCAGGGCGGCCACGCCAAGAGACATCCCGATGGAGAAGGGGAACCCTGTTACGAGGCTCTGTTGTAGATCAAAGAAATACAGCTGGTTCTCACTGAAGCTTACAAACCAGCCATGCGAAATCGATTCTGGAGCCTTGTCCATCTCTGTCCTACTCCACTGGTTAATTTCGTTCCAGAAAGTATCAATGCTTTCATAGTTCAATGAATATCTCGTATTACTGGTGAATGAAAGTAACAGGCCGGTTAGTTTCTGTCCTTCACCAAAGCGAGTCATGGGCTCTAAACCTGCTAAAGTCACAAACTTGGAAGCACAATGTTCGAAGAGCTCTGGCTCATAGGGAAAGTCAAACTTCTCGCAACATGGAGAAACGTCCTGGTGAAACAAGGGGTTGTTGCAAGAAGATTCCATCATGATTTCCCTGAAGATATCGATGAAACAGAAATCCTGATGACTGTCCTGCGGGGAGTAGAATGATTGGTTTTTAACATCAGCACAGAAGTTTAGTAGCCATTCTTGGGAATCAGGAGATGAGATGTTGAAAAAGTCGTCCAACACGAGACTACCCCTGTCATCAGGATCCCATGCATTTCCATTGTCCTTCGATTCAAGCCCCCAAACAAACTTCATAGGCATCTTGCCTTGTTCGAGTTGCTCGAAATCAAAATGGTCTACATAAACCTGGTCATACTGCTCAAGAAAATCTGACTTTATGAAAATTTGAAACACTGATTGAGTTGGTAGTTGTAGCCTTGGGTATATGAATATAGCACAGCCTCCACCTATTCCCAGTAACGTGAAAATGATCAGCCAAACGTAGCGCAGTTTGAAAACAATTTGGGGGAGAGCCTTTTCAAAGACGTGTATCGACGCTGTTTCGAGAGCTTGCGTGACTACTTTGAGACTTGAACACTTCAACGAATGGCGATTGCGACACTTCCTGCAACGTAGGTATCTTTCTTCAATGATGACGATGGCAGGAAGCCAGGTCAGAGTGAACAAGAAATTGAAGAGGATAGCACATCCGGAGTACACCGCAAAGCACTTAATGGCTGTGATTGAACTGATGATGCTAAAGAAAAGCGCGGAGGACGTTGTAAAGCTCGTAACAAACATTGTAATCGCTGCATGGTGCAAAGTTTCTTGCAGGATCTTGACCATGTTCTCTTCCCTGTTCGAGTATTTCTCTCCGCACTTTCGCCAAAGATCCATGTAGACAAATGTGTCATCGGCGCCAATGCCAATTACGAGTATTACGGCCAGGATGTTGACAAACGGGAAGAACGGCAGTCCGATGACCACCACGTATACGAAATAGGCCCATACTAACGCCATTGCCATGTCGGCGATAGTCAATAGCGTGATAAATAGTGATCTTGTGTAGAGCCAAATGATGAAGACTGCAACTGCAACTGCCAGGCCTACTAGCTCTATGTCAGAAATCAAGAACGAGGAAAAGAGAAGAAACTTAAACTGTCCACCAATAGCAGTTATTTTCATAAAGTCGTCACGGAGGTCCTTTCGCCCTTGTAACCTATCCGTATACAACTGGCCAGTCGTGGAGCCGTACCCAGAAATAGGGGTTATCATCAAGCTGAAGGAAATATCCAAATCACCTCTTTCAAAGCGGGACGCGGACTCTGACGGCAGTAGGTAGTGGAAGATGTTGTAGACCGCATTTCGGTCTATGCAGTACCGCGGCACTGTCGGGCATGAGGTAAGGGAGCAGCCATACTGGAGGGAACCATTCGCGTAGTGTGGGGCACATTCTGTCAGGAGATCAACCAGGTGTGTGACGTCGTCCTCGGTGGTGTCGTAGCAAGATGCTTTGTTCTGGAGGAGAGCAGCGTACATTCCTAAAGACGCTGGTTGGCAGTTTGTCGGGGGCTCAGTGATGCCTGGGAGGACGTGTTCGTGGAACAGCCGACACATTGAATGGAAGGCGTCAACGGAAAAGAGTGATGTTTGTGGGTTTACGATGGAAAAGACTATCCGGAGGTTGTGCCAATGTAGTCCTGTAAAATGATAGGATATTAAAGACAAATGATGTAATGGCGCTTTTCAGTCTGAATTGTATTAGCTGAAACGGTCTTCATCGGTGCTTTATCATGAGGTACATTTTAAGTGAAAACATAATCCAGAAGGCTGTTAATGATTAAGCCCCTCCCGTCACACTGATCAAAATTTACATCTATTCAATTTAGGTATACATATTTTGTTGCATCCGATTATTTTGTATTGATTAATAAATATTAATTTGGAATGGAAAGGTATTACGTGAAAATTGAAAGCATTTGGCTTTACAATAACTACGCAGGGTGTCAATCATTGCATTGCCATAATTCAGCAAGGGTCGTGTAGTCAAACTTAACTAATAGCAATTGTTATAGGTGTGCTAATAACAACAATAATGATAAAAATAATCATAACGACGACGATTATGATGGTGATGATAAAAAGTAAATAATTATAATGATAATAATAATAACAACAATGATAATAATAATAGTAATAATGATAATAATACAAATCATCATAATAATACTTTCATTACCTGGTTCAACACAAGATTGAATTTGAGCTTGATTTGTCACATTCTCACTCAAAGAAGGTTTTTGAGTAGTAAGACTGTCACCCAACGTAACTACTCTAGTCGACATCGGGACGTCCATCGGCAGCGTCGGCAAAGTGAAATTACCTAGCACACTCCTTCTCGACACCGTGTGGTGGTCATGGTTATTGATGATGTGAAAGTTGTCGTCGTCGGTGATCGTGCTGAATAGCTCCAGTCCCGTGAGACGATCCCGAATAGGGGTGTGTCGCGCTTCGAATCCCTGCAGGAAAATTAGTAATAGAAACGTCCTGGTAATATAAACCAATGCTGCTGCTGCTATTACTACGACTACCACCACTAATAGTAATACTGAAACGTGTCCTTACCCTAATAAATCGCTAAGTCAAATAAATGTGCATGTGCAGAACGAAAATGAAATAGAATTTTAAAAGAATGCCAAAGGGGGGGGGGGACCAAAGACAGGAAGAGAAAAGGACTTGGTTGGATAACACGCATGACTGGAAGAGACTTACCTTTTCAGGATCATCAAACTGTGGAATGTCGTAAAGCGTAAACGCCACAGCGCCAGCTGCGACGGTGAGCAGAATGATGGCCACACAAAACAACACGGGAAAGCGAACGATGAACTTTGAGTACCTGGACACGGCACAAGAAGAAAAAAAACATGAATTACATCTAGTAAACTGTGAAATAATTGCCTGTAATAATTTATGTTTATTACCATGATTGAAAACAATAGAAATCTTATTTAACGATGTCCAACCTACTCGAACTTCTGGCACTACTGGTCCGTATCATAAAGAGTTACAACAATGGCAATTTGGTAATATACTATCGCTCAGTAGCCGACCAAAATCAAGGTTCAAGCTACACTGATGAAAAAAAGTTACAATAATCGTCTTTTTTAAACGGTCCCTAAAACCAAAGTCGATTAGCTGGCACCTAAGCAAATGCACTGATTCGCATTTTCCTTCGGAGAGGACTGAAAGGAAACTTCCATCTACTATTCAAAACGGTACAGTACATTACTTTTTAGCAAGTGTCAAACCCCGTGGATAGTAAGTCTATGGCTGAACTATAATTACACATCCTTCTATTACAACGCACAATGTCTCTCTAAAACTGCCACGCACATGTTCTCCTTAAAAGTTGCTTTAAAAATGTTTCGTAGGCAAATGATATACTCACCAGAACCAGAAGCCTGAGTTCTGCAGTCTCTCCGATTCATCTTTTGCATTATCCTTTTCTGCATGCTTTTTAACATCGTTCGAAGATTTGATCTCTTCGTCTCCTTTAGAATAATACGCAGAGTTTGTGATGCCACTAGTCATTACTGATGTGTGAATGTGAATGTCATGCATAGTAAGATCACCCCCTTCATAATCATCGATGACATCATACACGGATGGGCCCATGCCACCATCTGTGGTATCGAAGCCAACATCGTTAGGGTAGGTGTGGTAAGATGGAGCTTGCGCTTCATTGCACGGGTCATACTTTTCATCAACGGATTCGTCGTAGACAATATTTCCGGCCCCGTGGTAGTTCAAAGCATCGTTTATCGCCGACAGCGTTCTCAGCTTCGGGTCCCGAAAACTCGGAGCCTGATGAGCAAATCTGACGTTGATGCTGTGGTCGATGATGCCATCCATTGGAATTCGACGTCCATCCCGCTTTCGGTCATTTCTAAACGACGACGAGTCAGAATATCGTGGTGATTTTCCACCGAGCCATTGAAGGCGACGACTGTCACGCGAACCTGTTCTTTCCGGAAGTGGATTTCGCTCCAGGTAGGGAGGTTCGCCTAAAGTGTAGGGAACATCTCTTACAAGGATGAATCCATTCTCCTCCCATTGTTGCCGATCTAATCCTGAAAATCATATGAACAGAGGGGGAAAACCCATAAATATTTATTACATGATGTCGAGGATAAACACGAATAAAAAAATGGCAAGACCGAACAATAATGTATAAAATGCAATGTTAAATCATTAATTGATTCAATGGTCGAAAAGATTATTGTTGCTGTTGTGGAGATAAGCACCTACTCATCTTCTGGCTATAGTTGATTGCTTGATTTTCTACAACAACTCTTATTTTTCTTATCAACGAGATGAAGGCTATATCGCCTAGCTATTACATTTGGTGTATTTGGAGCCACATTAAATCATTTCAGTTTTAACGTTCTGTTTCACATCGCATTTTTCCTAAATATCTTTCTGACTTGCCTGTCGTATATGCTGAATCTATGAATAAATTGAATAAATGAATTATCATTCAAAATCTTTATTTTATTACGCTCGCCCGCTTTTACTCGTTCGAAAAATTTAGGAAAATAACGCTCCTCATTGAGAGCGTTATGACACTTTGTGTGAATAGTAATATAAGTGCCGGCTCGGCACAAATCCCATCATTAAATTAAAGGTGAATAACAGTAAGCCAATTTCCAGTCATCAACAACATAGGGCCTACAGTAAAACGAACTAATTATAAACTCTGATGTGCCCATTTGGAATTTTTTTGATACCGAATTCGATTAACACAGGTTACTGATTTGCTTTTTGAACAGGTTTTCTTTTGTCACCAGTCTGTCATTTAGTTTATGTCAGCTCTACACCCCCCAATATAATTTTTTTACTCGATCGCCTGTACTCATTCCATTTCCCTGTTCTACATGTATCTATCCTCCCCTGTATAACTTGAAATCCTCTTCAAGGGTATACTCCACATGCAGTCCGGGTGCTTTTTGATATGCAAAAGTTAGACAACATGCATCTATTGTCTACTCGTCCTCTACGCCGAGTCCTATTGTTATGCTGCAGTACGAACACGCCTGCGTGAAAGCTAAACAGTCAGGGGAAATGTCTGGCCGAGAAAATTAACTTTCTTTTTTTTTTTTTTACAAAGGGGGAAGTTATCGCTTCCATTTACGAGTTCAGTTCAGCTATAACGAGAATAAACATGATAAATTTACACTTATCAATGAAGGAAATGTGTTTTAATCTTTAAATGTTGAGATGCTTTATGAACATTCACCATAGTTATAGCGGGTTGTACACTTGTACTTCCTTATTGACGAATTCAGTCTTAAAGAAATTATTTATCATGGTTGCTTTTAAAGCACGCTGTATGTACAGGAATTAAAAAAAAGTTCTACTAGTTCTATTCATATTCATCATCATCACTCTGAAATGTTTGGCGGCACACTCGGCACATGAATTACAATTTTCTGTTCTGAGCTCGTAAAACCTGCATGGATACACCCCAGCTTGCATCAGTGAATGGGTTCGATAATTTTATTTACTAAAACATTATTATAAAATATCATCTTTGAACTTTACTTTGTGGGCTAAACTTCAGGGCAAATAATATGTTGCACTTGAATACCCTTTAAGCCCAAGTTTCATATAGGACTTTATACTTCCAAAGAAATTACACTAAACATGTAAAAAAAGGGTAAGATTCTAAGGTTACAATATTGTTTTAAATATTGACGACATCGCCGCCGCCGAGGCTTCGCAAAGCCGCGCCGTTGCCTCACTTGTGCCACTAAAACAGGCGAAACAAAAGAATAAAAAATGTGGAAAAGGGAAGAAAAAATAAAAATAAGGCCCTTACCTGTTGTGATAAGAGCATTCTGGTTATCGTATCGAGAAACGTAATTCACAACCGCTGTGGAATCCTTGCTGTGGTAGACAAACATTATAACGATATTAATTACTCTTTGACTTAAAAACTTTTTTCAAGAAAAGATATCAGTCATTCCTCTGTTGTTGTACTCTTAGCTATGATAGTTGTAAACATGAGGAGAAACGAACTTTATTGCAAGACGAGTGCACGTTCTCCAAGCACTATTCGTTTGAAGATGAGATTTGTATAAATCCAAGGCGATGGTCAATTGAAGTCCTAATACCCATGCTATGCCTTTATTCCAATTCTCCGCCTTTATGGCATTTAACTAAAATGTATGCTTATGTTGAAACTCAACTGATATGACAATAATAAAAAAAAAATTCTACACAATGAGGGATGTTCAATCGATAAGCTCTTTTAAAAGATAGCACGAGCACAATTCACCGAATGAATAGAACTATAATGATCACGACTAAAAATACCACGCCGTCATCGTCTGCGACTGAAAGTTATAGAGTTTGCACTCTGGCAAATATTAGTCGATTACGTAATTACACTCAGGTGATACTGGCGCATTTTGAAGATATTTTTCCTCGCATCATTTTTAAAGATTCACCTCTCCTGGGTTGATAAAGCAAATAGTGATCGTGATGATGGCATCATTGATAGATTGTTGGGTTTCTTTTATTTTTTTATTACTAAACACATGTTTTAAACATCTTCCAAAGTCTTAAAATTAATCATCGTTGGGCGAAGAGAAACAGATAGAAAAGGGAAGTGGTGGGAGACGGAGGGGGGGGGGGTGGCGGGGCTGGAGAGACAGACATATTAAGAGTAGACCAATGGTAATAATTAAAAAAAAAAGTTACTACATGAAAGAGAGAGAGAAAAGAGGGGGGGGGGAGGGCGGCAGATGATGTGCGTCTTTGTGGAAGGCGACAGATAAAGGAAAGTGTTCTTTATTAAGCATTCAGTTCGCTTTGTAAACATGTTCGATTATTCTTTGTTTCCTCTGACGTCAACGAACTTTTGGGCGCCTCTATCATGTCTATCCCAAACCATGTTCCTCATCAATGACCAGTGGCTGTAGCGGTACAAAATGACAACTGTTTTTTTTTAAAGGCAAAATATGGGAACGCCTTTAAATTTCTCAAGCCCAAAGGCCCGTATCATCTGAAAAAAAAACATCTATCTAAGGTAAATATGATCCAATGGTCTCGAAAAGCAAAAGACCCAGGTCTGCATCGAAAGTTGTACAAGATTAGACACTTCCTCAGAACGACACTAGTAAATTGACAGTCGATTTTAAATCTACCATCAGGTTTAGGGTTTATGATTTTTCTGTTCACACTATATGAAGCAATACTACTTTAACATCGGCGAAAATAAAGCAACATTGTACTTGTTAGGAACTTCCTCATAATTTATTCTTGTAAGCGCATATACTCCTATACTTATAGGCCTTTGCTTTCAATATGGGGATTCGTATTTTTTTTTTTACTCTCAGTATAACAACATGATAGAGTTTGAATGTTCCCCAGTTAACATGGTTTAGTAGGCCTACTTTAGAAGGGAGTGTAAAGATTCTTAATCGGGATGAGGGATCCCGAACTGTTTATTTCAACTATTGTCATTGGTAACATACTGGTCTGACGCCGATGGCAACGAACTTTCTGACACCAAAAGTGGTAAACTAGACCTAACAAAGACACACAAAACAGAAACCGAAACACACAAATAGAGTTTTGACAAGTTTTAATGAAATTTATTCATAGAGGTTCTGGATGGCTATATGAGCTTTCTGTAGTCCCGAGGCAAATACCGGAATCCAAGTAGAGGAGGGGGGGGGGGCTTTAGGCCTAGAATGTCTGAAGAGCTTGAAACTATACTTTTTTTCTTCAAAATTTCAGAGAATTATATTAAAACAACGAGTTATAGAATTTCAAGTTTAGCAGTATCATGTGAAAACAGTTTTATGCACGTCGTCATGAATATTATGCGGGCTGATGATAATGTCACATCCTCACTTTCCATTATTGTTTCATTTGTCATAAATGTGTAAATGATGTGTCTCCGTTGATATGATGAAATAAAATGCAGCAATAATTAATTAACGCACTTAGTCAGTGTCAGTCCAATTGTTTTAGTTATTGGTAGATCATTTTCGATTGAACCTAATTTATATGATAAAATACAAAATAACAAGACTGTGGGGATATGCATTGGCGGCGGAAGCCAAAAATTTTTAGGGGGACCACCACACAATTTTTGACAAGCAAAAAAAAAGTATGGGAACAAAAAATTTAGGGGGGATCGTCCCCCACCTAAAACTTAGGGGGGGGGGACACGTCCCCCGCTTCCGCCACCTATAGGGATATGACATGATCAGCCCACCTAATGAATATTCATGAAAAATGCAAATCTTTAAAATTCAATAATTTTGTTACTTGTTATCCGAGTTTGATCAAATTTTCAGTCAGCATTTTGCTCTGTGAAATTTAACTCTTTTTTTTTTTGGGGGGGGGGGGAGGAGGGTATAAGTATGAGCACTTTTCATCATATATCATTTCCTAAAAAAAATCCCTCCTCATTTTCATCATCACTGAAAGGGCGGGGAACAGTCGTGAAATCTTATCATTATCTTTTAATCGGCAATTTAAACAATGAAGATACAAGGAAATACGAAAACGAAAAAAAAACGATAAACAAAACTGTCATGGAAACTTGTATATCTTTTCACAAAGTGCAAATTCTGTCAGTCTACGATGGTAAAACGCACTTCATAACTTTAGCTTGATCGGTGTCCCTTCCCGACGAATATGAAAATTCTTGAAATTAGTGTCCATTCCAAATAATGATAATAATAATGTACATTTATATAGCACTGTTATTATGTGCATAATTTAAACTCAACTGTGTTTTGATACGTGGCATCATAAATCATTATTACCCCGGCCAGAGCTGACATGGCTATAAAGCCGCCATATTGGCTCTATAGCGTCGAGGAATAAATCCTACCGGGAAAGGCCTACCCAGACAGCTCACCTTGGGTCAAGTGCAGCACAATGTGGGTATAGTTCTTGCTGAAGGAAACACACCATGACTGGAAACAAACTAATTCATGGAAATTAAATGGATTTTTAATTTAGACTATCATCAGTTTTCTAGCTGCAGCTGTTGAACACGGTTACACTTCGTAATTCCGAAGGTTCTTTATTCCGAAGGTTCGTAATTCCGAAACACGTAAATTGCCTATACCTCGATGTTCGTTAATCCGAAAACGTAAAAGGGTTCGTTAATCCGAACATTTGTGGCGTTATTCCGAAGGTCCGTTATTCCGAAGTTTCAATAATCCGAAAACGAAATAAGGTTCGATGTTTCGAAGGTTCGTTAGTCCGAAAACGAAATAAGGTTTGTTGTTCCGAAGGTTCGTTAATCCGAAAACGAAATAAGGTCCGTTGTTCCGAAGGTTCGTTAGTCCGAAAACGAAATAAGGTTTGTTAATCATTACGTTTTCGGACTAACGAACCTTCGGATTTACGAACCTCATTTCGTTTTCGGATTAACGAACCTTCGGAATTACGAACCTCAGTTTGTTTTCGGACTAACGAACCTCATTTCGTTTTCGGACTTACGAACCTTCGGAAATACGAACCTTCGGAATAACGAACCTTCGGAATATCCGAACCTTCGGATTAACGAAGCTTCGGAATTACGAATGTATGCGGTAGAACACATGATCCTACAATGGATCCATGAGAATGTCAACGAACTTCTGAAACCCGGTGACATAATAAGGGCACACAATTAGGGCAAGGTGGTCAAAGCAAGCACTGGGGTGTAGGGCAGGTGGCCTTTTCGATAACAAATAATCAAAAGGATGGTCATTCTTCTTCAGACTGCTTACAAAATTAGAATCGTTGTAGTCAGATTTATTTATATGTCTATGTTCTCATTGTATCCCTAATATATTATGTTGAAATCTAATTTATTTATTTATTCAATAGGGGTACAACTTCCCCTTCCCCTTGTACACTTTCCCTGCTGAATCATGCCGTACCGACTGAAGACGTCGTCTATAAAAAGGTGTTATACAATGTTTGTTGAAGTTAAGCCGACATGTAAACTTACTTTTCTTTGAGGCGCACCCTTAAACCAACACGGTACTATGTGGCGGTCGTATATGCCTATGGGCGTGGTATTGATGCGATTGCGGCGATTATCGATAATCAATTTAACATAAATGCAATTTCTCTCATTTTTAGCTCATCAATTATAAGAGAGAGACTTACAGAAATATTTACATTGTTGCCCCCAAAGCACACAGAAGACTTAATCTATTA
Organism: Lytechinus variegatus; assembly: GCF_018143015.1. NCBI lineage: Eukaryota > Metazoa > Echinodermata > Echinoidea > Temnopleuroida > Toxopneustidae > Lytechinus > Lytechinus variegatus. Next base: position 23,585,797 of record NC_054752.1, on the reverse strand, counting down.
AATCACTTGCATTTATTGAAGGGAATGTTCACCCTTACCACCACTGACGTCAACATAGAGGCTTTGATGAAATAAAATGAGAGAAATGTAAAGAAGGCTTGGCAAATAGCAATGAAAAAAATAATTGAGTTATATCTGTTCTTTTTGTCTTTCTTTCATCATATTTCTGCAGTTGTTTAGGCCCGACACGCCGTAAAAAGGGAAAAAGATAAAAACGATAAAATGTACTATTTTTAAAAATATTTCGAAAGTTATTTTACCCGTGCATTCCATACATAATCAGGCATATCATTCCATGCATACTTCTTTGAAAAAAACAATATGTTCCAGAACCATTTTCCATAAAAAGAATAGCGATTTGTGGAATTAATATCACATGAAAATCATATGAAGGAGCTGCATTGATATGACTAACAAAAATCAAGCATTGATATATTTATGATAGTACTCATCATGCTTATCATGCTCATACTGCCCACGCAACATTTGGTTAAACATTTATCCAACTCTGGGTAGTTTTCAACCAATCATGCCATTACTGTGTAGTTTTCACCCAAAACACACATTATTGGTTTAAAACTACTCAGAATGGGATAAATTTTTAACCAATAATATTGTTGTGTGCACAGTATGTTGCCCAACATTTAAAGAGCTCACTTGCAAAAGGGACTAGGTTTTATGTCTCGATGTAAAGATTTTTTAGTAGCTCTATAAGATGATACCAAAGAAATTTGACATTTCTATTGAAAAGCGAATTAAAATGGCAAAGAGGAATATTTTTTTTTTTCAAAAGGGGTTAGGCCCATTTCAATTTAGTTGCAAAAGGGGTTAGGCCCATACAATTTTTTTGGGAAAAGAATATCTTAAAAATATGAAGACATGTAGAATTGTTTTATACCCTATTTTATGTTCTCATGGTAGGGTATCATGAAATTCAGTTTCACATAAGAATATGGCCGTATGGGAGAATGAAAAAAAAATGATTTTCTTGGAGTGGACCTAACCCCAACTAAAATCTTCTGAAAAACTCTTTTGTCAAAAGGGGTTAGGTTCATTTTCATAAATTTAATTGTTTTCTGTCTCTAAATCTCTAAATTTTTAGGCACTCTGTTGATACCAAAGAAAAATTGAAATTCAAATGAAAACGTGAATAAAAGTGGCAAAGAAAAATCACTTTTTAAATCAAAAGAGATTGGATTCATTTCAGTTTTACTTGCAAAAGAGGTTAGGTCCACAATGACAGTTTTTTTAATATAGAAAAAAAAATTAAGACCGGTAGATTTCTTTTATATCCAATTTTATGTTCACAGTCATGATTTGGTAGTACATCAAGACAATTTAGTTTTTCATAAGAATATTGCAATAAGTGAGAATGCAAAAAACATGTTTTTTTCTCGGAATGGTCCAAAGTGGACCTAAGCCCTTTTGCAACTAGACTCATTTTTAAGAGCGTACTAAATTCATTATTTTCATTAAAGCTCAGATTTTTTTTCTTTTTTCGATTTTGTTTTCATTGTAAAGGATATGAACAGATGTAGAATTAGACGAACAAACCACTGAAAGTTTCATCAACTTCCGACAGAATATTCAAGTTATGACATTTTAAATGTTTGCAATATTTAATTGAAACAGTTCTATGCATGTCTATCACCATTTTATTGACGATATCAAGTCAGTGCGTGGGGGGGGAGGGGTTGCCATCGAATGTGCTTCTTATTCTCAATACACTCTCTCGTACTCTTTTCTATATATACCCATAATACAAAATATGGCAACCTGAATGACAAAAAGTCAGGAACGTCGCTACAAATATTTTGATAATTTAATCTTATGGTGAATATATTAATAAGACCAATACACGTTTGTTTTCTTTAGATGCATGCATATTATAAAACGATTTATATTAACAAGTAAGAACGGCAGCGAAACATTTATGGCACTTAAAAACATCAAACTTCTCACTCATGTAAACAAAAAATAATAAACCCCAAAAATACGAATATACATCTATTACCCAACAAATGGAATCATTCTGATCCACAAAGCACAAGCAAATAAAATATAAGAAATAACATGAATAATAACATAGAACGCTCATTGATATCATAAAAACTGGACAGTGAATAATGTTTTGTTAAAAGCTTTTTTGTTCTAGATTGCTTCAAAATTTTGGCCTAAACGAATAATTTGCGTGATTTTTAAATTTTGAACTATAAATCAATACGCTGAATCCCTTAGAATACAATAACATTCAAAATAACTCGCTATTTACACCGATACGAGAGCACTTTGCATACGCCAGTCACTCTAACAGCTATTGCTTAAAGTTTTGAACAAATTGTTGACAAAGTTTAACATGTTTAAACGATTCCAAAAAGCTCAAACAACTTGTTTGAGAGTAATAAACGTAAAATCCCACTCAACGACCAATCGCTAGGTTTCGTGGTAAAGGGCCCTACATGCTACAATTGTACCCGGGCTTGATGCTGGCAAGATGGTTGGACATAGTCTAACTTAAAAAAACTAGGGACAGACGAAATTGAAACAAAAAGGGTGATCTAGGTCCTGTAACACAATGATTAGCGATCAATCGCACGCTTGAATTTCACAATTAATGGTATATTGCATATAGTTTTTGCAATCAATCGTAAAAAAAATGTATTACGATGATTGGTAAGCTTTGTGTTACGGACCCCTGATTTATATAAAATGAGCACGTGAAAAATGCAAATAATGACGAATCGAAAATGTTTTCACGGTCATTCATTATCATAGCAACCAAGGCGTTGTTTCCATTGGTTCAGGGGCGGAAATCCCAGGGGGACAGGGGGACGTGTCCTCCCTACCCAAAATAGTAGGGCGGACACAATATCAAATGTCCCCGTACTATTGCTGGTATGTTATGAAAGAAAGAAAGAAATACCTCATCCAAAATCAAAATAAAGCATGTATTTTTGACGAAATGACCTTACTTTTTTGGTGATAACCCTAATTTTTGCTTGTCAGAAATATTTTGGTCGAAATGACCTGACATTTTGGGTGATAACCTTTTTTGTTTGTAAATTTTCCTGCCCCTGGTCTCCCTACCTTTGGGGAGAGATTTCCGCCTATGCATTGATTGCCATAATAATGGAGCCAGAAAATCATCAGACATTCAGTCCTTTTTAATCCATTTACCCTATCTAGGCCGGGGTATTTTGGGAGTTCATATGGCCGGGGGGCCATATGAACTAATTTATGAGTAATTTATGAGTAATTAGTATGCGAAATCATACTTTTTCCTCTAACTCCCTAAATAAAGCTCCAAATTTACTAATTCTTGGTATAGAAACTCTTTGTGCTGTTCTTAGCAAGTGTACATGCAAAAAAATTGCGATATCAAATCATTTTCTTATGTATTATATTGTTTTTTGCAAGGTATTTCTTTGTTTTTTGACCTTTTGTTTTTCAATGTTTTTTTCAATGAAATTTGTTGGGGACTCTTCTGTGATCATAAAAGGCATAAAATAATTACATTTAGACCAGCAAAACTAAAAATAATCATGCATTTATGAATTTTGGTTGAAAACACAATTTGTATTGACTTTGTACACAAAACACGTTTTTGAGCAATTTTTGGTCTGACATGCATTTACATAATGTTGCGTAATTTCGGAACCATGTACCCGGGTGACGCAAAATTGGTCTCAAAAGTTGCGCAAGACTTGAAAGTAAAAAGCCAGAGAGCGACTCGGTCAAAAAATTTCGCGCGGCGAAAATATCGCACAATTAGTTGAGGGGGGGGGGCCTCCGAGGCCCCCCCCCCGGCCTAGATACGGTTAAAACCCCTATTAACCAATTTAAATAATAGAGCAACTTTGAGTAGGCGCCATCAAGTGGCTATCGGGCTCATGATCAGTGGGCAAAATAAAATTTCAAAGGATTTCTATTTCCGATTAAAATTTCGAACAACAAAATATGGATAATAATTATCATAATTATTAAAAATTAGATTTATCGATGGAAAATGCAACAACTTAGCTTAATTATCATCCTATCGGATCTAAGGCCTCAAGTGGTAACGATTTTTTTTTACAGGGGGTGCTGGTGTAAATTTGACAAGCAAAAAAAAAAAACAAGTGGAAAAAAGGGTGGGGGCCGGGCACCACAAAATGAATGTTATTTTGGTTCCGAGAAATTGGACGAGCAAAAAGAAACTGGTTCGAAAGCTACAAATTTTAGGTCATTTTGGTTACAATTGTCCATTTTGTCACACCTACCAGAATTCCAGGGATTGATGCCTATGGGGAATAATACAGGAGGCGCGATAGCTCAGTTGGTAGAGCGGGAGATTCGTAATTCCGGTGACCCGGGTTCGATTCCCACTTGGTGCGCTAGTGCCCTTTGGTAAGGCATTAATCCTCAGTACAAGGTTCTTCGGAGAGGACCTTAAGCCGTCGGTCCTCTGTGTGCTTGCTTACAAGCATTCATGCTTTCTTAGCAATCAGGTAAGCAAAAATCACCACCAAATCACCACCAATTATACCGTACGCCCATCACCCGCGCTTCCCGGGGACATGTATTACGTTTTGAACGATGCATGGAAACCAATTACACAATCGACATCGAGGTTTCTGATTGCAACCCTTTATCTGATATTACTTGGTCCATCGAACTTTGCTTCTATTTTGTATACAAATTTTCAGATTTTTTCCTTTAATCTTTTCTATATATATTCTATTTTCTCGTCATGATCTTCGGTGAGAATTATATTTTCTCTTGACATAATGCTGTGCTCAGAATGAGGCAAGATGCGATTTGAAAGATAATGGGGCAAATCTGAAAATAATGCAATATAATCCTGAACTTTCAAACCTCGTGTAACAAATTTCTATGTCAAAAGCAAACCAAATCAACCAAAATTGGTGATCTAAAGACAAGACAATTGACCTCGTAGAAAAGTTCAAACAATGATTTCTGGGCCCGCCACTGATGTAAGAGTACTTAGCGTAGTGATAATAGTAAAATACATATCTTAGCGAGAGCTTCATAGACTAGACAATTAGTATTACAGAATTCGAATAAGACAATCAACCCATTACATTGTTTGATAAAAAAACATCGATATCACAGGTTTCTAAATTATTGAAATTAATGCCATGCGGACTTAAGGCATTGGTCTAAGTGGAGTATCAAAACAAATGATCTATATAAACAATTAAAGTATTTGAATTAAATGCCCAATTAAAAACATTGGTCTATAAAATGGCAAAAACTACAATTTAAATTACAGTATTGAATTTAATGCGCACATAAAGCATTGGTCCATGATGGCTAAAAAAAGACGATCCATTTATTGAATTCAATGTCAACCAAAAACTATAAAGATCTATAGGGGCAAAAATTGAAATTATTAAATCTAATGCCCACATTGAAAAGAATGATCTACAATGACAAAAAAATAACTCGAGATGAACTTCTGCGCCTTATCTTTCTTCATAAATAAACAACATTTTTTTATAAAATACTCAAAGAGAATTAAGACGATACAAAAATAAAAAAATACAAAAAATAGATTCTTGATCAGCTGTAACTTTTTGTATTAGAAAAAAAGTATTGCAACATGTATCAAACAGCAATAAACGCTTAGAGCTAGCAATGGTTACGATGAAACATTCTAAGACATACATAAGATTGTAGTACTGAATTTATATTTCTTACAAACATTCTCGCCTAACTATTAATGAAAGACAGCTGACAGGAAAAACCTGCCCTTTTACTCTGCAGTCACAATTCCCCTTTTATGAATTTTCATTCAAACCACCTATATGTAGCAGGTACAAAAAATGTTAAAACGACTGTTTTCGACTCGCCGTAGGGCCGCTATGGGGGAAATGTGACTGCGCCAAACTAAGAAAAAATTGATCACTTTCTCATAAAGGGTGATCATTCAGCCTTCGCTGCATATCAAACAAATATCCATTCTAAATTGATTATCATTAAGTTGTGAACATCAAAAATGAAAGCTGTACATGGAAAATGAAAACATCAGCACAAGGCTGATTTCAATTGGAAAATTGAAAATGCCTTACCTTTTTCCCCGTTTCTCTATTATATGCTAATAAAGAATTATCACTGTACGTTTTTAAAATATCCATATAAATTTTGAAATATTCTGCCTTACGGTTAATTTTGAAGTGTTTCCCATCAAGAACGTCCCGTAAGAATATGATCGCATGAAATTTCATGGTCCCGATGTGGTAATGCATTTGTAAAATATGTGAACATCCTCTAGCATTTCTCTGATTTTTCGTATTTATTGGTGACTCATTGTAGCTGACTTTGTTCACCATGTTTGAAAATAATTACTGGGATTGTGACCATCATAACATTATGGTAATCGAACATTTCATGCTCAACAACAAATATCACATTCCTTCTTTAACGCCCAACGTCAAGAGAGCCAGAAATGAGAAAAAACGAAGTACAGATTTAAGTTGATGTACTTCATTGCACTAATGCATCCACACATGACTAAAAATTCACATTGAAAAAAAAAAAACTTTTTTAAATTTTCATACAACGCTTGTTCACTATGAACCTTACAGCAGTTGTTTAATACTTTAAACAACCATGGTTTATTTATTGAGAATTAAGTATTGAAAATTAAACTTTGTTGTTTAAGGTTTATGCACTTGTTTAAACTGTTAAAAACAAGTATTGATACTGATGAACTACTCATCAGATAAACAGCATCGTATAAAACTTTTAAACAGTGTTTTTACTGTGAAATACGTCCTCGGAAAAGGATTATACATGCAGATATAGGGAGTATGACAGAAAAGATCAGCTAGATATGAGGTGTATGGAATGTTAGCTCTAAGTCACGTGTCTGCTACAAAACCAAGATCAATGTCCCCAGCTGGGCTTTCATCTAATAAGCTATGACCCTGTCGATTTGCACAACAGCAACACATTTGGTCGGCGCTTAAAGTCTGGTTTGAAGCACAACAATAGCTACAAGAAGGCACTGGAATCTTGGCGCAGTTGCCTTCTGGACCCAAGGCCCTGCAGAGGGGCATGAAGAAGAAGTTGGCGTAGAACCAGCTAACAGTCATCACAAGAGTCAGAAAAATGCCAATCTGCTGATAGCAAAGAACGACAGAGGGCAGCATCACAGCCCCTGCGATGAACGTTGAGAGCGCCGCGGTGGTTATTGCAGAAGTGAGTTGAACCATGGCGAAGGTGGAGCGGGAGGCACGGTCCTTGTGCGGGGCGAGACCATAAGCCACTCCGTAGTGGATGGTGAAGTCCACAGACAGTCCTACCGCAAGACTCATCACGGTGGACTCCAGTATATTCAGCTCCCAACCCAAGAGTACCAAGCTACCAATGGTCACAAAGACGGTCCCGCCGATAGATAGGGTGGCGAATAGAGTAATGAGTAGATTTCTGGTGGTGAATAAGAGAACCATCGTGGCCATTCCTAAGGACAATGCAATGGACATCTTCGTTCCTCTGGCTAGGCTTTCCTGGAGATCAAAGAAATACATCTGGTTGTTGCTGTAACTGCCAAACCAGCCACCAGCCATGCCCGGAGGCGCATTCTTCATCTTTTCCTTACCCCAGTTATCGATTTGGTACCAGAATTCACTGATGTTTTCATACACAAGTGTATCAGTGGTCGTGCTGGTGAAAGATAATTGTAAACCAGTCATCATCGAACTTTGAACTTTGAACTTCGTCTTTTCTCCAAAGCGAACGCTACCGCTTAATTGGCGCAGACTAGAAGTCCAAAATGGTGCACAGTGGTCAAAGAGCTCTGGGTCGTAGGGAAATTTAGTTTGGTTGCAGCATGAAGGGGAAGGGCTGAATGGGAGAGCGGGGTTGTTACATGGTGTCTCCATAGCAGATTTCAGTATTTCAATGAAACAAAAATCAGACGCTTTGTCCGCCTTAGAGTAAAATGTCTGGTTGCGGATATCATGGCAAAAGTTTAATAGCCATTGTTGCGAGTCCTTGCTGGATAGATTAAATGATCTGTCAAAGACTATAAACCCTTCATCGTCAGGGTCCCAGGGATTTCCATTATCATCAGGTACTACACCCCAAACAAATAGTATAGGCATCACTCTCTTGTCTCCCCTTTCGAACAGGAAGTCCTTTTTATATATCTGATCGTATTGTTCCATAAAATCACTTGATATGAACACTTGAAAGTCATTTTTGGTAGGCAACTGCAGCTTTGGCTTGACAAATATACAGCAAGCCCCACCTACCCCAAGTAGCGTGAATAAAATGATCCAGAAGTACCTAAGCTTGAATACAACCAAGGGTAACATTGTCTCCCAGAATGATCGGACACACCCAGTCAGAGCTTTTGTCTTCTCCTTTATCTTGACGTAGCACGTGATCGGTGTTATTCTCTCACGACACATCCGGAACTGCAGGTACTTGTCTTCTATGACGACAATTGCAGGGAGCCAAGTTACAGTGTAGATAAAGTTGATGAGTATGGCGCATCCTGCGTACACTGCCAGGCATCGTAGGGCCGTGATGGAGCTGATGACACTGGAGAAAAGGGCAGAAGATGTGGTGAAGCTGGTAACAAACATGGTTACTGCTGCATGGTGCAAGGTATCTTGGAGGACCAACACCCTCTTCTCAGGTGCTCCACCATGTCGCTCTCTCATCTTCTTCCATATGTCAACATAAACGAAGGCATCGTCCGCACCAATGCCAATGATTAAGACAAACGCGAGGACGTTCATGAAGGGAAAGAAAGGCAGTCCGAAGACAACGGTGTACAGGAAGTAAGCAAAGATCAAAGACATCACCATGTCTAGGATTGTCATTAAGGTCACAAACAACGAGCCTGTGTACAGCCACACGATCAAAAGAATCAGTCCAATCCCGATAACCAGGTAGATGCAATTAGAGACAAGAAAATCAGAAAATAAGTCAAATTTAAACCCTGCACCAACTGCAGACAGCTTGGTGACACCATCACTTATGTCATGCCTCATAACGTTACTCTTATAAATATCCTGTCCCTCACTGCTGTATCGGGGGAACGGTGTCACCATCAATGCATGTTGAACAGACTTGAAATCTCCCTCAGCGATTTGGCTTGCAGAATTCATGGGCAAGAGGTACTGGAAGGTATCGAACACCACATTCCCAATAGTGCAGTTTGGAGGGACACCTGGACAACTGCTTCCACCGCAGTCCGATGTCAACTCCTTGCTGACGAAGAACGGCGCACATTCCTGGAGCAGGTACCGTAGTTCGGCGACGTCTTCATCTGCGATATACAAACACGACTCCTTTCCGCCAATGAGAGCAGCATAGCTTCCAAGTGATGAGGGTTCACAGTCTTGGTAGTACTGTGGCAAATCTGTTGCATTCATCAAGACACGAGTGGTGTATAAATTGCACATGGACCACAATGCCTCGGTGCTGAATAAGTCTACATTGTGCAAACGAGAGAAGACCAAACGAACCTTGTATTGGGCACCCTCGGCTGAGAGAAAAAAATAAAGGAAAAGAGGAATCACAGTGGCAAATGTAGAGAAATCTACAAATATACCTAACACCCCCCCCCCTCCTAGGATTTCCATCTAATACAAGAGACAATAGTGAAAGATACGAAGGAGATTATATGATTATCTGCATGCTACAAACATAAAAGTCATTACTTGGTCGGCTCATGGTTCGGAGCCAGTACATTTTTTTCTTTCTCGGGGACAGTGCCAAAGGAGGAATGGGCACGGGGGGGGGGGGGCAAATATGTTTTTTTCTCTCTAAAATATTAACACCCCTGTACCCCTAGTTCGTATACTCTACATGTTGTATGAATGTAACCGTCTTCAGATCGTCTTGGAGGGGAGAACAGAGAAGAAAAGGGTGAAAAGGAAGAATCTAACAAATCTTTAATGATTAGTTGCTTACAAATAAAAAAAAACATACAGACCCTTCCGAAACTCAATGTTTTGTAGCCTAGCATCGCTAATATCTACCATAGCGCAATAAACATTTTTTTTAATGGAACACATAGTGCCAAATCGTGTTTCTTGTCCCAGCCCACCCCCTCTCCACTCACATTTCTTGTCTTTTACAAGGTTGTGACTTAATAGTTCATGGTCCCTACCTGGCTCTCTGCATACGGTTGGGATTACAGGACTGATATGGCTATAATCAAAAGAACTCTCGCTTCCTTCATCAATAGGGATGTCGGTGACAGCATCATCAGTGCTAGGGGTATTGCCAACGGTGGCGATCTCATCATCAGTGAGGGTACTGCTTTTGCTGAACCTGCTGTCAGTGGTGCTATCTTGGCCAGGACTCTGGGTTGACATCCTGGTGGGCGATCTGTTTGATGGTGGAAGGGAGGACGGTATATCATTTTCACCTTGGCCTGGGCCTTGGGGGCTTGGGCCTTTGGTTGGTGTTGTCACTGGGGGAATGTCCACCTGCGGGCCTTGAACGCCTACCACACTCCGTTTGGATTGCCGCGGTAAGGTGTAAAAATGGCTATCGTTCCTGGTCTGGTGAAAGTGACTGAGTGCTGAGGTTCTGTCATTGATCTCTGTTTGTCGAGCTTGGAATCCCTATTGAGATGAGGGAGGGAAAGATGGAGAATGAATTACACTATGCTCTCTTTACCGCTGAGGTAAAAGAATGATGTGAAGGTGGTTTCAGGCCTATAATTACCCTTTTCCTCCATTGTTCCTCATCATTATCATCATCATCATCGTCATCATCATCATTACCATCATCATTATCATCAGTATCATCATTATCATCATCATCATTACCATCATCATTATCATCATTATCATCATTATCGTCATCATCATCATCATCATCCTCATCATCTTCATCATTATCATCATCCTCATCCTCATCATCATCATCATCATTATCATCATCATCATCATCATTATCATCATCATCATTATCATAATGATAATCATCTTCATCATCTTCCTCCTCATCATCCTCATCATATCTTTATCATCAAATTCTTCCCATTTGATCATTTTGAGTATTCTTTATTTTAAGTGCCCGGTTATCATTTATGGCCATGCGACATAACATTAAAAAATCACTTTTTCGTAATAAAGTGAAAAATATAACGTCCCTAGAAAAAAAAAGGAATCAGAATCGAAAAGAATGGAACGGTGTTGATTTACGTGTTTGCAAAAACGTAATACTTAAGAATTTAGTATTTGACTTCAATCATTACGATACTTTCAAGGCGGCATTCACCGGTAAGGGTTAATTATGATTGTCATTATAATCATTACAATAATTAGTATGATTATCATTCTCGATATAATGGTGATTTGACTCGCTTCTGTTTTTATTTCAATACTTGTTTTTTGCATCATACGATTTTTCTAAAAATCTATATGTCGACATGGCGAAATACCTTATCTCGCCAAGTTGACTTATAAAACGTTTTATGTCAACATGGCGAGATCTATGTTTATCTTGCCAAATCAATTATAAAACATTATATGTCGACATGGCGAGATATGAAGTGCCAAAGGCCCGGCGAGAGTCCAAATATCTCGTCAAGTTGACATACAGGGCCTAACTTTTTGTTAGTCGACTTGGCGAGATAACGCATCTCGCCAAGTCGTCAAGTCGATCGCACTTTAAAGGCTCCGTTGTTCATGTCGTTTGAAATAACAAAAAGCAATAATTATTCTCGGTCATTTCACCCGAGACCTTACTTTTGTGAGAAGAGTAAGAACATTCATAGTTACATGTAGGAAGATAAACAAAGTTTCTCTTTTCTTCTCCACCCCTTCCCTCTCCCGATACCTCTCTACATTCCCTTCTCTCTACACTGCAAAAACTCCGGTGTTGATTTAACACCAACCCGGAATCTATGTCCACACCAGAGAAGTATTGAAACAACACCAGTTTGGAATCAAACTGATGCTGTTTTTATACTAATCTGTGTTGTATAAACACATTTTTGGTGGTACACCAAATCGAAACTGGTGTTGTTTAACACTTCTCTGGTGTTGACATATATAGATTTCGGGCTGGTATAAATCAACACCGGAGTTTTTTGCGGTGTATACTTACCTTCAATGGTTCGCTAAATGATGGGATGTCATATAAAACAAATGCAGCAGCGCCCCCACCGGCAGTCATGACGAACAGAATCAAGCAGAAGAGGACTGGAAAGCGATTTAGAAATTGGGCATACCTGATGAAAAATACAAATTTAAGAAACATTGTCACACATATATTACTTCCCCATTTTAGCCTAATACTCAGTTCCTGTTATCATTTCGATGCATTAGTTTTGTTTTCCATACTTCCTCCTCCTTCCGCCTTCTTTTCGGCTTCTTCCCTTACTTCTGGGACCCGTTGCATAAAACCTTTGCCACAAATAAACACAAACTCTGGTAAACAAAATTATGCCATTGAAAATTACACATAAAAAAAGTGTTATGCAACAGGCCCCTGGTGTTGTTTGTTTGTTGTTATTGTTGTTATGCTGCGTTTTGGGGGAGGGATTTCAATGGCGCCGACGGGTCATTACACTGGCGTATAGGGTGGAAGGTCGCCGATTACAAAGTAAGTATTTTGGGAAGTCGTTGTATTGTATCCATCACAGTATGTTATTCAATAACTGGCCGATTTCACTGAAATTTCATCATTAACAGTGTGAATGTCTTATTTATTTATTTTAGTTTCATTATACAAAGAGAATACTGCGTTGCTGAATAATTTAAAAAAAAACAGCAATCAACATAAGCGTACAGAATAAAAAATAATAAAAAAATACGCCGCATAAAATGTTTTGACCGCGTCGCTCGCTGACTTTATACTTTCAAGTCAAGTCTCGCGCAACTTCTGAGATCAAAATTGTGACCCCGGATCCGAAATTATGGAACATTTCGTTAGTGCACGCGGACCCAAAATTGTTAAAAACGTGAATTCGTGTACAAATTAAATGTTTTATGCTTTCATTCACGTTTTTGAGCAAAATAGTGTTCTTAGCCAAAATTCATAAATGTATCATTATTTCTCCTTACACTGATTAAATTTTAATTAATCTCATCTTGTTTATTTTAAAAATAAAATCCCCGACAATTTCCAATGAAAAATATAATACACAAGGAAATAATTTTGATATTGATTTTTTAGTACATTATTTTGATCAGAATCCTATAAAAAGTAGCATTTTATGAGCCTTATTTATCTAATTAGAGAACCCTTTTGATTTTATGCATAAATTAGCACAATAATTAGAAATGAGATTTTATGAAGAATTCGATCTTACAATTTTGTAGATTATGCCATTGGCAACGCATGTGCCGATTGTCGTCGCAATCACGCGACCGACAGCCGAGATCCCCCTCCCCCAGTCTTCTTAAGGCCACCGCACACCTTACGACTGTTTGCAATCCGATTTTGAAACAAATCGCATTTTGCTCATTTTCTGAAAATGTGAATGGAATATATCATTTTTTACTTGAGGTTAAAATTGATTGAAAGAATACGAATAGAACCATTTTGTAAGATTGGAAGCCTCTATTTTGGAGTACAGGCCAAATTCGTTTCAAATCGTACGGCTGCTATGACGTCATTACGACTAGATATTAAATTTGCTTTTATTCTAAGAAGGCTGATAGGATAGTCACATATTTGAACATAGGTATTCGTACGATGATTTCGAACATTACACAAGATATTCCAAATATCAATATTAGCATCAAATTATACTATGTTTTATTCGTAAATTGAGTCACAGACCGATCGTAGGGTGTGCGGTCGCCTTTAGGCGTCGAAATAGCCCAGTCTACTAAGGGTTAATATCCCTGCAGGCTGAGATAATTAATTCTCCTTGCTTTCTTAGAATGGGATATCATGGTGATTAGGAATAAACGAAATACAGGAAGGAAACAGAGATAAATCAGAACTGCATTATTATCGTCGCCGTAGTTATCATCATCTTCATCATCGTCATTATCACCATCACCATCACCACCACCACCATCATCGTCATCATCATCATTATCATCATCATCATCGTAATCATCATTAACATCGTCATCATCATTATCACCATCATCATCCATCATCATCACCGTTATCACCATGATCATGGTCATAATGACCATCACCATCGTCATCATCATCATCACCACCACCACCACCATCATCATCAAAAGTTTGACTTTAAAATTACCATTGACAGAAACCACAGTCATTCTTCCTTTCCTCTCCATCTCTTTCATGAGCATCCGTTTCACTGATCGTGGTCAATCGAAGTGCGCCCCCATTAGACGTTGGTTCGTAAGAAAGGTCCTCTGTTTCGAGGCTCCCGACACCTTCCGACTCCCATGCCGCACCTGCAGTAGAAATGAAGGGTAAAAATGTACGCGGTCTAAAAATCACGCACATAATGGAGGTCAATGAAGAACGTGCATGATCCTTTACTTCATTCGTGTGGGCTTGATTGATTTTGTTCTTCTTTTTTTGAAAATATTCAGCACCTGGACTTGTACTGTAGATTTAAAACTTCCAAAGTTGTGTCTTGAGCAATGGCATGCATTTGAATGAAAACTCTTTTGGTTCGGTTTCCCAGACGCCCCATAGTCAAATATTGGGTATACCACTACTACTACTACTACTACTACTACTACTACTACTACTACTACTACTACTACTACTACTACTACTACTACTACTACTACTACTACTACTACTACTACTACTACTACTATACTACTACTACTACTACTACTACTACTACTACTACTACTACTACTACTACTACTACTACTACTACTACTACTACTACTACTACTACTACTACTACTACTACTACTACTACTACTACTACTACTACTACTACTATACTAGTACTACTACTTTTACTACTACAATTACTGCTGCTACTACTACTACTACTACTACTACTACTACTACTACTACTACTACTACTTCTACTACTACTACTACTACTACAACTTCTCCTACTATACAATTACTACTTCTACTACTACTACTACTACTACTACTATACTACTACTACTACTCCTACTACAATTACTACTACTAAAACTAATACTAGTACTTCTTCTACTACTACTACAACTACTACTTCTACTACTACAATTACTACTACTACTCGTACAACAATAACAACAACTGATGCTAATGCTGCTGCTGCTACTACTACTACTACAACAACTACTACTACTACTTCTTCTACTACTACAATTACTACTACCACTACTACTACTAGTCTACTACTACTTCAATACTAACAAACAACTGATGCTGCTGCTTCTACTACCGCTACCATTACCACTACTACTACTATTAATACTACTGTAACTAAGTTATACCACTTCCACTACCATTACTACTACTATACTACTGCTGCTGCTGCTACTGCTGCTACTACTACTACTACTACTACTACCACTACTATTGCTACTACTGCTACTACTACTACTACTATACTACCACCACTAGCATGCTACTAGTACTTCTATTGTAGTGGGTGGGTACGGCAAAAACCATCATTTCAATCACAAGATTGTAAGACCATGAAGACTGTCATCGTGTTTACATACTCGATTTCACTGGGATTTTCCGTGGATCTCACACTTAGTCAAAACCATACCGTGGAGTAGTCTTGAGGACGCAATGATGATGATATACTTCTTCATGAAGAAGAAGAAGTATATGACATATCGAAAAAATCATCATCATTGCGTCCTCAAGACTAACCGTGGAGCACCATGGGCATACATAATACTACTCAAATATACAAAACAAGAAAACACTGCGATGCATAGAGCGTACGACACGGCACTGCCTCCATTCATTCACTAGCTATTGATCTTTTTTCATAGATATAAGCAGTACTCATAATATAGCATGTATAGTAAGTCAACATGTTTTGAACGGGGGTGTTTACTCTCATATCACAGAATAGACTTGTAGTTGTACCCATTATTGGGATATTAGAATATTCTGGAATACACTCACCATCATCAATGTAACCGGTGTTGAGTGACGAATCGTCGCCATTGAATAGCCGGAAATATCTTGGCATTTTGCACCATGAATTTGATATATGGACATGTCAATACACAGAACATGAAAATATGTAGCTCGCTATCAAAGTCATCGCACGGCGAAAATACTCTCTCTAGATCTCTCCCCAGACGAATTTTCCACACCTAACAGAGTGAGGGCGCTATGTATATTGTTTAGTCTACCGGGGGAATTGCATTGCTAAATTGCCAATTCGTCTACTGACATTTCAATTCAATTCTTTATTCCATTTCCATTCAAAACATGATACAAAGCTATATAAATCAGATACATTTTTACAGATGAACATTATTACTTGGTAAAAAACAGTATACATTTGAGCATGAATAAAAATGAGGGGTCCACCAAAAGCAAAGCTTGGAAAGCCTATGATCCCCTCGGAAACGAAATAAATATTGTCGACTTATATGCGTATTTTTCCTGGATAGAAAATACCCGTCCACTCACCACATGGTCTATTTTCGTTTAGTCTTATGCCATTCCGTCCATCAACATTCCGTCTAACAACCATTTGGTTCATCATTTGGTCAAATCATCACCTCGTCTAATCCCCATTTCGTCTATAACCAGTTGGTCCAATATCAAGTTCCTTTTCATTTTGCACAATATATTAACGCTAATGGGGTGCATGCTGCAAGAAACTTGCGATCAATCGCAAGTCAATTTTTGGTCCCTAAATCAATCATATGTCTTGCGGTTAAAGGGGAAGTTCACCCTGAAGAAAACTTTGTTGTAAAAATAGCAGAAAAAATAGTAAAAAATATTGGTGAAGGTTTGAGGAAAATCCGTTAAAGAGTAAGAAAGTTATTAGAGTTCAAAATTTTGGATTTGTGACGTCATAAACGAGCAGCTGCCCCATGTGTTATGTAATATAAAATGTATGAATTTCAAATTTGGTATGGTTCCTGATGACTTAATTTTGTTTTCTTTTCATGATCGGGTGTGAAACGATTTGTCTATTGATATACAAAAGTTACAGTGAAAACCATTTTCAATTTTCTGAGAAAATGACATTTCATTGATTTTTTACCATTTGCTATGTCGGGATGCTGCTCGCATGTGACGTCACAAATCAAATAATTGAAATTCTAATAACTTTTTAATTATTTGATGAATTTCTCTCAAGCCTTCGGCAATATTTTTTATTATTTTTTCTGCTATTTTTACAATAAACTTTTTGTCAGGGTGAACTTCCCCTTTAATTGCAGATAAGTGACTGGTGGCTCATCTGCCCCTTTCTTAAACAAGAGGTTTAACTTTCCGATTTTCTACATCAAAAGTTCGATCAGTTGTAAAATTGATACAGAATATTTGCAATTGATCGCAAATATTTTCATGCAACACCCCCTAAATCCAATAAGACCAAATTGGTACATGGACTAAATGGCCCCGTAAATGGCTACTAGAATAACAAGATATTAGACGAAATGGTAAGTGGACGAATTGGCAATTATATTACACCATGTGGATAGTAAAAGAACTGAAGGTTGACCAAATGATAGTAGACGAGTTGGAAATTGGACGAATAGATGAATTGGATATAAACCGTCTGTTGTGCACACCCGTTTCCAGTTTTATCCCTACCCGAAAAAAGTTGTATTTATTTATTTGTTGGTGTTGTGTGTAAATAAAGTTAGGCCAAATTATTTTAAAACTTCGTTCATTAGGAAATAATTTTAAAGGGAAAAAAAAGAAGGTAAAAAAATGCGATATTCTCAAAATAGGAAGACGTAAGTTGTGCAACGGGATAACAGCAATAATGTACATGTATTTCAATCGCATATACGATGAGGGGTTTTGGGGGCGGGGGGGGGGGGGTGCACGCGAACGTGTTAACTTTCCGGGGGGAGTGATCTCAAGTAAGTAAATGATAGAACCATTCTACTTTCACAACCGCAGCAATTGAATTAAGTTTTGTGACAAGAACCTATTGACGTAGTGATCCCTTTTAAAATCACGACGAGCTAGAAATACGTGTTTGAAAGGTTGTAAGTTCAAATCCCAGCTCTGTCATTAATTATTATGATTATCTCCACTTTAACGGCATGCAAAAAACGCCCGAGAGTAATTTCTATCGTCTATTACGGTCTGCCGCTATGACTGATTAATCTTGACGTAAAATATTTTATGTGTAATTGGGTATATGCCAGGATCGAGACCCCAGACAGAATGACCACAATTTTACAAAAAGAAAACAATAATAATTGATATGACATGTAAATTAAAAACAGGGAATGAAAACGATGTTCCTCGACAATATTGGCATTTTTACTTTGGTAAAACGTTTACATGTTTTGGCGATTTTTTAAGGACATGATCGAGTATATAGAAATCTATCACGAAATTAACTTTTCTTACACTAAAAGTGCAAAAATTTTGCTAAATATTCTGAAGTAGTTTGGATCAATATGTCCGAGAATGGACTGGATATTTTATTCATTAATACTTTTTTTATTATTATTCTATTTTCATCCAAAAGCAAACGAGTGCACACCTAGTTACAAATAATATAGCATTTTCATTTCGAATGCAGGATAAAGAGCATTGCCGATTTAATGTCTTGCTCACGCGCATAGGTGCTGCGGCCGGGATCGTACCCCGGACTTTCCATGTCAGACGTCTTAGACCACTCGGCCACGGCACCCCGGCTTAATACTTGCGCATCAGATTGTGCAAGGGCGCCATCAGCAAAAAATAAAAATAATTAAATAATAAAAAAATATTCCTTCAAATGAAGTGTCACAGGGGCTGTAAATTCCAGTTGATTCTGCTTTTGAAGGTTTCATGGGCCTAAAGCATTTCACATTGTCTCGTGTGTAATAGTGGCACTTAAAAAGAAATCGTAAAAAATAAGGGTGGAATTCAGGGATCGAACGTGTACTACCAGTTGATAGGATTTATCTGACAATCCATATCTGACCAGAAAATGGTACACCCGGAGGGTATACCTCGACCGATTCATTTTTAAAAATAAATCGGCATTTGTGAAAACATCTCCTGCACGCGCGGGATCAAATTCATCCAAAAAACAGTAAAATAGCCCTAATCCTTCCACCATTCAAATATAGTTCAATAGTTGGTAATATTTCTTCCCAATTTGGGAAAAGGAAGTTCAGTAGTTACCCTAATCATATTCACACACTTTGTCAATTAGCTATATCAATAAAAAAAATGAGAATGAATATATTTTACATTCCCGTCGTTAATAGGTCCGTGCAACCTGCAATCTACCCCGAACAGTGAACACGAAATGACCCATTATCTTTGACGGCCGCTTCACCTGTGATGATTGTAATTTTTAAGTACGATAACAGGAAATCTTGTATCAAACACTCTATCAAAACAGGAATATTGCGAACAATAATGGTCATTCGAGAAGAAAGAAAATCATAAGCGACCTTTTCTGTCACCCTTGACGAACTTTCTCAGCAAGTTGGAAGGGGTGGTGACGAGGGGCATGGACCTGGTCTATTTCAAATCATTCTATTGCATAGTATGTAAAGGTCAAGTCCACCCCTGACAAAAGATGATTTGAATAAATGGAAAAAAATCAAACAAGAATAATGCTGAAAAATTCACCAAAATCGGATGGAAAATAAGAAAGTTATGACATTTTTAAGTGTCGGTTATTTTTCACGAAACAGTTCTATGCTCAACTCAGTAATATGCAAATGAGAGAGTCGATGATGTCACTCACTCACTATTTCTTTTGTGTCATTGTTTTAATTATACAATATTTCATTTTTTACGGGTTTGACATTTATGACCATCTTGTTTGAACCACAAACTGTTAAAACAATTGAATTCCACATGACCAGGGAGGAATAAAACTTTTTCTGCATGACAATGAGGATAAACTTCAAATATTTCACATTTCATGTAATAAAATACAAAAGAAAAAGTGAGTGGGTGATGTCATCGGTTCCCCTCATTTGCATACTCACCTGGATGTGCATATAACTGTTTTGTGAAATATAGAAAAACTTTAAAATGTCATAACTTTCTTATTTCAGATCCGATTTTGATGAAATTTTCAGTGTTATTCTTGTTTTATTTTTCTATTTCTATTCAAATCATATTTCTATTGGGATTGACTTGTCTTTTGAAAACAAGAGCCCCTATAGCTCAACGTGGACCAGATCATTAAACATGACTTGTTTGAATACAAAACACCTCCGGCATCAGCTCAGTTGCTTTTCTCGGGTGGTAAATAAATTGTTCTTTAATACCATTAAAGATCCCCCCCCCCCCCCCCGAAATAATATGTCCATACTTGACGGTGAACAAGCTTTACTTCTACTGACCCCGAAATTTCCTGTTCCGGTTCCCGCTATTCTTACGTGATAATAGTGAAAGGAGAAGTCTTAAAAGTCTTAAGGGTTTATGAAATAAACAATTAAAACTTGAACCCCTAGCCGTAAGCACTAAACGTCACATCCCCTTAAGCATGTTAAGAGCTGAAATTAGGTTTGATGCAGTTTTAGATGATAAATAAGGCATACGGATTAGACACGTTTGACATTATGATCAAAGAAAGTTTTGACGATAAACAATGTCAAAGGTCGATGTTTAACTAATTACCTATTTTTAATACATTCTGACGGTATAAATTTTAAACTTTAATTCATACATAACCTTTATGATTAGTCCTATGAACTTCCTTAGCAAGTTGGAATGGGGTAGTCCATGTATTTGATGTTGAACGAGCTTTAATGGTCACATTATACTACTACTGACCCCGAAATCTTATGTTCCGGTTCTCGCTATATCCTTGCGTAAAAAATATCCATGTATTTGATGTTGAACGAGCTTTAATGGTCAAATTACTACTACTGACCCCGAAATTTCATGTTCCTGTTCCCGCTATTCTTGCGTGAAAATACCGGTGAAAGGAGAAATCGTCAAAGTCTTGAGGGCGATTCCATACGTGTCGTACGGGACATTTTGTCAACAATGTCTAGTCTCTTAACTGATGTTTGAGTAATGAACAATTTTTTTGGTCAATAATAAAGTTATAGTGGGTAGTCATGTGAAAAACTGATTCCAACAAAAAAATGTTTGATTATGGCTGAATTATAAGGGCGAAAATGTTATGTGTCGTACGGGACTCGGAAATGACCCGTACGACACGCAATATCTTCACCTCTAATTCACCCATGGACAGTATATCTGTGTTGGTTGTCTTTTTTATTTCTACCCAGTAGTACTCTATTTTAGGTTTTCCGTCCAATTTCGTCAAAATTTCAACCGATTTAATGATGTAATAATTCAATTTGCAACTAATTTGAATGACCTATGAGATCAGCATTTAAATAGCAATATACTTAATTTAATTCAATTCTACTGGCACGCGATTTCATAGTTATTTCATTTAAACATTTATAAAGAACGATCAAATTAAAATAGCTGAGCAGTGTTTTCAAATTCGCACCGGTACCTAATTCCTTGCGAACGTTTAGGAATTCAAAATCATTAATATGCAATCACGTACAAGGTATGGACAGTGTTTTTCGTTGTTGCTTTTTTTTCACTTCTTTTGAATAATTATGGAAATGGGTTTTACCCCTAAATTGGATGTTAGAAATTTTACATCTGACAGACCATCATCGGGACAACTCGTTTTTGTTCCACTTTTATAACTATAGACTGTGGTCAATACCATGATTCCCATCCCTTCCCCAAAACGATTTAAAATATATACAATTATGTAAATAAAAAAGGACAAGATTATGAAGAAAAAATACCTTCCATTGGCATACTAAGTCATCGACAGACTCAATGGCAGATCCAGAGGGAGGGCACAGCCGACTGGTGCCCCCCCCCCCCCTTTAGAAGCACATTTATTCTTTTTTTTTTGCGTGGACGAAATACCCTTATTCTTTGGTTAAAAAACCTTCTTTTTTTTACTCGTCGAATTCCTCCGGAAAATGTGCCCCCTTTTGGGAAATCCTGGATCCGCCGCTGCACCCACTCAATCACTAAAAGAATAAGCGTTTATAACCATATCATATAAGTGTTACATGAATTACGTCTTTATCAAACATAATGGAATAAAATTATTATAACTGAAAAGATCCGCAAAAAATAGAAATAAAGGGTAAAGTTTGAAAAAAAAATGAATACAGAAACATTATCTGAATTTGGAAGTTTAAAGTGCAAATATGTGTGCCGATAAATGAAATTGAAAATGGTGTTTCAGGCGAAATTAAACGATCAGTTAGTCGTCGCGAAATTAAATGACACCTAATAGTCCGGCAGCCCAGGAGGTTTATTCAACCGAAAGCCGGACAAGCAAATGACCCCATAGCTGGATGGCATGGACCTTGAAGTTTACAAAAATGCATTGCTGCCGGGTTCTATGCGTGGTCTTCCCTCCGAAATGACGTAATATATGACGTCACTACAAAATGGCCCTATTTCACCATTTTTCAGACATTGTACACATATCATGAAGTCAAGGGAGAATATCTCAGCCAAATCATGCTTGTTTTGTATGAAACTTTTACAATGTATTGTTCGAGTAGTGCACAAGAGATATGCAAAATTTCACGAACAGAAATTATTGTTTACATATGCAAATTACGTAATGAAATTTGCATATCATTAGTTTTGGAGATTTCTCGCATAAAAAAATTGTCAAAAATCGATTTAGAAATTTATTTTCTTTTGTAGTGTACTTTATTTGATATTTTTCTCTCAAGCATAATATCATTGTCTTTATCTATATCTCTACTTTAAGAAAATATATAACAGTAATTGAAAAAGACATTATAGACTGTGATTTCAGCCCCCTTTCCAATATGGTGCGCACGTAGAAATCGTGCGTTTTTGGCCTATTTTCACCATATGGCTGAGGTGTGCGAACGATATGCCTACTTTATTGATGTTTCCTGCATTTTGCATGATATTAAATCTTCCAAACAACATATTTTCTTCTTCATTATGTCTCTGGTGACCAATCAATGATTTCAGCAAAAATTGATTGCCCACTGGGCAGTCTATAGGCTACGTTTTCAGCCTAGTTTTCAACAACGAACCTATACAATGTAAGACTGCATCGCTGTAGTCGAGTCGGATAAGAGGTTACTGTACATGTGTACCATCAAAATATTTTTCACTCAATTTTTCAATCAACGTTTTGGTATTTGTCTAAACTGTCTCGTTAATGAATCTTGATGTTCCCTTCCCAAAATCGTGTCCAACGGGGTTCAAAATTGATATCTTTGGCGGCCCTCTTGGACTTTTTTAAAATGAAAATCAATTATTTTCATATTTTATTGCACAGAGTCTGACAATGGGACAATCTTTTAATCAATACGCATTTCTCTATGATTGGGATAGTAGAAATCGATTTAATTCGTTTTCTGATGATATATTTTGAAATAAAATTTATCCCGAAATGGGCATGATTTTGGTCAAAAATTTGCATGTGCATTGATATCTATCTGTTCAATCATTAACATCAACAACTATTTCAAAATATCAGCATTCGACACGAAAGAGGATATAATATACCGAAAATACTGTAACGCTTCATGACAATATCTATGTCTTTATTTGCTTAGTTAAAGGGCAAATACCATTATTACCCATTTATTGGAAAATATGCCACTTTGGAGCCCATATTAAGGCAAAAACGTTTCTGATATGGAATAAAGCCACTTTCATTCTTTTTAAACTACATGGAGATAAGAAGGGTAGAGTTTCCTCTATCTGCTACTAGCATACTGAAGCATACCCCTTCAGGGAGCGTCGAAATCACCCATCCTTTTTCATATTTTACCTATTTGTGGGAAAATATGCTTTTTCAAGCCCCCATTGAGGCAAAAAGTGTTGTTGCTATGTAGTACGGCCACTTTCATTGTTTTTAAACTATGTGAAGACAAGAGTAGAGTTTTCTCTATCTGCTACAAAAAAGGTGTGCTGTTACAGCAAAGCCTACCCCCTCTGAGGACTGCTAAAGTTACCCGATAATTATACGTATTTTGCCCATTAATGGGAAAATATGCTATTTTCGAGCCCCCATTTGGGCAAAAAGTGCTTCTGCTATTTAGTAAAACCACGTTTATTATTTTCAAACTATATGGAGACGAAAGAGTAGAGTTTCTTCTATCTGCTACATATAAAGAGGTGTTGGCATATTGGAACATACCCCCTTAGGGGGTCTCCGAAATCACTTACCCTTTTTCCATATTTTACCTATTTATGGGAAAATATGCAATTTTCGAGCCCCCATTGAGGCAAAAGTGTTTCTGCTATGTAGTAAGGCCACCTTTATTTTTTTTTCAAACTATATGGAGACGAAAGAGTAGACTTTCTTCTATCTGCTACATATAAAGAAGTGCTGGTACAGTAAAGCCTACCACCTTTGGGAACTGCCAAAGTTACCCGCCCCTTTTACGTAATTTGCAAATTCATGGGAAAATGTGCTATTTTCGAGCCCCCATTGAGGCAAAAGGTGTTTCTGCTATGTAGTAAAACTACTCTTATTGCTTTTAAACTATATGGAGACGAAAGAGTAGAGTTTCCTCTATCTGCTACATATAAAGAGGTGTTGGCATATTGGAACATACCCCCCTTAGGGGGTCACCAAAATCACCTACCCTATTTCATATTTTAATTATTTATGGGAAAATATGCTATTTTCGAGCCCCCATTGAGGCAAAATGTGTTTCTGCTATGTAGTAAAACTACTCTTATTGCTTTTAAACTATATGGAGACGAAAGAGTAGAGTTTCCTCTATCTGCTACATATAAAGAGGTGTTGGCATATTGGAACATACCCCCCTTAGGGGGTCACCAAAATCACCTACCCTATTTCATATTTTAATTATTTATGGGAAAATATGCTATTTTCGAGCCCCCATTGAGGCAAAGGTGTTTCTGCTATGTGGTAAAACTACTCTTATTGCTTTTAAACTATATGGAGACGAAAGAGTAGAGTTTCCTCTATCTGCTACATATAAAGAGGTGTTGGCATATTGGAACATACCCCCCTTGGGGGGTCGCCAAATTCAACTACCCTATTTCATATTTTAACTATTTAGGGGAAATATGCTATTTTCGAGCCCCCATTGAGGCAAAAGGTGTTTTTGCTATGTGGTAAAACTACTCTTATTGCTTTTTAGCTATATGGAGACGAAAGAGCAGAGTTTCCTCTATCTGCTACATATAAAGAGGTGTTGGCATATTGGAACATACTCCCCTTGGGGGGTCGCCAAATTCACCTAACCTTTTTCCATATTTACCTATTTATGGGAAAATATGCTATTTTCGAGCCCCCATTGAGGCAAAAGGTGTTTCTGCTATGTAGTAAAACTACTTTTATTGCTTTTAAACTATATGGAGACAAAAGAGTAGAGTTTCCTCTATCTGCTACATATAAAGAAGTGCTGGTACCATAAAGCCTACCCCCTTTAGGAACTGCCAAAGTTACCCGCCCCTTTTACGTAATTTGCAAAATCATGGGAAAATATGCTATTTTCGAGCCCCCATTGAGGCAAAAGGTGTTTCTGCTATGTAGTAAAACTACTCTTATTGCTTTTAAACTATATGGAGGCGAAAGAGTAGAATTTTCTTCTATCTGCTACATATAAGAGGTGTTGGCATATTGGAACATACCCCCTTAGGGGGTCACCAAAATCACCTACCCTATTTCATAATTTGACTATTTTGGGGGGAGAATATGCTATTTTCGAGCCCCCATTGAGGCAAAAGGTGTTTCTGCTATATAGTAAAACTACTCTTATTGCTTTTAAACTATATGGAGACGAAAGAGTAGAGTTTCTTCTATCTGCTGCATATAAAGAGGTGTTGGCATATTGGAACATACCCCCCTTATGGGGTCGCCGAAATCACCTACCCTTTTTCCATACTTTACCTGTTTATGGGAAAATGTGCTATTTTCGAGCCCCCATTCAGGCAAAAAGTGTTTCTGCTATATGGTGAAGCCAGTTTCATTCTTTTGAAACTACATGGAATTAAAGGAGTAGACTTTCTTCAATCTGCTGCTAATAAGTGGTTGCACAGCAAAGTCTATCCCCTCCGGGGGTTCCGAAAGTCACCCACCCCTTTTCCATATTTTTTCCAATATGCGGAAAATCTGCCAATCTTGGAGCCTCTGAAGAAGGTAGCAGTCGATGTACCGCACTTTTTTTACATGTAGCTGATAGAAAAAAATGCCTCTTCTTTTATTTCAAAGTGGTTTCCAAAATCAAAGCTAGCTTTACTATATAGCAGAAATGCCCTTTTGTCTGAATGGGGGCTCAAACATTGCATTTTTTTACAATAAAGAATGAAAATAGACATATGTAACTGATAAAGAAGATCCTACTTTGTCATCTGAATGTGGTTACAAAACAAAAACAAGGGCTTTACCGCAAGGCAGAAACACTGTTTGCCTCAAAAAAAACTAATTTTCCGAGAAACTGGCAAGATACGAAAAAAAGATTGGGTGACTTTGGCAGCCCCCTGAGGGTTAGGCTTTGCTATGCCCCAATTTCTTTATATGTAGCTGATAGAGAAAAGTGACTTAAAGGAAAAAAATTACATACTCAAAACAAAATGCTACCACATTGGGGGCTCCGAAAAGCACGAAATCATAATAGTCAAGCTATGGATAATGGTATGGTACTGTATGTAACATTTTACTGGTTCTTGTGGGACTATACTTTAAGGTGCCCGAGAGTAATTGCATGCAAAATGAAAATGCAGAGCAATGCCTCGAACTTCTATCTTTTTCAAGAGATTTAATTATCATAAAAATTGCATTGTGTAGAAAATGCCTTTTACCCTCATACACATGATACAAGTAATACATACCTTTCTATCGATCGCTAAGTACGTTATTTTCTGCATGTTAGGCACATCAACAAAGGCGATCGGATGCAAGATGAAACAGATAGATGTCAATGCACTTGAACATTTTGGTTCGAAATTTTTGATGAATTCTTTTTTTAAATATATTAACCGGACTATTCAGAAAACAATTTCAACCGACTTCTACTATCCAAATCCTAGTGAAATGCGTATTGATTTAAAATTTCCCATTGTCAGACTTTGTGCAATAAAATATGAAAATAATTGATTTTCATTAAAAATGTCCAAGAGGGCCGCCAAAGATATCAATTTTGAACTCCGTTGGACACGATTTTGGGAAGGGAACATCAAGATTCATTAACTAGACACTTTAGGCAAATACCAAAACATTGAGTGAAAAATGTTTTGATGGTACATAGAAACCCCCTTTTCCGACTCGACTACAACGATGCAGTCATACATGGTATAGGTTCGTTGTTGAAAACTAGGCTGAAAACGTAGCCTATAGACTGCCCAGTGGGCAATCAATTTTTGCTGAAATCATTGATTGATCACCAGAGACATAATGAAGAAGAAAATATGTTGTTTGGAAGATTTAATATCATGCAAAATGCAGGAAACATCAATAAAGTAGGCATATCGTTCGCACACCTCAGCCATATGGTGAAAATAGGCCAAAAACGCACGATTTCTACGTGCGCACCATATTGGAAAGGGGGCTGAAATCACAGTCTATAATGTCTTTTTCAATTACTGTTATATATTTTCTTAAAGTAGAGATATAGATGAAGACAATGATATTATGCTTGAGAGAAAAAATATCAAATAAAGTACACTACAAAAGAAAATAAATTTCTAAATCGATTTTTGACAATTTTTTATGCGAGAAATCTCCAAAACTAATGATATGCAAATTTCATTACGTAATTTGCATATGTGAACAATAATTTCTGTTCGTGAAATTTTGCATATCTCTTGTGCACTACTTGAACAATACATTGTAAAAGTTTCATACAAAACAAGCATGATTTGGCTGAGATATTCTCCCTTGACTTCATGATGTGTGTACAATGTCTGAAAAATGGTGAAATAGGGCCATTTTGTAGTGACGTCATATATTACGTCATTTCGGAGGGAAGACCACGCATAGAACCCGGCAGCAATGCATTTTTGTAAACTTCAAGGTCCATGCCATCCAGCTATGGGGTCATTTGCTTGTCCGGCTTTCGGTTGAATAAACCTCCTGGGCTGCCGGACTATAAGGGCCATTAATTTGAACGAGTTTCTCTCTGAATTGAATTTCTACAAAATTCAAAGGAATGATATAGAACGGAATTGAATGCTAAATGAATGAAAATGAACTATGTGTGTAGAGGGTGCACGAAATATTTCGAATTCGAACGTCCTTTCATTAATTTGATTGCAACTCTGATGAAATTGGACGGGAAAACCTATATTACCCGGGGGCCACTTCCATTCACAAGTGGATACCATGCACGACCATGCATGGGGTCTCGAAAAGCACCCTAAACACGCATTTTCCATATTCTGAAAATGCATCCCTTAACAAGTATTGGCGTGTGAAACCCTACCCTTAACAAGTATTGGAAACAAAACGATATACTCTTGGCAAATATTCCCTGAAATTAATGAATCCCTAAACAAGTACAGGAATGTTTTATTGTTACGGGTCCTTCGGTCGTCGGCTTTACCTTATTTGGTTTAGTACGACCCCATCTTAGTACACCTCGCACAAATCGGACTCGAAACACGAAGTATTGGGGCAAAAAGAACATCCTTTATAAATATTTGAATTTTGTTTCATCATCCCCGCAAATTCGACCCTAAACACGTAATTTTCCTAGCGAAATAGATACCCTTTTTCATTATTTTTGTGTTTTTGACACCCTTATCACGTTACGTACGTAACGTGCCCTATCGTGAAAAAAAACATAATTTTTACGTGTTTTTTGGTCGCGCATGGTATCCACTCGTCAATGTAAGTGGCCCCTCCGGGTATTATTACCACAAAAACAAATTGAGGTTCTTCGTTTGTTTGGACAATAGATTGAAAAATGTTGCGAAAATAGCTGATTTTCCTGAAACATATTTTGGACATCGCTCTCAAGCTCTTGATGATTATTTCATGTACGTAAATTATACTTGTGATCATACTAATGATAAATGTTTGTAATGTTGACAATGATGCATATCATATACTGTATATGAATCAATCAATCAATCAATCACACTCGCCCTAAGAGTGTATATTTAAAGCAAATCAGTCAAATTGACTAGACAAGTCGTCAGCTGGGTGCAACTGATATGCTAGTCACATTTCTGACGTATTTTAGTTAGAAATAAATCTGTTTTTGTAAAATACGAATTGAAAGTAGTCAAATATGACTATAACTAACAGTTGCACCCAGCTGACCCTATTAACTAGTCATTTGTTTTACTGATTTGTTTTTAGAGTGTACAGTATCTCTGTATGGATTATTAATAAACTTATATTGTTGAATTGACTGCACCTAAATCATCGTGCACCGTGCACCATCAGTGGCAGAGGCCCTATATTCCATTTAGCGCGATGATCATGTTGTTTACATCTGTAACCCCGGGCTGTAACTGGAAGGGTTATACCGCCCTCATTAGGCAAACCCTCAACAGTTGACGTCTCTCTTTTAGACGCCCCCTCCCCCCCCCCCCCTGTTTTCCGACCTTTTCTACGACAAGTTTTAAGACGTTGGCATTTTCTTCTTCCTGCGGATATCCCATCACTTGATACAAATCTGGATATAGGCCCCATTGAAAAGCGGCAATATAAATATTTGAAAAAAAGGCATTAAGCGATAACACAATGAACAATTATTATACAGACTGAATAATTTTGCAAATCAAACACTTCATTATATATATATTGCTCAATTGACCTGGCCTGCGCATGCGTGAACGCAAGACGTCTACAGTATGTACAAAGTGACCTGTTTTGAAAACTGGGTAAGTCTGGATAGCCTGGCTACAGCTGCGGGCAGCTAGGTCAAGTGCACTCTCTCTATGTTGCTTGGTATTTAAATAGGTATTAAGGTTTCAAAGCGCAGCATGGTTGCAACTTTGACATCCAGAGATGATAGACGATGACAAGGGGATCCTGCATTGGCATTTGTTGACAATTTCTTGTTCTGACTGTGACAGCATCTCAACTCAGCTTTGAAAACCAAATCCAGTCACTGCATGCTATCCAGCCGTCATTTTAGAGTTAAGAGCTGGTCTCCAAGACAGAAGTAGAAAGACAGTCGGATTCAGCCAGCATCAGAATCAAACATCATACGGTAGGTTAATATCTTAAGAATAATTATACAAAATGTTTGATAATATGCCAACAACTTTAGGTTGATAATGGCTTCTCTTCGTAGTAATTTGTGACAAACGAATGCTTCTACTGAATCAAAATTACACGATGTATCATGTTAGTATATGAATTATAAACTATATAGGCCCAAATGTTTTAATGACGACATGCATTTTTCCATTTAACTTTCAAAGAAACATGTATTTTTTCTCCATATTCACATCACCAAAAATATAATTGTCATCATACAGGCCTATTTAAAAAGAGGGGCTGCTAAAGTACAAATGTATGACGTCACCGAAAACACACAATAAATGTACATTATCTTCTACAGTTGGATATTTGAGTCAAAGTTGACTATCCATAATCAAACCACAACTTCAAACATTTCCCCTATTTGCTATATTCAATCTGTCTGTAGGCCTAATATAACCGGGTTCTTTTTTTTATAAATCTGTTTACATATGATGGGGGTGGGGGGGTGGAGAAATTAACTTAAAGTTAATTTTTTCAAAGAGGAATACCCCCGGGGGGGGTATCAGTCTCGGCCTCACGAGAGGAAATCTTTTCCCGAAAGGTAGGGGGCAGGGGCCAGAAAATTTGACAAGCAAGCAAGCAAAAAAAAGAAGGTTATTCCCTCAAACGTAAGGTCATTTCGTCCAAAATAATGTTTTATTTCGATTTTGATTGATGTATTTCTTTCCATCATAAAAGACCAAAATAGTAAGGGGCATTAATTTTCATAGTGTCCCCCCTACAATTTTGGCCAGGGGGACGTCCCCCGGGCATTTCCACCCATGCTCGGCCTACACCATTATGCGCGTCCGACAAAACATGCAGAACGTTACATTTTCATGAACGCTTAATACTCATGTTACATAGAATTTAAACTAAACATGCTAAATGGGAGTTCTTTTTCGAGGCTTTGCATTCAAAGTGGTAAAACGCTTTTAATATAGGGTATACTTTCCATACTGGTTTTGTAATTCAACAGAAATACAATTCCATTTTGCAGTTGTTGATTTTTTTGCATTTTAGTATAAAAAAATAAATAAAAGAATTGTGTCAGTTCGCATATGATGTTAGTTTTCAAAAGGTTATTATGATTTGCACATAGTTATGTCGTGTATGAGGAAGTGATATGGGAGGAATATACATGTATTTCAATAAAACATTTTTAGAGCGTGTTTTCATGAGAAACCCCTAATTAGGGATGGTTCCCGTAGAAACCCATAGGGGTATATTGGAAACACACTGAACACGAATGCCTGTGTAAGCCGATACATCTGTCCCCCCCCTCCGGTGTCCACATCTTACTCCGTGTAGGTCATGGAATTGCAAGTTGGCAAGAAGACAAAAATATTATGACGTATAGGTTCAAGTCTAATATAGCCTATGAATGCTATGGACGTGGGCCAACAACATGTCGTGGCCATTGGCTCCAGAACATGAGCATATCTAACATAGATTGTAAGTTCGGTCGCCACCGAAATTCTAGCTTGAAGTAGACGTGCAAATCTTACTGTCATGTTTT
This sequence comes from Lytechinus variegatus, assembly GCF_018143015.1. NCBI lineage: Eukaryota > Metazoa > Echinodermata > Echinoidea > Temnopleuroida > Toxopneustidae > Lytechinus > Lytechinus variegatus. Next base: position 23,554,013 of record NC_054752.1, on the reverse strand, counting down.
TAACAGAGTCCTTTTCAGCGATATTTCAAAATCTGGCATATTCATTTAAATTGATTATTAGAACAAAATATCTAGTCAGGAAAAAGCTGATTTATATGAAAATGTACTTTAATATTGCGTACGAATAATGCTACGACGATACAAGGAAATTAAATAACATAGAAAATAAACATTTACTAGGATGGTATAATATGATAATTAGAAAATAAACTGTCAACTATGACCATGCACTATTCTGTACATTCCGTATTATAGAGTGACCATAATTTGCGCACATTTAACAAATTATTAAAAAAGTTGATATTCAATCCAAAATTTCTCACAGTTGGTAAAAATTCAACTAAAATCGTAAACCAAACGGAAAGTACGACCTTGCAATCAAAATAGCTCGACAAATTTCTAAAGTAGGCCAATGGTTTCACAAGTTTCGCGATCGCTACATTATACGGCGATTGACTAGCAGACTATATAGTGCGCCCTCGAATGAAAGAATGTGTCATTAAAAAATTGTGACATTTTATTTCATGCACGATAATTTAGAAAAGCTTCAAAAAAGAAGCCAAGAGGGCAAAGATAATAGCATCAGATGGAGGTTAAAATCAGTTGGTATCAAATTTTCCTTACTTTTCGGAAACCTCTGCTTGCAAAATGGCGATTTCTTGATGCTTGTCGAAAAGTTCGGATTTTCTCAGGAAGGACGAGAAATGTAACAAAATTTGCCGATGTTTGACCAATATTTTTTTTACAAATGGAAACCTTATTCTATAAAGGAAGTTACTCAACCCGTAATGTAAGGTTTCTTTTTTTGTTGGTTTTATTACACTTTCAAGATTTTTGCGTCTAATTTGCCCATTGTGCAGTATAATTAATTTACTATGAAACACCCTACCCCCCTCCCTTATGTGGCATCCTACAGAGGACCTTCCTTCACTCTGCAAGAGAACATTTCCTGTCTTAAATCATCTTAAGATTTACACTGAATATGCTGACAGTACAATACGGAATTTTGGCACCGCTACGTTGAACGCTTTAAACTTGTTAAAAACAGAAAATGTAATTCATTAAACATTCTTATTATGACAATTTTGGCGTCTGTCATGCATTGTTCTGCGGATGTTACACATCAAGTCAGCAGAGCCCCGTCTTACAGAAAGTTACGATTGATCCGATCAACCTCAAGTATACACTGCAAAAACACCAGTGTTGATTTAACACCAGCCCGGAATCTATATATGTCCACACCAGAAAGGTGTTAAAAACACCAATTTAGTTTTGGTCTAACACCAGAAGGTGTTTATACAACACGAATTAGTATTAAAACAGCATCGGTTTGATTCCAAACTGGTGTTGTTTCAATATTTCTCTGGTGTTAGACCAAAATAAACTGGTGTTGTTGAACACTTCTCTGGTGTGGACATATATAGATTCTGGGCTGGTGTTAAATCAACACCAGAGTTTTTGCAGTGTATTATGGAAACCCATCAACGACATAAAATCTTTCTTTAGAAAATTGTCACAATTTCCTTTAATTGAAAACAAATAAAAACGTCTTGAAATGTAAAGAAAACAGTAAATTTATGAATATCCATCATATTATTATCCAGAAACTATTTGGAACAAACACGTAGTTTAGATGTTAACGTTGTTGGCTTTCCATAGTTGCAGTTGATTGGATCAATCGTAACTCTTTGTAAGACGGGGCTCTGGAGTAAAAAAAACATAAGCATTGGAGAGTTTTTGCACCGTGATGCAGACGGGATGCAGAACGATTACTAGAACATGGCTAATGCATTTTCGAATGCCCTTCATGAGAAAGAGCAATTACCAAGAATTAAGTCCATATCGAAAATAGATGAGTCAGAACAATAGCTTTGCCCTTGACTCTGGACAAACGACATTTAAAAAAAATTATAACTAACTTTATTTTGCGGACTTCAAATCTTCGGGATAAAGTAACTTATTTCGTTTTCGGATTAACGAACCTTCGTAGTAACAAACCATATTTCGTTTTCGACTAACGATCCTTCGGAATGACGAACCATATTTTGTTTTCGGATTAACGAACTTCCGGAATGACGCCACAAATGATCGAATTAACGAACCCTTTTTTTTTCTTTTTCGGATTAACGAACATGAAGGTATACATGGTATAGGCACGTTACGTGTTTCGGACTTACGGACCTTCGAAATAAACAACCTTCGGAATTACGAAGTGTTTATTTCATTTGGAAATATTCTTTCATCTTTATTGTTTTTATTGACACCAATAAAGGCAAATCATAAGTGTAAACAAAGATCCGAATAATTTAACTATTAAAATATTACAGGAAACGTAGTGTATAAGCACAATGTCTATATAATCATGCATAATTATAGATGTAAAAACAAGTAAATTGTACATGTGACTTACAAGGAAATATCAACTGACGTTTATGCGACCAGGGGCCTGGGAACGAAATTTTAATTGCTTAAAGTGATTGGTTAACACTGGCTTGACTTTTAAAAAATCTGAGCTAGAAGGTCACACTTGTCACCTGTGTCTGTGATATGTTACAAAAATGAAGCCCAGAAAAAATTGCGTTCGAAAATAATTATTTAGTGCTTCAAATATTGAAATATAAAGTGACCGGAAACACCATCTTAATTTCATCCCATACACTTATGTGTACTATTTAGGTGTCTATAAGACGCCTATTTACAAAATCAGGGTTTGCCTTGTAGTTTTAGCTTTTCATTCTCAATAATGGTTGTTTTCAGGGTTTATTAGTTCTAATACATGCACTTGTACACATGTTTCATCTTGGTTTGAGAATTTTTTAAATCGGCTGCTCACAAAGTCAAACAATACCTTTAAGAGCCGGTGAACGTGGTTTTGATTAGCAAAGGAATAACAAGCAAACACAAATACGCTTAAATATAAAGGTGAATTTGGTCAGACAAAAAAAATGACAGGAAAAGAGAGAGGGGGGGGGGGGGGTGGTCGCTTGCAAATAAATATCTTGGTCACATCTTACCAAGCTATGCAGCGAAGAAAAATCTTGGGGTTCCTTCCCAGGAAAACGGAAGCAATTACTGTTCCATGCAAACGTAAAACGTAACGTAACTAATTAATTTGTCTTAATTTCATTGTCATACAGATGTTGACCCTTCACAAGATGTCCAAGCTCGCGCCAGTGAACCGGAAACAGAGCTACGATTAGCATTGCATATCAAAGTAAACAAGTGATAGTCTGTCTGACCTGCTGATTCGCTGCCTTCATCTTAAATAAATCTTATAATATGCCGTTTTATTTTTTATAGAATAGTCAAAGGTAAACACATCTAGACATAACTGATATGTACTTCAGTTTCGAGGTAAGAATTTAGTGAATGGCTGCTCTATTAAAAAGGCACCGATATCTCGCATCGTGCAGCTGATACGAGAATATGTCTCACAATTGAACATTAATGTTTCCCTGTTTCCCCCTACAAAAATCTCAATTTGTTGCATCAGTGATTCAACAGCATAATACACTTTCTACTTCATCTTCATACACTGGATAACAAATAGCTTAATTGAAACAACTGAAAACATAGCAGACCTAATAAAAAGTCTGAAGGCATCTGAACACCGGATTTCAGGAAAACATATTTTAAAAAGTGTTAGTCATGACTGCTAAGGGTAAGGCTGTGGAACATAAACTTGCCATCAAAGATGGAGTTTATTCGAAGCAGGATGACGTTGATTTCAAAAACCCTTCAGCCAAACGAAACATTACCTGCAAGGCTCTGTGGGAAGACCCAACGTATTTCCGATGGATCAGTACCTTCATCTGGGCTTCGGTCAGCATTTTCAACTTTGGTATTATTGGAGACTTCAGCATGTTCTTCATCTATATTGTAGCGTTTTAGGGGTTCCCCCAGCTCTCGCTCCTCTCTTGCTCCCGCTCCCGAGCGGTCAATAGAATGGGAACATAACTCACTCACGAGAGCAAAGGGCTTCTCACCAAAGTATATGGTATTTTAGCTTGCACGATTACTGTCTCGCTACTCTCACTCATTGCTCGCTCGCCTGGTCTGTTATTGTTCAACTAGTTTACCTAATTTAACACTGTCTACGGGATAATCAATCACACTCATCGCAATCAACATCAGATCAAACGATAAACACAAAGATATCGAATCTGAATCAATAATTCATACCTTTCAACTTGTCTTTATTACTCAGAAGTTAACAGCACGTATCCTCCGAACAATCGAGGTCTTCAACAAATATAAATGTAAAGCAGAACTGTAGGGATTGCACCCTGAATTGGAGGTCTAACTGTGATAAACTCTGAACTGAAACTGACTTGAGTGCACTGCAGCATGCATGCACTGACCACTTATGTAACACAACCACCTGCACTGATTGAACTCCCTAACTGAACTGACTGAGTCCACACACAGTCCCTATGTATATATATAACAACTCTGGCTGGCCCTGACACTATTTCTAGCAAGCGCCCTCTATAGGCCTATTTCGTCACATGACCCCCCACTAACTTTGAAACATCCCTGTTTCAAAAAAAATAACTTTAAAACAGAATGACGAAATAGCGAGTTATAAAATATCAATGTCAAAACATAATGACCTAACGAAAAAACACATTGTAAACTTTAAAAAAAATGTAACGACTACTCAGTACCAAACTAGTCATCAAGGTAAAGAAATACGTAACATACACAATATGCATAAAAAAATATCTCATAGAAAACATCAGCTTTATATAAAATAGACTTTTTGGTATAAAACATAGTAAAAAAACTTTATGGCATAAAAGGCAATAATACTGCATTTTGGCACAATACTGGAATGACACAATGTACTGATCAAAATATATGGAACTATCAAAAAGAATCGGCAAGAGTATGTAAGTGCTTGCCCAGCAATAAAACATAAACTTATCATATCGAGACAAAACTGCACCAAATGTTTAGTTTACACAATTAAACTAACCCGAGGTATCAAGATCAAGGTGTATCATCATCGCACTATAAAAAGATATCTCTAACTTCCTTATGCACATGAGTTAAAGGCAGTAATACAAAAATAGTTTTTGGCAGTTTGTTTAAATCAGGTACTGTACATATTTACAACAACAAAAAAATGGCGATCATGAATGACAACATGAAACTCAAAGAATGAAGAAAAATAGTAGGAAGATACAAGATAGAGAAGGTAGAAGGAGCATTAGAGAAGAGAATGGAAAAGTGCAAAAGAAAGAAAGAATTCCATTTTCATTTAAAAACAAAATACATAACATATCAAGGCATCAGGAATAGACGGGAATACAGTCTCTTAAATCACTTCTGCAGTTGGTGGTGGCAGTCCTGTTGCTGGTCCCAAGCAGCAGGCACAAGCTGTAAAAATGTTTCTGTTGAGTCCTTTTGTCGGATAAGTTTTCCTCGCGAATAAAAGCGTTGGACCCTCTTCTCGACGACAGTGACAAGGATAGACCCAGAAGACGATTCGGAAGAGACAGAAGATGGTACAAGTTGCGTAGATAGAGCAGATGGAGATGAAGCAGGTTCGGGCCGTGAAGAGAAAGCAGATGAAAGTGACAGAACAGGTTCAGGTAGAGGCTGAGTCAAAGGGGTTTCTGTGGGTTGTGCTGGAGACGTCGGTTTCTCCTCCTCCTCATCCGTGTCCTCCATACTTTGCATCAGCATTGCAAGGGGCTTGCCAGAAGGGCGCTGAGGGGCTGGTGGCGTCTGAAATCCATTTGAAGTGGTGACAGAAATCGCTACTGGACTAATTGGATGCAGTCCCTGCGACGTACCTGTGCTTGTTACATCCAAACCAAGTGGGTCTCTTGAACAGAAGTTCTTCTCGTGCACCAACATCATGTGGCGCCGGAGGTTGGAGGATCTTGTTGTTTTATATTTGCATCGTTCACATCTGTGTTTCCTCTTTTCTGGCTCCTCTCGTCCCCTGTCCTCCTGTCTTTCCTCCAATTGGTGTTTTTCTCTGACGTGCCTTCTTAGTTCCTGTCCGTCATAGAATTTTCTTCCGCAATCTCTGCAAAAGATCGCCTTTCTGGATGGAGCCATCTGGAGCAAAAAGAAAGAAGACAATGAGAAAATTAAGAATCATCATACTCCATCAGGTATTTTGGTTTTCGTCGTTTCCTTAAAGGGTAACGTCTCTCACTGTTTATATCAACATGTACAGAATCATTAAGGTCATTCGAAACTATGTTATCTGAGTTTGAGGTAGTTGGAAGTTCATTGGTATTAATGACATTTGATTCATTTTCCCCCGCAACGGTTTGCACTGTGTCTTCCCCCTCTACATCTTGATTTGTATCTTTCTCATTATCAGTTGTGTTCTCTGTAAGGACAGGAGTATCAGGATGCTTCCATGTCCACTTTGGGAGATCCGGCCCATGGTATGGCTTAAGCCTGTCAACATGAACTACTGACGGCTTCGCCCGCTGACTGGCCTGTATCCGTAGCGTAACATCCGACAGACGACTGACTATTAAGTACGGGCCTTTCCAACGTAGTTGAAGTTTGGGTGATACACCCTTCTTCTTCGAAGGATCATGAAGCCAGACGAAATCTCCCACTTGAAGACCATGATCTTGAGAAATTCGATCATAATTTTTCTTCTGCCTGGCTGCAGACTTCCTCAAACATTGCTCTGCCCGTTCATGAGCTTTTCTCATTTTATTTCGTAATCTCATGGCATAATCTTCATCACTAGTTTGTTCCTCGTCATCCAAGGTGGGTGTCATCAGATCAATTGGAATCCTCACCTCCCTGCCCAACATCATGATATTTGGGCTTTCTCCTGTCGACTCTTGCGGCGTGGTTCGATAGGCACTCGTAGCATGTGCCAGATGTTGATCCCAATTCTTCTTTCCTGCATCCTCTTCAAGAAGCATAGAGACGATGTTGATCAAAGTCTTGTTGAAGCGTTCTACAAGTCCATCAGATTTCGGATTATAGGGCGTTGTCTTAGTCTTGGTGATCTTTAAGATCTCACGAACTTCAGCAAACAACCGGGATTCGAAATTTGATCCTTGGTCTGAGTGGAGCTCCAGTGGTATTCCGAATCTGCATATAAATTCCTCAACAAGTGCCTTTGCCACCGTCTCCGCCCTAGCATCAGGAAGAGGGTATGCCTCCATCCACTTTGTGTGATAATCACCGACAACCAGTATCCACTGATTACCTGATGCCGTTTTGGGAAATGGGCCCATCAAATCTATGGCGACCCTCTCCATAGGTGCCCCTACACGACTCTGCTGCAGTGGAGCACGCCGTTTCTTTGAAGGTGATTTCCTTCTCTCGCAGAGGGTACAAGTCCTCAGATAGGATCTCACATCAGCAGCTACTCCGCACCAGTAAAACCTTGCTTTTATCTTTGCCAGGGTTTTCTTCAGTCCTAGGTGTCCTCCTAATGGGTTTCCGTGTACTTCCGCTATCACTTCCTTGCGGAGACTCTCAGGCAAAATCACTTGCCTCTTGACACATTCCCCATTATCTGACTCCCATCTTCGATACAGAACTCCTTCATGGGTCTCAATCTGTTCCCATTGAGCCCAATACGTTTTAACTGCTGATTGCTTCTGAGCTATTGTACTCCAATCTGGTCGAGATTCATTGTCATCCTTCATCACTATCATCCAATTCAGCGTGTCATCTGCCAGTTGTGCTTGTCGTAACTCAGCAATTATTAGTGAAGGCCGAGAGGAGATACCCCTGATGCTACATTCTTCCTTAGCAGGATCATTCAGGACACTAGTATCCACGTTTACTTCTTCTTCTCTTCCACATTGCTTACATTGCATACGGGACAAACCATCAGCATTCGTATGCTTTCTGCCAGGTCTATGCTCTATCATTAGATTGTACTCTGATATTGCTTGCAACCATCTTGCCAATTGACCCTCTGGACTCTTGAAATTAGTCAGCCATTTCAGAGAGGCATGATCTGTACGGACAGTAATTGTCCTTCCATAAAGGTACTGCCTGAAGTTCTTCAAAGATTCGACTAGAGCGAGAAGTTCTTGCCTGGTAACACAGTAAGCTCTTTCAGCACGGCTGAGTTTTCTACTGTAATAGGCAATAACCCTTTCTTGTCCTTCCTGAACCTGAGACAGGACTGCTCCAATGGCATTTGCACTTGCATCTGTGTCCAAAATGAAATCATCCTGGGGAATTGGGTAGGTGAGGATTGGTGCACACTGCAATTTCTCCTTCAGCTCCTGAAATGCACGCTCACAGCTATCACTCCATTCAAATTTGGCAGATTTCTTTGTCAAACTATGGAGGGGACTTGCAAGTTCAGCAAAGCCTTTCACAAAGCGACGATAGTACGAGGCTAACCCCAAGAAACTTCTTACATCTTTCTTGCACTTGGGTTGAGGCCACTCAGCAACCGCTTTCACTTTGTCAGGATCGGTGGTTACACCATCTGATGTTACAACATGACCAAGATAGAGTACAGACTTGCAAAACAAATGACATTTACTAGGCTTCAACTTCAGATTAGCTGAACGTAGTCTTGTGAAGGTAGTTTTCAGATGCTTGATTTCCTCTTCAACACTGCGACCATAGACTATTACATCATCTAGGTAAATGAGCAGAATCTCCCATTGGAGTCCCTTCATTACCTTCTCCATTAGCCTCTCGAATGTAGCAGGAGCATTAGTCAGCCCAAATGGCATGACTTTCCATCTATAGAGACCATTCCTTACTACAAATGAGGACTTGTCTTTGGCATCCTCATCAAGGGCTACCTGCCAATAGCCTGATGATAAATCCAATGTTGAGAACCATTTTGCAGAGCCCAGTGCATCTAATGTTTCGTCTATACGGGGCACAGGGTATGCATCCTTAACAGTGACTTCGTTAAGACGTCTGTAATCTATACACAGCCTTTTTGTCCCATCTTTCTTCTTCACCAATACCACATTTGCTGCCCATGGACTTTCACTTGGTTCAATGACTCCTCTTTCTTCCAGATCTTTCACTTGTCTGTCTATTTCTTCTTGGTTACATAATGGATGACGCCTCAGTCTTTGTTTCACTGGCTTTGCTTTCCCAGTTTTGATGGAGTGCTTCACTGCATCGGTACATCCAATGTCACTGTTGGATTTGGAAAAGACGTCTGCAAAATCTACCAAGCATTGCCTAACTCCTTCATGATAGTGAGAATCTAAGTTAGTTATGCTTCTCTGGTAGAGGTCATGCATATGTGGAGGAAGTTGCTGTTCATCATCAGCATTATCACTTGATGTATCTTCCACCTCTGCTGTCATGATCATTCCCACGACCATACCTTCTGGTACTTCAGAATCTGCTTCTCCAGGATTCAAAACTCTTATGGGGATGACATCAGTGTCAGCATCAACCAAAGTTCGACCTAAAACAAGTCCTCTTGATGCTAGTTCCCCACCTCCCTCCATTGGCTCAATAAGGGCAGGTCCGCTTATGTTTTCATTCCTCTTTGCAATTCGACCAGGTATGATGGCTTCATGTCCAGCAGGTATTTGTCTGCTCTCAGCAACTTCGACTCGTGCAATGAATGCATGTCCCATATGGCTAATACACTCTATCTCCTCTCCGTTGATTGTAAGTGTGAGTTTTCCAAAGTCTAGAAGTCCACGCGTAGGGATGAGGAAATCCATTCCAAGTATCCCCTGGCATCTTATATCAGCAAAGATGACCCTAATAGACCTAATAGTCCTTCCCACTTTCACGTCAAGGTTAGCTGCACCTAATATCTGAAGTGGGCTATCATCTACTTGCAAGATTCTTACTGCTGGATCTTCTAGAGTTGGTCTCTTCTCATGCTCCATTTGGTAGTATAAGCTTGTGTTCACAATAGTATCGGTTGATCCTGTATCTAACAAATACCTACAATCTGTTAATCTAATTTGTCCCTTTATGTAGAGCCCTTGCTTTGGGTTGTTCGCTACACTGGGAAGGGTGAAAGTCCGGATCTCTTCTATTGTGTCATTTGTACTTGAGGTTGACTCTGTGGATCCTGTGTGCTCTCCAGCTTGGCCGTGGATCCTCCGGTTAGCTGTGTTTCGTTTCCCTTCTTCTTAATATCTCTCTTAGGTGCAGGGAGTGGACATTGGCGGATGAAATGACCACTCTCACCACACCTATAGCAGCTAACACGCTTTTCTTTTTTCTGTGTAGAAGAGTTTGACTGCTCTCCTGATGATGTATGCAAACTTGCATTCATTATCACGTTTGTCAAGGCTTCCATTTGCTTTGTTTGCTGGATTAAGATGCCTTCCATTTGTCGTGATTGTTGGACCAAGATGCTTTCCATCTGCTGCAAGCGATCATCTGTGTCTTGATCGAGTGCCCTCGTGAATCGAGTAGGCCTCATACGCTCACTTCGTCTCTGCATCTCAATCTTCTCGAAGTTTTCTGTTTCAATAGCAGCTTGTATCGCTTCATCCAGAGTCAATGGTCGAGCTCTGTAAATGCCTTCCCTAACAGACTGGCCCTCCACTGCATCAATGAAATGATTTCTTTCCAGTCTATCTCTTGATGAGGCTGGGATATCTGGGTAAGCCCTGATGGCGAGTTCATGGATTGCCTGCCCTAACTCTGGCAATGACTCTCTTGGCCCTTGCCTCCTATGACGCAACTCCGCCAAGAAATTCTCCGCTTGTTGTCCGGTGTCGAAACGTCGGCTGAGTAATTTCAACAACTCAGGATAACATTGCTTTCTTTCAGGTGTCAAATCACTGACACACCTAAGAGCATTTCCTTGCAAACTAGCAATTAAGTAAATTGCTGATTGCGACTCATCCCAGCCATTCACTTCCTTACATGCTTCGAAATGTTGCTGATATTCTCTCCAAGCGGTTTTGCCATCATACCTATCTGGTGTCATAAGCGGTCGCTCACGACGAGCATGAAAATTCAATTGATATTCTGGAACTGGTTGCCTTGCAACACTTCCATGTCCATATACCCTTGGAGCTATATTTATCGCTTCCCGAGAAACATGAGCATCCATCATTCCACCATGCTCTTTGCTAGTGAGCAACTCTTTTGACATCTCTCTCATGAGCTGAGGATGCTGTGCATTTGGATTGGAAGGAGTAGACATCTTGTAGGACCCGAGAGGTTCTGGTGAGTAGGATGTAGGGAGTATTTGCTCATGAGCAGTTTGCTCATGGGCAGCTTGCTCATGAGCTGTGCGCTCATGAGACATAAATCCTGAAGTCTCATTATGAAGTTCAGTTCTGACGCTTGGCAACTTGAACCTGACCTCTGAATCTTCAGTCTGGTAGTGTGACTCACTCACTCTTCTTTCAGACCGACTAGGAGTTTCACTCTCTCCAAGTCCTTTATAATTCATGTCAGTTCCTGTGCCCTCTAGTCTTTCCAACTTGGCTTCAACTTGCTTCTTATCCCACGCAAGCAGCTCTCTTTCCATTCTTGAACGATTAAGTTCTTCTTGCAGTCTAATCAGCTTGCTCTCCATTTCCCTTTCAGTGCTCATTACCCAATTTGGTTATCAAAAATACCAATGAACTTCCAATCCTTGCTCGTCTATTTATATAACAAGATTCTCTAAAAGATTCATACTATTTTTCACATCAAAACAAAATGGTTTTATCATCTACCCATTTCCTTGTCTATGCCTAGAATATAATTAACATCATCACAAATGAGCTGTTAAACTAGACTATAGATTTTAAGAAGTAACTCTTGCTCGCGACTTGCTCACGAGCAGTGTGACAAGCAAGCTAATTTGATAACCTCCAAAAGCACATGGCCATTGCTTCAGTGAGCTGAGAAAATCAACGGTCATGTCTCCCTATTGTGTGCTTGCCGTGCTTGATTGCTCACAGACAATAATGTGAACAGACCCAGTGTGAGCAAATAAACTTCACATCCAACATCAATAAAGAGCATTAATTCATCTACTTTGAGTTGGATCTCGTGAGCATTTATTTCATCATTCTCATGAGCACAGCGAGCACTATGTTGTTTAGCGAGTCAGTGTTTCGTGCATGCTAAATCCCACACCGCTGCCACCATTTGTAGCGTTTTAGGGGTTCCCCCAGCTCTCGCTCCTCTCTTGCTCCCGCTCCCGAGCGGTCAATAGAATGGGAACATAACTCACTCACGAGAGCAAAGGGCTTCTCACCAAAGTATATGGTATTTTAGCTTGCACGATTACTGTCTCGCTACTCTCACTCATTGCTCGCTCGCCTGGTCTGTTATTGTTCAACTAGTTTACCTAATTTAACACTGTCTACGGGATAATCAATCACAATCATCGCAATCAACATCAGATCAAACGATAAACACAAAGATATCGAATCTGAATCAATAATTCATACCTTTCAACTTGTCTTTATTACTCAGAAGTTAACAGCACGTATCCTCCGAACAATCGAGGTCTTCAACAAATATAAATGTAAAGCAGAACTGTAGGGATTGCACCCTGAATTGGAGGTCTAACTGTGATAAACTCTGAACTGAAACTGACTTGAGTGCACTGCAGCATGCATGCACTGACCACTTATGTAACACAACCACCTGCACTGATTGAACTACCTAACTGAACTGAACTGAGTCCACACACAGTCCCTATGTATATATATAACAACTCTGGCTGGCCCTGACACTATTTCTAGCAAGCGCCCTCTATAGGCCTATTTCGTCACAATATCGAAGAGGATCTTAAAGCATCCGTGATGGAATTAAGTAAGTAAAGATACATGTATTTTTACACCAAAATTTGGTTCTAATTTGTACCGTCAACACATAAATCACATTCTCATTCCCCTTACTCCTCTTTCGTAAACCGGGTCGGGATAACTGAATCTGGACACTGGGTTTGTTGGTGCCACACCTCATTCAGGGCAAAAAAAGCACCCGGAATAAGGTAAGAAGCATCCATTTGCGGATCAGGTCTGGTCCTTTCCCTGTTTCTCAACTAATGATTAAAGATTCCGTACACATGGTGGCGAACCCATGCATTACATCGGACTTTTGTCCGGGTTAATAGTTTACAGGAACGGAGTGTGGTATCAAAAGCTAGACCCGATTCCTAGCTGACCCAGGAAGAAATGACGAACAGATTAAGTATTCGTAAATCTCCTTTGATCTGTTTCTCAACTTCGAGATCCCGGAATCAACATCACGAAGTACCCGGGCATTATATCGGACGTTTGTGTGGGAAAATTACTTTGTCAGAGCGGGATGTGTTATCCAAAGCAAGACCCAGTTTCTAACCCAGGAAAAAATAACAGAGATTGATCATTCTTATATCTCACTCAATATGATTTCACGCTAATTTTCCTCAAAGGAATCACAGAATGTATGAGTTTCTGGTTCCACGGAAACAGGTTCCACGTAGTTTGTCCAAGAGATGTCCAAATACTCTTTCTGTAAAAGAATATAAAGTGGAAATTGTATATGGTTGGCAGAGGAATGAGATGAATACATTTTCGAAATATTGTAAAATCAACTTTCTTATTTCTGTATGCTTCCTAGACTGGCTAGGTAGTCTTCCATGGATTCTCTTCAGTGTGTGTTCACCACTCACCACACCCATCGTCAAAGTCCTCGGATATCGCTACACTCTTGTCGGGTCTAACCTTGTCTGCGCCATTGGGCTCTTTGCCACCAGCTTCCCGCACCAGATATGGCCGATGTATCTCACGTACAGTCTGGTGTTCGGCGGAAGCACGATTATTTATTATACTGCCGGATGTATCTATGTCACAGGTTACTTTGACCAGAAGTCCTGTACCGGTCCGGTGTCTTCCATGGGATTCTTTTATGAGATAGGTAAGATGGTGTTGCACTTCATAGCTCCGTAAGACGGAGCTTAATTATAGCGATTGACCATATGGCCGAAACCTAAGATGATTCTATTGAATTGTTTTGTGTGATCAATTGCAACAGCATGGTAGTCGGCTCAATGACGAATCTGTAATTGAGAGACCGTTCAGATGCCGTTATAACATCAGTGAAGAATGCACAAATTTCCATTGCTTCGCGAGATGCCAAACCGACAGCTATCATCATTTCCAAAACGTAGAATTTCAGAATCGTTACCATCAAAGTTTACGGATTACGGAAAATTCTTTGACAGATTAAATAACGCTCCATGAGGTTTTTTTTTTGTATTATTCTTTTAAATGTTATTTTATTCATTTATTTTTTTTTTTGAAAGGGGTGGTTACATAGCCAATTGCCTCCTACTTCGATCTGCATTTTCCATCTTTCGATGTTACGTTATCACTTGACGATACGTTTATATTATTACGGCTATAATCTTTCGACTTTACGTCATTTTGTGACTATATGTTAAATTTCAACCATAATATATGTCATCCTTCGACTACACGACACCTTTCGACTAAACGTAATCTTTCGACTTGACCATATCTTTCAGCTGTTCTGGTATTTAGTCCCATCATCCAGGTGACTGCCGATGCATGGGGGTGGCGCTGGTCGGTTCGCCTCCTCTCTTCATGCACACTTGTCTGTTCTGGGCTTCTTGTTATATTCATCAGGTAACAGAGTCAATAGTATATAAACACGCTCTGCGATTGGTCAGTTTTCTATGACGTAACATGCAATTATTGCGCACGAAAGCACGGTCTCGTCTTACATTAATTTATACGACTGCGTTACCTCGCTTTTATTTCAGAGATGAATCATATGCTAAATGGTATCTAGAAATCTATTTGTTCATGCATGCATGTGAAATGAAAATTGGATTTTATACGAATAAATGTGGTTGCGTAATAGCATTTCTTTTTTTTTTGGGGGGGGGGATATGACAAAGAATTTATACGAAGAATCACAAGTCATTCTAAATGGTTGTCAATCGAAAGTATATTAATTACGAGTAAGATAAGACGAAATAACCTAGGTGAAATAAACAAGTTAACTATTCAAAATAAACTGCAGTACTGGAAAATGCTACCCACGAGTGGCGATAATCCTCATTTTTCAAAATTGTCATTTCATGACTTGCTCCCTGTCCCTCTCTCGTATGAAAATCCGCGGCTGATTTAATGCTACTTTAATCTGAATTATTGGTTTAAATGTATAATCTGTGTTTTTAGGCAACCTCCGTTAGATCTCTCGGGACGGGTTATCAATCCAGTCACCAATGATGAAGATCAAGGAAAAGAGGCAATCGATGTCCATGAACCATGCTTAGCGACCACGAAAGACACCGAGGCCAATGATGCGGTGACGACGTCGCGAGAGAGATACATCAAGATGATATCGATGCCATCTTTCTGGGTCTTCGAGTTGAGCATAATGTTATCGTTTACAGCGTTGTCGTTCAGCAACATTAATCTCGTGAGTGGAATATAGCATTTTTTATCCAACACCCACGGGGATTTTCTTCAAGCTGGCTAGACCATTGCATTTATCCCCCAACATAATTTCGAATTCCATCCCGGGATTCCATCGAATAACTGACCAATTTTCTATTTTATTAATATGATTATCTGTCACTCTTTTGTCTATTAGGAAGAGCAAATTATATTGCCTATCAAATATATAAGAAGAATCATTACTCATAAGTTTTAGTCACTCGATTTTGGTCAATTCGTCTTAAAACAGGAAATCTTGCACCGAATGTAAACGCAGGCTAATTCATGTATGCACCACTTCGGATGTTTGACATCATTCTTCTCAACCTGGCTAACAAATATGTAGGCCCTACTCACGAAACAGGCGAATTGTGTCGATTTAATATCGTGGACAACATAAATGCGAACTAAAGCAAAGATTGAATTGGTTCCTTTTAATATCGTTTTCTACGCTCTCGCTTATTTTCTCTCCATCCTCATTATCATTTTGATATATCTTTTCAGGGCAGCTACCTCTACTCCGTCGGAATCTCTACTGGAGTTACTGCGATTTTACACTCGTCTTTGGCAGGAGGAGGGGTACTCGGGCGGTCCCTCGTCATGTTTCTCTCCCATAAACTACCCGTCCCCATTTCAAGCATCTATCCAATCATCGCCATCTTGAATTGTTTCCTCTCCATCCTCATATTAATAACATCCAGTTTACCGGTACTCTACATCTATTCCACAGGTATGAGTCAAAGTTTCAATTTAAACAATGTCTCCCCGAAATATTAATTGAATTATTCCGAAGAATGGCGACCCAATTCCCGTGCCGCCCATTTCCTAATTCCTGGATTCAACCGTACTGGTATTTTAATACATGTTTTAAAAAAGGAATAAAAATGATTTATATTCACACACAAACTTAAATTATTGAATGCGATATTGCATGAAGTATGAAAAGAAGGCCTCACTGTTATATTTATATATTTATTAATATTTACATATAAGTCACCATTAAAGTAACTTTATAAATTCTGTAGATTTTTAAACCATTTTTTTATTGGTAGCGATGAATTGCTTTCATGGTTATCAAAGTAGACTTTTTGTCTTCATCTCTTTGTTATTCGATATTAATCACTGATAGTTATAAATTCAGTGCATGATACGCCAAAGGGGCAAAGGTATGAGTACACTTGCTGTCTCCCTGTCTTTCCAGCCGTAGGCTTTCTGCGTGCTCTGTATTTCTCCCTGGCGACCGGACTTGCGGTGGAACTCTTTGGTATCACGAATGCGGCTCAGGGGTATGTGGGACTGTTCTTTGCTTACGGCATAGCCGGAGTACTTGCTGCCGTGTTACCAGGTGAGACCAAAAACCAGTGGCGCGTTTCATTCACATTTTTGTACAATTATTACTTTCTGAATATTAATTGATATTCAGAAAGTGAAAACAAATAGCACAAATGAGAGTACATATAATATATACACTGATTTGTATTTTTTCCGCAAAAAATAAAATCTTAGAATAATATTCAGAAAGTAATATTTATTTTCACCCTTCCCTCTTTCATTCCTCCTTAATTTTGGGGGGTCGTTATTTTCGTATATATATATATATATATATATATACAGTATATAAATATATATATATATATATACAGCGCGTCCCAAAAAAAATGTCCCTCTGATATGCGGCTAAATAACTTCCAAAAATAAAAATTATTCTCAATGAAATGTATAGGTATAGGAAGCCCATCTCTTGTTCTAACTTCTGTAAAAATTTCATTGGTCTCGCTTCAGTGGTTTTGAATACACAGCCTATTATGTAACAGTGGTGCTTTTCAGCCCATTCCAAGTTTGCATGCATGCAGCACTGCTCTGTGTTCTGCATTTTCTTGCATATCAACCCCCTTTGACCATTCTGACCAAGGAGATATTAACTCTATCTCCTTGCTCTGACCAAGGAATTCCCTGATCTGACCAGGGAAATCTCCATGATCTAACCAGGCTCGTCAAATCACAACCTGGAGCATGTTCAGAAGGGCAAAAACAGTATTTGACAGTACATTTCATGTTTGATAAACGGGAGATGCACAATGATTGAGACAACAGGTCATGTCTGTTTCATGCATAATTCCAACAATACTGCATTTTTGTTTTAATTTATTTTTGTTTAGTTAATAAGCTACTGAGGTCAAGTTTAATAATTCAATGTAACTTTTTAAAAGAAAAAAGTCAAAATTTTCTATGGTAAAGTTCCTTTACGCAAAGGGTGATTAACTTGTGGATTCCCCCTTTTTTCAGCTTATTTTACTCATCCATCATTCACATTTTCTTTCAAATTGGTGCACTGATTCCCCTTATCAATCATCAAACAAACTTAATTTTTATGTTTCTTGTCCTTCTGAACATGCTCAAGTTTATGATTTAATGAGCCTGGATATGATTAGGGAAATATCCCTGCTCAGATCCTGGATGTAAGAATAGGGGTTAACATGCCATAGACAATGAAGAAATGCATCAATACTGCAAACTTGGAATGGGCTAAAATGCACCACTGTTACGTAACAGAGTGTGTATTCAAAACCGCTGAAGCGCGACCAATGAAATTTTCATAGAAGTTAGATCATGAAATGAGCTTTCTACTCATCAACATTTATTTGAGAATCCTTCCACATTTTAGAATCAATCCAGTCCTATGACAGAGGGACATTTTTTTGGGACGCACTGTATACAGTATATAAAATATTTATTATCTCATATTTTTGAGGGAGGAGGGTCCCCCAAGCCCTCTGTTTGTACGCCAATGCTGATTCCTTCTAGGAATCAATGGCACGTGCAGTAGAGGACGAAAGAAACAGAGGCATCAGCGACATCATGTGTGCAACTACTAAAATCATATGATAACGTATAAATCGGGGCGACAGTAATAAAGGACGATCAAGGAAGCTCGTGGAGAATTTCACAACCTAGGTTGTTGGGCAACGTCCGTCAGACGAAAGATCAAACAAAATAATAGTGATGAAGGAGATAATGGGAAACGGTTTAGTGATGTGCAGCATTAAAGGGATGGTCCAGGCTGGAGATATAATAGAGTAAAATTCAGAAAGCAAAATGCTGAAAATTTGATCAAAATCGGATAAATAACAAATTTATTGAATTTTACAGATTTGCATTATTCCGGTGCAAAAGTTCAAGGCGTGTCTTTATCATTGAATATTAATTAGGTGGGCTGATGATGCTACATCCCCTCTTGTTCTTTTGTTTTTTATTATATGAAAGTATGTGATA
This sequence comes from Lytechinus variegatus, assembly GCF_018143015.1. NCBI lineage: Eukaryota > Metazoa > Echinodermata > Echinoidea > Temnopleuroida > Toxopneustidae > Lytechinus > Lytechinus variegatus. The sequence continues at coordinate 23,535,384 of NC_054752.1, read as the reverse complement.
GGTTTATTAAAAAAAATCTCCCAAGAACTAAAACAACTGGATTGATAACTGATTGCATTAGTTATCTATTTCCGCAACTTATTTCAATAATGGAGACACATCATTTACACATGAATTGTATGAAAAATGAAACATTTATGATTTCATGTAATAACACAATAAAAAAGGGAAGTAGGGATCATCATCCGCCCACCTAATGAATATTCATGCGATGTGCATATAACCGTTTTCAAAAAATATTGATAAACTTTAAAGTTCAATAACTTAATTAATTGTTGCCCGATTTTGATGAAAGTTCAGCATTTGGCTTTGTGAACTTTACTCTATTTATTTAGATATTAATATTAAAAGCCCGGATCTTCCCTTGAAGATAATATCAAGGCTCCGTTTTATGAGATTCTATTCAGATATTGCATAATATGACCGGCGGGAGTATATAATGGGTTGATTGAATATTGGTAGAAAGGAAAGATTTTGTACAATCATTAAGTATATATTCAGAGATGCTGCAGCATTCGAAATCCTGTACAATATTTGAAATATTTTTAATGACAAACAAGTGCTGTATAAAATTGTCCCCATGTCACAAACCTGTAGGGGAAGGCGGGGTAAGATGAGCATAGGGGCAAGTTGAGCCACCACCCCCAGGCAAATAATAAATGAGTTAGACATTGTGGTGGTGTTATGTATTGATGACCCATTACACAACCCTTTACCCAACCATATTGTTTTCGACTTTGGAACAATAGGTACTTTTTCAGACGGAAAATTACAAATTTCAGCCAAAAAGGTAAAAAAATGTGTAAAATAGAGGAGTACCTTTTACCCACACACGTCTTTGAATATAATAAAGAAATAAGAACAATATTGTTAGTCCAGGTATGGATCTTCATACTTGTCATAGTCTTTTACATGATGGATGCATAAGAAATAGTTGGATGTGAGAATATCGCATTAAGTTCGGACTGTGGTAATTCGAGCCAGCCAACATGGGGCAAGTTGAGCCATGGTAATTCTTATGGTAATATATAAGAATAAAAAAAATAAAAAAAAATTGAAAAGCCATTGATATGCAGGCATAACGGTGTAAATTCACATGACAGTTCTTTTACTTTTAGAGGATGTTAGTATTTATAGAGAATTAGCAAGTGAAAACACTTGAAATAAAAAAATGACATGCTGCTTCTTCCCGCATACATTTTGTACATAGTTTTTGTGGCTCAACTTACCCCAGAAGATGGCACAACTAACCCCACATATGGGGCAAGTTGAGCCATTTGACATCGTTTTTTTCAAAGGTCACAATGAATTTCAGTGTGGGGGTAGAAAGTTATATATAGGTGAAAAATATTCAGAAGAATTCAATTTAAAGGTAAGGGTACTTATTTCTACAATATTACTAGGTGATATCAATTTTAACATGCAAAATCCAAAAAGTGTCACAACTTACCCCGCCTTCCCCTACCTATCATAAACATTTCATAATTAATTTTCTTTTGCAATAATAGGTTCATTCATTGCTTTGTTTATTGGATTTTCTTGTATAGGTATAACACATGGTCTTACTGGATCTTATACAGTCACGGTGATTACTTGTGCAGTATTCTGGGGTATTTCCTTCCTTCTCTTTGCCGTTGTCTACCTCCTGTACCGCCGCCGACAAAAGAGGGGGTTAGAAGCTGTGAGAATATCAGCGAAATCACAATTACGTGTACACAGTGATGAAAACTATGCAACGAAGAGCCTATAAAAGGGAACGTTGGAAACAAGATATACTTGGAGGCTAGGCATGGCAATGGGGAAATGCAAGATTTTAAAAAGATTTAAAAACATTATTAAAAAAATAAAGATATAGATGTCGACATGAAGGAGCTGAAGAAATCAAGTTTAATGGATGGTGTTTATTTCGAGTACAGCACCGGAGAGATTACTAAGGTCCGCAATGTTATCAAGTTGGTTATTATTTATAGCAGATGTATGAAAGAAACATCTCAAAGATGGTTTGTTGAAAATCCAACAAAGAATATAGCTTACTGATTGCTTTTTTTTTTCATTTTTTTACGTATGACATCACATGGCCGGGCGCGGAGCAGCTATACCCATATAATCATAGCATCTACGGTATAACTTACACAAATTTCCATCTTTAATGTGATTTAATAATGATTACGAAAGGAGAATGTGACTGATGACATATTGAATGTGCAGGTTGAATCATGTGATCAATAGTAGTTGATGGCGCGAACTTTGTATTATTGTAATGGTACATGTACGATATTTATTTAGAAATTACGCACAACCCAGGAATTAAAGGAGTGGGAGGCACCATGATGCCCCACCCCAATCAAAGATTTGCGTGATATTTCCGAAACGCAAAAAGATAGTGCCGCAAAATTGTATGACTTTTTTATTTGAAGTGTCGTGCAACCTTTTAGACCAAATTCGCGACATACGGGTACATCATCGGGACGCCACGTAACTTGTTACGAGACAATGTCATGCCAAAAAATGGCTAACTTTTTATACTCTATGGGAGATGAGATTGAAAAAAGGGGGAATGTTTTCCGTTTTAATTGGTCTGCATAATTAATTAAAAGTTTAATTTAGTTGTTAAATGGTTTGTGACAATTCCCATTGAAAATTAAATCCTAAAAACAAAGATATACTCCAAAATTAGTACATCAAAGTGAGGAAAAAATCAAGTTATAAAGATGACATCTGGAAAATAAGAGGAAGAAAATTTGAAGTGAAATTGGGTGTTAAATTTGAAAATGTTTTTCACGAATAAATTTGCATATTTTATTCATGATAAAAATAATTATTTTCATATTTCTTTTATATACTGGCTTGTGGTTTATATGGTAAAGAATGTGCGAGTCAAATTTCTGCGCGATCGGACGAAAGGCGGCTGAGATCAGAAGGGGGGCATCATGCACCCCCCCCCGTCCACAATACATCTCAAATAGCCCAGTCCTTTGAGGTTAACTCTGTGTGCATATTATTGATATTAATCCATGAAAATCAATCAAAGAACTAAAAGAACATCGTTCTCTACTTTTCAAGTAAATTACATTGCCTATTTATGTATAGGCCTACTATATCCTATGCAATGAATGGAATTCTTAAATTATTTGAATAAGCTAAAAACGTATACATGCATCGTGCAGAGAGGCAAAGAAAGTAGTAGTACAAGACGGATCGTTTCGTCATTACGTCATCATATCATAATAAAATGAAGAAGAAAAAACAGCTTTGAAGGCGATACAGTCGCTTGTTAGTCAGACAATGATACGTTGACCCGACTTAGCAAATTAATTAGATCATGTTTGACTTGACAAACTTATCTACTGACAACCTGTTCTACTATACTATGTATATGTTTTTCTACTGTATTATTATATATTTTTGCCAATTATATGAATCATACAATCTATTCATGAAAAATAAATTACTTCAATACATACATTATATCATTGTCGGTGAAAATTTTGTTGTTCTGTGTTGATCGTTTCAGAATATCGTAAAGAGCAAAAAAAAAATCATGCAAGACAATCAGTAATACCATGGAGGTAAAAGAGGATGGAGTACCATCTCACTCATATCCTCTGAAGCCACGTTTGATGCCGCAGGGATAACACATGGCAGGCATATGTTTAAAGGCATGGTCCGGGCTGAAATTTTTCATAGCTAAATAAATAGAGTAGAATTCCCTGAGCAAAATGCCGAAAATTTCATCAAAACCGGATAACAAATAACAAGGTTATTGAACTGTTAAATTAAGCAATATTTTGTCAAAAAATTCTTCATGAATATTCATTAGGTGGGCCGATGATGCAACATCTCCACTTGTTCTTTTGTATTTTAATTATATGAAATTAGGTTTATTCAATTTTTTCCTCCAAGATCTAGATAAAATTTGATCGACAACTGACTTAGTGCATTAGATATCAATTGCTGCAACTTATTTCATTATAAGGGAGACATATTCACACAAGTATGAAATAATTAAAAAAAAATATGTAATAACATAAGAAAACGGAAAGTGGGGATGTGACATCATCAGCCCACTAAAATGAATATTCATGACGACTGTTTAAAAAAAAATATTGTTAAACTTTAAACTTCAATAACTTTATTATTTTTTATCCGATTTTGATGAAATTTCCGGTAATTTGCTCAGTGAATTATACTCTTTGTATTAAGATATAAATATTTTCAGCCCAGACCATCCCTTTAACTGGATTTTTCCTTGCAGACTGTACACAATGATCCCTACCTCGCTGCAGACTTACGGGCCAAGAAATATTCTTTAGTCATGATGACCACTACCTGTGGTCGGATAGTATGAGCAGACACACTGCGAACCCCCCCCCCCCCAAAAAAAAATGCAATGTTTATCAAAATGTGTTTTTACTCGAGTGGTCGCACCTGTGGCACATGAAATTACAAATGTATATCTTCCCTATAACTAGTCTTCTTTTCTTGTAATGTCAAAGTGTTTGTAAATTTGTAAAATGTTGATTTAAGAATTCTGAGGGTTTTTCTCTGAAGTTATCATTCAATATTTTGCTCAATTTCAGGACATAATGAGGCTTTAAGAAAAAAAAAACAATTCTCATGTGAATTTCATTGATACGCACAATTTTTGATCAAATAAAATTTGAAATATTCCAAATTATCTATTTTCAATGTAAATCACTTTTCATTTTTCCCATGAAACTTGCAGCATTACAGGTCACCATCGAAAGCTACAGACTGTTGCACCTGTGTATTCCTTTGGACTTCTTTTTAGAAATTTAAAGCTCAATCCATGAATTATTTGCATATTGTGGTCACTCCATCCTTTTTACCTCCATGGTAATCAGTTTCAATTGAAATTGGTCCCAAACTTTCAAGTTATGATGACATTTCTAAAAATATCCCAAACATGGTCAAAGTTCATTGAACTTGGACGACATTGGTCATATGACCTGGAACTTTCATTAATTAATTATCACCTATTAATTTCCATTAATAAGGTCCACATACTTTCCAAGTCAAGATGGGATTTCAAAAGCTTAACCTTGGTTAAAATTTGAATGTTGAAGGTGAGACAAAAAACCCCCTCAACCTATATCTTTTTCACATGCACCTCTCCCTCTCCCCTCTACCTTTTTTCTCTCTCTCACTCTCTTCTCTCTCCTTCTCTCCCTCCCTCCCCAAGACTCTATCTCTCTAATAACCTTTATGATCTAGTCTACAAGTATTGAGAATTTACTAAGAGAGATAATTTTACTTCACAAAAATTAATAGAAGCAAACCATTGCAGTGTTTTAGAAATAATTACAACAATTCGGTAGAAATCATTTATTGCACATTAAATTTGACAAAAAATCACACAGTACAGTCACTTAATGTTAGATGTAGAGTTTTGTCATTAAACTATATTTAAAAAAAAAACATGTAGAAAAAATATATTCACAGCTTCATGAACTGCATGTGTATGGGAACAGTACAGGGGCCATGGAATGGTTTTGGAAGTGGGAAGGGACTGACCATAAAAAAGTGGAGGGATGAGGCCAATCGCCAATGTACGGGTGAATGCGCCCAAAGAAGCCAATTGACTGGTGAAACCTCACAACAGATATTTTTTTCCTTTTGTTATTTTCTTGAAAATTAATTTTCTTCATATTTCAAATACACTATAATGTATAGATATGAAGGTCTTTTTTAATCTCAGATGATTCCATTTCACCAACATTTATTACTTGACAAACTTATCAGAACATTTTTTTGGAATAAAATATATACTCATTTTTAGATATACAGTGCGTATCAAAAAAAAGTTTACACTTCGAAAAACCCCTGGGAATTCAAAAATATACAACATGTGGGTAATTTTTGCACGTATAATCTTGTTTTTGGGTCTCATCTATCCAATGAAAGTAAAAGTTTTGTCAGAATGTTACTCTTGAGTGAGCACTGTCCATTTCTGTAAAGCTCGGAGAAATCTGTTTGCGCAGAATTGGTCGTTTTCATGCTGGATCAAGGGGAAAGGACGAAATCAAACTTACCCTTCGAAACATTTATCATACATTTCCCTTGCACTTTTAGTCAACTGAAATAAAACGGATACATTCAAGCATTTTGTAACAATTTTGCCGCCCGAATTTGAAATTTCAACACTTAGTAAGCAAAACCTTTACCCTTTTTGTGCCAGCTGGATCTGAGGACATAACTGAATCTGAATAAAAGTTTACATCAGACATCTCCAGCATTTTTTCACAAAGTTTTTATCATTGAAAGTGGGTTTACATTTCATTTTTCATTTAATACTTGTTTCTCCAAACTTTTCTCAATTTTAGCAATGATAAACATAATGAAAATCACACCTCAGTGTAAAGCAAATATCGTCACGATGGGCTCGGTGTGTGGGGGAGTGGGGTAGGGCGAAATGCACTCTTCGAAGTGTTTTGGGCAAGGAAACAAGTCTAACAAAGTAGAAGATATCTTCAAATCAATTTTACTAGCTAAATTCCATGTGTTCTTCATGATTACAGTCTACTTTTATTCGCATAACTATTTCAATGTTCTGCGCAAATCATTTTTCACTAACTTTTCAAAAGTAAGTGGTGCTCACTCAAGCGGAAATATTTTTTGACAGTTATATCGTTATTTGCTTTAATGGACCTGTACCAATGTTAAAATGTGGAAAAATCTTCAGGATATTACAAATGCATAATTTTACAGGATTTTTTCAAAGTGTAAACTTTTTTTGATACGCACTGTTGATGAATATGCCAAAGTCAAATACCTTTTGACCATGTCCAGAAATCTGTTTGACTTAGGAAAAATTTGATTTAGAATACATAAATTATGCATGGTAGCATAACTGCTTCCACTTAGAAAAATATTTGACTTATACTACACAACAAATCAGAAGCATCTGAGAATGAATCAACAATGGTACGCCAGGCTTCGCGATCTGCCACGACCATGAGAGTTGGAAAACCATGGTCAGTCATTATACTCATAAGAGGTCAACAGGAGATCGATAAAGTGACCCTTATTGTGGTTTATGAGAACTAATAAAAATATACAATAATACACATCATGTAAGATATAACTTTGAATTAGATGCAAGAGTTACAGTTTGAACACATCCAAGGCATTGTCAATGGTTTAAGTGGTCTCAATGACGATAAGTATTCTAATACTCAAGCAAAGTCATATGATATATATTTTATGAGATATATAGTGATGTGAATCCTTAGCTTTTAGTGTACCATTTTAATTATAATCTCATTGGTCAATTTTATTTGTGAGAAAATCCTGTATTTACCTAATTTACTTTAACTCAAAAAAGATCACACGGGTAATATGAACCCATATCACCTGTTTAATGTTCAGCTGTTGTTGTTTTGATATTGTTTTCATTGTAACACGCATGCCAGAGCTGTTTTCAACCACATAATATGAGACCATATTACATGGTATGTAAGTGACTAGTGTACTAAAGCATCGCTCTGTGTACTACTATCTGCACAATTAATTTCAATGTCAAAATGCACATTCCTTTTACTGTGATCATTGTGATGTCATGAATTAATGCAGGGTTTTGCAGTTTTGGGTTCTATTCTACTGATGTCCTTTATTCTGCAATAATATAAGGATACACTCTAAGGAGATCAAAAGTGTCACACCTCCTTTTAATACGGAATATGGAAAATATCTACATTCTGTTTACATATTCCTTTTGCTTTTCGGGCCTCATGAAATATGGAACCAGAATGCAGATGTTTCCTGTATCACCTGAACAAGCAGAGTGTAACTATTGCTATTTCAATTCATCCTCGTCCCAAACCGTGATCGGTCATTATTCTTTTACTAATGACCGCTAATAGCAGGTCATTATTAAATCTATGCACTAGGCCAAACATATGATTAATCACATGCACGCCGGCCACAAAGGATCCCATTGGTAACCTCAAATGCATAAAAGGACATTACTATCATTATGGAGAGGGATACAGCACCTCGGCTACTAGATCAGGATAACCCAGACTGCAAGGCTCTGTACTCTGTCAGGTGGTCATTGTTCCATTCATCGTACCATCGGCAGCTTCCATGCTCGTACTCGTCACAGCTCACCCTAGGCTGGCCCGGTGCTCTGGCAGGCAAGGCTGGCTCAGGTGCCCTCCTGCCAAGGTAGGCAAAGCTCTGATAGTAGTACCTGGGATAAAGGAGAGGATTAAATGCCAGTTGTGGTAACAACCTCGCACTGAGTTAAAACAGAATCTAATAAAATGACCACCCAATTTTTTGTACGCATAAATAAAAAATAGGTGCTGCATGGCTCTGATAGAAAATGTGTAATACTAGCTGAGAAATTAGCAAAATAAACAAGGAATTCAATCAAATGCCTGGTATTTTCCAAGCAATATTACTACACTGTCCCATATATGCTTTATAGTGATCTGTTGTCAGTTTTTCAGCTAAGATTTCATGATTTGACAACGAGAATTTTATGTCAATGTACCCGGTTTAGATCTAGAATAATAGGCTGACAATTAATCTAGACTTTCTAATAAAACAACTGTTTGTTTGCTACTTCATTGTTTTTACCTTTAAGCTGGACACCCATAAACCTATACAAATTAATACATTCAAACCTGTCTAAAAGACTACACAAGGGAGAAATGTAGTCTAAGTTATGAGCAGGTGGTCTGTATAGAAGCTTTTTTGCAATACATGTTACAATGTGGAAAAATTATTATAGGGAAACAAAACAAGCAGTTGGTATAGACAGTTGTTCCTTCTACACAAGGCAGTTGTTTAGGAAGGTAGGTTTGACCACGATGACAATATCAGATTTCCGCTTTTATATCGGTAAAATGACTCAAACAGCTTTAGAAGGGTTTACAATCATTCCCTGGGGTGGTATTCTGAGGTCATTTTATCTTTAAAATATTTTATTTTATCTCTTAAACTAAAATTGGTATTCTGAGATGACATTTTATCTCTCAGATAAAATTTACAATTTTATCTTGTGTAACTTTAATGATACGCAACAAAACAGTGCCTGCATAGACAAAGGCATCGCGTATCTGGGTAATGCAACGCGGATGATGTGCTTGCTGCCAAGATAGTATGAAGAAAAAAAAATAAACTGAAAAGAGGGTGGGGGCTATTTTATCTCCGCGACGTTGATTTCACCAATATTTCTAAGTGAATTAACCCCAAATGTTGAAATGAAAATGAAGAAAAAATAATATCTACATTAAGAATAACACCTTAACGTTATTCCTGTACAATAAGAAAGTATTTTATAAGACTTGTCTTTATTAATATTGTCTTTGAAATGATGCTTGAAAAGATGCGATATAGACTTCTAAAAAAGATGAGAGCATTGTCCTTTTTGTTAAAAAGAAAAGACGCGCGAGCGTATAGTGCAAGCGTATTTGAAGTAAAAAATTGACGCAATATCACCCCTTTGCCACACCTCCTTGTGGAAAGGATTTCAATTGGTTGACTGACACGAAAGAGCTACATGTATAAAAGCACGTTTCTAATTGGATATTGATTAAAAAGTAGGTGTGTCTTACAGAGATAAAATGATTTTCAGAATACCAATTTGGAGAGATTTTAAGGGTATTTTATCTCACTGATTTTAACGGAGATAAAATATTTTATTTTATCTGAGATAAAATGGATCTTAGAATACCACCCCAGTGGAGCGTTTCATGAAAGGACTTGTCAGACATTTATCCGACAAGTCCCATTTTATCCGACAGTTACCATAGTAATGATGCTTCTCAGCCAATCAGGTTCAAGGAAAGATGTCAGATCTGACAACTTGTTGGACAAAACTGTTGATGAAACGTTCCCAAAATCATCGCCTTTTCAGACACAATGTATGTCTTTCCCCACTACCTGGCGAACATTGCAACATTCTTGATATCGAGAAATAGAATAAAATAAGAAAACAGCTTGCTATACATACAGGTACTTTAGCAAAAGTTGGGTCAATGGCCCAGGTGTAACACACCTGATAGCCCTTTTTGGAACCAAAGAAACTCCCAAATACTTACTAGGTGTCCAAGACACTCTTTTATTACCCCAGCTAAGGGAGTCTACTGATTGTGCTCTAACAGCTTTTTGAGGAATTACTTCCTGCCAATACACTGTGGATGAATTTTTGCTGAAGGAAATTACGCCATGGCTGGGATTCGAGTCAACGACCCTCTGTTTCAAAGTTTAAAGACCAACCCACTAGGCCAAACGCTCCATGTAAATGGTGAAACGTACCATCTCTGAATAATGTATTTATGTCCTTTCCTGACCTGGGCTGCCTCGTGTACAGAGATGGGTTCACACTCTCCATTGCTGTTCATGTTATTCCAGACGATTGCCTGACCTCTCTTTGGTTTTACGCTGATTCCCAACTCTGTGCCAGAAGCAATGAAAACAAGGGAAAAGATGTCAATTTTATAAGCAATGCTTTTTGAGAAGATACATGTATGAGGTAATAATGTCTCTCGAAAAAAAATTCTGAGATTATCTACACTTAAAGGAAACCAAAAACGCAAGAAGAGAAGCAATCTTATTGGAAAGAGTAAAATGAGAGGAATAATTTAAAACAAGTTTCATGAAAATCGGTTGTTAAAAAAAGCAAGTTATGGACGTTTAAAAGGTTTTCTTGTACTTTCTATGGGATCCTCAAATTGGCAAACATGCTTGGAAATGGTTGATTTTTTGGACAACTCCATCTGTTTTTAACACAATTTTTCAGATTTTCCCTATTATCTTTCAAATTGCATGCCTCTTATTGAGCATACTATATGTCATTGGAAAAAATAATTCACACTACGTATGTCAAGGTCAGGAGGTAATGACGTGAAACATGTAAAATAAAGGGGAAAATTTGTGTAAAAAATAAATGGAGGGTTGTCCACAATATCAGCCATTTTGAAGCATGTTTGCCAATTTGAGGATCCCCATAGAAAGTACAACAAGACCTATCAAACATCCATAACTTGGCTATTTCATAACCGATTTGATGAAACTTGTTTTAAATTGTTCCTCTTGTTTTACTCTATCCAAAAAGATTGCTTTTCTACTTGGGTCTTGGTTTCTGTTAATAAAAAAATTATTTATATAAAGATAAAGAAAATAGATGATTGAAAATTCAGATGTATACGGGTACAAATAGTTCAATTTTTTTCCAAACAAGCAGTTTATCTTGTTGATTAGCTGTATAAGTAGGTCACGATCAGTCCCCTTATTATCAGATGGAGCACTGTTAATGCGCCGTTTCTTCTTGGCCAAGGCACTGGCTTTAGCCTCCGAGCTTCCCCAGCTCCATCCCCGATGGCATTGGTCATCGGCACTTTCCTTGCTTTTTCCCTCAGTATTCAAATTCCATATCATCATGAGTTAGCCCAAAATATCGGGGAATCTTATTGTTTGTGTCACAGAGTTGTCCAAATTCCTCTTCTCAGAATGATTATTTTTTTAAATTTTCACTGTCTTTTCTCATGTCGTTTCAACATGAGTGATGGTCAGAAGGCCGCCATCTACTCCAACTTGAAAAGTATCTAATGGAAAAAGTTTGCATCCCGATATCTAAATACCATAAAAGGATTGATGGCAAACCAAATGGATTAAGCCCATGTAATAATTATTAGTCTATCTGAGAAGGAGATCAACTGCTTTTAGACCAGGGGGTGTTTCATAAATCTGTTTGTAAGTTAGCAACTTTAAGAACAACTGGTGATCCTCTCTTGTGGTGAATGGCATACACCAAAACGTTCATTGACAATGGTTTAGCGCATAAGAAATATTCACTCACTTGTTCTTAAAGTTGCTCTTAACTTATGAAAAGCTTTATGAAACGGGCACCTGTTAAACCAAAAATTCTGTACACCGATTGTCCAATCCTATCATTAAACAAAGTCAATATGCAAAAGGGCTGAAGAGCAATGTGCATCGTGCCATTTCATAGCGAGTTTAGCACTGCCACGCAGAACAAATTCTAGAAAACAGTAAATGTATTGAAAATGTCCATCAAATGACAATGACAACAGGGAGGTCTTTGTAAAAAAAAAATGGTGAACCCGAACGGCAGTTTGTCCTAGTTTCAGAGCTCAAAAAGAATTACAAATAGTCCTTTATCAATAGTCCAGATGGGTGTTTCATAAAGCTGTTTGTAAAATACGGATGACTTTACGCACGACTGGTGATCCTTTCTTGTGCTACACTGTATATGATATCACTGTGTAATTGATTTATGACACAAGAACAGGTTCCAGTCGTTCGTAAAGTTCTGCATAACTTTATGAACAGCTTTATGAAATACCCACCAGGACAAGAAGGTTGTTTTGATTCATCATTTTTTGACAAAGACTTCTTGGTTGTTCTTTGTCACGAAGGCATTTGACAACACACTTTCTATGATCTTGAAAGCGTTCTGCGGCGTGATACGAAAAACTCCCTTTTACTTGCCAGGGAACTTTGTCTCTCCTCCTTCTTCCACATCTTGCAGATAAACCAGTATGGTGGCAAACCTGTCCCTCTTGTCCTGGTTACCCAGAGTACAGTCTGTGTGAGTCTTGTATCCTGATCATCAATGACAAAGAGGAAATAATTTATTACAAAGCATGGGTCATGTTTTATGAATACCAGGGTCCGTAACACAAAGGTTAGTGATTAATTGTACGCTTGATATTTACGATTAATTGTACATGGTAGTCAATAGAATGCATCGTAGAAAAATGTTCTACGATCATTGCTAAGCTTTGTGTTACGGGCCCCAGATCTTTCTAAATCTTCTCTTTCAAAATACAGAGTAGACTGCCTTGCAGCAATTTCTTTTTTTTCAAATAAATAGGTGCTTGGTCAGTACAGTCTCCCACATACACTATGCTGCTTTTCGTTGCATTGAATAAACCAACGTTGAATATTGCTCAAGCCCTCTAAAACTTTTAGTCTAGAAAAGCACCTGGCACAGGTTATGACCATCATCAAAATTCATAAAGGTATTTTGGCATACTTCAATTTTAACATGGATCTGTATATATCAACATCCAATTTAATAGTTTACTACTTGCATTTATATTCTACAATAATGAATACAAAAGTAGCTGGAACACTCAGTGAGATTGTTTTTTTTTTTGGCCTTGAACATCGTTATTATGTGTCTTTCAAGAGGGGGTGACTAACGAAACTATTTAAAGGTAAATATGCCAGTTGTGGAAATTAATTCAAAGTGAGTTTGTAAAGAATCCAGCAAAATGAACATGCAAATATCTATTCATATGAATAAACAATATGTTCCCAAGGGTTCTGGAAGAAATTGTGTAATTGTTGAGAAACAGGTGAAATAAGCATGATATTTCACCAAATTCTAGAGTATTTTCCCTTAGCAATAATAATACACTGTCCCATATTTGATTATCTGTGTTGGCTGTCTTCGGTGAGATCATTTTTCAGATTAGACTTCATGATTTCATTGGCCCGTATTCTGAAGTCGGTTTAACTTAGACCATGGTCTAAATCTGTGCTAAAATTATGGGAAGCCAAACTTTTCAAAATTGTGTTCACAGTGATTGCTTCTCATGCTAAATGTCATACTTATCCTTCCCAGGCAATTAATAATGTTTTGGGAGTCAAATTAGCTGATACATTGTACCTCTACTGTTAGAGATTTGTGTAACAACTGGCTTTCCATAGTTAAACCACAAATTAAACCAGAGTTTAAATTACACCTGACTTCAGAGTACGGGCCATAAAGTTCAGTTTAAACTGTACCAGACCTATACCTAGGATAATCTGGGGCGTGTTTCATAAAGGACTTGCAACTGTTGTAACTTTGCCATTATGGCAACCAACATTATAACAGGGCTCTGCAACCAATCAGAATCAAGGTCATTATGGTAGTTGCCATAATGGCAAAGTGACAAATGTTGCAACTCTTTATAAACGGGCCTCTGGTGACAATTAAATTGATTTTGCATACATTCTCATGAAATCAATGGTTTACTGCAAGTTCGTTTTTCTTCAACTCACCTATTCCTTCTGGATAGGAGGTCACTTGGAATTTCCCGCCATTAGTTTGTTTGAGCCCTGTAGCTTTGAAGACCCTATCCTCAAAGACGGTGGAAAACTTGCTCTCTGTCGGGTAGAAGGATGTACTGCGGGACCATGTCAAGGATGAACCAAGCCTCTCGGAGAAACTGGAATTTATGCAGGCCGTTCCTGAAAATCGAAAATAATCCAACTTAAAAATTATTATATATAAATAAAGATATACAGTTCTTCTACAGAGCAAATTTAATTATGATACAATGTCTCCCTGTGATCCCATAGGGACTTGGATATTATTACCCCAGATTAGCCTGGCAGCCTTTTACAGCCCACAAGCATTTGAAGGAATTCCTGCCAGGGATACATTTACCTTACCTGGGTGCAGTGCAGCACAATGTGTATCAAATTTTTGCTGGTAAAATTCATGCCATGGCTGGGGATTTGAACCCATGACTCTCTGTTTCAAAGTACGGAGACTAATCTACTAGCCCACACCACATAATAATAAATGATTGTATGCCGTTTAAAGTATCAAATCAACATAAACGTCCTTATCTGGTAAATGGTATAAAAATAAAGAATAGTCATGAGTGAGACAGTGTGAGATTTCGCATGAGATGAAAGAAAGATGCTCTATTCAACAAGGCGTTAACCGAGTTGAATAGAGCATCTCTTTCTTTCACCGAATGCAAAATCTCGCACCATTGCACAAATAAGAATATTTATTATTTGTGTTGTACAACGCCTCGGAATTTAGCAAAATATGAAGAAAAAAAAGAGTGTTTCCCTGCAGTAATTTATGAAAAGGGAGCAAAAATTTTAAAGCGAAAGGCAAAATCCCACAAGCGCACATGACCTTGGGCAGCATTGCGCATTTAGCCAGCAGGCTTATACGCTTATTGTACCTTCGTTTTAATGAGCGCAATGAATTAAATCTTATTGTGACATCACCTCCAAAAGCCATGCAACAGTACATTTTGGATGGTACGTCTTGTGTGCGACGGTACAAATGTTTGACATTCAGCCTCTAATTTGCTGGTGTACAACAAGCTAAGTAGGCGTTGTTCAATATAGGTTTGAAATGGTTAATAAGAAGAAGAAATCCTGCCAAATCTACCATCATATTACCTTCTGTGAAATCTTTATAAGACACAGTAACACCTTTCATCCCTGCATCCTGTATGTGTCGTCTTAGTGTGCTCAGGCTGTCAAAGCAAATGATAGGATTCTGAGAGCTGGTCTTGGTGAGGTAATGCTGGTGAACCCGCATCAAGCCGCTGCATTCTCGGTCTGTCAGAAAACCTTCAATCTTGTACACCCTGCAGGAGAGAGCATGACAGAAAGAATACCGAAATATATTTTATTATCATTTTGATATCACTTGTACCCAGGAAGCAAGTGAACTGAATCACAATGGAACGCAGTGGGGTGTTTCATAAAGCTGTTCGTAAGTTAAGAGCAACTTTAAGAACAATTGGGGAACCCCTCTTACGAGTTAAGCCATCGCCAATTCAATATAGTATTTACCACAAGGACCACCAGTCCTTCTTAAAGTCACTTGTTCACTGCTACCATCTGGCCTGTGGAGAATCTACAGGTAGGACTATGGTATGCCAATGCTGTATAGAGCACACACTTTAAAAAATCATTAAAATATCACTTTTGTGACCAAAATTACTAATTTCCATATAGTTTTAATTTATTTATCATTAGTAATGTGGGAATAATTTTTGTATTCACCAGAGCGCTCAAAAACTTGAATTTTGGGCATATTTTTGTGTACGCCCTCTATTGGTGGAAAGTAATATGGCAAGAAAATTTTCATTTTTTTATCTCTATTTTTAATTAAGAAAAAATGATATAAAGAATCAAATTTAAATAAGAGCCAAGCGGTATGAATTAACAGGTCTAATGGAAACTGTCAGTGTAAAAAAATCAAGCATTTGCCCCAAAGAAAAAGAGAAAATAAGCCAAACATTGCCACCTTTATTTTGTCACACATGGAGATATAACTGAGAACAAGGTTATATTATAACCTTGTTCATTGAATGAGTGCTTAAAGTCACTCATTAACTTACGAACAGCTTTATGAAACACCCACCTGGTATCCCATCCTTCCCCATATATCTGATTGTTGGTATGCAGATGGACTACGGGAACTA
Source organism: Lytechinus variegatus (assembly GCF_018143015.1). Taxonomy (NCBI): domain Eukaryota; kingdom Metazoa; phylum Echinodermata; class Echinoidea; order Temnopleuroida; family Toxopneustidae; genus Lytechinus; species Lytechinus variegatus. The sequence goes on along the minus strand of NC_054752.1, from coordinate 23,519,158 downwards.
CACTGGGGTTCCCTGGCCTGGCCCTCTAATCTAACACAGGTGACCTCTAAATCTAATTCCTATACAATGGACATAGTGTTATTCCACTGTAACATTGCCTGTGTTATTTTTTTTCTGGTCACAAGTTGTAGTACATTTGAAATCAGAACCAAAGTTGAGTTTTTCAAATGCTATATCTTCAATAGTATAAGGACCATATTCACAAAACTTGGGCATAGGCACTCATTCAATAAACAAGGTTATGATTACTAATTTTTTATAGGGTAATACTGGATCACTGATCATTTAGCATAACTCATCATTACAAAGACTTAATGTACTATTCCACAAACCTATTGACAGCTTCCAGACCATGGCATTGGACATACATGTAAATGCAATTTAGCCTAGGCTTAGATCTATGCCTCGGAAAAAATATCTAATTCTATTAAGTATTCTGGGATCATTAATTATTAGAAATGGTACAAAGAATATTTACACATTTTCACATTTATGGAGGATAATCAGTAATTCAGTAGGCCTCCATATTCCCCCAAGGCCCAAACAGATAATTATTTTTGTCTAAACATTGGTGGTTACTGGTTAGATCTAGGCCGATAAAGTTCTATATCATGTAGGATGTAGGTCTACTATGTAATTGAAATGTCATATTCTCAAATTTTAGGTCTGTTCTTAAACTTACGGCCGGCCAAACTTACTTCACTGGAGATGCTGGGTTGTTTTTGGTGAGTTCAACAGGAGTGACAATGTTTCCCTCCACCTTAATCTCCTGCATTCTAAGAGAATCCAGAATAGCTGGCTTGAAGCTCTCCGTCTCTGAGATCCTTTCCTTTGATTTTTTATCTTTCCTTGTTTGTGACTGTGTCTTTTCAACGTCCTTTTTCGTTTTGTCTCTTCTTATTTTGTCATTTTTGCGCATATTTCCATGGATAATTGGCTCCTTCTGTGTCGAGTTAGATGGGTTGGTGACGTTATTTGTTGATAAATCAAAAGATGGAGGGAAAACAATGAGCCCGAATACACCAAACAGGATGGGTAAAAACATTATGGCCGCTACCCGTACATACTTATTGTCCGCAATACTCTTGCGAGCCTTCGCCTGACCTGCCCCGCTGCGATTCCTCCCACCGCCCGCTGATGAACCATCGGCCCTGTTGGTAGTCGGTGTTCGCTTGTTAAGACGTTTCGTGGGCTTCGTCATGGCAAATATTTATGATTTACTCTGAGAAATAAGCAATATAGAATCTCCTACTTGATAATTACTGTTCCAGTTAAAAATTACATGCTTACACGACTTTTGTTGATGAGAAACAAAGCTTTCAGACGACATCGTCCTCGCCCCTTTTCGCTAAGGTATCCGAAAATAAGTGGATGAATATAGTATGAGGAAAATTTTGGGAAATAATTGGCCAAGCCTGCGGGAATTATTCAACATGGTGAAGCTTATTCTGAGTCGATTGTCATTCTGTATCCTCATATTTTTTCACCAGAATATGAACATATATATGCACTTGTACTAGTAATAAATATGCACGATTTTGAATTCGATACATATATTATATTGTTTTATAAAGTAAAATATGGTTTAAAAAGAGGGTAAGTTATGTATTTTCAAGAGATAGACCTAATAGGGCATGGTTTTCATCCTTCATGGTTTATTATTATTTCTGTACTTTGTTTCTGTCTTTCAGTTGAAAGCGACTCACATTGACATTTTTAGAGGAAAATAAAGCCCCCCAGAAATTTAAGGATATTCAGATATTATAGACAAAAGGTTTGATGTTTTCAGTCTAACAATATTATGAGACGAGGCGAGGCCAACTCAACAGATGACGAAGGACACCATTATTTGATTAAGGGCAATTCCATGGAAAATGTTCACTTAAGAGAAAAAATGAAGTTTCAGATTTCACTTAAGCAGTCAAATTTTCTTAAAAAGTAATCTATAAAGTCTCAATTTCCAATAAAAAAATCGCAATATTGATAAAATTTTGTAGTTTTTTCCATCATCAAAAAAATAGAATAGTAAATTGCAAGATGTAAAAAATGTGGCTATTTTTAAACAATTCATCTTTCCTGTCTCTACTAAAAGCAAACAAGGTCCCAGAGGTCTCTTTTAACTTTTGAATAATTGATTAATGTTTAAATCAACAGAAAATAATTGTTAAATTTTATGTCATTCATCAATTTTAGAGAAATCTGTCTTCAGATTTGTGTGATTTCTTTACCATTATCAGTGTCATGTCCGTTACGTTTTTCACTTAAAGTTTTCACAGCTTACAGGAAATTTGTCTAAAGGTACTGCAGATTCAGATTCTATGTTAGAATTAAACCCCCTACCATGTGTAGCAATCATTTTCCCTTACCACTTCTCATTTTCATAAAAATTGCGTAACGGACATGACAATTCGCGTAACGGACATGACGCCTTATATATGGCAAAAGGCAGCATTCACAAAAACAAAATATTAGGCTCAGTGTCACAGACCGAGGTCAGTCTCAATTGTTTGAGGATAGCTGAATGTAATATTTCCTAGAATCTGCATGTCATTCAAGCTATTTTTAGAAGTTGGTGAATGATGAAAGTTCAGCTCTTGTTCTGGTAGATTTTTCTGAGAATTAAGGGTATGCCACATAATATTAGGATAAGATGCAGCTAGATCTGGCAACATACTCAGATCACAATCTGCATCATTTGTGTTTGAACAAACTTTTGATTATCTTAGGTTTTTGCACTGACAGTTTGGAGCATGATAAAACTCCAACTTGTGAATTCATGATCATTGATGATATTACTTCAAAGTATCTGACTTTTACCAACCTCTACATGTACTTCTTCAGTGATGGCATGGGAATTGGGCTCACATTTAAAAACAAGTTTGTATTCGGATATCTGTGTTACATGATGTAGCTTTATGAATCCATGAATCTACAGTGGCATTTCTTTGCAGTATCACAAAGCAAAGGGGCTGTGGAAAGAATGTGGCACCATCAATAAATTATGTCATCATAGTATTTTGGTCAGCCATAATCACAATTTGAATGATGTATCTTCAATTGTACTCAAGCAGCGCGGACAATACAACGAAATTATACAGCCACATTTGTCAGCAAGCAAGATTGTAAGATTTAGAACATCCAAGATTTGATGAAAGGATGATTATACTCAGGATGATAGTTATTTTGAATGAAAAAAAATCTCAGAAGCATATTTACAAACATTCCGATTACCTTTAAACTCATACATAATCGATAATGAAAGACCGGTTTCCAGGTACTGCTATTAAATTTTTATCAAAATACTTTTTAACACCATTTTTTGTAATCTTAAAACTGGCATTAATACTAGTACATGTTCTTTATCATACAATACATTCCATAATATGTTCATCTTGGATTTATACAGGTCTGGTACATTTTTTCTTCTCACAAAAATGAGATTTGGTCTTCTCAGTGTGCAGTAGTGGTATGATAAACATTGTATTCAATATAGAATTATCACTAAGGCTATAGCTATTAAATTAATGATACCTGCTAATAATATCTACATATTTTTCTTTAGAGTGTTAGTAAAGGTACTTTGCTGTTACATAATTACTTTCATTATTCATATTTCTTTCATTTTCAAACTAAGAAGTGCTGATGAAGTTCACTTCGTAAGGGTGTCATGTCCGTTACGCTAGTATATTATCAAATATTAAGGCATGAATAAAAAATAATCTTTTCTATCAACTTTTTCTCCTTTAATTATGTGTGGTGGATGATAGTAACAGGAAAATACTCATTAACTGTTGTTAACCGGTGTAAAATAATTTTTTTTAAATATTTTTTTGTTTTATAAATATTGTACAAAAAGACCCCCTCTCAAATTGCAAAATAATAGGAGATATTACAGATTACCAGTTATGATATGTGTCTCCAACCTCTAGCCTTAACATGTAAACAATTAGACTTGTACCATATCTTGTAATAAAATAATTATATTCGCTTACAAAAAGTGGACGAAACTGTCATGTCCGTTACGCTTCGTGTGTCATGTCCGTTACGCTACATTTTGAGCTAGGAATACAGAATGCACTGCAAAACTGTTGTTAAACACTATTTTATGGATAAAGCATGATCTTAAGGTTAAATTAACACCAACATTAGGTGCATGCAATCTAAGAATTCACAGGAATTTTGATAAGCAATAAGAGGTAAAAATGCTTCGTCCATTTCGTGTCATGTCCGTTACGCTCACAAAGAGTGCAATTTCTCCGCAACTGTTCAACGAAAGGATTTGAAATTTTATGTGTATGTAACAGATACATAAATGTGTCTGATAAGCTTAGCAATAATTATCAAAAGACTGCTAATTCTACTGTATAAACTTTTGAATTACAAAAATTTGTCTGAATGTCATGTCCGTTACGCTGGAATTGACCATAAGCTTTCGTCTTTTAATTGAGACTTCGTCAATAGCGTCTGTAATTACAGACTATTGTGATAGTTTTAAGTATGACCGTATCCTATCTCGTTCTTTGAGGAAAGACTTTCCTAAAGAACGGGAGAGGATACGGTCGTGAATATATATTCTTTTCTTAGGACATTATGTCGTATATTACTTGTAAATTTTTTTATCATTAGAGTAGGGCAATTTTCCAGTGGGAAACTCGTTGTCGAGTACAGACCGCATTTTTTTAACCATCCATACGTTCTTTGATAATCATGATATTTTGATATGATATTTCTCATTTCTTGAAGTATATTCTATAACGTAATATATTGATATTATACATTTTTTATGTGTATCTTATTATTTCTAATTACGTTCAATTACCACCGGAACGCAATCGGTTCAAAGGAATGAAATTATTATAAAAAGAAATCATTTGAGAATGCAAGCACAACGAAAGAGGAAGGTGGAGAAGGGGAAGAAGAAGAAAAAAAAGAAGAAAAAAAAGAAGAAGAAGAAGAAGAAAAGGAAGAAAAGGAAGAAGAAGAAGGAGAAGAAGAAGAAGAACAAAGGAGATGGAGGAGTATAGGATTAAGAAGAAGATGAAGAAGGAAAAAAAACACAATAAAAAGTACAAGTTCGACATAGATTTACCTAATATACATTTTACTCAATGTTATTAGGTAACGGTCTTCTTTCTATTCTTAATAGTATTGTTGTTTTTTCATGTAGGCATGTCAATTTACCTTTACCGACACGACATATCCCTGGATCATTATGGCAAATTGAACGAGTGTATTTTCAGATTGCATTATTAAAATAATATACGTCTAGTTTGGACTGACCGTATACCATTCCCATCATGGAAAATGGTCGAATTTCTGAGAAATGAAACTGACGTTATTATTGTCATTCAGGCCCAATATAAACACAAATAATTGTATACCTCGGCTGTCCATTTCCACTCACCCAGTTTTAAGATGCAAAATTTCGTAATATAGTGCTGAGAAAGGGGAAATAAATTGAATAAATATAGAGGCTCTGACAAAGAAAGAAGTGCATCAAATATACTAGTACACCATATTATTCTGACCATATTGTTTTCATAATGACAATACACGACCTCAAGAGCCTATTTAGACGCGAAATTGTCCTTTGTGCCATCGGTGTTCTCAATGAAATGAAAACATGCTACCTGGGCGGTTCTTCATAATACATCACGCGACGTTAGACACGCTGTAAAGATGATGTATCCACATGTATTATAAATTCATATACAGATCTGACATTCATATTACGAGCAGAAACTCATTTTCATTCAAACTCTTTTCTGTCAATGAATTTCCGTCATGATTATGTAGAAATATTATTTTGTATTATGAAGGGACTAGTCCGCATACATTCGTAATTCCGAAGCTTCCTTATTCCGAAGGTTCGGTTATTCCGAAGGTTCGTAATTCCGAAGGTACGTTAATCCGAAAACGAAATAAGGTTCGTAATTCCGAAGGTTCGTTAGTCCAAAAACAAAATGAGGTTCGTAATTCCGAAGGTTCGTAAATCCGAAAACGAAATGAGGTTCGTACATCCGAAAACGAAATAAGGTTCGTTAATCCGAAAATTAAATAAGGTTCGTATTTCCAAAAATGAAATTAATTCATTTTGGTAAAAAGAACGGTGCTGTTCTAGCAAGATAATATGATATTATGCAATGATAAACTAACGAACGATGATTTGTTTTTTTTTGTGGCCAAAGCATGTATTGATCTAAGAATAGGCGCCCGGATCAAACATACGCTTAATTTCGATTTAATCTGAGCAAATGCTGTCCAAGCAAATGGTTTAAAGATGCAGCTAGGGGATTAAGTGTGTTGGTCGTTTTCGAGTAACCTCCAGAAAATAGGATTTGTATTGGAGGGGATGTCATTTTTAATAAGAGCTTCTCCTGAAAATTAATCTAAAATGTATACTTTAAATAAAGTATTTATTTTGAAGAAAAAAAAAGAATTCCCCATTTTAGAAAAATAGCATTTCCCTGTTATTTTTTAGGGGTACAAGTGCCCCCTGCTACCCCCTCCCCCGGCGGATCCAACTTTCGCCAATGGGGGGGGCGAATTTTTTTTCACCCACAATTTCCCGGATCGGCAGCTTTAAAGTTGTTTTTTTTTTTTTTCTTTGAAAGGGTATTCCTAATAGCCAATAATTATTATAAAAATAAAGTTAATATGTAATAATATCAAAAGCCCTTGTTAAATAATGCAAGCGCGAAGCGCGAGCTATAGTTTTCGTTGAAAATTGGGGGATGTCATTTTTAATAAGAGCTTCTGCTAGTAATAAAAATAAAAATAATGCCTTGGTAAATAATACCAATGTTATTATTATTAATATTATGTCTTATTAGGCCTACATGAAATTTCCAAAAGTTTGAGCTCGTCATTCGCTCGCAACATCTCACAATAATGCCCTTTTAACAGTAATTAAGTCCATAATTGACCAAAAAAGCGAGTTTTACAACTTCAGATTTGATTTTTTGCCAAACCGCTTGCTTGCCACGCTTTCTCGCGAAAAATAAAACCTAAATATATGTTATCAATCAGAAATCAATTAAAAAAACTTCGCTCAACTTAATTACTACAAAAACACACAACTTCTTTACACAGATGATATTGGTGAAAATATCCGTTTGCACCAAATGCCCTTTTTGGCATGTAAGTGCACTTAAATCAATAAATGCTTTGGCAACAACACACACATATATAATCGTTTGTTAGTTTATCATTGCATAATATCCTGTTATCTTGCAAGAACAACACCGTTCTTGTTACCAAAATGTATTTATTTCATTTTCGGAAATACGAAACTTATTTAATTTTCGGATTAACGAACCCTTTTTCGTTTTCGGATTAACGAACATCGAGGTATAGGCAATTTACGTTTTTCGGAATTACGAACCTTCGGAATAAAGAACCTTTGGAATTACGAAGTGTAACCGGACTAGTCAATCAATCTTTTTTTTATGAGATAAGAATGCTCATCTGTAAAATTGTATCCGATTTGTATTACTTTGTATTGTGTTTAAACATGTTGAATAGAAATGAAATAAAGATTTGAATTGAATTAAATTTCAATCAATCAATCAATCAACCAATCAATCAATTATTCAATTAACTAACCAACCACAAATTCATCAATCAAGCAATATACAAATAGATAAATAAATGAAGGGATAAATAAATAAATGAAAGGATAAAAGAATCAATCAATCAATCAATCAATCAATCAATCGTTGAATCGGTCAAACAATCAATCAACCAATAATTAACAATCAATCAATCAAAATAATTTTCACTAATTCACTCACACACTAAAAAGCAGTGGCGGAATAAGCTAAAAAAAAATGAGTGGCTAAGTTTAGCGGTTGGAACAAAGGTTAAGAAAAAGATGCGAGGGTGTGAAGCGACCGAACAAATCTTCAATCTTTTTTTAAAAAGACCTATTTTTGTATAGATTTTGATATAATATCAAGAATAAAATGTTGTGTTTTCTTCCCTCTCTCCCTTTCCTTTTCTTTCCTTGGTCGTGAAACATTTTTTTTGGGGGGGAGGGGAGGGGGAGGGTGCATGGCTCCAATTTAGGCCCCCATGCCAGTGACACTAAAACAAATAAAGTGCTTAATGCAAAATGCACCACCTTTAAGAGTGTGTGAACCAATCGAACATTATTATCAACCCATCATTCAATAAGACAATATCAAGTAATCAAATTGGATGATTTCTTAAATGTAATGTAATTGTACTTTAATGATTAAAAGATAATCAGCATACATTCGTTCTCAACAATCACAACCATTTGGGAAGGTTTAATAAAATTTTGTTTTCAATGGCTTCCGTTTTCATCTTTGATTCTTTATAACATCGTGGAACCGGGGGCGATGAGGGCTTGAACCCCCATTATTTCAGTAAACATATTAAAAGAGTGAACTTGACCATCATTTTGTGAAGAAAATAGACATAACGATCACTTCACTTATGTAGGATTGAATTGTTACTTCTACACTATCATTCAAAGGACTAGACCAGACTGAAAATGAACGATAACACTGAAAACCCACTTCTATAATTTCACATCCAAAAGTCATTTGTAACTAACACAGGATAGCCATTCGGTAAATGCGGATCGCATGTATATAATTCGACTTTTCTAACATTCATTTTTTTCCATCAATCATCAAATAACACATTCATAAGAGATAAGTAAGCCTACTATTGCACAAGAAAGAAAACATCCAATATAATTATTTCCTCAATTATCTAGATCTGCATTTTGCGGGGAATCAGGAAACTCAGAAAGGTATATACATGTATAACAGCATAGGACTCGTGCATTCGCCAGATCCCTCAATCCGTTGCCTATTCTGTGACCAAGAGATTCGTGTTTTTGCAAAACTCACGAGAACTACAAAATTGAATTCTTGGCCCAGGGCATCTAAGTTCATTACAGATGAAAAAATTATCGGAATGACAATTGGGGTGGGGTGAATAAACACAGTTTAACGCAGTTGCCACTAATTATTCCTCGTCAATCTGATTTGCATGACATAGCAATTCGTGTCTCCAATATCACCTGCATTGAGGCCACCGAACTTCATTACTATGATTCTGAAGAGCTTGTCGAATTCGGAGCAATGAATTCAGTATCTCTTTGGGCTGGTCTCCTTATCAAAGGCTGAACACGCAAACCGGCCGAAGCTGTCGAATCCATCAACTGGTTTGACCTCACGGGACATCGCAAGATGCTTCTGAAGGCAACCTTAAAGTCAGGGTGGCGCGTTCCGTAAATGAACGGATTAACACAGGAATTGAACAGGAAGATCATCCCGAAGGCAGGAACCAATCTCTCGCCTCCTGGTATGACCAACTGGATGCTGTAGGGTGATATCAAGATGAGAAAGACAACGATGATGATGAAGAGGTTCTTCGTGACAGACATCTGCCTCTTGCTGAATGTGCTCTTCCTGGCCAGGCCGGCCAACTGCCCAGAGACCGTGACGATCCTGGTGGTGACCCGGGCCATGCGACGAGAATTAGTACGAACATGGCGCCAGATGCGGAAATAGCTAAAGAAGATGATAAAGAGTGGGACGGGGTAGAAGGTAATGGCAAGTATCAAGTTGTAATAGGGCGAGAAGGGATGCGTAGTGTTCCAGATGCACATGCTGTACCGCTCATTGAAGCCGAAGAAGCTGTCTGAAACTATGTACGGAACGATGGATGTCGTCACTGGTATCAACCAGAAAATCATAATGAGGCCAAAGAGAGTTTTGGGGGTCAGGATCTCATGGTACCGATGGTTCGGCAATGTAATCAGGCAAGCCCGGCTTAGCGCGATGCCACCAAGAGTGTACAGACTACAACCGGTGCTGACCATCAGGATCATACCTTCCCACATGCAGATCCAGTCTGGCAAAGGCCACTCGTCCTCACAAAGCAGTGCCAGGGCTGTCCAGGGAAGGTTCAGGCAGCTTATCAAGTCTGCGATGGCGAGGTTGACGACGAAGGTGTTGGTTTTGTTCCGTAGTTTCTTGCTGATGAACACCGCAAGTATGACCAAGGTGTTCCCGAAGGCACCAGAGATGGAGATCAAGCCGGTGACCGTGGCGTAGATGATTCTCTCTGAGTAGTTCTGGTACACTATGGGTTCATCTGCGTCAGTGCAGTTCGCCGTCTCACACATGACGATATCCTCTAGAATATAACTCTCGATCAGAAGATAGCGATTTTCAAATGAAGCCACGAAAATGATTAATCCTGATATCAGATTTCATTTACTAAAACATTTGGCCCCAAATTTTCGTAAAGATTCAAGGCAATTGTTTTCACTCAGCTTACTTTATGAATGTTCCACATTATTCGTCATGTTTTTTATTGCTTATTTAAGTTATTTTATGAATGAATGAACATTCATAATAATACTCAGTAAATTATTCTTGGAAACTCCTTAAAGATTAATTATTTGTTACATCTGTCGAAGTGCATTGGGGAAGCACCGCCTTTTGGGATGATCACATCCACTCATGCTATATGATAAAACCACCATCAAAATATAGATAATCCAATATTTTGTGCCGCGGATGTGAGGTAAAGACGAGATGCTCTAAACTTTCAGAAGCTGTAGCCAAGCATTCAGTAGAATAAGTAATTTAACTCCGTTCTATGAAAGAAAATTCAAGAGGTGCATGAAATATCGAATATCTCTGAGAAATATTGTCCGTATGAGAAGGTAATTATTATCTCATTAATTTCATTCTGAGTTGTAGCTCTTTCAAGATGATAGGGCAATATACGAGTGATGTGCCATGACGACAATCATATGAGAGTTTGTAATATTGTTGTTATGGTCGATTGGAGAGCTATATCAACACTGGGATATATTCCATACAGCCCATGACGTCATTCATGAAGATCGCTTAATAGCAGGCTTGTAATAATGGGTGTCAATCCTGGAAGATTTTATTCACAAAAGTATATCATGTAGTTAATGGTTCAGTTGTTTTTCTTGTTGTTTTCTTCCAGTTCACCAGTCATCATTGCTTTAAAGACGATCATGCATGTAGAGGAAGCCTGTGGTAAAGATAGAAATAACACATAATTATGAAAGTATTGGGTATGAAGTTAAGAACAACTGTCTAAACCATAATGAAAAGCAGAACAGGAGAGAAATTGATTGTCTGTCTTATTCCGAAATCATGGAAATGATGATTGAAGTTGCTCCAATCATCGCACATCTCATTTGTTTATCTTTCATATTCTTGTATTTACATGGCATAATTACTTGTTCATCTCTTTGTCAGTAAGCTGATGCCTTTCAAACATGGCAAATACTGCAGCCTACAGAATGAGGAAATTTCAGTTGAATCGCGGCATTGGCGGCGGCAGCCAAACAAATTAGGGGGGGGGGGTCCACCTGAAAATTTGTGATGGACGGAGGTAAAAAAATTTGACAAGCAAAAAAAAAAGTTATAAAAAAAATTAGGGGGTCCGTCCTTCCATCTCAAATTTAGGGGGACCTGACCCCCCCCCCCTCCCACGTACCCCGCTTCCGCCGCCTATGAAACGCGGTGCCTAGTATCAATTACTTTGTTATCTCTTTGTCACAGTCAAACTATATGTAGAGAAACCGACTCCTTACCGATAAAGACTAATACGTTATTTTCAATAACTTAGCATTCTGTCAGTTCGGAGTCGGTTTGGTGCCGATGGGACTACTTAGCAGATTGCCAATTCGTCAGTTGTCAACTCGTCCACTCACCAAATAGTTTACTTTGATTTAGTCTAATGCCATTCCGTCCATCAGCAGTTCGTCTAACAACCTTTTAGTTCAATATCATTTGGTCCAATCGTTACTTCGTCTAATCACCATTACGTCTCATAACCAGATTTGGTCTGATATCCATTTTCATTTTCATTCATTTTGCACAAGTCAAATTGGACCAAATGGTATATAGACTAAATGGCCATTGGACCAACTGGTTATTAGATGAAATGGTGAAAGGAGGAAATGGCAGTTAGACCATGTGGATAGTGCAAACTGATGGTAGACCTGATGATATCAGATGAGTTGGCAATTGGATGAATTGACATTAGACGAATTAAAAAAACCTTCAGCATAATAGGCCTACAATCATTTATTTTTATTCATATCTTTCGTTTTGGGTTGTTTGATGTGCTTCCAAAATCTCATGTATGGGATTATGTTACAGTTTATTATTTGCGTTGATAAGGCCAATGAATTAATTATCAAAAACAGATCTGCAATAGCGTATAAACTCTTTTTTTTCCCTTTCCCAAGCTCCTTTTCTAAACGTGTATTTTTATTAGATATGACCAATTTGGGCTGATGGTTTATTATATTTATAGCAGCCATTAGGTACAATATATAATTTGCAATTCCAAGCTCCTCTCAACCTGTTTTTTAGGCATTGACTCAATGCCTCCTTGAATTATTTAGTGATTCGTAAAATTATATTGATCGCTTAAATCGATAATGGGCCTTGTGAAATAAATATATAAATTTATCTGGTGCGCGAGAATGGTTATTTATATAACCTCAAAGTATTGGTAATGTGTTGACTGAGTGGCATCGTGTATACTTATAAAAGCAAAACTCGCATATGCGAATTGCAAAATTGAGCTATCACTTTCCGATTGAATTATGAAATTATATTTATATGAAGCCCAAAACCCAGGCAACGTCAGCACAAACTGAATCAAGCATGAATTTACAATTACTCGTAAGTGCTACATCTATCATTTACAAACCTCAGAATAGAAAATATGAATCGTCAATCGAAATGTTCATGACCAATACAAACAAAAAGCTCATACGTTGAGATGTTAACTGTCTGAAATATCACGAAAACTAATTTGCTGTTTTCGAGTACAATATTCTCAAAATTCATCTTCGTAAAAGGTAGTCATTAAATCCACAAAATGGCATCCGAAGCTGTGACAAGAATTTGGAATGAATTGACATTTTGAAATAGGTGAGATTCGTTGATTTCAGATGCGGAATTTATACAAATGGTAAATCGAAACTCGTTTAATTATAAATATCAATATCACTGATTGATAGCTAACACGAATAAATCCTCAATAGTGATCCACCAGCAAAGAAGGTGAAATAAATTGAATTGGTGACAAATCGAGCAATGCAAAAGCGGGTTCTATTCATTTGCATTATGGCAAATGTGACCCCACTCCGAGAAAGAAGATATTCAACATCTTATTAATGTTGAATTAAAAATGTATATATAATTTCCTCCACACATCTCGCTAATTTTGAAACTTTTCAGTGCGCTGGAATCAGTTACCCACTAACTGAGGAACTGTAGAAAATGGAAAGATCTACTGATAAATAATGATGATTTATGTTGAAATTTGTGATTTGTGATATTAGCCTTTAATCACAGGCATAAAATGCACATTCCTTCCAGGTAAGAAATAAAATCTGAAAATGCTCTATGACCTGTAGAAATACCGGTGTTATATTAACACCAGCTCGAAATTTATACAGTGCGTATCAAAAAGGTTTGCACTTCGAAAATCCTCCCTCCCGCTTCGGTGAGCAACACTTTGAAAAAGCTCGTGAAAATGATTTGTGCAGAACTTGAAAATCGTTATATGAAAAAAGGGAGACGATAATGATGTAGAGATCATGAACTTGATGCAGGGGCGTCGATCCATTTTTCAGATTTGGAAGGGGGGGCAAAATTATGAATCAACGTTCCAAAGGAGCTCGATCACACAAAACGAACAAACTCACCCACAAACACCCTCACAGAAAGACAGACACACACACATAGTATCTCTCTCTCTCTCGCTATGTATATGACTCATGAGAAATAGACACATATATTCTCACCAACAAATTAATGCTAGCGTGAAGCGCGAGCTGATTTTTTTTTTATAGTATAATGACATGAAAACAGGGAAAAGGTACATGTTTAGGACTGTTTGTTTTAACTCATGGGGATTCATATATCACTACACAGGTAATGCGAGTGCCGAGAGCGAGCTGAAATTTCTTTATATTCTGACCTGAAAGCTAAATATTCTAAGATTTTTGGTACCAATGATTAAGATGTGTACCTAAAAGAACAATAGATGCGAGACGAAGCGCGACCTGAAAATTTTGATATTTCGATCTGAAAAAAATGACAGTTTAATAGACAGTTTTAATAAAGAACAAGATATATATCCAACAAAAGATTATTGCACATATTGCAAATGATATGTTTCATTTTATGTCCTCATATCCAGTTGACACAAACAGCCTAAATGTTTTGTTTAACTAAGCCTAAAATGTTTAATCCGGGGTTTAATCGCATAGAAACGTTGTTATACAAAGTTACAATGCGATTGTTTTATTCCATTGACCCAAAATGTCTCTCAGAAGTTAAAAATGAACAAAACAATTGCTTCGTTATTTTGTCTTACCCACTGAAATATAGCGCAAATCGTAATTTCTGCGCAAAACCGATTTTTGCAAGCTTTTAAAAGATTGGCAGTTCTCACGCAAGCGTAACATTTTGTCAAAAAAATACTTGAATCATCTGGTAGATGAGTCGATATCCTAACTGTATTGTGTGAAAAAAATATCCCCATTTTGTATTTTATTCAATTAGGGATAGTTTTTTTCAAAGTGTAAACTACAGCAGAGGAAACAACACCATTTTGGCTTTATGCTAATACCACACAGGTACAACACTAAGCGTTAAACCAAATATCGACTAAATTCTTAACTGATGTTGTTTCAACAGTTTCCTGGTGTTTTCTGATATACACTGTTAAAAAAACCTGATTTTGCAGAGAAAAAGAAGATTTTGCAGAAAGCAATAACATAATCATTCTTTAAATTCACAAAACAGGAATTTTTCTGCAATTTTACAGAACATGTCTGTTTAAAAAGGAGGAAAGGGTATTTTCCTGAAGGAAATTTGTAAGGTTCCATACACCAAACACAAATTTCCTGTAAAATTACGTAATCTGGTAAGATTACAAGTGTTCTCGAGACTCTGCTGCAGGAACTTCTTTTATTTTAAGGATAATTTTTCTAACAGAGTAGATACCGGGCTGCTTTTTTTTTTGCAGCGTACTCAAAAGTATAAAGAAACCGTACTCGGACAGGACTAGAAAAATACAATCTTTATTTTAACAATATAGTATGAAGTTTCATGAAAACGAGTATCTTTCATAGCGAATAAAATATCCTTTTCGGCACGAATATGATTTAAAAAATTGTCTTAATTGTCTCTATAAGATTTTTTTTTCATGTTCGAATATAGATTAATCTCATAGTAGGCTTATATGGGTGAATTTAATACGACAAAATGACATAACCACTTTGAAATCGATTTCAACATGTCCAAGACACTAAATGTCCTTCTTTAATTCTCTGAAACATTAAGAGATTGTTTAGTTAAACTGTAAGCCACACGTATGGGCCTAACTATTCTAATTATTAAAAGATGATTATTTGAACACATCAATTAAACAAATGTTAAAAGATAGTTAGATACAGAATACATACTTTTATTCTTGGCAATTTTTTTTTCCTTTTTTTTTTGGGGGGGGGTCTTCATATTTTTGTCTTTCGATATTTCCTCTTTTCGTTCTGTCTTCCTTTTATTGACGGAAAGCTGAAAATACAACAACACGTAGCATCCAGCATAATCAATTGAAAATTAATGAATTATCTGAAAATGAAACTTACGTAATGCACGAATTTTCATGAATCATATCCTGTAGATAAAAAAAATCAACAGACAGTCTTGCTCTCTGTTCGATGTCGCGCTACAATGTGAGAATCCGAACTGGTGCCTTCAAGCTCGAAAGCAAGTTCAAACATAATTCAAAGAAAGTTGTCGACAAAAAAAAACATAATAATCATAAAGGCTCAGTAACTGATGTTTTATCCATGCATGCTTCAGTAATATAGAGCCCTCTGCAATTAATTGACATGTATCAATCGAGGCGGGTTCGGCAGCGATTGGTTATGAAGCCAATACAAAGTCTTTCCAATTAAACTGGATGCTCAGTCTGCCAAATAAAACGTTGGAAATGCACCGACCTACATAGATAAGATGAAAATTGAAGTTTAAAAGTTGAACCAACATTATTTCCCTCAGAGCACGAGTTGTAAAACGTGCTCAAGGTGTTGTAAAGTATAGCAATTTTGTGTTAACAAAGTGCATTTCTTTGAAGCTTGTAGGCTAATTGGAACAAAAAAATATCAAAACGTTTGCTAGAAATATAGGCCTTCAAAACAAGACCCGGATTGAAGGGTTATTACAATACATGAAAAATATTGTCAAGCATGCATGCTCCGACATTGGTGTTCAAAGTGTTGAACCCCAACATGTCCAAAGCACACCTTCTCAATGCGAATGGTGTTAAAAGAAAACACATCCTTTGGTAGTCAACGTGTAAACAAATCGCAATTCTAGGTTGACGTGTGAACATGTTATATCCGTATGTCACCATGACAACAACCGCGCAAGTCTCATTTTAGCCAATCACGACGGAGACTCAGCAGAAATATCGATACATTGTACATTATTATCCCAGCATTTGACTAAACTGTGCTAAAAGCGTAGGGGTGGGGGAGTAACGAATCATTCAAGTAGGCCAGGGTGATGGGCGGGGTAGATTTTGCCACATAGGCGGCGCGGTTCTAGACTATTTTTAGGGGGCTTTGGGGACAAATTTTCGACGTTGGTTTATTCAGTACATCTGGGCTGCATATATGTACGTGGGAGACTACACTGATCTGACCAATTAGCAGCTAGTCACCCACCCCGTGCCCAATATGTTTCCAATATTATTGGAGGGAGCGTAGCGATCGACCGAGCAAACAAATAATCAAAATGCTTAAAAATGTTTTTCATAACCACTTCATCTACGTATAAGATCCGATTTGTATAGATGCATGCAGGGCATGTGATTTCGGGGGGGGGGGGGGGTACGAGTTAAGGGATCTTGCGTTAATTTGTACTCTTTCCAGGCGTTTCATTTATTCATACGGTAGTGAGCCACGTGAACAGTAGAAAAAAATCCTACTTTCAAGAGCGATATTTTCAATGTTGGAGACCTTTAACATGTTTAATATAAGGTATAATAAAATATGGCAGGGAATGGAGTTTTAATGCCAACCCCCTTTAATGTGGTGACCGTGGATCACATTTCGAAGTGAACCTTAACATTTGGAGCATCATGCACTTCTAAATAGAGTCTATAACATCTTTCATTTCCTGAATCAGATATCCATCATGAAGATTGGCTGTCGGAAAAGACAGTCGACCGCGGGTTCGTTGCCTGTTTATCCTGGGGAGGGAGGGGCGTTCGCCCCCATGAAAATATATGGGGGAAATCGTTTTGATTTGCTTTCCCAATATTGTTGACAACGAGAAAATGTTATTGGTTTCAATGCAAAAATAAATAGGATGTCTGAAAAAAATCGGAAGGCACCATAAAACCTTTACGCGTACAAAATTGTCAAATTTTGGACTCATTGTAGCTAGTGCAAATATTCCCACATGCCAACAATTTTGGAGCCCCCCCCCCCAACATCTCAAATATGCGTCGATATCTCTGACTGATACATTTTGATAACTTCAGCCTTGGACAGGGACAGTGTTGCTACCGAACCATTTTATTTAAAAAATATATTTGTATATATATATATATATTTCAACCTAGATCCAAACTTTCAGGGTTATGATAGCAATTCAACAAATACTCAAATCCTGGTCAAAGTTCATTGACCCTATATGACCTTGGGGATGTGACGAAAAAAAAAACACTCTAGTGAGGATTCAACAAATACCCCAAACTTGGTCAAAGTTAATTGATTTCGATGTTGATTTCCCCGACATGGTCTATGTCCACTGACCCCAAATATTACATTTGGTCATGTGACCTGAAACTCAGGAGGATGTTCAGTAATACTTGATTACCCTTATTTCCAAGTTCATGAACTAGGTCCGTATATTTTCTAATTTATTATGACATTTCAAAAGCTTAACCTTGGCTAAGATTTCATGTTGACGCCGCCGTCTTCGCCCTCTGTAAAGCGGCGCCTATACTATGGCTCTGCTATATGCAGGCGAGACAAAAAACGGTTTTAACACAAGCGGCTTTCAATAATATAGACATAATAAATGGGGGAGGAAAATATTTCACAATGAAAACAAGCACCTCTTTGAGGGAAGGGGAAATTTGACTAGAACATCTAATTTGGTCGCTGTTGATTGGCAAAATGAAATTCCAATGAGACACCCGAGATAAGACTCCATAACCATAACCATGGTCCTATCGGCCACATCATGCATTGCAGCTCCCTCCTCTCACGCCATCTCTGTATATTCCTCCTCAGTCTCTCCTATGCTCACGTTATTCATCCTCTTTCCTCATTTCTTTCTTTTCTCTTTATATCACACCCACATTTCCATCAGAGCAAGGTAAAAAAAAAAAATTACTTGAATGTTGTCGTTATTAATCTACAAGTGCATGTGTGAGTGTGGGAAGAGGGAAAGAGAGGGTGGCTTGGGGGGTCTATCAGCTAATTGCAGAAGTATAACGAAGAGTAAAACGATTGAGATGAAATTGTACATGGAGGGAATGAAGAATGATTAAAATTACAAGTAGGGCAAAGATGGAGAAGGAAAAAAGGGTGCAAAGAACAAAAGGTATGTTGAGACAAAAAAAATAAGTTTGGAGCAGAGAGAGAGAGAGAGAAACAAAGTGAGAGGTAAAGGTTGAGGGGAAACAGTGACAGAAAAGGTGGAGAATTGTAGTACGTTTTGAATGCAACAAAATAAATAACTACATCATCTCAAAATGCAGTTCATAAATACCTGCTAGTTCCAAAGCAGTGGTGGTTTTTCAAAATTTTATTCATTTTTTTATTCACTTCCTTTGCCATTCTACAAGTACACATCATTTGGAGTTAAAAAAAAAACAAATAAAGGGAAAAGAAGAAATGCAAATATCTTATTTCATAAAAGAACAGGGGGACAAAATGTAAAAATATGCCAAATATTCCATGACACAATAGGGGATAAATTTACACAAACAATGAAACTCCATTTTCAGTCACATTCTGAGAGCTTAATTTGTGAATGGCCATCAAAAAAAAAAAAGAATATGAATGAAGCCTTAAATTTAATAATTATACTGCAGGGGCCTGTTGCATAAAACTTTTAACCTGAGAAAACTCTGGTATTTTTTTACCTGAGTTTTTGCCATAATAATGTCAACGGCAGAAATCAGACTAGTCTTAGTTTAAAGTTTTTACTGGAGTTTTCTCAGGTAAAAAGTTTTATGCAACAGGCTGCAGGTCACCAATGAGTAGTAAGGCTAGTGTTTCAAACTGCATCTAAAACAAATAAGTGTATGATAACTTGACTTTTAAATTGTTCAATGTATTTCGTTGTATTAAGAGAATTACAGCCCATGCCAAATGGGGCAATATCTGATTATTCAAAACAATTATTGTAAATGATACTTGTCCAGTAATTTTCAATCAGCTGACATGTTAGCAAAAATAAAAAAATATATATGATATTACTACTAGTATATCATATCGAGAGCATTACAACACAGTATGGTAGAACACAACAAATTATTTCACTTTTTTACTACATTTTTGTTAATATTGGATTGTAAAAAAATAAGTAAAATAGTATACATCCTGTGAAAACAAGGAAAAAGTCAATTCACTTCTAGCATGATCAATTATAGTGAGAAAAAAAGTGTCCAAATTACATGTCAATTTTGATTGAGGTATGAATATGTTTTCAGTCTGTAACAAACTTGTTAAAGTAATATTGTATTCATTGTGTACAATTAGAATTAACATTATAGAGCCACACACAGAAAAACTTGTTTAATTATATAGGCATCATGATTTTCGTATTTCTAGGGTGCTAGTCCTTTGCACTGCTCGGTAAAGTGGTTTAAACGGGACAAAATATTCTGTTTAAAGCATTCTGAGCAGAATTTAAACATTTACATGTACAGGTAAAAAAAAAGAAGATGAATACAAGAGTTGAAGTCTTTGGAACTGCCTCTCCGTACACCACACAAATACTGACAAGAAACATGTACTGAAATTTCTAAACCAAATACATGCTACTGGGCGGAGACCGTTTCTGCATACAAACTTCTATGAAATTGTACAAAAAACAAACAAAATGGTTAGGTATGCTCTGCTTACTCCAAATTCTCCAAATAAGCTCCAAGTACTGCAAATATACATAAACAATGATGATAATGATGTGTTGCTTTCTTCACTCTCAAGTGTGTGTCCCTTTAAATCTCATTATTCTGATTCACTTGTAAGTATATGACAAGAGGTATTTCTGCTCCTAGAACAAACAAATGATAGACACTGATCTTTTTGTACTGAATATACAATTATTTACATGTCAAATACAAGCAACAGATGCATTGTGGGATTTCAAAAATTCTATGTCCATGACTCTGTTACATAGAGGGGTGCAATCAGGAAGTGTGATGTGTACTTTGTTCAAAACTCTGAACTAGGGACCAGCCTTACAAAGAGTTACAATCGATCCAATCAATCGTAAATATGGAAAGCCAGCACCGTCAACTTATAAAATATTTTCTAGAAATTATGTATACTCGTACAATCGCTGATTTCTTGACAATTCAGTATGCTTCTGTTTTCAAAGGACATTGAGCAAATTTTTGGAAGAAAAAATGATGACAATTATGGAGTTCCATATACTTGAGAATGATCGAATCAATCATAACTCTTTGTAATAAGTGGCCCAGGAAACCATCAGAGTAGTCCTTTCATATTAAACATTCATCACAAACCATTACGTTAAAGGGCATAAAAAACTCTTTGCCCCCCCCCCAAAAAAAAAAAAGCAGTAAACATACCCATCAGTCGTGTAAAGCTGCTTACAAAATATAATAGAAAACAAATTAACAGAGTTAAATGGTCTGGTTATGGAAACGCAGAAATGGGTGTCGATTACCAGAAGGCATTAACGCAAAACATTCATTTTGAGTGATCAAGTTGTTTTGCTTTGCCAGTGATTGGAAGCTGAAATAAGACATGGCTTCATGATCTTCAGTATTTGCACAAGTTGCTTAAAAATTTGATTTAAAAATATATCAAAACTTTGTTAAAAAGTGAGTTATATCCTCCTGTTAGTATACCCTCATACAATCAAATGTAAAAATATAAAATAAAAAACAGAAAAAGAGAAAAATCTTCAAGATCACAAATCAATATTTTGTACTTTGATAAAAAGAAAGGGTACGATAAAAAAAGCAAGAATAGCCAATAACAAACAGTCTAAAACATTATAATGTGATTTTTTTTTCTATTACATGTACCTCTTCGAATTTATGTGATCATTTTCTCTAGAGGTCTAAACAGCAAATATACCCCACCACGTAAGAAAATGTACATTACAAAGCACCCTTTTTTCAATAGAAATACTAATTAATCAGAAAAAAATTATTCCGTCATGAATTTTTGATTTGTCAGTGGAATTCATTTCCTCTCAATGAAGCAATATACATTTATATCAATTTCAATTTCTACAACATTATCAAACCAACATTCAAGGCCCCCAACCGTAAAAAACAAACCAAAATAGATTCAGGCAGACCACCTTTGGGACCTTCTGCCTGGCTAAACAAGAAAAAAGACACCAGCTAACATTTTACATCATAATTTCCCGCATCTGACATCCTTATTTCTATACACAAAATGTACAAATAACAATATCTCAAACAATTCTCCTGCCAGACCAAACTTCTCCATGGATTTCAAAATGATGCGTTCTGCAAGCCGGTCACATGATATTTGCTCCTGCGACAATTGCTATGGGATTATCATCTAAGATGTAGGGTTCGGATTGCAATAGGGTTTTATATCAGGTTAATGGGCCCATTTCATAAAGGACTTGCAACTGTTGTAACTTTGCCATTATGGCAACTGTCATGGTAACCTTGGTTCTAGTTGGCTGTTGAACCCTGTTACCATGGTAGTTGCCATTAAGGCAAAGTTATAACAGTTGCAAGTCCTTTATGAAACGGGTCCCAGGAGAGGGTATAGTATCAAACCCAGGGTTGAAGTTGGTCATTCAATTATTGTGCGAGTTCAGAACAGAGCAATTGTCGCTGGACCAAATGTCATGGAACCGTGCAAAGCCTGCCTCATACTAAGCAATCTGCAGCACAAAAGAGTTACAACCAAACGCAACTTGATTTCAGCCCACCAGAAGTGGGTATATCGTATATTGGATTTGCGGTTGATTTTTCATGCTACATTCAAATTCTGCAAATTTGCCTCAACAACATACTGTTGGACAAATCAAAATAGATTTATCCTAACTACAAATATTCATATCAATCATGAACAGATTCTTAACTCTGGTTTGATTCAAACTCTGTTCATAGTTGTGGTTTGAGTACTTTTTTTTGGACATGTTAGGCTTCACATAATCTTTGCACAGACTTAGACCTTGGCCTAAGTTTAACTGTACTTTAGAATACGGGCCACGAAGGTCAACAAAATTTGTTTGCTGATGTTCTAAATAGTAATACAAAGAGAATAATAAAAAATAAAACTAGGCATCATGTCATCATAATCATTCTTGAATGAAACAAGTCCTTACTAGTCCGAACCGAAGTGAAGTCTGTGGTGCAGTCATGCAATCGTCTAAGATTTGAAATTAATTTTGCTTTTCATCCTGGATCATGAGCATAATCTTGCAAAAAAATCATATGCAGTGATACAACTCAATCAGGACGTAGCCTACCCACTCGCTGTTGCATATTGTAACTTGGTAGTACTTCCCTCAAAGCAGATTGCATAGTTTGAGGCAGGCTTTGGAAAGCACATATCTGGTGGTCTATCAAAATAAAAAAAAAAAATTAAGAATACCATTTGGTAAACCCATTACTGTAAGAGAGAGAGAGAGAGATACTAATGCCATTTCATGGAACTCTAATAACTTACACTGTGGGTTACTGAACACTGCAAATTTTCCCATCACATTAAATCGAAATTCAATTGTTTGAAATATACACTTTTAGGGAAATCCCTAGTCTAATATATAATTAAAATAACAATATATCACTGAAATTGTCAATTACTTGTCAAAATACCAACATTTTCAAAAGCAGAATTAGCATAAATAGCTAATTTTTGTATTTGTAACCTATGTAAAGTTCCATGAAGTGACCTATGCAATGTAGACTCTTTAAATACACTATAGGTGGAAACAATTGAGTTAGGGAACAAAATAAATTGTTGCCTGACTTTGAGGGCCTTAGGATGCATACATGTACGTCAATTCCCAGTTCAGACAGGAGGATTCTAACTCACTCATGCAAAGTACGTTTCGCATTTTGCGTAGTGCGCAACCGAGCAATTGCTTTCATGCCAGTGTGCTGGAATTGAAAATCGCCGCACATGCGCATCCTTCCACCCTTCCATTGGCCGGGCAACAAAATATTAATATAGCCTCTATCAGCGGGGTTCGGCTTTAATGCGCATCTGTCCATTTGATTCGGCACTCGCCTTGGCCGGCGCAGGCACTTTCGTCGCCATGACCTTCAAGTACTGCAGTGCATTGTGGGATGCCGTTTCCATGGCGTCGTTGCGGGAGAGGCCGTTGGCGAAGCAGACGGTGACGGGTGCGGTGTGGAGCCTAACGAAGCACTGGTAGTGGCCGGCCTTGGTCTGCTCCTCGATGGGGACGTGCTCCACTTTGAAAGATTGCTCCTGGCCCAGGTCTTGGAGCATGCTAGAGTAGGAGGGATCTAAAGAGGGGTGGAAACATGGAGGTGTTTAATTTGAAAATGTTAACTCTTGTATATTTTGACGTTATAAAAGGAAGTACATTATGTCCAAATCTGACATTCAAAGCTTCCTTTGCCACTTACAATACAACGATTGAATGACCAAGAAAACAAACTGGGCGAGTAAAGAATCAATGCAATTGAATAGGTACTATTCCTCATTTCCTATTATTCCTGACATGTAGCGATGTATAAACCAAACTTGAATTTTAATGTACATTTCACAAATTTCTTTCTTATTCCAAGCTGAATTCAGTAACAAAAAAAATGATTCTGTTCTTAGATATGGCTGATTACCTCTTTTGCCTTTTAACTCTTCATGCGTTACGTTCGCATTATTGCACATCCGTAGGTGTGTTTCGTTCGCATTTTTGCACAACCACACATTTCCCATAGACGTCCCCTGTCCCATTGTTTTTCGAACAATAATGCCCCGGAGCATGCCTAGCTACAATGTATAGCCTGGCGTTTGTGTATACCGTACATGTGTACTGATCGAGCGTGCGACATTAGTTTAGCGTTCGACGGATTATCGCAGTTTACAAATTACAGAATCGTTGAGTTTTCCTTGAAAATTAGTACTTATATCGCGTTTATCCCCCCCCAAAAAAAAATCAATACATCCTGATCACAGCCAGGAAGTTCATTGAAAAGGGAGAGGAGAAAATCAATAAAAACCCTCCTCACAAACAATACCATGGCCAGGTTTATTGTTAGGAGTCTGTGACTCATGGCACGAATGTGAATGAGACCCTTTCAATGGAGTACTGTACCTTGACCAGGCAAAAATTTACTCTCCTTTAATTTCCACTATATATGGGCTATTTTTATCAGATTATCATGATTTTGGTATCAATACAAAGCTTATGTAATGAACAGTCCAAGTGGATAAATAAAAATCATGCCACTAACACAAGAACCAAAGTAAAAGGGGGGCTAAATTTTGTTGGAAGTATTAGGAGAAAGCATTTAGAAAATGTTATTTACTATACATTTTTCCATAATTTATCCAATAAATTCATATACGATAAGAAAGCCCAGGAAACACTCTACAAGTTTGCTACACAACATTTTCTTTCAAAATGATAAGATAAAAAGTTATGGCACTCTAAATAACAGAGTGTATTATACTGCGTAGAGGGGATCACTGCTAAAATAATGCAACACACAGGGGGTTTACAGGTGAATGCATGAAGAGTTAACAGGAAATTAAAATTTTGCAATTTCCTTCAATTCATCAAATAGGGGAGAATACACATTAAGTAAAATGGATAGCAATTTATGTAATTCAGTGTATTAGTGATGAGCTTGATTTGCCGAATGGTGACACAACATTTGCTCCTGCGACAATTGCTCCAGGCTTAGTTTCATCGAAGATGTAGAGTTAGGGTTGCAATATGGGCTTATGTTTTAGGGTAGGCTATAGTGTTAAGCCCAGGGTGGAATTTGTTCATTCGATTAGTGTGTGGAATTTAGAGGAGACCAACAGTCGCAGCAGCAAACGTCATGGAACCGTGCTGAATACTTACCTGGGAAATTGAGAGCGTTCATTTTGAGGCTACGGATGAAGTTGCCTTCAGCTTGAGGTAGATTCTTGATGGCTAGTCGATGAGGCCCAGGCATCTTCGGGTGCTTTTGCTTAAAAATAGAAAAGAAAAAGATAAAAACACAGTTATTATCATGAAAACATCCTGCTTAGGAATCAAGCTTTGATTGGTTTGTTTGTTTTGCGGAATGTTAACTAGCTCAACAAAGGCAATTTTGATCACCATGTATCACATATCACGTAGAGATTTCATATTTGCTTTCATTTTTCCCCCGGTACCCCTCTGGAAACAAAATCTGGTTTCATTAACCTTTGAATTTCGTGAATTCAGAAGGAAGGAGAAAGATTAATTCTTTAAGAAATGACAATCAGTAAATGTTGCTTTCATATGCCCAAACACCTATTTCTAAAAGCATCATGACATTGCATATTTGGCAAATTAGACCATCTGATTATTAGACTGAATTGTACAATGCCTACATAGCTTGTTGTATGCGAGCAAATGGGAGATGAGGTGAATGTCAAACATTCGGTCCATTGCGCACAAGACTTACCATCAAAATGTACCGTTGCACGGCTTTAGGAGGTGATGTCACAATACAATGCACTTCATTGCGCTCAGTAAAAATGCAGGTGCAATACGCGTATAGCCTGCAGGCTAAATGCGCAATGCTGCCCGAGGTGTTCGCTTGTGTGATTTTGTTTCTCGCTTTCCATATTTTTGCTCCCTTTTCATAAATTACTGCAGGAAAAACTCTTTGTATTTTGATAAATTTGCTAAACTGCGAGGCGCTGTACAACACAAATAGCGAATATTCTTATTCGTGCAAAGGTGCGAGATTTCACATTCGGTGAAAGAAACGGCCCTATTCAACTCGGCTAACGCCTCGTTGAATAGAGCATCTTTCTTTCACCACATGCAAAATCTTGCACCATCGCACTCATGCCTATTACTATTTGTATATTATAGTCTAAAAAATGGTTGAACCAATCAACAATAAGACCGAATTGACATAAAATCAAGTGGATACCGGTTGCAATGTCAGGCAAAGGCACAAATGCCTTGTTTTGACATCACCGAGCATATCACATACATTTTGCTCAAATTTCTTAAAAGAAAATGTTCCTTTGTTACTTGCTTCCTTCTACATAGTGAAAAAATAAATATTCTGCTTCCAGATAGAACGTAATTCACTGAAGCAGCTTCTTTTAATAAGTCTTGAGAGATATTGTTCTCCCCATTTTAATGAAAAAAAAGGAAAAAATTCTGCAATACCTTAGGCTTTCTGTTGATGAGGCCAGGGTTGATGTCGGCGGGCAGCTTGTGAAGAACTTCAAGCATGGTGGTAGCAGCCGCTCGTTTTGCAAGGCGCTTACTCTGGTCAACACCTGTACGGAAAAAGATGGAGTTATATGTCAAATGTCAATAGAGACACCTGGGGTGAACAGATAACATATATTCCAAGAGGAAAAATGATAAGTCACTCAGTCCATAGTCTTGAATTTATGTATTCATTGGATGGGAGTGGCCCAATTGGATTATATTTACTTTGTCCTATGCCAATTCTTCCAATTGCCAACTCGTCTATCATTTGGTCTACCATCAGTTAGTCTAATATTCCACATGGTCTAATTGCAATTTCGTCCAATCACCATTTTGTCTAATACCAGTTGGTCCAATAGCCATTTAGTCCATATACCATTTGGTCCGATTAGACTAAATGTTAATTGGGCAAATAAAATAACACAAATATTGGACCAACTGGTTACGAGATGAAATGGTCATAGACGAACTGGTGATTAGACAAAGTGATTATTGGACCAAATGGCTGTGAGATGAAATGTTACTGGATCGAATGGCATTTGACTAAATGAAGGCTGACCATGTGGTCAGTGGACGAGTTGGCAGTGAACGTCTTACACTCTCGGCAATTACCATTGCCTCCTACCTCAACTCCACATGATTCAGTGTATTCCCGATCTTAAGGCCACACTCCTACTCTTCTCCACTTGCTTCACTTCCACATCTTACAAACAAGAATGTAAGTAGTACCTTATTTACCTGAGAATAGCAGCATTTCAGGAATGCCATAAGCAGGAAATATATTTAATACACCATGGTCAAGAATCAGACGATATCTAACAGTTGGACTTTTTGGTATCAACTATCAAACACAAGCCAGCCAGCATTTTTTTTTTAATTTACATGCGACATTTCTGAAGCCAGAACTTTTGAGGTGTCTAGACATTACTAACATCTAAATTACCTTCTCAGTTCAGTTTGTGGCCAGTGTGACTACTGTAAAAGAATGCTGGCTGGGTCTGTACATGTGCAGAATGGAAAGGGTCATCATCACAAACCTTGCTCCTTGTACTTGTCGACGGAAACGGCAATGACAAAGCGTCTGTTGTGTGGTGGTCCGCTCTCCTCCAAGGCCTCGTATTCTGGCTTCCTCCATCCTAGAAGTGTCACCAACTCCTGCAGCTCGCCCACAGGGTTGTCTTTCAGAGACCTGAGGGTGTTACATGAAGAGATTTTTTTATGATGAAAAGTCATTATTTTGCATTGTTTTACCAAAGACCAACATTTACATTATTGCTCAGAATAAAGAAGACACATTACCGCCCTGCAGGCCTACTGCATAAGCCAATGTTGAAATCGGATCACGCAGTATTTAGCAGATTCCCATTGGTGGTAAACATGTGACCAGCCAGCTTGGACAGAAATAATCATGGTAATGTACAATGTACCACAAAATTTTTAAAGGAAAATTTTTGTGAATTTTTACCGCTGAAAGTGTAGGAGTTTGCTTCTGCGTCTCTGGTTAGTAAAAGTGTTTATGCCTGGCTGCCATTATCTCTTTGCCCAACACATAGATATTCCTGTGTGCAACATTAATCTTACACTGCAAAAACTCTGGTGTTGATTTAACACCAGCTGTGAAATCTATATCTGTCCACACCAGAGAAGTATTGAAATAACACCAATTTGGAATCAAACCGATGCTGTTTTGATACTAATTGGTATTGTATAAACACACATCTGGTGTTAGACCAAAACCAAACTGGTGTTGTTTAACACTTATCTGGTGTGGACAGATATAGATTTCGGGCTGCAGTGTAGTATGTCACCTTGGTAGGGGTTTTTGCACTTGAAATAAGTTTTGATTTTTTTGTAATGAAAACCAAAATGAAAATGTGTAGCATTACTTAAGAAAAAAATATTGTGAAATAGCATTATTTTTATGTATGATATCCAATATTCAACTTCATAATCTGAATCCAAGTTCTTGTATAAAGTGTATGCTTCTAATATCTATTTTCAAAGATAGTTTATTCTTAAGATGTTATTTAGCTTTCATTATACCAATGTCAAGTCTTGAAGGTGAATACCTGTTCTGACTGCACAGAAACGTTGTTAGTGCTTAAACAGAGGCTGTTACAACCTGTAATGTGGCAGCGATTCCTTATGTTACAATGCATTACGGTACTTACACATTGCAATAAATGAGTTGATTTCACAATTTGAAAGATGTGACTGGGCTTACTGTTTAAAAGAGCTCTGTTAGGCTAACAATGGGCCTTTTCACTAGTGAATCTTGAATCATTATTGTAATAATTGTTATTCATCTTTAGAAACATTGCACATTTCACAAGCAAAACTCGTAACTCCATAATTTGAGTGAAACTTGAATTTGTGATTGTGATTCGTGTTTGTGATTCTAGTTTGGTTTTACATGTGCTAAAAATTTGTCAATAGCCTTATTTTTCACTGGAATCATCATTACAATTATGATATTTTTTTACCATGCGAAAGGGCGGTGTGTTTCTTTGCGGCTGGCACTTGCAATTTAGGATTGAATGATGGTTTCAATGAGAGAAGGCAGACAATAAACTTCCTATCTTCCTGGTTGTCTCCCTCCGCTGGTTTCAGAGATCAGCCCTATGAAGGCAATAGCATCCAAACTAAACACCTATTCATCTATTCATATTAACTTGCCGCCCTTTCAAACGGTAAAACAAAATCCTAATTTGAATGACTCCAGTGACAAATAAGGCTGATGAGGAATATTCAGCATGTGTGAAACCAAACTAGAACATGATTAGAATCAAGAACGCTAATCACAGTCATGATAACAATAAAAACCATAACTTTGATGCCTCTTTTGCTGTATGAAAGTATCACCTTGCATCATTCTGTAGTACGCACGTCTGTGCAACTCATAAGCTATATTGTGAGCAAGTAGCAGAGTGCCATCGGAAAGAGCGCCAGCTACGGCAGAGGACCGACCAGCGCAGTTTTTCTCATGGCTTCAAATCGTTAAGACGTACCTCTGGAATCATTGGAAATCCTGAATCCCGTTGAGTTATCCGGACGTTTTGGATCAATTTTTGGGCAGCGTGTGTTCGAGTGATCACCACCTGGCCAACCTTGGGCACGTTTGGGGAGTTCCGAGCTACGGAAAGAACCTTATTTTCATCTTACTTTTTCGTCTTGCACATTCATATTTCGCGGTGCTATATATAATACATGGGCCCATGACTCGTTCTCTGCTGTATAGCCGTGGACATTGACTCTCACATACACGTATGTAATCGCCGTACAGTCTTCATCTTTCGTGTACGTCCATCCGCAGAGTGAGCCACTACGCGGTCGGTTGGCCGCTGCAACGCTTCCACCGTACCCTGGATTGACTGCGGAGCTGAGCCCTCCAGATTCAACCCAGACTTCGCTACGGAGCTGCCGTCGGCGTGCCTCCTATCCTTTCTCTGCCTAGAGCAAGTCGGGACTCAACAGCTCAGTCAGCCAGTGGACTTGCTCGAAGCCGTTTCTCCACAAGATCCAGGTGAGACTCAGTCATCTGAGAACTTACAACTTTATCAGTTTATGCTCTCTGCTCACACAGATCCTTTTTGTATAATGGTTGCCGACTATTCATTCAGTCTTGTCAGTGCAACATAGCGTAGGATAAGAATTGTTATGATACCTTTTTTAATTCTATTCTTACTGATCTACGTATACAACAATTCTTTTTTTACAAGCTAAGCTGAGCAAGTTATTAGAGTTGAATGAAATGAATAGAAGTTATTGATTTTTTTCAATAAAAATGGCCAATGGGTGAGTCATGAACATGATTAATGCCTGGATGTAACAAGTGTACAAAGTTATGTCAAGAACTTGTAGACATGTACATTAAAAATAAGAAGTAGGAGTCATCCTAGTTCATCAGAATATTTCCAAAGGCAATTAAAAAATTACATCTATTTCTTGAATTACTTCAATTTAAACAGCCTCTGTGAAAGCTGCGTAAGGATACAATGTGACGCGCTTGACACTAGTGCATATAACTACATCACCCTGATAAGTTGGTTTTAATAAAAGCAGAAAAATTAAGAAAAATATTGAAGGGTTGATGAATATCCATGATAGAATAAGAAAAATCATGAATTCTTAAAGTGTTTTATTTTTTATGTCACAGACGAGCAGTAGCGGTTCGTCCTTATGTCATGTGATAAATTCCTGAAAATGCCAATTCAAAAAAAAAAAAAGAAGGTGATTTTATATGTGCGTGGGATATATCATCTAATACATCTTTCCATACCCCATTCAATAAGAAAAATAATTTTAAGCATCATTATTGACATTCCATTAACAAAATGAAATTTATGGAACTAAACATTGTGTAATGAATGTTGGGAGCTTGCTTGCATGTGATGCCAACAATTGAGAAGTTAAAAACCAATTATGTCTCTCCTTCTATATGACGGATTGTCATCAAACGTTCACCATTATTTGTCAGCTTCTATCAAAATCAAAATCATCAGGGGGAACTTCCCCTTTCATTGATGATTAATAAAATGTAGAAGGTGCAAATTCCTTGAATCAGCCCCCCCCCAAAAAAAAAAAAAAAAAAACTGGTTTATGCCTTCTCACCTTCCTTCATCTTCCACAGCAGGGACTTCAACATCAAGCTGCTGAAGAACGTCCTCTGCTGCCGACTGCTTGGCAACCTTCTTGCTCGACCCCTGCCCGTTACCAACGACATCCCCCGCAGTGCAGCGAATGGTGAATTTTGGCTGATGGGACGCCCCCTCCTGGCCGATGGTGTCGTAAACCGGTGTCACTCCCTTCTTGGCGCAGAGTTCTTGCAGGATACTCACTGGGGTTTTGCAATTAGCCATTGTGATCAGTCTGGATCATGCAATCACCTGAAATAAAATGAGATACATTACACAAACTTTTACAATACACTTGTGATCAGAACAAGTAAATAATGGGCTACCATACTGCCAATAATGGTGAACTTGCATATCGCAATGAAAAAAGAGCACTTTAAATGGATAGAAAAAAGGGGGAAAAGGTATAATTTCACTACAAGAAACAGATCAATCACAATATAGAGGTTGGTATAGACTACAGACATTCAACACTGTGCAATTGATTTTCTTCAATATTAGGGTCTACACAGATCTACCGTAAGCAACGGTCTATTAACTGCACCTTTTCCTCAGCAGGATAGAAGCAAAAGTTGGGGGGCGGTTCATAGTCCGTTAACTTAAACCTTTTATTTGTTGATCTAACTTTTTATCTTTAAATTAACTCTTCTAGTAGTCATGCTAATTGTTTGGTTTAATCACCAATCAATAAACTAATTTAAAATAATTGAATGTAAACAATTTCTGGAAAACCATTTCCCACTGATAAATCGTATCAAATACATAAAAATGCATTTTGACCAATGTTTATCGAAATCTAACTTTCATTGCGAATTGCTAAACCAAGAACTTTCAGGAACCGTGCAAAAAATTTGGCAATGCTTATAAATAAATGCCATATTGGCTTTTGTCATGGAAAGCAGTATACAGTCATCATGGTCATATGGGCCATTCTGGGTAAGACTTGCACAAAGGGGTCGAAAAATAAAGTACTCCCTAGGCCTGATTTTTCATGTGTTTCAGATGGGCTAACACATCTGGAAAACTGGTTCAGATAAGGAAAAGATAAGCTGGCATGTCAATTTCACAATATCACCTGATTTCTATAAATGTCGAGACGTTACTCTTCCAGAGTAAGTCGATCTTAGAAGAAACTCGGAGGTGATTGAAGCACTAGTTTGCGCTACCAAGCTCAGAAAGCTTGTTACAATGATTTCACATCATTCTTGTCATTACGGCCATTAATCTGATTTCCGTTGTGCGAAATTGTTACCTTCATTGCCATTATCGTCACCATCAATCATAATCACCATCATGACCTCATCGAACTTCCAAAAGTTTTTTTTGTGGGGGAGGGGGGACGTGGACGGAGTTATTTTAACATTTTAAAGGGTGGTTAAAACGTCCAATAAAATGTTTTTTTAAACATCTAAAACCTACCACATTTTGACATCCATAAAATGTTGGCAGTGTAAACAGCCACACGCGTGTGTCTTTACCATCCAGCCACACGCGTGTGGTTATATCCAGAACACCTATCTGTGGATACCGCCACACGCCGGCAGTAATAACAGTAAAATATGTATGTAGGTCTGACCGTCTATATCACGATCAAAATAACCTAATTTCTTCATTAAATTCTTACATTCTAAACCCTTTTAAAGATAAATTCCAGTTTTGGTAACGATCTCAAAATGACTTTTTACAGAATCTAATATAATGACCACCAAAGTGTCTGTTTGTATGAATAAAAAATATGTGCCAAATAATTCTGGGAGAAATCGTGTAATTGCTGAGAAATAAGCAAAATAAGCGCGGATTCGGTCACTTCCGTCGGGTCTTTATTCCAGCAATAATAACACACTGTCCCACGTGTGCCTATCTGTGTTGGTGATCTTCAGCGTGAACGTTTTTCAGCGTAGATTTCAAGATTTCACAAAGTTCAGTTTATGTAACTGTACCAGATCTAGATCCTCGATGATATTCTGACAATTAAGCCTGGTTTTACAGACTTTCTCATGAAATCAGTGATTACTGCAACTACTGGCATTTATCTTTAATATCCTTAGATCGTTTCAATTTCATTCTCACCGTCTTCTCTCCTTGCTTTTCTTGTCTTGTTACAAAAGGCCGCCTGTTAAATAGCAAATTCTCTTTTTCTACTTGTGTCGATTCTGGCTTCCTTCGCGGTGGCAGACCCATAGCATACAGCGTTAGCGCAGCGCAGTAGTAGACATACACAGTTCATAATTCGTACCAAACGTAAACCCAAACTGTGTATGTCTACTACTGCGATGCGCTAACGCTGTATGGGTCTGCCACCGCGAAGGAAGCCAGAATCGACACAAGTAGAAAAAGAGAATTTGCTATTTAACAGGCGGCCTTTTGTAACAAGACAAGAAAAGCAAGGAAGACGGTGAGAATGAAATTGAAACGATCTAAGGATATCAAAGGGGTTTAGAATGTAAGAATTTAATGAAGAAATGAGGTTATATTTTGATCGTGATATAGACGGTCCGACCTACATACGTGTTTTACTGTTATTATTGGCGGCGTGTGGCGGTATCCACAGATAGGTGTTCTGGATATAACCACACGCGTGTGGCTGGATGGTAAAGACACACGCGTGTGGCTGTATACACTGCCTAAAATGTTTTCACAAAATGTCCCAAGAAACAACTTGGATAGTTTTAGAACATAAATAAAAAAATCCATTTTGTTAGTTGGGAAGTCATCAGTTTGAGCCTCTTGTCATATCCGGATCCGCCGCATGGGACATTCAGGAACAAAGTAACGAAACCGTATGAAATGTTTTCAGGTTGTGAACCATTAAAATGTGTTTATTCAATACATTTGTTCCAGAATCCAGCATTTGATTAAACTCCATTTAAATTAAAGCAACATTATAATTCTATTGTTAAAAAAATATAATTCTGTCACAATGACAATTCAAACATTGGCCACACAAAAAACACCTTTTTTCAATTTGCAGAATTTATATACCAGGTATATTGGGGAGGAGGATATAAATATTTCTAAAAGGAAATGTAGGCCCTACATGTACATGCTAATGAACGTTCATAACAAAATTTGAAATTAAACGGATGATCATGATGATGATAATTGCAGAAAAGATCAGACTCAGTCTGTCTCAGAGTCTGTCTCAGAGAAGGTAGATTACATTTCTCATCTTAATAGTCTACAAATCATACAATTCTTAATGAACATCTTTGTATTATAGATATACTAGTAACTAATAGATTGTGCAGTGTAAGACAAAGTACTACAACTCGCTTACATGCATTGGTTTAACTGAATTTAATCTTTTCCAAGATAACTGATCCACCAACAGTAACGTAACTTACCAGCTTACACATTTTGCTACATGTGGGACCCGATGAAAAGTGAGGCGAGGTAACGTGGATAGACCACACGGCAATTCAAATCGAAATTAATAATAGAAGCTGTATTATCAATCTACAATGCACGAAATAATAAATTTAGAGTATGAAAATTGTATTACTTCAAATTCAGAACATCACGTTATGGTACTAACGTCTGAGAAAGCAAATAATTTTACCTGAATTTAGGAAGGCATGCACAAAGAAAAGAATGAAGTTAGTAGTCAATAAATGGCGCCGCCGATCGATGAATTACCTGTATACTGTAGCCTCGAAGATGAGAATCAACCATAGAGATATGGGATCAACACACTGTTAAAAAAATATATATCTTGACTTATATGAAAATTGTTAGAAATTATGGTCAGATTATCTACGTCCTGGCAATCCAGAAAAAAAAAGAAAGTGAGAAATATATGAAGAGTTCACTTGCAAAAGGGGTTAGGTCCATTTTTCATCAAATTTTATTTTTTTGTCTGAATGTATAGATTTTTAGTAGCTCTATAAAATGATACCAAAAGTAAGATTCCCATTAAAAAGTGATCTAAAATGGCAAATAAAAATCACCTTTTTTCCAAAAGGGGTTAGGTCCACTTCAGTTTGGTTGCAAAAGGGGTTAGGTCCACTCAGATTTTTTTTGGAAAAGAATATAAAAAAATATGAAGACAGGTAGATTTATTTTATACCCAATTTTATGTTCTCATGGTAGGGTATCATGAAAATTTGGTTTCGCATAAGAATATTGCAATTGGGAGAATCAAAAAACAACTTCTTGGAGTGGACCTATTTATAACCCCTTTTGCAAAACAAACTCTTCTGAAGAGCTCATTTGTCAAAGGGGGTAAGGTACATTGTTCATAAATTTTATTGTTTTCTTCTCAAAACCTGTAAATTTTTAGTCGCTCTGCTCTGATGAAAACAAAGAAAATTTGAAATTCACATTAAAACGTGAAAAAAAGTGGCAAAGAAAAATCACCTTTTTAATCAAAACAGATTGGATTCGTTTCAGTTTGCTTGTAAAAGGGATTAGGCCCACAATGATAATTTTAAAAGAACAAGATAGAAAAAAAAACGAAGACAGGTAGATTTCTTTTATACCCAATTTTATGTTCACATGATAGGGTAGTACATCAGGACAATTTAGTTTCTCTTAAAAATATTGCAATAAGTGAGAGCAAAAAACGTGTTTTTTCTCGCAAAGCGGACCGTAAGCATAAACACCAACCGCACAGTTCATACAAAAGCGTCTTTTCTTTAATGTTGTGTTTTTTTTACTATAAAAATCAAGAGTATCTACGGATGTTGTAAGTTCATGTTAAACTTTGAGACAAAGTTACATCTCTCTTTTAAGGCTCTTCTGAATGTAACTACTCATACTACCATAAACGTGAGTTTCTTTATTAAAGACCCCTTCACACAATTATTCGCCCCTTTTGCAACTAAACTCTTCATATTGACAAACATAATGTATAACTTAGTGAAAGATCCTCCATCATCAATAATGGAGACGGTAAGTATCCTTATAATTTTCTCACTTCAATCACAGAATCAGCAGAGACAATTTTCACGGCGCAAGAGCGTCACGGGGGAAGTGACCCTGTCCATAGGTTGATTTTATTTAAGGCATTCCTAAGAAAAGGCACGCGTTCTGTCCCCATTCCCCTTATTATAAAATAATAGGCATTTATATAGCGCCATCTATCTAGAAATATTCTATTCCGAGGCGCGTTTTTTATTATTATTATTACCCCGGCTTTAGCTCGAGCTGCCTCTCAGCGCTCATGCATTCAAGGAATTAATCCTACCGGGTACCCATTCACCTCACCTGGGTCGAGTGCAGCACAGTGTGGATGAATTTCTTGCTGAAGGAAATTACGCCGTGGCTGGGATTCGAACCCACGACCCTCTGTTTCAAAGTCAGAAGACTTATCCACTGGGCCACAACGCTTTAAAAAAACCACTAGCGTACCTACGGGGGGGGTACGATTGAAGAGCTCTTAGATTGAAGACCCTTTTTTTTTTTTTTTTTTGCTTGTCAATTTTTTTCGGGTACGATTTTTTTTTTGTTTTGCCCCCCCCCCCTGTGGAAAATCCCAGGTACGCCACTGTATAAAACCGTACATGGATCCATCTGTTTTCAATCAAAAATGAAATAAAGTTTTATTTACCA
This sequence comes from Lytechinus variegatus, assembly GCF_018143015.1. Taxonomy (NCBI): domain Eukaryota; kingdom Metazoa; phylum Echinodermata; class Echinoidea; order Temnopleuroida; family Toxopneustidae; genus Lytechinus; species Lytechinus variegatus. Next base: position 23,482,266 of record NC_054752.1, on the reverse strand, counting down.
GCTTGTTCTGACAATGGGCGATTAAACGACCGCGGAGTGGATGGGCATGTGCGTGATATTTGAAAAGTTTTATCCATTATTATATATTGGCAAATTTGTACTCGTTTTTGGAGCCGGGGAGGGGATAAGTCACTAAAGATATTTGTTTAAGGTTATGGGAAATATGCTTATCATGTATGCTTTATAGTGCACAGTGGCGTACCGTGGGTCATGGCATGGGGGGGCACTAGCAAAAACGTTGAGTCGCTTGGTGGGCGCGAGAAGCGCGCTCAATTGCCAGGTATACTGACATAATCGGATGTGTATCTCACGTACCAAATAATGCAAGCGCGAAGCGCGAGCTGAAAATTTTTAATATTCAGACCTAAGAAAGAATATCATAAGCAAATTCTTGTAATGATGATACGTACCTCTCTCACAAACAAACAATGCGAGCGCGAAGCGCGAGCTGAAATTTTGTTATATATTAACTCGAAACGGACATTTTAAAGACTGTTTTAGGGAATTTATAAAGAGCATACATATCTCACCATAGTCATCCAATGCGAGCGCCATGCAAGCGCTAGCTGATTTTGTTAGAATTACACCTAACCCATGAAACACCCTTTGTAGTCATTGTAATCATGAACAGCGCGAAGCGCGAGCTGATTTTTTTAAATTCAGACCTAAGGAGGAGCATTTTAAGGCTTGTTTGTAGGAATTCACTAAGACCATACCTATTTCACAAACCAAATGATGCGAGCGCGAAGCGCCAGCTGATTTTTTTATATGAAGAGCAGACATCTCGCCAGTCCACTAATGCGAACGCAAGCACGGACAGGAAATGTTTGATATTCAGACCCTAGAAGGGGCAATCATGAAATAGTCATTAAAAAGCATATGTCACTGCATAAACAATAAATACTCGAAGTGCGAGGAAGTATAATTGGTTTATATATTGACTTGAACACGGGATGTAGTAGTACAACAGGATTATATATATATTTATATAACCCAGACAATGCAAGCATCAGAATTGAAGAACACATTAGCCCTCTATATACGCCCTAAGCCAATTATGTTTCATAAATTTATGAAAAAAAATTCTTATGTAATATGATGTAATATATAAAATGTAATAACATAATATATAAAATACAATAATTCCTTCATCCCCACTACGTTTCTCTTCCTTTCTCCTTTTCCCCCGTTTTTTTGCCAGCCGATGGCGGGGGGGGGGAGCACGTGGCCCCCATGCCCCCGTAGTCACGCCACTGTTAGTGCATATTAAGACAATTTCAATTATTAATGATTCTATTCAGAAATACAAGGTGTCCCCCACTGACTTGACTTAGAAAAAAACCCGGAAAAAATCAGTTTATGACTTTTAAATAATTGGCGTCAACAAGTCAAACGAGATATAAAGAGTTATAAATGGCATGTTTATTACATAAATAGGATTGTTGACATTAACATAGCAGATATTTTGATGAAAATCATCTGAAAAAATTAACAAAACATTATTTCATTAAGTTTATACATACAACTTGGCTAATATGAGTGTTATCTATATGTATTAACTCATAGCGATGTCAAGCAAGATATGATATTAATTTTTCCATACCATCTATAACATTTCTCAATTAGCATGATTTTAGTCCCGAAAGTATAGTTAGTTCATGGGCATATAAAAAAAAACAATACGTTTAAACACAAAATCGAGATGATTATAATTATTTAACATGATATGTCATATAAGAAAAATCATTGAAATCTTAATCCCCCTTCCCTAAATCAATCACAAACAACGAATGTAATGGCTTTACGAAACCACTATTACAATGTCTTAAAATACAATGAAAATATCATAGATGTTGTTTGCCAAGGGAAAGGGATTGCTAGGTAGGATAAGTGTTATGTCATCTTAGTTTGCACCTTATTCGCCGTCAAAATATAGCGTTCATCTTCTTATAAAAGGCTAGAGGAGAACTGAGTGAATATAAATAGCAATTGATGAAAATGGAAGCAACTCCACAAAAACCATGGAAACACTTACAATGTACATGTCAATCTGTATATCATCATACATGTGATATAGGTCAAGTTCACTCCCAAGAATAGCTGACTTGAATGAAAATATTAATAAAATTCTGAAGCCAAAGAAAAGTTTTGACATTTTAAAGTTTCGCTGCATTGCCCCAAAAAAGGTGATATACAAATAGGCAACAAGGAGATGAGAGAGCAGAATGTCGAACACTCCCTATTTATTTTTCATGTTATGCAATATGAGACGTCAATTAAGTAAATTATTTTTTTTTCTATTTTTTTCTAAGAAACTAAAATATCATTTGATTCATTATGAAAGATGTAAAAGTATTGTAATTTTGTCATGATTTGATAGAGATCCAGTCTTCTATATCATAAAACAAACTTAATAAATCTATATTTCATACAATGAAATTCAAAATAATAGTGAGCGTGTGACATTCTCGGCTCTCTCATTTGTGTACAAATCAGGTTCCAGTCTTCTAACATTACCAAATCTAGATAAAACAATAAATCAATCTATATTTTTTCATATATATCGGAATTCAAAATAATAGTGAGTGTGTAACATAATCGACTCCCTCATTTGCATACAAGCCAGGATGTGCATTGTTGAAATAATTCAAACAACGCAGTTTACTATGTGAATCGCACAGTAGTTGTTAAAAAAAGTTAAACAAGGGTTTTAAAACCTCAAACAACAATATTTGAATTTAAATATTTAATTGTTAATAATGTATGCACGGTTGAATAAGATTTCAAACACTTGTTTAAACGGTTTCAACAACTACCGTGCGATTCACATGGTAAACAGCGTTGTTTGAAATATTTTTTAACAGTGATATGCGCAAAAAAAAAGGACAGCGGTCAAGAGCCATACACCTGGGCCATGTGGGCCTGCCCTACATAGAGTTACAATTGATACGATCAACCTCAAGTATATGGAATTTCATCAATGACATGATTTGTTTTTGTTCTGTAGGAAAGTTGCACAATGTCCTTTGAAAATAAAGAGAAGCAAGAAAACAGTGAATGTATGAATATACATCATATCTAGAAAATATTTTGAACAAACATTGTATCTAGATGTTGATATTGTTGGTTTTCCATAGTTGCGAACGACTGGATCAATTGTAACTCGTTGTAAGACGGGGCCCAGTAAATAACCAGGGCCCCCGTCTTACAAAAAATTACGATTGATCTGGCCTTAACTATATATATGGGAATCCATTAATGTCATAATTATTTCTACAGGATATTTGCACGATTTCCTTTGTAAAAAAAAAGAAGCATAGAGAATTTTTCAAGAAAGCAATGAATGTATGAATATACATCATATCTAGAAAATATTTTGAACAAACGTACTTTAGATTATGTCGTTGCTGGCTTTCAATAGTTGTGAGCGATTGGTTCAATCGCAACTCTTTGTAAGACGGGGCCAAGAGAGTAACCGGTTGCCCCTAAGGAATTAACAAGCAAAAAAAAAAGAAAAAAAAGGGGGTAGGCGGGATGGATGTAGGGGTGTCTAGCGGCACTCAGCTATCTCTGGAGCCACCCTGGCCTTCGTGTCGACAATCCTCAAACAATAGAGAAAGTCTTTCGAACGTAGGCCTAAGCAGGGAAAAAGCGTAACGACAGAATCACATTTTACTTTTTTTTCAAGCGATAAATAGGCCTAAAATTAGCACTATTAACCTATCAAAAAGTACAGCGCATCTCAAACGGTGGGCCGCGAAGCTCGCCCAGGTGGGCGGCGAGAAGCTGCAGAGGAAGAAAAAAAAATGGAGAGGGGGACTATTATGTTTCACAGTCCTGGAACTGTCCGACAGCCCGAATGTTTGATTGGTCTACGTGGGTCAAAAAAAGCTAAAGCATGCTTTATGCATGTTGCAATATGCATACACATTATGATGGTTTCGATCTAACTTTGATGTGAACCTCATCATGTATGCATATTGTGTAGAATTTAGTTAATTGTTGCCCATTTACCAGACCTATGCGAATGCAGTTATTTCTTGAACTGTTCGTTTCGAACGTGCTTTAGGGCTTTGTGTTCAAAATTCACGAAAACGTATTTTCATCAAAATAGACCTTTTTAAAACGATTTGAAAATTGCTAGGGAAGAAACAAATTGAAAAATCTCTGAATGTAACTGTAAGAAAATATGACCCTGAATACATTAAATTTGGATTCATCATGCCTGGCAGTGATGCAAAGCCATATTAAAGCAATGTGTGTCGAATGTTGAAGGTATTGAGCATTCTTGTTATTAAGTTGTTATGTTGTAATGGTTGTATATGTTTAGAGGGGCTCAAAGGCCGGGCTACTGAAATTCATACGCACTTATATGCTCATTATAATCATTGTCTATCTTTGAGTCGAGACAAGTAGTCATATCGCTTTCTTAAAATTTTGGTTGGTGGGCCTCGAAAAAAATCAGAGAGTCAAAGTGGTCCTCGAGTAAAAAAAGGTTGAGAAGCGCTGGTTTAGTAGACCAACCCAAAAGTAAATTTACAGCAGTATTATGTAACTGCTTGATGTGCCAGGCTTAAAAACCTATAACAATTTTGTACATTTTTGCCAAATAAATAGATCTTCGACATGGATTAAAAAAGCTCCTTTTCCACAGTAAAAAATATAGCATGTTGTTTAAGCCTGTCACTCTAGCAAAAAGCTAATTGTTCAGTTTTTTTGTAATTATTCAAACTTTTTAAAACAACTTGTTAAAAATTCAAACAGTTGTTTAAAAAGTTTAAACAATATAGTGGTTAGAGTGACGGGCTTAAACGACGTGCTTAAAATTTTAGGCAGCGTTTTTGCAGTGCCCACTGTCATCATAACAGTTTTTTCTTCTAGTTCACTAGGATCTCTCCCATAAACATTGACATACTTAAACAAAACATATTTACCTGAGAAAAGTCACATTCTCCAATCCCGTCAACCCTCAGAGGCCCGTTTGAAATAAAAGACTTGATACGATTTGCGGTATACAACTTTGGCATTCTATTACCTATGATGATAACAGGGTTGTAACAAATTAAAAATTAAGTTTTCCCTGGTAGTAACCATAACGGCAAGGTTGCAATAATTGAAGAATAAAAATGAAACGGGCCGCTTGTCATGCTGATTTAAAAGAAAGCAGTCGGCACTCCAGTCGACACACTTGTTGAAATCGACAAATATGGTCAGGAAATGTTTTATTTTTAAACGTTATCGCTGTCTTTCCTTTTATTGTCAGTCATGTCAGGAGAGAATATAGTAGCAGGCATGGCAGGGGGAATGTCGTCCTTTCCCTTGCCATGCTTACCACTGCAGCATGCCAACATTGAAGCAATGGCAGTTCTAAACTTCGGATATCGTATGGTATAGATTATAGGATTAGCACAAGAATTAACGAAAGCTAGAAGCACGGCGTACGAATATGCCTGGCTTTCGAGATGAGAATGGTCAATTATTCCTAAATTGAAAAGCAACACGAATATCTGTTCAGGAGCCCAGCAAACAAGAAATGTCATGAAGATTATCAAAAGTGAATTCATGTTTCTTTTCTTTGCCACGACCAACTTTTCAGATAGCCCAAAAGTTTCTGATTGGCTGGTCTTTTTCTCGAACCGCAGAAGTTCGCGGTTGAGTGTGCGCGAGGCAAGGACGTGCGTGATCACCATAATGGTAGACGGTGTTATGAATTCGATAACGAAAACGATCACGCCATAAAACATCTTTCCCGCCAAGTCCCGACGGTGGTATCTAAAGACGCAATGGTGCGACACTTTATCGACATACTCCACAAAAAGTGGGTTGATATTGAGAAGAAAAGCCAGGATCCATACGGTCACTATCAACCCTCTTATTCCTTTTTTCGTCACTGATCGTCTGTGAAAGAAAGGGTGTGATATCGCCAAGTATCTTTCGATCGAAATCGCAGTCAACGTGAGTATCGAGGCGACGACAGATGTCCACATGAAGATGTGAGATGTGACTACCTTGCAGTAGAATTCGCCAAGAATCGTGTTAGGTACGGAGCTGGCGTAAGGGTGAGGTACAATCAGAATGGATGTCAAGAGGTCGGCAACTGCCAGAGCACGCACCAAGGCATCCGTTGTTGACTTCATCTTCGCTTTCCATCTGCTCGTCACTAATAAGACACATGTGTTTCCTACGACCCCCAGGATGGCAGCGATCACCTGGAAGAAGAAGAAAGCTGAAATTGCAGGAGGGTCAAATACCCACCGGACACTGTCTTGGTGATAATCATCGTTGCTTGTTACTTCTTCAGTCACGGTCCTGAATGCCCTTGTCGGCAAATATGTAACGTTAGCAGACCAGTCGGTGTAAACGTCGGTGATAGTTTGCTCCGTGCCCATGTTGGTGACTATGTCTGTGACGATATCCATTAGATTGGTTACCATGCATAGGCCTACTATGACAAACTCACTTGACTGTGTCAGGTAAGAGAGATAGTACTGCTTGTCTTCAAATGGCGAACGTACCAAACGTTTTAAGATGGTGATCGCTTCCCGGATCGCTTCTAAAGTTTGGTTTGGTCTGGATGATCAGGACGATGTGTAATTTTAGCCATATCCTGATATTTTGAAGACCGTCTGTATTGAGAGAGGGAGAAAAGTCAGTTGAGGAGTATAATTAACATCATAGGCCTATCCACGCAGAGTAACCAAATACAGTTACCAAAATTGACAATCCTCTGCCGGGTGTTTGAGAGGTCAATTTTTGTAGCTTCCCTTAAAAAGACAAAATCAAAACGACTCAGTGATAGTGGCATTTAGTGGGTAACTTTCAAAATCCCATTGGTATAGGAGAAAAATCATAATCAATTTCCATCCCTAAAGAAAATCAATTTAAGAATCAAATATTTAATTGTCGTGATAGGAAACACGCCCTATAATTATGTCTAATGTGAAGGTCACCCGAGTAGCGAATTGGATTAAAGATAGAACAATGATAAGATTATGATTTCTTGAAATCATAATTTCGCATTTTGTCAAGTCTTTTTTATGTATAATTTGTCAATCACAACAAACTCCATGGTCAGAAGTCTGTATTTCATTTGGATAGATCAATAAAACACTTAAGAAAAAAAAGGCCCGATTGGCTGGGGAGGGTGTCCTACTGGATTTTCTGCCTGGGGTACTTAAGGTTTACTGCTTGACCGGGGAAATGCAACTGAAAGCCGATGGCACTCGAAAACTTACCTTTTAGCGACTAATCCGTATGTTCACAGTAATCATGAATGATTTTCAGTTCACTGTCACTATCGAATGCCACCGATGTCTTCACAAGCTAATCTAATACCGGTTCCATGACCCCACATCAAATGTAGTATTGGCGGATCCTCCACCTTGTCACCATTAAGGTAAAGATCGTTGCACGGAGCTAATAATTATATAATACAGAGAAATTCGAATCTTAAATGTTATACAAGTTCTAAATCCAGCCGACTATTAAATTAACTGACATGTCTGGGTGACTTTTTTTTCCTACTGTTCTTGTGAAGCAGCAGGAACAAAGAAACCGAACGAGAATAGGACAATGATGAAGATCCAGAAAAAGGGATATGTGGGCTGGGTTATTATTGACCATTCTTTACTTATTTTTATGTGTTTACGGCGCCACTTAACGATGCGTGCATTCTGTTCAATCCATTTCAAAAGAAAACTATGTGATACAAAGCAAATGCCTAATCTCCCTTGTAATTCCAGCCCAGCTAACAGGTCTTTTGATGTGGTAGTGTCGCGAGTTCTTTTCTCCGTCGTGTAATAAGTAGGCCGATTCCTTAATGCGTGACCATGGGGGAGATCATTAAAGCTGAGCCTGATCAATTTGCAATGGAAGGAGTTGATGACACATTTTGAAAGTCGAAGGCCTACAAAATTAACCTAAGCGAGTGTTACGTCCTTGTATATGTTTAAATGTGAAGGGCACCACCGTAGGTATCAAATGAGAGTGGATGGTTGGCATGGTTACCCGCCCCGACTGCAAGTAAAATCCATTATCCTATAACGGACGGATAGAAATAGATTTCTTAACTTGTAAGTATATTTTGACATTTGCTGTCAAAACATCCTTGACAAACTTAATCTGCTCATATTAGTATTGTTCAATTTAATTTACTCCATTTTTTAGGGAAACTCTCACTCACAAGCATTCCAGTGTTTCCCATATCCTTTCTAGAATTGTTTTATTTCCATGTTGTTAATATGACTATATATGAATATATATATATATATATATATATATATATCCTTAAAAGGGACTGGTCAAATTAACCAATTTGTTGGTGAATGTGTGTCGGATCGACCAAATGGTCAAAATAAACAAATTTACTGGAAAACATCTTTCAGAACTTTGGTTAAACGATTTGGTTAGGCAGAAAACAAAGTCTTATTCACCAATAGGTAAGCTACTTTAACCAATACTTTTTGGAAGTGCATTGTATGATTTTTTTCTATCGAAAAGACAGAAATGATAGAAATAGAATGAATAAATGAATTAAGTCTCGAAGCTTCACCGCGATGTCTCTATCAGTTGCCGGGATTTTTTTTTTTCGTTCTGAGACATCCCCGGAAAATTGATAAACATGTGATTTTCCATTGAAAACAGAATCTTTATATTGAAATTGTAGGAAAACTCAGATCTTATTAGTGAGATAACTGAATATTTTGGTTTCTACATCTGAAAACTAGGAAGGAAGTAGGGTCAAATGAAGGGTGCAGCTGACAAAGTAATGTCTTCAAAACATTTTTTTCCTCACTTAGGAATATTTCATTAAAAAATTCCCCTTCGACCAACAAGTTGGCACAGTATATTCCGCATACAGGGGAACGTATTTTAGTTTATTATCTGTGTGATATACTTGTGTGTTTTGTAGAAATTTAGTTGAGCAAAGCCATATTAAAGTGATTTCTGATTGAGAAAATATATATTTAGGCTTTACAATTCAGTGAGCGAGCACTTATTTTTTTCAAATCTAAAGTTGTAAAACTCGCATTTTGTTCAACTGTGACGCTAATTTCTGTCAAAAGGGCATCCTCGCGAGATGTTGAAGCGTGAATCGCGAGCTCAAACATTTAGACGTTTCATGTTTTTTTTATAAGTCATGAAAGTTAAACATTCCAACTTTTTCCGAGCAGTTTTTTTATTCGGTCTTGGAAAAAGATTTATTTAAGTAAAGAATTAACGCGAGCGCAAATCGCAAGCTGAATTTGTTAATGACTAGAAAAGGAACCTGATAAGGACAGCATTTGTAGTGACTGAAGGATAGGATACATATCTCACTAATTGAATATTAAAAGCGCGAAGCGTGAGCTGATTTTTTTTATATTCGAACCTGAAAACTGGGTATTCTAAGCATTTTTGTTACCATGCAAGGACCGAATGAGTGCTTTACTAAACAATAATTGACGGAGGTCGAAGCGCAAGCCAAAAATCTTGTAATTTTTAAACCTAAAATGTTTTATGTTTTACTTCATTATGGTATTTGAAAAAGGGCAAATTTCATAAAAAAAAACACTTTCCATTGTCAAAAAGGGCATTTTATTTTGCGGGGGGGGGGGGGGGGGGGGGTGAGAAGTGTCCCTTCCGGTTCCGCCGCCCCTGTCCACAAAGATTACATTGACCCAATGAGCAAATCAGTCATTAAATTTATTTAACGAGTAAAGGTAAATATTAATACAAAAAAGTCTGTGACATTGATATCGGACAAACTATATAAAATGGTACAACCAAAGCGTTTCTTTGTTCATTGAATATGTTTTAAATTTGATATACTGCTTGAATTCTACTACTACTACTACTACTACTACTACTACTACTACTACTACTACTACTACTACTACTACTAGCAGTACTAGTAGTAGTAGTTGTTGTTGTTGTAGTAGTAGTTGTTGTTGTTGTAGTAGTAGTAGTCGTAGTAGTAGTTGTAGTCGTAGTAGTATTGTAGTACTAGTAGTAGTTGTAGTAGTAGTAGAAGTAGTAGTAGTAGTAGTATTAGTAGTAGTACTAGTTGTAGTAGTAGTACTAGTTGTAGTAGTAGTAGTAGTAATAGAAGTAGTAGTAGGAGTAGTAATATTAGTACAGTAGTAGAAATAATAATATAAATATCGTAGGTCATTCGTGAGGTGTGCAAGGGCTAATGAAATATCTTTTCTTAAATTTGCACGTTAGCTTCATACACGACGGCGGTCAAGACATGTACGGATACACAAAACATATTTAGAACAGACTGTGTGATTCCAATAAATGGTGATATAATTTATTTCAAATATACGTTCTAAACAGCGGAAGACGGTATTTTATTGCAAATAACTTATCCTGAACAAAATGTTTGTGAAACACATCATAATTATCTAGTCTCGCAAGGTTAATATATGGTAAGTATTTTGTTTACTGACTCTCTTCCTTTTTCCTTAGAACTGTGCATTTTTTATACGGTGATGAAGAAGTCATAGATTAAGAAAACTGTGAAACATAGTAATGTTATAATCCAAATGACGTTAAAATTAGCTGAGTTAGGTCATCTACCATGCAGGCTTATAAGCTGACAACATATTATGCTTTCATACACACGCACACACACACACAAGCACACACACCCACACGCACACACACACACCCTATCACACACCCTCACCCACACACACCACTCACACACCCATTCTCGCATTACACACAAGCACACGCACCCCCACACCTATACCCCTACACACAGTACATAACCATCCATGTTAGAAAGAACAACCAGTCCCACAGTGTATTTACAGTGTGAAATACAGCGTTGTCATACTGTAAATTTGAACATCTTAAAGGGATGCTCCGGGCTGAAGATGATACGATTTAAACAGATAGAGAAAAATCAGGCAAACAAAACACTGAAAATTTGATCAAAATCGGAGAACGAATAACAAAGTTATGACATTTTAAAGATTTCCATTTTCCGGTGAAACAGTTCTAGGCATGTCTCCATGAACATTTTTTTGATAACTGATTAGTGCGTTTGATATTAATTGCTGCAACTTATTTAATTATAGAGGAGATACATGCATGAACAAAATGAAAACAATTATTATTTCATGTAATAACATAAGAAAAGTGATTATGTGTATATAACTATTGTCGCAAATAATGCTAAACTTTAAAATTCAAGAACTTCATTAATTTGTTATCCGATTCTGATGAAATTTTCAGCATTTTGCTTTTTGAATTTTACATTATTTATTGATATATGAATATATCCAGCATAGACCATCCCTTTAACTCTGTAAATTACATTTATACACAGTCCAATACAATAACAAACTGTGAAAATTCATACTGTAGAGGTGTTCACATTGTGGAATCGTGTTCACACGGTTTAATTTTAGCATTTTAACAGTGTGAATCGCATCTTCCGACATTCCACTGTGTGAACACTATATATTCAACGATGTTTTTTCTATCAGGGAAACATGATGTACATCGTTTTTAAATACAAATTTAAAGATAAACACTATAAAAGCACATTGGCCCGTATTCTGAACTAGGGTTTAAATTAAACTCTGGTTGTGGTTTAACAAGTTGTGGTTAAACTATGGAGAGCAAATTGTAGCACAAATCTCTAACCGTACACATTAAATTTATCAACTCATGACGTACACACACATTGTTCACAATTGTCCGGTAATGATAACAATATTTTTCTTTATTATAAAATCAAAAGAAAAAAAAAATAGAAAACATAAAAAATATGCAATATAAACATATTTTTTTTGCTCCCCATAATTTTAGCACATGCATAGTTAGACTGAGGTCTAAATTAAACCTGACTTCAGAATACGGGCCATTAAATCCAACCTCAAAATATACAATGAATCTTTCGATAAAGTAATGCCATCATAGTCATGACCACGCTATATCAAGTAAAAAAACACATAATAACCTTAATTTAAGATATTTTCTTATCCGTTCTCATTCCCAACTATAGCAGGAAGAATGTTCCGATATAAGTCTTTGGTAATGAATCGGCAAGAGATCAAACCCGCGAATTTTTTCTCCATGAAGCGGGTGACATATGACCACATACATTCCATTCCATGGAATATAAATGCATATCAAGCTCCACTAAGATCAATGTATTGGAAAAAATGATACCACTCATCAGAACTTTAAAAAGTACTGTAAATAGCACTGCATATTATCATTATATAATAACTATGAAAACGTTAATATTGTGTTCAGTCCTGTACTTCACCAGAAAGCGAGGAGAGCATAATAGTGGAACAATACGAACAAGGGAAAGAACATGAAGAAGGTATATAGCGATGGAAAGTAAAGTATCCACTTTTTAACATACCCGTTACCTTTTTGTCCCAGAAATATGAAGAACATTAAGAAACAGCGCTGGAAACTTATATGCTAAAATGATGCAAATCATATGGGAACCAAATTATGATGAACGCCAGTCCCCTATATTGGCCTACACAAAAGCACACAGCTTCCAACCATTCCCAGTCAGACTGCATGTCACTAGTACGATATTGAGCAAAATAATGAGCAAGAATTATCAAAGTCCTCTCGTAAATGAATTCACCTCATTGTAAAACCTCGTGCATTGTGACACTTTCTTTCTTAACAGAATTTAACCCCTTCATCTTGAAGTAATAATTAATCTTTTTGTACCGTACGAATAAATAAGTGAATTTCAGGCCTGACCAGATGTATCAAAACGGACTTTCTTCCTCTTGTTTTCTTTTGCAAATTGTGAAAAACTTTTTATTTCGGGCTCAAATAGTATTTATATCACCAGAGAGCTAACACTGTAATTTATCACAATGCCACTCTTGATATATGGCACCTTTAAGATGGGTCAACAGTCAGCTTTTCCCACCAAGATGCTCGATGAGATTACTGACATTTTTATTAGCATAAAATCTGGAGTTCTGATTAGCTGGATAAGCAGATAAGGTTCACAAAACAACACTCGCGGGTAATTTGAAGAGAGTACAACATGTAGAGTGCGACCTTGGAGTGGGAAACCTGTAAACCTTTAGAATGTGCGTGTGGGTGTGTGGTCTCATTGACCAATCAGACTGCAGTTTTCTTGTTTCCAACCTGCTAAGTGTACTTGGCCTATGAAAAGCTGGATGCTAAACCATCTAAAATACCTCATCTTATAAAACCTATATAAGCTTATAGATCTTCAGCTTTATCAAATGAAATTATTTGGGCTCAAACAGAAATTAAGCGTAAAAACAACAACTTTTGTAAGATGAAAATAGTTATTTTGTATCATGATACAGATGATAGGTTTCGCCTGCATTACTAAAATGTTTTTTTAATCTAGACACATGACCTGAAAGAAAAACTTTTATTCTTTATAAAAATAGCCCCAAAAGAAAATTTGGTTAATGTTTAGAGCAGCAATGGATAAAAAAGGTGTTTTGTCCGCACCAAATACATTAAAATGTACAAAAACCTTGTAGTTATGAATATCCCTCGGATAAAAGAAGCTACTTTTTTGAGTGAGGACTAGCCGACTTACTACCCCCCCCCCCTCCCTGAGATTCATGTGCATCACGACAATATACTCATAAAATCTTGGACAGCATTTTGTGGCGATAATGTCATGAAAACCATGAATGCAGAATGGGCCTGTGCCCTATATCCGCAAGATTATTCGATTGGAATGGTAAAATGTTAATTTTTTTTAAGGTCCGCTGTTAGGATAGTCCAGATTGGACCTTGGTGTTTGGAAGTTCCCTTTCTCAAAGCTGCATGTGCCCTCAATGTTAGCTTTGGGAAAGAGTTCCAAACACCAATCAAGGTCCAATCTGGACTACTGGTAGGAAGGTTCCCGCACTATAGGCCTACTGTTTGGTAATGTCACTTATTCACAAAATATTTTGTTAAACATTTTATTATTCTTGAATAAGACCAGCCACAGAACCTTCTCGTTGTAAGGGCGATTCTTCCATACCCAAGGCGTCGTCAGGAGGTGGGGAATCGGGATCGGGCGCGGACATCCTGGACCTTCGGACACTCTTCCGATGTTCTTGCAGAATCTCTCGCTGTTCCTCAGTTATCTGCTTGCGCTTGAAGAACTTCACCTGGATGCGGAACATGGCGGAAAGGGAGGAGAAATGACACACACACTTATTATCTTTAACGATTTAGCAATAATGAAATCAACACAAAGATGCAGAGTAGTGAATAACACGACGACCACAATGTAGAAGAAAGGGAAAAGGGAGATGAAAGAAATAACAAAAGATTAAAAAAAAAGAGGAAAGAAAGAGGGAAAAGAGAAGAAGAAGAGAATGTGTCTGCGAGAGAGTAATCAATCAATTTATCTGAACTAAGCATAAGCATGATGAATGCACGAGAATACGGAAACCTGATATGATAGCGAACAATTATTGATGCGCTAGTAAGTCAATGCACCATGTTTTGTAAATAACATGGATAACGATGTCATAATTGAAGGTAATGAATAGGTAATAGTTGAAGTCAAAAAATATATCCTACATAATGCTGAGATGATGATGTCGCAATGAAATTGATATCAACGGCGAAGATATGTTTCTGATTGTGGAACATGTTTTAGGATAATAGCGATAGATGTTTTGTACATGTGACGGCGAGATAGATCCTTAATTGGTTGCCCTCGTGCATGTGACCGGTCATTTATTTGACCTCGCGCATATATTCACCAATGGCCGAAAATAAACGGTCATAAGTAAAGTATGACCGGTCATTTTTTTAGATGAGGATAGATTATCAATTAACAATAATCCGCACCATTATCTTACTTTGCTCCGACGTTAGAATAATTACCCACACTTGTCATGCTTGTTACCTTCGAAACAGTTCAAATGCCACCGGTTATGCCGGTCAGTTATGCCTATGTGTTAATCAGAACTCAATCAAAGGTACATCGCGCATGTATTTCCTTATTAATCTCATAGATGATAATGTATCAAGTTATTATATTTCCCATTAGTTCTCTTTTACTGCTGCTAAAATCCTTCCTTTCTGTTCTTTGCTTCAATATAGTCATGGAGCAGGTCACATGAGGCAAGGACTAAGCTCGATTATGATTGAGAGAGTCGAAGAAATGAGTAATTCACATCTTGGTAGTTACTGTCTTTCGAGAACCAGACAAGTTCAAATGCGAGCATGGTCTCTAAAAGAAGCTGAATGAAACACCTGCAAATGTCAAAGAATGAAGCTTGTGTATATGATAACATGAGCGTCATTCGGCATGTCATGTATTGATTGCATGGAGAGGCGTAATTGTAATGTGCACTTCATGAATCTACAGTTGTGTAAAAGATAATCTTAAAGTTCAAAGAATGGAGAGTTCTTCTACTTTAATGATCAATAGACTGAGTAATATCAGCATACGAACATGAAAACAACAACAATAACAACAAAAATGATCTTTTGAATTATCTAATTTAAAAAATAGTATTTAGCGTTCTATTTTAAATCTTGTTGTTGTTCAATAAAATATTAAAAAAGCATTACTATACTGATGGATATGCCTTGATAATAAGTGAGATATAATCATGTTGCATAGTTGAGGCGCCCCCAACGGCAGTGTTGCAAAATGCTTTACTGGAATGAATGAAAAGCTGCCCATGTCCCACCATCCTCTAATAAGGCATGGTTCGGCATCTGATCTACTTAAAGAGCGAATTTCATAAAGATTCTACCTCCATAATTATAGAGAGGGTTTAAAATACGGGAAACGCGGACGGCGTCCTGGTATGTACGCCTGCCATTTCGGACGTCATCCAGCAGCTCCTGGTGCCCAATGGTTAATTTCTCACGTTTGAAAAAGTTAATCTAAAAACAATTGAGAAACAATTTCGTAATAATATCACTGATCAGATATGTGAACTTTTTTTCTTCTCCAGAGGACTGACGGCTCAAGGTCAAATTCGAGTAACCTCCGAATGAAGATTAGGTCAGATCACGGAAATAAAAACAACCACGTCATCAAAGAGAACGAAGGTCTGATGAAGCAAGGAAACGCTTGCCAAAACAGGTTAGATTTCTTATGGCATACAAATAACATTGCCCACAGGCTCGGTCCCACTGCACTTACGGATGCAGAGAGGATGTAAAACGCAAAAGAATATTGCTATCCGTTGGAAAACGTTATGTATCTCGAGGAATTTTCTCTACATTGGTATGCTTTTAGTACACCCTTGAGCATTAAATTGCAGAAGATCGAGCTCATACCCAAATTTGGACTACAGTGTTTCAGCATTCTTGAAAGGTCCCACGAGAACCATGCATGCTATCTACCTTTTTGTTAATACGAAAAAACACATTCAAATATAAATGGACCATTTCAAGTTCGTGCTAAAACTCTGAATAAAAGTTCTAAATCTATTTTACTCCAAGCCAAAAGAACATGACCCAATTATGGCTTTTGAAACAACG
Organism: Lytechinus variegatus; assembly: GCF_018143015.1. NCBI lineage: Eukaryota > Metazoa > Echinodermata > Echinoidea > Temnopleuroida > Toxopneustidae > Lytechinus > Lytechinus variegatus. Next base: position 23,465,799 of record NC_054752.1, on the reverse strand, counting down.
CAATTCACACATTTTAAAGCTGTAGGGAAAATTAATGTAAGAAGGTAACAACTCCTGGTGGAAGGGTCTAGAGGTGTTAAGGTCTTGTGGTACTGACTCTCGCAATCCAATCCGATTGTCGTGGGTTCGGATCCCCGTCATGGGGTAAATTTCATGCAGCAAGGGAAACCAAGGTAAGGTTTATAGAGAAAGGTCATGATTCATTCATTGAAATGCTCAGTTGGTGTAAAAAGACCGCGGGGCTAATGAAGCCGGTGTTGGTCATTTTGGAAGCTCACAGAGACGTTATAAAAAAAGTGGTAGTAAGCGTTACATAAGAGAACTAGCCATATCATTGTGTGAGATGACAGATTTTGAAATATGCTTTATATAATTATTATAGATAAATTACCTTGTATAGAATTGCGATGACAATGATGAGGATGAGAAGACCACCTATAGAGGAAACGATGTAGATCCATATAGGTGTGGTCTGGATGAAAACCCTTTGTTTCTCATACTGTACCCTGATCTCTGTCTGGATCTAGAGAGAGAGAAAAAATAACCTTTCGAATTATGTTAGCTCCCATTAGCAAATGTTTTTGTTCATAACTATATGATGTACTATTTCATGTAATTGTACTATTTCATGTAATTGTACCTGACAGTGAGGTTTGGTAATCTATCGTTCAATTTCGCAGTTATAAAACACATGTACAATCTTGAAGGTTAATTCATAAGCACCACTAGTAAAATGTCAATGACCAATCAAGATCATTGTTGCAAGCGCATCTTGTTAAGAATACGGACCAGGAACAAATCAGGTATAATAATGATAATAATAATAGCTAGATTTATAAAGCGCTTTTTGCTAAATGATACAAAGCGCTGCTATTATTACCCCGGCTTTAGCTCGAGCTTCCATCACCGGCACTCAGTGCATGCAACGAATTACTATTGTCGGGTACCCATTCACCTCACCTAGGTCGAGTGCAGCACAGTGTAGACAAATTTATTGCTGAAGGAAAACACGCCATGGCTACGATTCGAACCCACGGCCCTCTGTTTAAAAGGTGGGAGTCAGAACCGCTAGACCACGACGCACCCATATGTTGTGTCATATTTCAAATCCAATGCAAACCTTGGTGAATTTTTATATAAACCTAGCCCCGAAATTCTGTGATGATTGTTGGGAGCATGCTCATGATACACAAAATTAAAACCAGTTCTTACCTCGAGGGGTGAAACAGTGGGGTGTGGGGAATAAGGTATACCAGGGTACACCGTACCATTGACCGAGACGGACGCTGTGGAAACAACCTCTATGTAATGTAGAAAATATTTCTGTAAAATAAAAATGGTATTGGGATTATAATTCATTGTTGAATTCACTGCAAATAATGATAATAATGATGATGATGCTGATAATAATAATGATCAAAACCTCAGCAACAATAATAATGATAGTAATAATATGACTTATAAAGCTGATAATAATAATGATTATAATAATAATAATAGTAATAGTAATAGTAATAATGTGGATTATAAAGCGCAAAATCTACTCTGGTGAGTGCTCATGGTGCAAAAACAATAATTTTTTTTAAGAAAACAAATTTCAGGAGACTCATAAAAGTCTCAAAAGAGACACACTTTCTTTAAGTCTTCAGGAACGATATTCCACAATGAATTATCCTATGGCCCCAGAGGTTCCAATGCATTCAATTCCAATATATTATAAAATACTGATTATACTTTATTTTAGTTTCCCCACCTACTATAGTTTATGATATGAAGTACTCAGCCATAAATGCATTATTGAAGCGATATATTATCAATACTGACTCAGTGCCTGGCCTTTGACAACCCACAATTCTTAACTTCCCGAAACAAACAGAGCCTTGCTGATGCGTTAACGTTATTACATTCTTGCTCAACTTCCGATCTATAGACAACTGTTGTTACAAAATAATCTAGAAGAAGTTGGCCTATGAAGTAACTTACTGCGAACACTGTATCACGCAACAGCATCGACTCTACGCTGATAATGACGGCTGCGTCCGCCCCGACGCCAAGGGAAGACAGAGGGCACTGGATCACTAAGCATTCGGGAAGGGAATCGCAATCGGCCCATAACGTGTAGATGGTAGTATTGCTGACGTCGTCTTCATAGGTGGTGATGTTGTTCTGTTGGACAAACGATAACAAATGACAACACAACGGAGAGATGATAATAATGAGTAATGGGGGCATTATACGCAACATACAGCTGCTCATCAAGAATAAGTCCATGATCAGGCGAAATTGGGCTTTGCAAGAAATTTGGGTTGCAACTCGGTTTTTGAATCAGAAGTTAAGTTGATGGTTAATTTGGAGGATTTACATTTGATTTGCAACAGAGCATGGTTTTCTTGCAATGCCCCTTAAGTTATGAAAGTGGTCAGCATGTAGAGATGATATTATCATACATTGATTTACAGTCTTATACCCAATATGTTTTAAAAAGGTACAACAATTGAAATATTGGAACATATCTGTCTAGTCTTCATCCATTCTAGGACATGTTCCTGACGTTCTTGAAAGATAAGGTGCTTTCGAATTGCCCCCATAAAACTACACGACGACGCCATCTAACGCTATCTACATGTAATTTCTGGTAATTCGTCGGATACTGAGTTAACACAGGAAAGTATTCTTTCAGACACTATCTAAAAATATATTTTTGGATACCTAGACAAATTAAGAGATGTATTAAGCACTATGTACTAATAGAAATGAACTTGATAGGTTGCAGGTGCCGTTTAATAATCTTGAGAATCTTACCTCCGTTGAAGCGCCACTGTTTATTTTCAAAGTAGAAGTACATGGCATGCCTGTTTCGGTGGAGGCCTCGGCCACAGTCATTAGGACAGTGCCGTCCTGGAGTCTGATCGGCCATAGTATCTCGATGATGGAGGGGCCGATGAAACTGGGGCCGTTGTTTTGCAACTGAAGATGGATTAAAATTGGCATGTTTAATTTGTTTGCTTGAAATAATTCAGCGTCAGTACAGTGTCGCCAGCAGCGTGTTAATAGGGGGAAATACCCTGTGAAATCTTTGTCCACACTGGCTATATTTAAACACTTTGATTCCAAAATGTGAACACCCTCACTGTAGACTGTGAAATTACCCTGATGCTATTAATTCTGAGCAATAGATAGCAAGGTGCTATGAAAAACAATGACCTACAACGGCACCACAAATAATCCAGTGAGTGAAAAGGGATAGAAGAATATTCAACGTGACATTCGGGCACCACGAGTAGTCCAATGGGACTTACACAATGCTAATTGCGGGAGGCAAAGGCGCAATGAAGTAAATCAATTTAATATAAGGGCTGAATCTTATTTCTAAAGGGACGTAAAGGCACCACTCTTAATCTAATTCATCGTCAGGACTCTGCCAATATCTAAAGGGAACGTATTCTGTAGGGTACCAAATAAACCGATTCGATGTAGGGCCAAAACATCAGAAACCACAACCTTATACAATGCACACCATTTTTCAGCAGTGGAGGTTAGTATTAAAACATACTACTTACTCGAATCACGTGACTCATGGGAGGCCCAATGCTGTCCGTTTCATTGCTATCCTCGATAATAACCAGGGTGTCTGGAATTGAATTGCTGTCATACGCAAATAAATGACAGATTGACAACAACAAAACTGGTTGAAATTGTAGCAAAGATAGTTGAACTATAGTTAGGTAGTTGTGATTTACTTAATTAGACACAATTTTCTTAACAAGTGTTTTCATAAACTTTTGAATTTGATAATTGGTAATAAAGCTTTTTGGCTTTAAAAAGTGGCCGGGATTGACACGCTCGGCCTAAGGAACTGCGGCAAAAAATTTGTGTCACGTATGTTATAGCCATGTTAAGCATGAAACCTGCTGTAAATAGATTTTCATAGCCGCTTCCCGCCGTTAATCCTCATCGTAATGTCCATTGTGAAATATAAAGATTAACGATGATTAGATGCTTAAAAAGAATACTGTTGGAAAGACCCATTTTAATCGTTTGTAATATCTCTTTAGACTTTGACAAAAAAGACGGTTCTCCCATAAGGGGGTATCTCACTGGGCTTGAAACTAGTTCGCGACTACAAATTTTGCTAGTTGCAGAGACGTCTCCGCGACATCTCTGAGACGTCTCATGAAATTTACAGAGTCTCCGAGGAGTCGCAAGAAGATTAAACATGTTTGATATTTTTGGAGACTGTTTCTAGTCTCCGCGACGTCTCCGAGAAGTCTCCATCAGTTGCTGCGACGTTTCGGAGACTAATGATATCCGCGACTGCTGAGACGTCGCCGCGATGTCTCCGCGATGTCTCAGAGACGTCTCAGAGACATCGCGAAGACCTGCTGGAGACCCAAAAAAAATTATAATACATTGCGGAGACGTCTCCGCGACACTTCTTCACACTGTTTGACCCACTTCAGAAACCACGTGACTGAACGCGTGCTGATATCCCTCCTCCTGCTTCAAGTCAGGTGTATGATCTCTCAAACGTTCCATCGAGACGTCTCCTTGGTGAGAGCGCAAGCCATTTTGGTCTCCGAGACGTCTCCGCGACTGCAGCGACTGATAAGTTGGAGACTGTCGCGGCGACGTCTCCGTTGGTGAGATAGGGCCTTTAGCGAGCAGAGAAGAAGTGCATCTATCAAACAGCGTTGAAAATGAAATGTGAGAACTAAGATTAAAAAGATGGATACCTACCCAGTGAGCACCAGAGAGGATGATGCAAAGACTGGGATCGAAACACTTGCGAAGTTATCTTCATCTCTTCCTGGCTTTTCAGCATCAGTACTAATAAAGAAATGAAATCGTTATCTTGCTTCAAATGTTATTATTCTTTTTTTAACAAGTAGGATTAATCGTGAAAGAAAGGAGTTTATCTTCATTATAACATGCAGACGCTTGGTCTGAACATGGTGATATGTATCTAATGCTCATATAACTTTATTTTGTCATACTTAAATTCCAGATCATCTTTCAGGAAGATGGAGAAAACTATCAATCGAATCAGGAAACATCCCACTCCGTACCCCCCCCCCACTGTGCACCGATGTGTTGGTTCAGTTAGTTGAGCGACAGTCTCACAACCGGAAGGTCGGAGGTTCAAACCCCGGCCGCGTCAGACCAATAGACGTTAAAAGAAGGGAGTTGCTGCTACCCTGTTTGGCGTTCAATGATTAAAGGGATAGAGCCTCGTCGATCTGGCGCTGCACAGCGGCTGCCGGGCCCACAATCAATTGTGCAAAGTACATTTTCATGTTATTTCTATTTCGAACAATAAAATATTAATTTTCATCATTTCATTTCTATTTTTATTCTTTTTCTTCTCTTACGTAACGAAAATTGTACATAATTAATTCAGCATCATGGCATCATGATGTACTTGTTACCAGATGCATTAAATATATATACCTGCGAGCCGTCAAATTCAAGACAGCAGGACCAGAGAAAGAACTATACGTAGCCGTCTGATACTGTAGTTTTACAGTTATCTGTTGGAAAATAAGATCAAACGATCGTTAAAACAATACATTTCCTGTCCGTATCAATAAATCATCTATTTCTCCTTAATAAGGCTACCATTCGTGCAAATATCGGCTGTCCTCTAATCGAATAACCTGATGTGCCATAACTATTCTTGATAATTATTCATTGCTTTATCTTTTTTTTGTGAAATTCTTTATAAAATACGTAGCCTATTTCGACTTAAAGGTGAAATTTGAATCAGGCTTCTTAATAGAAATATGAATATTAAAGGTGGAATTATGTTATCTCGGCCTCTATCTACATTATCAAAATAGATACGGGAATGGGAATCGTAAAGAAATGTATAAGAAGTTCAGGATAAAAAAAAATGAAAATAATATTGGGGTTGTTTATTATTACTATAGCTCGTTAAACATTTAGTAATATTGAGTATATCTCAGTGCGTACCTAGGATTTTTCACAGGGGGGGCAAATTCGTCCGCCAAAAAATTTGACAAGCAAAAAAAGGGTCTTTAACCACAAATAAAGGATTTCGTACCAGAAAAAAAAAATTGACAAGCAAATAAAAAGTCTAGGGGTTCACAGGAGGGGGCCAGTTGTGGGTCGTCAGGGATCGTTTGTGACTCGTCAGGGGGCAGTCTAGCTGCCCCCCCCCCCTGTAGGTACGCTAGTGGTATATCTAGTCATTCCGATGTTTACTAAGATCATAAATAACATTTATATTGTTTTCATTTCATCTGAAAAATACGATCTCTATTCAATTAACCAATTCAGTGTAATTAAAATTTGATTAATTCATTGACATTTTTTTCTTAAAGATTTATACTACGCGACCGCGTCAAACATCTAATGGCAATATCTTACCTCGTCTCCGGCTCCTAAAGGATTGCCAATATTGCACGTTCTTTTGTTTGTAGTTGACGAACTTGAGCATGACACAATGGTACCCTATGGATAAGAAAGGATATAAGTAATGCTCTATGAGTTTACATTTGCGTATAGCATCACTAAATAGGAAAGCATAATCTAGAGCTCGTTAACATGGTGGATTTGCGCTACCATATGCGTGTAAATCTCCCATAGTCTTGTATACTCTTAATGATTATTACTACTGGCATGACTGTTGTCCGTTTCACAAACCTTTTTGTTATAAAAAAAATATGAATAGCATATTCTGAAATTATTAAATTTGATTGGCTGCTTACTGTATTCGATCGTTGGACACTGACGAAAAATAGGCCAGGGGGTTCAAAGATCTCGAGTACAGATAGGAAAGCGTCTTCCCCACTATTCATGACGTCGACCGTAACCAAGAAAGTTTCAGCCTTCCCAATCATCAGCTGCGTAGTCGAACTGGGCGTCGATGACGACAAAAAAGAGATAATATGGGAGGGGTGTAGATAAAAAGTTTATAGAAGTTAAAACAAAATAATATACCATTGACTTTTAAAAGAATAATGAAATAAAAAATGAAATATAGTTAGATTCGTATAATTGAATTTTGGTTTTCAGCTGCTGCATCTTGTGCAAATTAAGCCTGTATCATAAATAAAAACGAATATGATATGTAAATTAAAGGGAAATTATGTTGAGCAAGGCATTTAATGGAGTATAGGGAATCTCGATGAAGCATTAGCATTGTTGTAAAACCTTTTTTTAACTGATTGAGTACTGTAGTCAATGGTCAAAACTCATTTTGCACATGTTGTTTGTAAGTTGTTTCTAACAGTGACGATTATGGCATAAATATAAGCAAGACGATTCAAAATAAACAACATTTCGAAGGAAGCCGATAAAGGAGATTGGAGAAGGGACGAAAGAACAACAAGGGTGAGCAGAAGAGATAGACTTATAAGGAAAATAAGCCCCAAGAGAAGAAGAATACAATGAAGGAGAAGATCAAACAGTAAAAGAGATGGTGATGAAGAAGGAGGAGGAGGAGGAAGAGAAGAAGAGTTGAAAGTTCTTATATAGCGTTAAACACATTATGAATAACGTCTCCATGCGCTTCCAAAGGACAAGAAGAAAAAGAAAAAGAAGAAGCGAAGGAAGAAAAATAGAAAGAAGAAGAAGTTGTTGTAAATGATGAATAATAATAACAAGAAGAAGAAAAAGAAGAAGAAGCGAAGGAAGAAAAAGAGCAAGAAGAAGTTGTTGTAAATGATAAGTAATACAAAAACTAATAGAACTGAGGTAGCAGCAGTAACACAATTGCCATTCGCACATTTATGCAAAAACAAAAATAACGGCAACAAAACAGGTAATGACTAGAAATGAGAAAACAAATCAAATTTTACTTGAAGAAAAAACTTACACATTGGTGTTAAGACCGAGATCTGGATAACACGTTTCGCCCGCACAATCCCTGGCAAAGACAAGCTGCATGTACAATTTTAAGGGAAAATAGTTAAAATATCAAGGCTTTTGAAAATAACGATATTAATTCGATTTCATGTCTTTAATTATTTTATCATGACAAATTAATGTAAATAACAATGTAAATTACAAAAAAATGCAGATGAAAATTAAGTCATTTCAAATCACATATTAATTCGATTTCTTTTGCCAACGCCTTCACTTCGTGTATCAATGAAAATATTAAAGAATAGTTAATGAGATCGACAATGGCTTGATACGCTAAATGAATTCCCAAAACAATTGAAAGGAACTGATTGTGCGTAAACATGTAGAAATGTAATTGAGTAAAAAAAAAATACACAAAAATTAATTTCTTGAAATGCAAATTTCATTAAATGGCGAAAAGAAAGGGGAAAAACCCTATTATAGCAAACTGCAAACATAGAACAAAAATTGATAAAATATTAGTAAAAAGCTAAACCAGAAACATTTTGTACAACTGGTACCTTAGGCTTAATTCGCAACCGACCGATGAGTAACCTGCTCGGGCGCCGCTGGAATTTAGACATCGCCTAACGATTTTTGTAGAAGTCGAGCGGGCTGTAAAAATACTTAGTGGTGGCCGGAACAGTGCCCGGTCGATTACCCATTACTCAAGGCCAAATCTGATTCGAATCGGTGAACTTATCTGTTCGACGTCCGGGCAGTGATTGGCTGACGACCAATCGAACTCCGAGCGGTCCCCCACCGGCCAATGTTTAGGTAATCGCCCGTCTAATCTTGATTTCGCCGCGAGATCTTCGACCGATCTCTGACCGGCTAGTGGCAGGCGACCGACCGATGACCGCTCGACAGCTGATGATCCAACGAGTTAAATTTTCGACCTAAATCGTTCAACAGCGACCGCTCGATTACGTTGGCGCCCGGACGGCGACCAGCCGAGCGCCCAGCGTAACTCGGGCGGCGAGTCAAAAGTGAGCAGGCGCCGCCAAAATCTTAACTCCGTGCTAGATTTTGAGCGGCGACCTAGCGATGTTCCCCAAAACCAGTGGCGCCCGGGCAAAATTGGCTAAAAACTCACCGCCCGGTCGCCGAGCAGGCTAGATTTTGGAGTTGTGACCTTAGCCATAATAATAGCTGGATAACAAAGGACATAACAAAATTCCCCTAACATAATATAGTATTTTAGAACGCCTTATTTCATTTAATGAAGCAATACGCCTTACGGAGTTAATAGAGACTGTGGTGGCCCGGTTAGACATGATGGGTTGTACAGTAGAGCTTGATTGAGCTGCTTCATCTAGACCATGCGTAAGCTGAAGAGTTATTGGGGTCTGTTTGTCCCTAATTGCAGGCTGTGAAGAAAAAAAAAACCGACAACACTTTTAAATGTTTGCAATGCTTTCCTTTAATTTTCATAAAAGAAATGAACAAGATAAAGAATACATCGAGAGTGGTCGAATAAGACTTGGCAACTATTGGTAATCATTGATAGGTCGTGGTGACTCGAATAATTCAGGTTCTTTAAGTGCCCAGATATACAACCTGGATATTCCAGTATGGGCTTGTACAATTTGATATACAAATCCCCATTCTCTACAGATATCACTATCCTCATCATTGAATTGCGATAAGCACATACACACACACGCACGTACACCTTCACCCACACACACAACCAAAAGAAAAAAAAAGACATCACTTGAGTTCTTCGACTGATGTAATGCCACACTCACGTGCACCGACCAAAACTGCTCCGAACTGACCGATGATGGCATGTTACTAGAAGAAGCGTAACAAGTGAAGTCGTTCTAGGTCCATTGCAGAAAGATTTGCGTTTAAACCCAAGTCAAAATATCAATTGCAAGTTCCAAATGCGCGCTGTTGATTGGTTGCAAATCAAGTTGCGCTTGATTTTTAGAATTGCGATTGATTGCAACTCTTTCTGCAACGGACCCCAGGAGTCGGTTCTCCGGTTTGGCTACAGTATATATATAATTGGCTTACCCGGATATATGCATCGTGCGTCGCGCATGTCCGACCTTCCAGTGACGCACTTAAAGTCTGGCCATTAAGACTCGCCATGTTGTTACTGATGAAGGCGGCTCGACGGTTGATAAGTTGCCTTGACGAGTCCAAGAGGATGTCGTATATGAAATCTGTAGAGGAAAGGAGGACAAAATATGTAAGTCTCGTAATCTACTATTACCATCATTATAGCTTGCATTTTTATTGCTTGTTGGATGCCATGCTTGCTCTGAAAAGTTTCAGGCAATAACACTTTTGTTGCAAGAATCATCTGATCATTGGCGCACATTAAAAAAACAAATCGAAGTATTTGTATTAATACCACTGCGGACATTTTACTGGATTGTATTTGAATTATGTTCAGATTACTACCACAACAATGGAAACTTGCGTATTATGGCCCTGTATTAATGATCAAAAATATATGTTTGGGTCTCAGAAATATAGATTCATAACAATCCAGCCAAAGGCAAGATGCAAACGTAATTTTTGTTGAATATACCATTATTTTCAGACTGTTGAAAGCACATCCAATATATCATTTTTCTCTCCTGCTCGTCCTGTGGATTCGCCACTGCGTCACTCATTCAAATGTTCTTTAATTATTTTCTTGATCGTATTGTTTTTTTCATGTTTTATGCTACTCACTCAAGTTATCAGGTACCCCTTGTCCACTATACTGAATGCAGATAACGACACGGAACCTTTGGAATAAAAAAGGGGTAGAATCTGTAGAGTCAGTATGTCATATAAACTTATTGAAAAAAATGAAATTAAGAGATGATTAAGTATGGGCCATGCGGATGTGGGGTGAGCGCAATAATACCGTGGATCACTTTTGTATTGACGAGTGGAAAAGCTAGACATGTTCGAATCTGTATATAGTTTCACGTATTAGCTTAAGTGTTAACAAAAAAACCCACAAATTGTATCCAGTTAATGTAAATTAATTAATTGTTTAATAATGCCTCAAAATATCTGGTGCGCCCGACATCCAGACGTCGTGTATCGATATAAAAACTTTCTGTTCTTCATGCAGGTTAAGTTGATTGGCCCCCGGGGGGGGGGGGCACGTGTTATTTTTTTGGTCGCGCATGGTATCCACTCGTCAATGTAATAGCCCCCCCCCCCCGTTGTTGTCCATGACTTTAAATAACAAAATATGTGAAAGACAAAGACGAAAATTGGTGAACACAAAATGCAAAGAGTGATTGGAAAATTACAATTTGCGAATACTAATTGATATTCTTATCATTTTGACGTACCCTGCTACGGAGATGCCATTTGAAGTGGTCATGTTCTTGAAGTCCAGATTTATCGGGTTTTCCTCAACATATATATCTGCGCTTGTCGACACCACGGCTCTCGACCTGATTATGATAAAACAATTAAAAGTATCAAAATTATTCGAGTATAAAAAAAATTAGAGAGGTATGAGCACCACATTCCTGTTTAGATTAGTGTAAAACACACAAAACCAATGGAAACAAAAACATATTTCTGACAATGTTATAACAGTGAGTCAATGGTTCCAGCTTTTAGGGAGGGTTTCATTTCAATTTGTTTGGTGATAAGTTCAAAACATTTCTGCTGAATTTGAATTAAATTGCCTAAGGGGAACCTTTCATTAACCAACGACACATTTTAATGCAAACTACTCATGTAATTTTATATTATGATTGTAAAACGCTTACCGATATATTAAAGCAGTTTGAGACTCGTGAGCGCCAACGGCAAAATCTAGATAGAGTTGAAGGTGAAAAGAAAAAAAAATAGAAAAAAGAAACACGCACATTTTCAATTCAATTCATTTTATTTCCACAATTCAATAAAAATTACATCAAAATTGCACAAAGTGATTCAAAGAAGAATGAATAATACAATACATAGACTTACATGGTACAAAAACAAATGGATAAACAAAGTACGGAACATTAACAGGATAATAAAAAGTGGAGAGACAAAATTTTCTGTCATGTTTTATTCTAAATGTTATCTTAGATATTTAATATAAAATGAGTAATTGTATGACATGCCATGTCGACCCTACAGTGAGGAATGAAATAATAAATCAGCCCATATACTTATGATGGGGTGTCCAAACTTCGCGCACTTTTCAAAAATATTCATCAGGCTTAATTTTGTCCACAAATTATTCATAATTTATACAAAACCAATTCAAGAAATAGTTACCACATTGACGGCAAGATCGTAAACTATAAAATCATGGACGAAAATGTAAGGTAGGTCACGGGGTTTCGCCGGTATCGCGATCTCAAAATTCTATTCCGATCGTCGAATGCGGGCTGTGCTGGAAAACCGTTCAGAAAAAGTGTGACCTAACTTTGCGCACCAAAGCTTTTGTGGAGATTTAAACAAAGACTCGAGCTCAAAAAGTGAAATATTTATATCAGATTGATGACAAAATGCTATGGAATCGGTTAGTACCACATTTAACTCACATTTTTTATGATTTCTGCTTGTAAAATGGTGATATCGTGATGCTTGTTGCTTTCTTCAAAACGGGCACTAACGGTGACAAATTTGCCGATCTTTTGCCAATATTTTCATGAATACTGGACTAATCCTAAAGAAACTTTCAGCGAAGGGTAATTTTAGGTCGCTTTTCACATTGATGATGTCAGATTTTAAGGATATTGGCAAGTTTTGGAGATAATGACCGTCCGCGAAGTTTGGACACGCGCGAAGTTTGGACTCACTGCCATACATAATAATTGCTTACTAAATTCAATGCGTCCACCATCTCATCCATACCCACATCCCCTTAATTCGATACACACATGTAAACCTTGTCATGTACATTTAATCATTATTGTGGCATGTCTATGAAGTTTGCACTCCAAGGTAAATGGATGAAAGTTTACGAAGTGATGAAGAGGATACAGATTCGAGCTCTGGGGCGGTATTCTGAAAGCTCAATTAGCGGTCAATTAGCGCTCAATTAGCATTTTGGTATTCTGAAAAGTCACTTAAGTGCCCTTTCCTTATTTGGCAGGGTTGCGTTGCGCGCACTTGCAATAGTACGCGTTTTGACCGCGCGAAGACTTGAGTAGTTACGAGACTTTTGGTATTCTGAAAAGTCTCATAGCGCTCAATTAGCGGACTTTCCAGTGGGGGAAGATAATGGTGATAAGAGGTCCATTAAGTCTCATCATATCTTGATAAATGTGGCTTTCATTTCGTATAAATATCATCAAATCGGTTTAATACTAGGAGGAAGGAAGGAGGAAGGAAGAGAATAAAGGAGAGAGCTAAAAAGGGAAAAGAATAAAGGGGAAAAGGTGGTGTATAGAAACAAGTAAAATAAGGAATAGGGTCTTTGATTGAACCCCATACTTTTATGTGCCCAGTCAGGCTCCACCTTGACCACTCGGCCACGTCACCTCAGTTGATTTTCTTAAATGGGACTATATTTGGTAATAAATAAATAAGAAAAGGGGGAAAAAGGAGACAGAAATATTTGTGTACTTATAGGGAAAATATGACTATTATTTTTCTATATTTTCTTTAATTATTAGCATCGTAAACTATTTTGTTTTGCACACTTTTTTTACAATAATAAAATTGCCAAATTACGATAGATGCAGCAATGTGCATGGTTGAATTAAACCTTGTTTCTGACAATAAAAAATAAGCATAGACCCCTTTAGTATTTAAACGAATATATAGAATAAAATACAAAAGAAAAAATAGTGAGTGCTGCCATCGTTTTCCCCACCTATAAAAACCTATAAATGTCATAACGTTTCAACATCAAATATCAATAAAATTTCGGCTTTTTTTATATTTAAAATATGTTTATTCAAATTTTGTTGGAGAATATTTCTCATATAAATGAAAAGTATGTAGTTTTAAAATAAGTAGGAATTAAGTTAAAGAAGAACCCCCTCTACCATGGCCCCGAGACAGAGGCAAATAAAAATTATTGTAATAAACAAGAAAAAGAAAAAGAAAGAAAGCTACAAATGGATTCAAATAGAGAGTTGTGAAAATCAGAACGCGTTCGAAAAAAGAGAAAAGCACAAAGGTACATTAAATGAGAGAGAAAGGGAAAAGACAACAATTAATTTCAACAACATAACAAACCTCTAATCTCAGATGCAAATGCTTTAGCATTTCAGCAAAAAATCTTTTTATCAAGATCGTGGTGCAGTGCACCTGCAGCAGCCGGGCGCTGCGCTGCAAGGCAGCAAAGTGAAGAGACACTGCGCGCTAGGAGAAAATTTTACGTTGTAAGAGCGCATTTGATTGGCTAATTCGGCTCAGTAGGGGAGTGGCCTAAAGGGACTTAATTGAGCGCTAATAGAGTTTTCAGAATACGAATTTGGAGGTACATTAGCGCTCCATTAAATGGGTAACTTAAAAGGATATTTAAGTGGAAACTTACGAGACTTTTCAGAATACCCCCCCCTGGTTGCGACTTTCGGCGATATTAAAGAGAAATTCCAGTAGTTGCAGTAAACACTGATTTCATGAGAAAGTCTGTAAAACAAGGCTTAATTGTCAGTATATCATCGAAGATCTAGATCTGGTACAGTTACATTAACTGAACTTTGTGAAATCTTGAAATCTACGCTGAAAAATGTTCACACCGAAGATCCCCAACACAGATAAGCGCACGTGGGACAATGTATAATTATTGCTTAGGGCGTCGGGTCCGACGCCCTACCCGATTCCTGTGCTTATTTGCTGATTTCTCAGCAATTACACAATTTCTTCCAGAATTCTTTGGCACATGCGTTTTATTTATACAAACAGACACTTTGGTGGTCATTTCATTGGATTCTGTACGAACTCATTTTGATATCGTTACCAAAACTAGCATTTACCTTTAAAGATAAATCCCAGTTCTGGTAACGATCTCAAAATGACTTTTTTACAGAATCTGATATAATGACCACCCAAATGTCTGTTAGAATAAAAAGTATGTGCCAAAGGATTCTGGAAGAAATCGTGTAATTGCTGAGAAATAAGCATAATAAGCGCGGATTCGGTCACTTCCGTCGGGTCTTTATTCCAGCAATAATAATACACTGTCCCACGTGCGCTTGTCTGTGTTGGTGATCTTCAGAGTGAACATTTGATTTTTCAGCGTAGATTTCAAGATTTCACAAAGTTAAGTTTATGTAACCGTACCAGATCTAGATCTTCGACAATATTCTGACAATTAAGCCTGGTTTTACAGACTTTCTCATGAAATCAGTGTTTACTGCAGCTACTGGTATTTCTCTCTAATCGTTGATCCCATATACGAAAGTAATCATATCTAATTGGCACATTTCTCTAAGAGCTCAAACACACAGTCATTCCATCAACTTAATATCATATTCAAAATTAAGCCACTGACCTGGATAATCATTCTGATCGATGTCATATCCGGCTGATATCACAAATCCAAAGTACTTCAGAGGTGTGCCTTGTTCTGGAGGATTCAAGATCTACAAAGTCGTTAAAATATTAAATCATTTTGACAAGAGAAATGCCTAGATCGATGTAGCGATTTAACCATTGATCTAAATTTATATGCCATACCAGTATTTCAATACTACTTTCACTCCTAGCAGTCAGTATATCATCATTATCACGTTTACATCAATACCATTATCCGTTCTACTACTGTAGTAGGTTTCACGGTACACCATGTGGTGTACCGTGAAACCTACTACACTATTCTTCTTCGCCATGGAAACCTTCAGAAGTTATACCGGTCTACTATTTATACCATATATGTCATGTTTACAATATCCTTTTCATCCCCGGGGGGGGCCACTTCCATTCACAAGTGGATACCATGCGCGACCATGGGGTCTCGAAAAGCACCCTAAACACGTAATTTCCATATCCTGAAAATGCACCCCTAAACAAGTATTGGCGTGTGAAACCCTACCCTTAACAAATATTGGAAACAAAACGATATACTCTTGGCAAATATTCCCTGAAATGAACCCCTAAACAAGTACAGGAATGTTTTATTTTTACGGGTCCTTCGGTCGTCGGCTTTACCTTATTTGGTTTAGTACGACCCCATCTTCTACACCTCGCGCAAATCGGACTCTAAACACGAAGTGTTGGGGCAAAAAGGACATCCTTTATAAGACTTTTGAAGTTTGTTTTATCATCCCCGCAAATTCGACCCTAAACACGTAATTTTCCTAGCGAAATAGATACCCTATTTTCATTATTTTTGTGTTTTTGACACCCTTTTCACGTTACGTACGTAACGTGCCCTATCGTGAAAAAGACATCCTTTTTACGTGTTTTTTTTGGTCGCGCATGGTATCCACTCGTCAATGTAAGTGGCCCCTCCGGGTTTTCATCACCACGATCATATTGCCAATACAATATATCGCCCTAACTTGCCTATTAATCTACTCCCCAAACCCAGATTCACGCATCAAAGTGACAATTTCAATTTCATTACAAGTTGCAGATCAAACCCATTTTTTTTCAAATTTGTAGAAACTATGTAGTCGAAATTTATTAGATCTAATATGTGTTTGCTATTAGGAGGTACTTGTGTGCGTGAAAGTGGGTGTGTGTGTGTTGGGGCGTACAAGTTTCTGAACCCCATTTATTTAATAGTTTACCTGTTGTGGTGAGAGATTGAGGGGCAAGTTTATCCCAGTGCCATGGTAAATGAAAACTTTGCCAACATCACCACCTTCACAGAAGGGCGCCCCCACCGCCAAATCTGAAATGGATCAAAGTTGAGAGTTGCAGTTCATGATAACAAAGCATGTAAATATGTAACATCAAATTAATTCCAGAATTAGATATTATTACCACAGAGAGGGGACGGGTGCATAGGACATATTATCTAATACATTAATAATGGAAATATAACTGAAATAATCACCAAGCTTTATACTTTCCTTCCCTGTAAAAGGAAATGTATATCCCCTCTGTTGCAAATAATTCATAAAATGATTAATAGTTGTAGTTAATATATTCCCATGTATAATTACTGTGAAGTCAATTCATAATACAAATCATAATAACAATAACCATATGCAGTGGCGTACCGTGGGTCACGGCATTGGGGGGGGCACCAGCAAAAGTTTCGGGTCACTTAGGGAGCGCGCGAAGCGCGCTCAGTTGTCAGCTATACTGACCTAATAGAGATATTTTAAGGACATGCAGTGCCATCAAACGAATATGTATCTCACTGATTAAATAATGCGAGCGCGAAGCGCGAGCTGAAAATTTTTTATATTGAGGGCTAAAAATTGACATAAGCAAATTGTTTTGTGATCATGATACTTAACTGTCTCGTTAAACAAACAATGCGAGCGCGAGACGCGAGCTAAATTTTTTGTATATACTGACCCTAAACAAGGAAATTTTAAGGATTACATTTTAGAATCCATTAAGAGTATAAATATCTCACCATAGTAATCTAATGCTAGTGCCATCCTTTGCTGATTTTGTTAAAATTACATCTAAACACAGTCATGAAGCACCTTTTGTAGTCATGTAATCATGATTATCATACGTATCTTACTAATCAAATACTGCAAGCGCGAAAGCGCGAGCTGAAAATTTAGGAAAAATAGACCTGAAGAGGGGCATTTTAAGGGTTGTTTGTAGGAATTCTCTAAGACCCTACGTATTTGACTAACCAAATGATGCGAGCGCGAAGCGCGAGCTGAAATTTTTGTATATATTGACCCTAAACATGGATATTTTAAGGACTATAGTTACGAATCCATTAAGTCAGAGTATACATATCTCACCATAGTAATCTAATGCGAGTGCCAAGCGCTTGCTGATTCTGTTAGAATTACATCTAAACACATGGAGAACTTTTTGAAGTCATCGTAATCATGGATATCTTACGCATCTCACTAATGAAATACTGCGAGCGCCAAGCGCGAGCTAAAACTTTTTGATATTCAGATCAGAAAAATTGACATTTTAAGGACTGATTTTAGGAGTTCATGAAGAACAGAAATCTCACCAATCCACTAATGCGAACGTTAGCACGGACAGGAAATGTTTTATATTAAGACCTTAAAATAGGGCAATAACTTTCAGTAGTCATGAAAAAGAAGAATATATCACTACTTAAAACAATAATAACTCTAATTGCGAGGAAATATATTATTTTGTTGTATATAGATTTGAAAACGGGAGGCTTTAGTAAAGCAGTTTTATAAATCTCGTTAAAAAGTCTATGTGAGCACCAGGAACAATGAAGACACAATTAAGCAAATAAAGTTGTGAAAAAATGCTTCTTATGTTATATAACACAATATAACACTATGATAAACAACAATTTCTTCTTTTCCCCACTACGTTTCTCTTCCTTTTTCCCTCTTTTTCTACTTTTCCCCGTTTTTTTTTTGGCCAGCCGATTGGGGGGGGGGGGGCACGTGCCCCCGATGGCATGCCCCCCCGTAGTTACGCCACTGACCATATGCAACCATTCAATCCAAACATCGTTTGACAAATTTGCAAAATGCTTTGCATATTGCATATCATATTTTAATAATTGCAATTTATAAAACTACTAATAAATGAGCTATATTCAATACAATTCAATTTCAATTAAGAAATGGTCTTTATTAATAATAAAACATATTAACAATCACACATGAAAAAGCAGCATGAGCTGGAAAATTCATTTTTACAAGTTGGTGTTGGCACAATTAAATACATAGTAAAAACCATAATAAAATGCATTAAAAATGTTAATTAAAAGTTAATACAATTTAGATAAAGCAGGCAACGAACGAATGAATGTAACATGATAATGTTAGACCTGAAGGAGAGGAGACAGACACCTATCTAAATGACAAAAATAATTGTAGGCCTATGGTAGAATGGGGACGACCGTTGTGCATTGCCTTTCCTAGTCGGCACACTCATCTTTTGTTGAGTATGTCAACCATAAAAGGCAATGGACCGTTTTTAGATAAGAAGCAGATAGACTATACACTGTTAAAAAAACAGTGATTTTACAGAAAAAAGATTTTGCAGAGAGCAATAACCTAATCATTCTTTAAAGTCATAAAACAGGAATTTTTTTCTGCAATTTAGTAGAACAGGACTGTTTTAAAAAGGGGGAAAATGTGCTTTATTTGAGAAAATTTGTGAGATTCCATACACCAAATACAAATTTCCTGTAAGATTCGGAATCTGGTAAGATTACAGGAACTTCTTTTATTTTGAGGATACATTTTCTAACAGTGAATTTAAATGATTACGTAAGTATTTTAAGCAATCAATATACAAAAAAAAGAATAATGATAACATGAAATGAATGAATGTACAATATTAAAATATCTTACCATTAAAACCATCTCCATTGATATCACCCAAAGCTGCTAAGGAATAGCCGAAACGACATCCTGCACCGGTCCCAATGATTGTGTCAACATTATCGATAGAAAAACTTCCCTGAAAAAGTAACAGTAATTAGCATGATACGTGTGTTTTGCAAAGAGAAGGGTGGTATGGAAGCTTAAAAGTGCCACCGAGATGTTGAGATAATTATCTCGGGAAGTCGACATCTTGATAGCAAAAGATAAGATGACGAGATCCCAGATCTCATCATGTCGACATCTTTTAGAAGAGATGATGAGATGACAAGATCCCGGATCTCATCATGTCAACATCTTTAAGAAGAGATGATGAGATGACAAGATCCTGGATCTCATCATGTTGACATCTTGTAGAAGAGATGATGAGATGACAAGATCCCGGATCTCATCATGTTGACATCTTGCAGAAGAGATGATGAGATGACAAGATCCCGGATCTCATCATGTTGACATCTTGTAGAAGAGATGATGAGATGACAAGATCCCGGATCTCATCATGTTGACATCTTGTAGAAGAGATGATGAGATGACAAGATCCCGGATCTCATCATGTTGACATCTTGTAGAAGAGATGATTAGATGACATGATCATGGATCGACGATCTTGTCATCTGACCATTTCTTCTAAAAGATGTCGACATGACGAGATCCGGGATCTTGTCATCTCATCATCTCTTCTACAAGATGTTGACATGATGAGATCCGGGATCTTGTCATCTCATCATCTCTCCTAAAAGATGTTGACATGATGAGATCCGGGATCTTGTCATCTCATCATCTCTTCTAAAAGATGTTGACATGATGAGATCCGGGATCTTGTCATCTCATCATCTCTTCTAAAAGATGTCGACATGATGAGATCCAGGATCTCGTCATCTTATCTTTTGCTATCAAGATATCGACTTCCCAAGATAATTATCTCAACATCTCGGTGGCACTTTTAAGCTTCCATAGGGTGGTCATGTTTATCAACGATGGCCCGTCATAACTGATAATAGCGAGTTTTCGATTTGCACGTCGACTAGTGGACTGCGACGAAAGTGCGTTATAGTAGTCTGCTTTGTGTTTACGATATACAGAACTGCCGGAGTAAATCGCCACGTGGCTTCAATCAATGGGCAAGGATTTGATTGCTCGTTTACTACATTTCGAACGAGAGTGATCTGAGTGAAATCCACGGTCGTCATCATAAGGGTGACGTGTCAGGAATGGCTTGCACATGCTCAGTGTCTTCCAATCATGTGCTCGACTGACTTTGTATACCATCAACACAAAGCAGACTATTATGCCGTACTTTCGCCGCCGTCCACTAGTCGACGTGCAAATCGAAAACTCCCTAATATTGCTCATGTGTGATCTTAGAGCTGATAGAATAATTTAAAGTCATTGTGCCACCCTCACCTTGAACAGTGCCATCTCTAGACCAAGTCGTCTTCATCTACTCATTTCCATGACAATTTGGCGCATTTCAGGACACACACTACTATTTATCTCTCTATAGGCGCATATAAAAGCAGTTAAAATAAGTGCTAACAATAATTTCAATGGTCCCGTAATCTTTGACCAATAGAGGGCACACAGAAAACACAATTGGGCTAAAAGTGCACAAGCTGAGACAATGACAAATGTATGACACGCAGTGAGATTAAAGAAAATAACGTTTATGAATGTTACCTGTTGATCATTATAGTAAATGAAGATTTTGCCAACCTCCCACCCAGCGTCTATTGACCTCTCCTCATCTGTAAACATTGGTGCGCTGACTACCAGATCATCATACCTGCATGAACAAGTTATATATCAGAGAGTTGGAAGTCATGAAAACACGCATATTTTTTCTTCTAATTCTATGCTGGAAATCAACTCTGGAAATGAGCGGTTACTAAGTAGCTCTAATGCACACCTAATTTGATTAGTTTGTATTTATTTTGTTATGCCGGTAAACACACAACAGTCTTTCTTCAAGGGGACTTCTTAAATACCTAAACCTCTCTCGCCTCTCATAGTAACAGGTGCCGCCTAGAGTACTTCATTTATTTTTTTTGTGGGGGGGGGGTGGGGTAAGACGACCGTTGGTCATGTCATATTATTTCCCCTTAAAATTACAAAGGTTCAGTCGATCGAGAACTCACCTTTTTCTTATTTTTCTTCTTGCTTTCCTCTCTTATTCTTTAATTACATGACAATAGAAATCGAACTACTGTCCACTTCCATCAAGTATAGTGCTGCACCTGAATAACTTCTTTTCATTGTCCACAATTATATTAGGTTTTGTTTTTATTACGACTTCAAAAGTTGTTTGCTTTAGTACTCAGAACCTACCCATCATTATTAAGATCCGAAGCGGCCAAGGCATGCCCAAAGTACGTGGCTAAATCACTGGCGTAAAGTTGATCGTACTCCATCTGAGAATCGTCATACAAGAATACCTAATAGAGGTAGAAAGTACAAACGTTTAAAAAGTGTAAAAAAAAAGCCGTGGCGATCCAACCGTCACGGGCCCGTCGCGCTCGAAGGAAAAAATGAACATTGTATAAAAGACAATTAAAAAAAATGTGTCAAAAAATGTGTCCATGGCTTCAAGAGAGAAAGCTTTTCAACACTATTTAACATTATATTTGGACATGATGCAACATTGGACATTTTTATAGCAAAATTCACAATATATTTATGAGATTGTTATGGAATAACTGTGCTTTAAAGTCTCATATAAGTATGATAAACGAGAGAAATTGTAATGTGTGTGGGAAATATTGCCTCTGTGTACATTTCAAGGCATTGGTTTGATCAATATACCTTTAGGTATAGGGTATGCCTATGTTTTGGGGCCCATTGCCCTCGGAGGAATAATTTGAACTTTTTTATAAAAGACAATAAAAGGTATACTAAAAAATATTGTTCCCATGGCTTCAAGAAAGAGGGTTGTGATTATAACGACAACTTTATTCCTTGTCTGGAAACTGTCGATCGAAGAGAGTGTCCCATCCACCTCCGTTGGCCCGCCCTCTTCTGGTTAACTAGGGACATCGACTAAAGTACTTGATAATCATTTGGGGAAACCACTTATTGCTCAAAAATTCAGGGCACTTACCATGTTTGCTGAACATTTTATAGACCCATTACTGTTGCGAGCTCTCAGAGCGACCCATAGAGCCATAACAATATACGCATGTTTATTAATTGGCCTTCGGGAGTTAACCCGACTTAAACAAGTAAGAGCTATTGTCAGTCTGAGTCCCGTGGCATAAAAATTTCTATTACGGTATTTTTGCCTTCCAAGTTTCCCCAGTGGGTCTGACCATAGCTCCTATTTTGATATGCGAATGATATTCACACAATGACGTCATACAAAATCATCAGGACACGAGCGATATCATTCATCTCATAATAGATCCCAAAGCTCTTCAATATACTCTCTTGATACTTATTTATGACTCGTTATTCTTTAAACTACTTTTAAAACTGGGCCCCGTCTTACAAAGAGTTACGATTGATCCAGTCAATCGTAACTTTATTGAAATCCACCAGGGTCATAGTTTTTTCTACAGGAAATTTGCACAATGTCTTTTGTAACCAAAAAGAAGCACAGTGAATTTTCAAGAGAACCATGAATGCATGAATATACATCATTTCTAGAAAATATTTTGAACAAAGATTTATTTTAGATGTTGACGTCGCTGGCTTTCCATAGTTGCGATTGATCGGATCATCACAACTCTTTGTGAGACGGGGCCTTGTTCTACTTACCCGCGCGAATCCGTGCTTCCAACGTGGTGCGCCAACTGCAACCTCCAAAGCAGAGGAGGGACCGTCTCGGAAATTTCCAAACGCAAGAGCATGACCTGCGCAAAGAGGTTATACTATTACCATAGAGGTATTACATTCTAAATTTACTTATACAGGGAAATATTTACATGTACTAGTAATCCCATCGATACTGAAATTAAATGTAACAAATAGCGGTACATGTTTCCAAATGAAATATGTTACACCTTTGAAAAATGCCCTGAAATCAGCAAATATTTCAGAATGAATTTAATATCATACATGCATAGAAAGTTCGTGATCTATTTACATTTACAGTATAAAGGTATTTTTCAACCCTGTATAGGCAGGTTACATTTCTCGAGTCCATTATTATTATTATCATTATTTTAATTTATGTTTTTATTGATAAATCATCAACATACAAAACATTATATTCTTTTTGTTTACAAACGCACACTTAGATACCAAGAATGCGAATAGCATTTCCATTTATCTATCTGATGGATAAAAGAACACGGTTATTTCATAGCTCATGGGGTATAAGTATATGTGGAGCGTTGTGGCCCAGTGGATCAGTCTCCGGACTTTGAAACAAAGGGTCGTGGGTTCGAATCCCGGCCATGTCGTAATTTCCTTCAGCAAGAAATTCATCCACATTGTGCTGCACTCAATCCAGGTGAGGTGAATGAGTACTGGCAATAATGTATTACTTAATGCGTGTGCGCTGCAATCTTAGTAATTACGGCTGCCAAGCAACAGCTGGGGTAATAGTATCCAAGTCCTTTGGAAGCGCATAGAGACATTATTCATAATTGTGATATGCGCTATACAAGAACCGTTTATTTTTATTATTATTATAAGTGCCGCGGCCGGGATTCGAACCCCGGACATTGTGTTTAATCAGGTCCTACACTACTGGGCCACGTCACTTCCACTACGCACGGGGCCCTCTGTGCGATGAGACTGCCCCCCCCCCCCTTTCCCGAGTTCAGCATCGATATATATCTTTAAGCTACAAAATTACAAATGTACCTGTGTAAGGAGTTGAGACCTAGACAATGTCTTACAAAGAGTAACGATTTATCAAATCAATCAAAACTATGGAAAGCCAGCAATTTTTTTCAACATCTAAATTGCAAGTTTGTTCAATTTTTTTAAAGACAGTAGTATGCTCATATACATACATCCTTTCCTTGAAAATTCAGAGTGCTTCTCCTTTTTTTACAAAGGATATTTTGTACTTTTCTTTTTTTAAGAATAAAAAAAATATATAACGATGATTCATTCTCATTTAATCGGATCAATCACAATTCTTTGTAAGACGGGACCTAGCTTTTAGCAAGGTTCAAAAACTCACCAAAGTAGTATTCAAAATCAAGCTTAAAGGCACAAGCTCCCTGCGGATAGGAGTACTGAGGAGAACTGTCATCTATTGTTCCCGCTGTGTACCAAAATCGACCTAAAGGCAAATGATAGAATGGAATTTATTTTTTGATCAATATTGTCAAGTATGTACGCGATATATGACGGTTGTTACATGTATGTATAAATCTGTCTTCTAACAGTCACCATCCATTTCATTTTAATGAGAAAATATGTAGCAATATTGTGAATGTTACTATCATTGATGAAATCTAGTACAGATTCAGTGTAAATGTAATCATCACTATGTTTTTATTCTAATGCACTATACATGTTGTACGGAACAATTATGTTTTGTAATGTTTGTGTTATTGCATTCGTTTCTTCTTTATGGTTTATTACAACTACGGTATGTCCTATAACAATAATCGTTTAAAATGTAACATGGATTGATGCATTTGACAAGGAAGAGAAATATTTTAAGAACGTCTATACCTACCCTTCCATAAACAGGCCCCCGGAGCACCGTAAACGATACGAGCCTATTTTGATATTAAAAAAAAGTCAGAATTATTCTAGAAATAGGCGTATTTATGAAATTTTGATGATTATAAAAATACAATATGATCCAATTCCTTGTATTGAGGCATTCTCATTTGTATGTTGCCTCTATATCTATATGTACCTAATCCAATGGAATATTGACAAGCGGGTTTCATAAAGCTGTTCGTAAGTTACGAGCGGCTTTAAGAACGACTGGTGATTCTTTCTTGTGGCAAATGGTGTCATTAGCGATTGTTTTGCGCGCAAGAAAGGATCACTATTCGTTCTTAAAGTCGCTCTTAACTTACGAACAGCTTTATGAAACGCACCCCCCCCCCCCCGATCTCGGGAGATGGGGAAGGGGTAAGAAATAGAAGTTGGCTTGTGTACCAAACCAGTCACGTGACACAAGGGACATGATAGACATTTTTTTTGTTCTTTTGGTAAAAAATCGAGAAAAAGCAAAAACATGAAATAGTAAAATGTGTAGATTCACTAAGCGTTTCTTGCCTTTATGTAGATGTGCTGTTTTGTTTCCTTGCTTATTGTGATATATTGAATGTATTGTAGATCTATTGTATTGCAATATATATACAGTGCGTCGCAGAAAAAACAAAACGAACCCGAGATTAAGCGATGATTTTATCATAACTTAATCATAAAAACAATAGACAAATGACCTACCAATGTAAAGCATATAATCTCCTCATTCATCTGATATTACTGAGATTATTCTCCAATACCGCATGAGTGAGCAAAAAGAAATTGAATAAAGGGTACCAAAACTCATTTGGCGGGGGTATATAAATTTCAAAAAGAAAATCACATGCCTTAAAAGTTCAATATCTGCTCTTTTATTCGATACCTTAATCACAAAAACTTGACAAAAAGTAAAAAAAATATATGTTCCCTCGAAACAATGCTTGTATTTCCATAATTTCATTAAATAAACATGTTTTCACCGGTTTCCCACAGAAACTATCGCAAGGTTAACAAAATACTTGATGCATGGCTGATCGTCAGCAAAATGGAGTGTCAAGTGAGTTTGAACGCCAGCCTGTAGAACCTCTTAATTTTATGAAATTATTGAAATTCAAGCCTCATTTCAAATAACCAGAGCTTTGTTATTTCATAACTATTTTCTGTAATTGAGGTATCAAATTAAAGAGCAGATAATGAACTTTTTGAAAATGTGGTTTTCCTTTTTAAAACCAGATACAGCCATCCAAATGACTTTAAGTATCCCCTCATCAAATTGTTTTAGCTTGCTAATGCGTGAACTTTGATAAGAAATAATCTTAGTAGTTTCAGAAGAAAGAGGAGATTCTAAGCTTTACAATGGTAGGTCTTTGTCTATTGTATTTGTGATTAAGTTTCGTTTTTTTGTGGGACGCACCGTATAGGCTTATACTTACATCTCTTACTGCAGCGCTACCACCAAACTCACATCGGTATCTTTTCCGATATCCAACTACGTCATCCTCTAGAAAGAATATAAATAATACTTCAAAATTGTGTTTTGTGAACCATTATCATTATTTTTCTAAGCTAAAATACGAGTGAACAAAGCGAGTGAGCAACAATTCAAATGCATTGTACTCGTAAAAACCAGATTTGATTAAAACAGAAGTATCAATATTATTGTTGTTTTTTCATAATCAATATCGTTTAAGACTTTGTTTTTACGAGTGGGCAAAGCGAGCAAGATTATAAATGCATTGTTCTAGATATGATTTAAAAGGATAATCAAGGAGGAATACTTACTTGCTGCGCATGGATTGTAATTCTCGACTGTGTCCAGCAGCCCCAAATTCGGTGACGTCAGACCCCCATTGATGACGAAACAACCACCTTCTAAGAATCGGTCAATCTTCTCGCTGTTGTCTAACGCTTGATACTGATACAGCGGTCTGCATACCTGGATTGTCATTAAGGCATGAATAAAATTTGATTGATACTAAGTAATTAGGTTAAGGATATAAATTGTGTCAGAAGTAGACACTTCTTGTTGCAATTATGTTTAAAAAAAACTCATTGGAAGTGAATGATGAATAAAACTAATCAGAAATGAAATTTTGTTTTAATCACCCTAACATCTGATCCTATAGAGTTTGATAACATGTTACCATTCAGCCATATAATGTCGATATAATTTTGATGGTTAAGAATGGGAAAATAGAAATATTCCTCGAATTGGTCAATATTGACCCAAAATAGTGTAATACACCTAAGATCATTAAAAAAAGAACTATCCAAAATTGATGTGATCATTATCTGGAAATGTACACTGTAATCCAAGGTAATATCATACCAATAATGTCACATACCACAACTGACCCGTCCGAGCCTCCACTTTGTACAACACTTCCTAACCATTGACCAGTAGCATTCGTTGACTGGAAGTTAGGATCCTCCGTAAGATATTCATTTCCTGACGAAGGCAATAAAGAAATAGATGTTTGAACTTGTTTACAGTGAAATGAATATGAGACATTAAAACATTTTCAGGAAACATCCACCCGTATGTTGATGATAGCTCGGCTCGTGTAAATAGTGTATACCCTAGCTTTTCATAATGTACACGCTATATGTGGGGGGGGGGGGCGCACGAGAGGAGGGGTTTTATCAAGTTTCTTAAAGTGTGTCACTGATGCATCACCCCCCCCCATCTAAATGGGATTTCATTGAATTTTTATCGCAAGGTATATGGGGGAATGCACCTCGCACATGACGTCACAAATAAAAAAAAATACATTCTTTCTTATTGTTAGATGGATTTCGTCAAATGCCAACCAATATTTTCTTTAAATTTTCTGTTTACATTTCACCTTACTTTTTTCGAATGAACTTCCCCTTTAATAGACTTAAATTGAAAGTGTGTAATGCAATATGACACCGATATCAACCTCTCAAACATGCAGACGAGATGGTATTTTTTCGCAGAAAGCAAACCTCTAGCCGTTTAGTATACTAAGCAATATTTGCAAAAGTTGAAAACGACACCCATAGCTCTAAGCTCAAACATTTCTTTCGATTTTCGTCACACCGTATTGTTCCGACTGCAGCTATAGAAAAAAGTCTTAGAAGGTTTTATCTTTTTTAATCAACCATTACTCCACTTCAATAGAGACGATTACTTCATTCTGAAGAACCGTGTCATTATTTTGAAGTACGTGTACTGTAAGTTTTGAAATAACATATTTGAATAAATGAAATGAATATTGATTGAGCATAATTAAAATTCTCCGACATTTCTCATTTTCGATTTTCATTTACAGACTAATAACAATGGCTAGCATGCCTACCCTTTTTTTTCATTATCTATAAACATAATGAAAAGACAAGGAATTAAGCATTTTACATATTTTGAAACACATCAAGAAACTACATGGTTCATAATGAAAATGCTTGTACAAACCAATAACATATTGTTCCACAATATCTTTCTTCATAATTATCATGTCATGATATAATTAGCCCATGAAAATATATCGACAATGGAACTGACACTGGAAATAATTTAAAATGATGATACTGATGGCGATGATGATTATATTAATAATGATACAACTACCAGGGGCGTCGATCCATTTTTCAGATGGGGGGGGGGAGCAAAATCATGAATCAACGTTCCACTCAAAACAAACAAGCAAACACACACACACGCACCCTGGCCTATACATACACACACACACACACACATATATATGTCATGAGAAAAAACACATATCTCACAAACAAATTATTGCGAGCGCGAAGCGCGAGCTGAATTTTTTTTCGTATACTGTCCTGAAAACATGAAAAAGGCACCTCTTTATAGGACTTTTTGTAGTAGAGGAGGATATATATCTCACTACACAGATAATGCGAGTGCAGAGAGCGAGCATAAATTTCTTTATATTCTGACCTGAAAGCTTGATATTCTAAGCATTTTTGTACCAATAAATAAGACAGGTATCTAAATGAACAATAGATGCGAGGGCGAAGCGCGAGCTGAAGTTTTCGATAGTTCGATATTAAAAAAAGGAGTTTCAAATCAAATAAAAGATTATTGCAAATCGAAGTGGGAGTTCTTTTGAGGTTTAAACCTGCAAACGGGACATTCTATTCACCTATTTAATCATGGGTATGTATTTATTTAAGTATGGGTTTTTTCTCAAGAAATCATGCGAGCGTGAAGCGCGAGCTGAAAATGTTTACATTACAATTGGAAAAGCTGACATTTTGAGCACGATTTTAAATAAAGAACGAGTTGTGTATCTCAATCTCGCTTGCTGATTTCTTTGTAACATTACAATCTCATTTTATTTTTGCACTTATACGTAATTATTTGGGGGGGGGCAAAACGATATGTTTGCCCCCCCCCCAATATTTTCATTGGTGGGGCTATCGCCCCCCTGCCCCCCCCCCCCAGGATTGACGTCTCTGACAACTACTACTGCTAGTGATAATGATGATAATAATGAAAATACCAATGACAAAAACAATAATGATAATTATAATAATGATAGTAATAATAATATTAATAATAAAAATAGTAAAAATAATAATACATAATGATTTAAAAAAGATTATAAAAGACAAATTTCCGTTTGGAAAAAAACAATGCTATTCTTCACTTGAATCAGCACGTTTTTGTTTCTGTATGTTACCACACATAGGATTGAGTCTAAAAGAGTTTCCTCGATTATTTTTTTTTCTCTGGCTGGAATCTAAGTATACCTATAGGCCTAAGTAAGTGCATCAGCTCTTCAACAATGAAGTAAAATATTCTTTGCTTCATTTTTGGTTTTGTTTGATATGCCACATTTTCAATTAATGGGACTATCAATTCTAATTATAACCAATTAGCAATTCAGCATACTTCCTCATCGGCAATTAGCTCAGCTCCATTTCACTTTCAATGTATTTCATCCAAAAAGTGCGAAAGCATAATCAGATAAATGATACTGAAATGACTCTTAAAGGTATTGTTTAACTTTGGGAGCAGCCGATTTTAAAAAAATTCTCAAACCAAGATGAAACATGTGTACAACTGCACGAATTAGAACTAATAGACCCTGAAAACAACCATTATCGACAATGAAAAGCTAAAACTACAAGGCAAACCCCGATTATGTAAATATGAATATTATAGACGCCTAAATAGTGCACATAAGTGTATGGGATGAAATTAAGATGGTATTTCCGGTCACTTTATATTTCAATTTTTCAAGCACTAAATAATGATTTTCGAATGCAATTTTTTCTGGGCTTCATTTTTGTAACATCTCACAGACACAGGTGAGAAGTGTGACCTCGCTCAGATTTTTTAAAAGTCAAACCAATGTTAACCAATCACTCTAACGATCAACACAAACTCAATAGACCCGATACCTTTATATTTCTTCGGTGTGTAATTTGATCAAGATATCGCTTCAAGATAAATGCCAGATATCTTGTTTGTGAAATCTAAAATGATTTCGACTAAAATTTAGTAAATGACCACCCTACAGGATATGTATCCAATGATTCTGGTTAAAAAAAATTGTAATTGGGGGGGGGGGGATGAGCATGGCCTTTTAGCCAGGTGTTGGGTATTTTTCTTCGAAGCAATAACAGTGTATTGTCCCACCTGCGCTTGTCTTTGTCGGTGGTCTTCAGAATGATCATTTGCAGTTTAATATTTTCACAGCCTTAGCATGGTTAGATTTTATGCAACTTGATCACTAATGATTTGGTGACTAGTAAAATTGGTCTTAGAGACTTTTTCATGAAGTATTTTTTAATAGCAGAATTACTTAGCTTTTTAAATCCAATGAACTCATCTCATGCAAATTTGAATATTATCTGAAACATATAAGGATTTAATCTTCTCGATTGGTAATAACTTCAAACCCAAGGGCATTTTTGAAACACTATTAACGTTTGGCGTCTACTCTAAATTCCTGGTATTTTGAAAAGGGCCTAAATGAATATTTGTTGCGATTACTGACAGGTTAAACTTTAGAATTAATATTTTTCGCTCAAAAAAATAACTTCAAATCTCAAATGACATGAGTGATTTGAATCTTTTAACGGAAATAATATGGCAGGTTACTAAAATCACACTCAGTCATACATTTTTTTTTCAAATCCATGAAACTGAAAGATCGGACCAAAATATGCCAACTGAAAAGTTAAACTTCAATATTAGACAAGTGGAGCGTCTCTGGCAGTCTCAGCTGAATTATGCGATTTAATACATGTATATATAGCAGCAGTGCTGATTTTGAAAAATACTATGGAATAATTCACACACAAAAAAACACCATTCATATAATGATACAATACTACGTTCATTGATCCTAAATGACACTGGACATTGATACCTAAGATTTGTCAGTGATACGTGATTACCCCTATGTCCACATTTCATGAAATATATACCCTAAACTTTGAAAGTTGTGAGAGCAATTTAACAATGACCTCCAACATGGCCAAAGTTCACTGACCTGAAATGACCTTTGACTTTGGACATGTGACCTGAAACTTGATTACTCTTAATATGTCCAAATCTTAGATTCGTACACTTTCAGAGTTATGATGGTTAATCAACAAATACCCCCTACATGGCCAAAGTTCATTGGCCTTAAATGACGTTTGGTCTTGGTCATGTGACCTGAAACTCGCTCAGGATGTTCATTGATACTTGATTACTCTTATCTCCAAGTTATATGAATCAGATCCATAAACTGTTAAACTTATGGTAATAAAAAAAAATACCCCCAACTTGGCCAAAGTTCCAAGTCACATGATCTTTGACCTTGATCATGTGACTTGGAAATCAGTCAAGTCCACACCAGGAAAATGCTGACTTGAATTGATAGAGAAAAAACAAATTGCTGAAAAAAATTTTCATCAAAATCGGATGTAAAATAAGAAAGTTATGACATTTTAAAGTTTCGCTTTTCACAAAATAGTGATTTGCACAACTAGGTGAGTCAGTCGATGATGTCCATCCCTTACCTTTTCTTTTGTTTTTTATTGTTTGAATTATACAATGTTTCGTTTTTTATAAATTTGACAATAAGGAACAACTTGACTGAACCATGTAGTATTAAACAATGCTAATTCCACATGTTCAGGGAGGAATTGATCGTTGTATCACTTGACAATGAGGAGAAAATTAGGATATTTCATATAATAAAATACAAAAGAAAAGGTGAGTGGATGACGTCATAGTCTCCTCATTTGCATTCCAGCCAGGATGTTCATAATAACGGTTTTTTTTTTCTCGAAACTAACCGAAACTTTAAAATGTCATAACTTTCTTATTTTACATCCGATTTTGATGATATTTTCAGTGTTATGCTTTTTGAATTTTTCTTTTTCTATTCAAATCAATTTTTTGTTGGGGTGGACTTGTCTTTTTATTATTTTCATCAGCTAGGTCTATATACTTTCTAAGTTATGATGACATTTCAAAAACTTAACCTTAGGTTAAGATTTCAATGTTGATTCCCCCCCAACATGGCCTAAGTTCAATGATCCTAAATGACATATGACCTTGGTCATATAGCCTGAAACTCAAGCAGGATATTTAGTAATACTTGATTAACCTAATGTGTAAGTTTCATGAACTATAGGTCCATATACTTTCTAAGTTTTGCTGTCATTTCAAAAACTTAACCTTCGGTTAAATATTGTTGTGTGATGTGATATGAATTTTGATTATGTAAAAACTTGTATCTGTTCAAATTTTATGGACAATAAAGTACCTCAATTGAGAATAAATAAATACAAAAAACCTTCGATTAAGATTTGATGTTGACATCACCAACGTTGGAAAAGCGGCGCCCATAGTCTGACACGTGCACGATTTTGTGTCACGCATTGGCACGACTCAAGTCATGTCAGTGCGCAATCTAGTCGTGAACTGGCGTGAAGTGTGCGTAAACACGTCGTTACATGTCGTGACTGCGTGCCATGTCGGGACGAGAATTTTGAAATGTTCAAAATTTTTGTCACGAAAAAATTTAGCGACCGGGTCGTGAACTATGCGCAAACTGTTCATGAACTTTATGCCAGGCTGACACTTGCACGACTTTTGGTCACGATTTTGTCGTGGCAAGTCGTGCCATTTTGGGGCACGAATTGGGAGGCTCCCGCACTGTTTTACGACTTGTTCACGCATAGTTCACGTCAAGTTCACGACGAGTTTACTAATAGTTCACGAATGCGTGCCCGTCAGTGTCCACATTGACACGAACTGGCACGACGAGTTCACGCATACTTTGCGCATAGTTTACGCACTTCCCGCATTGGCACGACCAGTTTGCGCAATTCGGACGGTGTCGTGCTGAACTATTCGTGAACACGACGTGAGCGGTTCGTGAACCATTCGTGACAGTCGTGGCATGGCGCGCACTGGCACGCATCCTCCCGCATCGTCCCGACGAGTTCATGAACAATTTGCGCATAGTTCACGACCCGGTGGCTAAATTTTTTCGTGACCAAAATTTTGAACATTCCAAAATTCTCGTCCCGACATGGCACGCAGTCACGACATGTCACGACGTGTTTACGCACACTTCACGCCAGTTCACGACTAGTTTGTGCACTGGCACGACTTGAGTCGTGCCAATGCGTGACACAAAATCGTGCAAGTGTCAGGCTGGCAATACTCTGCCAAGGAGGTGAGACAAAAAGGAGAGTGGAACCCTTGGAACAGTTGGGCTTGTGTTTTGTGAGAACACAAACTGATCTCATTTAGTTTGCATGTTTTCCATCATAAAAAGGAGTTTGCATATTGATGTTTGAATAAATCTTTCAATGATATTCACAAAGCAGCGACACCTTGGTTTATTGGTAATATGGCAAGCAGAAGTTTTATCAACGACTAATTTGAATAATGCCCCAAATCTGCCATGGGATAACAATCTGCCTGTATTCACTGTTTATTAAGAATACGTGATCTTGTTAATCTTATATAATTAATTTATATGATTATATAATTTATAAATATAATTTATATAATTCTTTTTTTTTCTCTGTACATAACCCCCAAATAACGATCATGTGTTGAGTTTATCATGATCGAATTTCATAAAATACTCCGATCTCTCGATTCAGACTTGAACGCAGTAGCGTCAGATATGGCTTATGGGGGGGGGGGGGGGCATGGCTTCAAGCGCCTTCGTCTGTATGCCAGTGTGTTCAAGGTAAAGAGACTCACCGGTAGTATCGACTACAATCTCCTGGCATTCGGAGTCAGCGTCGGTAACACTGGTAGATGTATCGATCGGGCACTTGAAGAGGGCGCCACTCCGTCCTATGCCCATGTCCGGAGAATACCCCGATGAGACAGCCCGAGGAGCCCCCACCAACAGCCTGCATGAATGGAATAAAAAAAGATAAAGAATATAGGGCTGCAAAATGGGAGGGGGCACATTGAAATATTCATCCAAATATTCATTAAAATAAGATCATCACTTCAAAAACTTTCACCTATTCTCATGCCCCAAAATTGACAATCAAGAAAAGTTTTCAGATCAAATAAAAAAAATGTTGATTAAATGGTCTACAGGGCATCTGTTCCTAGGCCTTGCCTCTACCCCTTTCCGATAGGCCATTGACCAGGAAAGGGGGAAGGGGGGGGGGTTATTAGGACAATTTATGCTTGTCACTTGTTTTATTGAGTGGACCTCCCTTTCAGTGCGTCATGGATTGGGTGTCTGGAAAACGAAGAGTGTGATACGTGTCCCCGGTCTTCGTTTTCCAGACACCCGTCATGGATTCGCCCTTGTCAAAGAAAGACTGAAAGACTCATTGGCCACATTGTTTAGCTTAATTACAATACTCGTACATAAAATGTGCATAATACCATGGCATGTAATTCTATCTTTAAAACTAGAATGACCCATTTCTTACAAGGTCTTATAAGAAGTTTTTACATTGTGGCATATAACCACAAATTAATGTCGGACTTGTCTAGATACTTAGGATTGTAAATGTATGTTTCACTTTCACTGCAGTGCGACCATGACATATGCAATTAAAAAAGTTAATAGCAAACATATTTTGTAACTTGATGATCACAGCCATTGGACGGAGCAAGTAAAATGAGGAAATTCCAGAAAATGGTATGGCGAATTATCGTAATTCGGGAAATGGGTTGGTTAATCACATTAAAGTCATGAACACTCAAAAGTGCCATTTTTACTCTTCTTTCATTTTATCCCTGCTGGATGCCATTGAAATCTGATCTGTGTAAACTACAACGCAAAACCGTTGCTAAATACATGAAATATGGACGCATAATCATGTATCTTGTGCCAGAAATGCAGTCGGGGGGGGGGGGGGCAGGCGACGACCTGCCAACAATTTGTTACTTCAGTGTTTGCCCCATTGGTCCCCAATGCTGCAATCTGCATAACAGATGACTCGAATAAGGAGATGATTGATGTTTAAAAAATAAATTAATAGTTGTTACATTTATCAGAACCCGACTCTTATTATTTTTTTTCTTGTTTTCTGTCAGCAGTGTACATACAAGGTTCAGGGTAGAAATCTGAGCTTGGTAGACATTTTAGAAGGGTTATTTATCTTGCTGGTACCCTAACCGGGCAATTTTCATGAGCAAAAAAAAATGACTAAGAAGAAATGTCGTCTTGGTTGACTTGGTGACGACATGATATCATGTTCCTTTTTTCAAGTTTGAGTGGCAGCCACCATCGGAATAGTTCAGAAAATCAAGAGATGCAAATAAAATCGTCGAAATCTAGCAGGATCACATTCCTGAACTCAAGCTTTAGAGAAAATATTTGAATCGATTTTTCAGAATTTTTTTTACATCAATAGATGATGGACGGGTTATATTTTGTATTTTGATATTTTCAAAATCGGTTTTCAATTTCCGTCCACCTTCGTACGAAATACTTGTCAGCAATTTTCTTCATTACTTATTTATTATTTCTTTTATATATGTATCAATCATTTTTCCATCAATTTAGTTACCCATAGTCCATTGCTCTTACCCGGGCTTGTTTGGCTGATTTTGTTCACTATACTGTATTATAAGTTCAGTTCTTTTATAATTTTTTTGCAGCTAAAAAAAAGGTTAAAACGTACAGGAATTAAAAAGAAATACAGTTTATCAGGAAACCACAGAAAAGAAAAGTGAAAATGAAATATTTGATTTCCTTTGTAAACCAAAGAAGTCCCAACGTTTATTGTTTCAGCAGAATTTATTTTTATTTCCGTTTAGAAAACACTTTAAAATTACCATATAACAACAACAACAACAAAAAAGATTTCCTGAAATGTGAAATGACCTTTACCGAGCGTTTCCAATCAAGCGTAATATTTGTATCACACAGGGTGATCTATTATAATAAAAACCATTTTCCTAGTTATCCATGCAAACATCCTTTAATAATTGAGGCTAATCTGAACAAAATAATATAGCATAACAATTTAGAGCAAATATGTTTTTGATCAGTGGTGAAAGGAATTCGGATGGCACTGCAGTTTGATTTGTTTGTATTGTTTCACTCTAGTGGTTCTCAAATATAGTCTGTTTCCCCCAAACCGGTGATTATAAATATTTCTCGTCCATTGCTTTAGGAAATATATAATATATATATATATATATTATGTAAGAATCAACCACTAACGTAGATTCTCGCTTTTGAAATAGTTTGCGGGCAGCTTTAGTAAGAAATTAAAACTTGCATTTACAAAATGCTAGCGCCAAACGAGTTTTAGATTAAATCTTATGCATTCAATGCCTGGGAGGGGGGGGGGGCATAGGAAAAAAAACACATATTCAACATGGTTGACCTCTTTAATACAAAATTCTATTTTTCGGATACATTTCAAAATCCTATTCGGAAAATTAATATTTCACCCTTTCTATTACATTTTCTTCGTTTTCTATCTCTCTTTTTTCTGTTTTCTTTTTCCTTTGTCATGAAACCTGGAGAGGGTGGCCCTTTATCGCTTTTTATCTTGGATTTGACAGTGATAGGAATTAAAATTTTAGAAGCAGGTATGATAGCAAATTGTATGATAACAAATTTGTTACTCTCGGTTATAATACATATAAGTGCATACTGTAACGTATTGTTTTTTTCATGTCTATTTTCTTGCGGAATTATAATATAACTAAATTGAAATTGAACTGAAAATCAAATTGAAAATAGAACATTTCCAAGATTTACTTAATTGAAATTCGATGTCTTGGCATTGAGTATCGTAGGGTAATTTACACTCTGAAAATATAAAAATAAAGCCTTTTCATAGTACGTAGACATGGTATTCATATTGATACACAACAAAAATATAGACATAGAGGACCACACCAGTTATTTTACACCGGTGTTAAATTGGTGGTGTTAGTTTTACACCTATAGGTGTTATTACAACACCTTTGGTTGTTACATTTACACTCTTTGGTTTTATGTTCAATCTCTAGAGTGTAATTTTAACACCTCAGTGTGTGGTCCTCTATTAACACAAATTGGTGTCAGTTTTAACACCACAGTTGTTTTTATAGTGTGAGTAAGCCTAACTAGCATGACTTGTGTCCAGGGTTTGTTTTTTTTTAAGAAAAATTTCCCGTTCAGGAATAAGTGATTGGAAGTAATGTTTACTACAAATATTGAACAAACATTTCCTGCCTAGACGTTATTAAAGGGGAATCCAACCCAAATGAAAAAATGTTTTTATAAGGAAAAGAAAAATCAGACAAGTTGATAGGTGAAAGTTTGAACAATGTTGGACAAACAACAAGAGAGTTATGAATTTTTAAAAGTTGTAAATATTGGTAATCACTATACCCATGGAGACTTCAAATTGGCCACACATGGGATGTCATAGTGATGTAAGGCAAGGACTATTCCTCCATGTACTCCAATACATATTTTGGCTAAAATGTCATTTTTCCCAAAAGTTTTATTTCAAATTATATTTTTCTTTCATGAGGACATAAAACAATATACTACCTGGGTTATATTTAGATTACTGCCCCAGGGGAATGGGTACTTTGGAGAAAACCACAAATCCCTGATAATAAAGTACATGGCCTATGAGAATGTTGTCCTTGCCCCTTGTCATAATTTACTTACTGAGTTGCCAATTTGAAATCTACATAGTATTAGTGATCTCAATTTTAAAGCAGCTATAACTTTCTTATTTTTTGTCCAATTTCTTTCAAACTTTCACCATTCTGTTTAATTTATTTTTCTCCTTCCCAACACAACATTTTATGGCCAAGGCTGGATTCCCCTTTTTAAAGGTCAACTCCAACCATATAACCGGGCGTTGTGGCGTGCGCCTGTAGTCCAAGCTGTGGGGAAGTTATTGATGCAGAGGTTCGAGGTTCGAGCCCTAGTCACGTCTTTCGGTTGGTGACGTTAAAGGTCGGTCCCAGACGTAAATAATCATATCTGATTGATACACGTCTGACAAAACTCAAATACACACACACACCATGTTCCTGACCCATAATGCTAGTGTAGTCTACTAATATAGACACACTTTAATAATAACACGTTAATCAACTACACAATCATTACAATATACCGCTGGAATTATGTAACCAAATAGCAAAACATTTACTTTTTCTCTCAACACATTTCAGTCTCTCTATACATAAACAATTATAGGTCAATTTATTATCTGTAGTAGATATCTTAAAACGTATATTTTAAAGACTACGTATTTATAACACATGGTCAATAATATACCACACACAGTTCACTCGCCTTTAATAAAAAGAGAGAAAAAACAAACAAACAAGCAGAACACTGAGTCGGATATAACAAAAGAAAGCAATGACATTTTAAAGTTTCCCTTATTTTTATAGAACAGTTACATGCACAACTCAGTGTTATGCAAATCAGAGTCGATGATGTCCCTCATTCACTATTTCTTTTTACAATTTTGACAGTAAGGAACATCTTGTTTAAACCACACGAATGTTAAAACAATCATGTTAATCACACGTATTCAGAATGGAATAAAACTTTGTTTTACATGACAATGGGGAGAAAATGTCATAACTTTCTTATTTTACATCGGAGTCCGATTTTGATGTATTTTTCAGTGCTACATGTATGCTTGTTGGATTTTTCTCATTTTATTCAAACCAACTCTTCGTTGGGGGTGGACTTGTCCTTTAATAGGGTTGGTTGTTTATAGGACATGACTTAAATCAGTTTTGTATATTAGTTTACACGACCAGGAATGTATTGGTTGTCGAAGTAACTCAGAATTCAGCCATTTATTACAACACCCAAACGCTTTGATTTCGATTGTAACTGTAATGTAATCAGATAATGGGGAAATAGGGTCACTGGCATTTCAACATACTTTTTAGAGTATGCCTTGGCCTAACTAGCTTAAGGAGTATTAAGCATACATAAAACGTTTGGATATGCATTTCGGCAGTGGGGTAATAAGCAAAAAAAAAACATTGAGAGGGTCATATGGCATGTCGGGTAAAATTAAAACGATTTTGATTAAAAAAAAACAAGAATCCAAGTTTATGACACATTTTGACATAATATTAAGAAATTACAATAGGATATTTCATCTACTCTCTTTCCTTTCCTTTCCCTTTCTTTTTTATGGTGAAAATTCGGGGGGGGGGGGGGGCATCAAGCGTACGCGAGTGCATGTAGGGGAAAAGCAACGAATAATCCGCATACGTTCACTTTGCGCATTATACTCAAGATAATGCCAATTTTCGTTGTATAAATCAATGCAAATCTAGAAGACCACTCTGTTTGATTAACAAATTCATCACGTGGTTCAAACTTCACCAACCAGAGAGAAACTGCCCTTGAGTACCCCAAACTGCCACATGTACCACTTACACACTTTATGACATGTAAAAAAGTGAAAGTGGTAGGTTGGTTGATAACGATTTTGGCTAAGCCGTCAAGTTTTGCCAATATAAGCCCCCTTTTTATATAATAATCAAAATAGTTTTCGCAGAGATTAAAAAAAATCGCTCATTCGCACAAAAAAAGAGATTCATCTGTGAGGACTTTTGTTTTAATGGGGAATGAACGAGATAATGACATCATGTTTGATTTACCTCCATGTTTTTACAATCTGAAAAGGGGACTTTGGAGATGCCGACTCTTGATTTAAAAAAAGAATACAACACTCATATATTTCAGGATGAGAAGGTATGAAATAGCATATTTCTGCCGGTAATTGAAGAGTAAATACCCCAAACTCCGATTATTATCGTGTTTATAGCAATATTTTCAATATTGGCGTGATTTTTTGTTATTTGCATCAGCAGAAGAACTGTTGTTTCATGGAAGTTATTATTGTTTATTCATTACTGTTACTGTCAACATCAGGAACCTATTTAGTACCAGGAACATGATTATTTTGCGGATATGAATAAGGGCTTTTATAAAGTTTTTAGTTCTGCATCACATTGAATGTATTGCTTCTGATCAACAATACATTGAATGTATTGTTTCTGAAAACAACTCCACTTTGAAGTTGATTTTTTTCTTCAAAACTCCAGTTAATCATATATTCAATGTTTACATTGGAATATCGAATTTCCTGCGATCCACGTCCAAGAGGTTTCTTTGAAAGGAATACCAGCAAAAGAAAATCGTTACCTTCACATGTACTTACATATTCTGGCCACCTTCCCGGTGAAGCGTTAGCGCGAGGCCGAACTGACTGCCTGTATCGCTGTGTTGAAAAATCAAAGGGTTCGATGTATCGACGTTGAAGGCGTCAACGACCACGGCCCATCTCGAACAGACTGCCACGCACAACGATGCCATGGCGAAGACATACCCCCTGGTCGATGAGCTCGGCGATGAGCTGGACATCTTGTGAAATGTAAATCCGATTGGACCGGAGAAAAAAAAATAGCAAAGCTGGTTACGATTAACGAAAGCGATAAGCTGCCTATAATACAATGAGATTCATTAGTCTTGTTTAACTTTATGTGAAGGCAGAGCGTAACGAGATTTGCTTTGACAATTGGGGTTCATTTCATTCAAAAGCCAGCAAATTCCCACTGAAAAGTCACTGATCTATTTAATCGTGCAGGAACCGACCACAACTTAGATTACTTCCTCATTTGATTATCATCCACTGGTGTCCATGATACATCTGCTCTGCGTGTATATGCTGACTCTCACATAGGCCTAAAAACAAATGAGCATTCGATCAGTCATAATCATGCAATGCGAAATGGCAATGGACATGCACACGCGTACGGCGCTTCGTGTGCGACTTCGGAAGATGACCATCGATGATGATACGAATGATGATCGAAGAAGCAATCTTTTCCTAACATTGACATGATAACAAGGCAACAAATTGATATATGAATCGTTGATATTTCTGGTAAATCCCTCCTCACCGAAATGAGGTGGGGAAATAAATGGCAAATTCTTTGAAGTCGCGAACGAAATCTGGTAGAAATCTTCACGTTGTGATATATTTTGACAAAATACGTAAGAAAATAACGTGACATTTCACCGTTTTGCATTTTAATTCATTTCACTTTCTTCTAGTTTCCTAATTCCTGCACTGATGTATGAAATGGGTTAGAAGGGGGGGGGGCAGGCCCGGCAACGCCCCTAATTTATACTTCATTGATATCATATATCAAACCATTAACTAATATAATAAAAAGAGGGGAATTAATATAGGATCGAATATTGCATGATAATGTGAAATAATCTTAGGGAGAAATCTAACTTGGCACTTGATTCATTTGTTTTGTGATGCATAAACTTTTTTTCGTCTGTTTTCTAAGTAACATGCACACATACGTAGTTGAGGCGTCTCAGTGTTACATATCGGGTATGTCTTAGGGTCTTAGGCCATAAAAAACACCACCACGTGTATAATATGGGCCTAGGATTTATTTTTTGCTGGTACCGGTTTGGGTTACCAGCTAACATGGTCACGGAAGGAATATATACAGGCTAACAAACATTAACTGTATAGAGATTGATCACTTATCATCTTGGGAGGTATCGGGGTATATTGATGAGAAGCAGACGCCTTTTTATTGTCAAAATATGCATTTCATCCGTTTCTCTTTTTTTATTAATATTTTTAAAACAAGAAAGAGAACAAATCTCCTTCAGTTGGACCCCCCCCCCCAAACAAAAAAAAATCTACAGTAAAAAGAGTATAATTCCCTTAGCTCACAACACTCTCTCAATGCCTTTTTTTTTTTGGGGGGGGGGGTTCATGAGCCCAGTAAAATTCATTGTATGTCGTACTAAAATTAATTTGTGTCGCCTCGCTTGCTTCGCTCACACGTATGGTCATGTCGGGGGGGGGGGGGTGTAGAACAGATGCGCAATGAATCAAGAATAGTGACTTGCTAAACCTACTTCATATCTTCTCTGATTTCATATACTAAAATAAAAATTGATGTGTTAACTAAAAAAAAATGAAAAACCAAAAAACAGTGAACTAGAATTAACTAATGTTAAATAATACGCTCCATTTGAATTGCACGAGCCACAAGCTGATATGAAAGTGATTGGGGTCCTGCACTTCGGTGTTTATTCGTCTTTTTTTCATAGGAACGGAAACAATGAAAGAACAGTGAACGTGAGAAGGACAATAAAAGAAGAAAATTAAAAAAAACGGAAAATTATCGAGCATATATGCACCATAGATCATAATATATGTACACTCCTCAATGTTGGGCAACATACAGCCCACACAACAACTGCTTAATTTAAACCTTTATCCAAATCTGAGTAGTTTTAAACCAATAGTGTGTGCTTTGGGTGAAAACTGCACCTCAGT
Source organism: Lytechinus variegatus (assembly GCF_018143015.1). Classification (NCBI taxonomy): domain Eukaryota; kingdom Metazoa; phylum Echinodermata; class Echinoidea; order Temnopleuroida; family Toxopneustidae; genus Lytechinus; species Lytechinus variegatus. Next base: position 23,423,092 of record NC_054752.1, on the reverse strand, counting down.
TGTGGAAAACTATCCAGAGTTGGATGAGTTGGATAAATTGTTAACCGATTGTTGTGTGGACAGTGTGTTGCCCAACATTGTGTCTAATGTGGTCGGATCGATGCTGGTCTAGTGGATTGGCTCTGGAGAGAGATTCCATAATTGATTTAAATAGCATACATTACCTTTTTCGATTTTCACCCATTGTTCACTCTGGAAAAATATATTGATTCAAAGAGTAATTATGCCAATTGAAGGGGAAATCACAATTACTGGTTAATTTCAGTGACTTTTTGAATCCCCCCATACCACAATATACTAAATATTTACTGAAAATAAATCATAATGGCCGCCCACGATGCTAATAATGACTCACCACCTTTCTAATTATGATGAGTAATTATTAATACCATAGATAATTACATTTTCATCAATAGAATTTAATCTCTATTTGTTTAATACTCCTCTCTATACCGGGAAAAGGGAAATAGATTGCGGTCAAACTCACCGTCATGGTTGTCGCTTTTGTTATGTCAACATACACTGGCATGAGCCTAAAACAATAATGATTTTGTGAGAGCAACATGAAGTACTTCCCTGATTTATCTACCTTCTGTATGGCCTTAAAGATTAATTCTAGTTTTGGTAACGATCTCAAATTGACTTTTTACAGAATCTAATATAATGACCACCCAAGTGTCTGTTTGTATGAATAAAAAATATGTGCCAAAGGATTCTGGGAGAAATTGTTTAATTGCTGAGAAATAAGCGCGGATTCGGTCACTTTCGTCGGGTCTTTATTCCAGCAATAATAATACACTGCCCCACATGTGCCTATCTGTGTTGGTGATCTTCAGTGTGAACGTTTTTCAGCGTAGATTTCAAGATTTCACAAAGTTCAGTTTATGTAACTGTACCAGATCTAGATCCTCGATGATATTCTGACAATTAAGCCTGGTTTTACAGACTTTCTCGTGAAATCAGTGTTTACTGCAACTACTGGAATTTCTCTTTTAAATACATACAAAATATGGAGTGTTCGATGTTCTATTAAGACACTAAAAATTGCTTGGAACATTCCTACATCCTCCCCCGAAAAAAGCTTTTAGGGTGGGGGTTGCTGGTTGGGGACGTAAGATGGGCAACGCGTTAAAGGCGTCATCCACCCCCCCCCCCCAAAAAAAAAGTACACGGTTTTGGACATTAGAGCAAAAACACTTGCAAAAACAATGGATCCTAGATTTTTCCCCTTCATATCGCACCCCCCCCCAAAAAAAGGGGGGTAGACGATTTCGGTGCGACTCCCCCAAAACTGTTGAGTGATAAGCTAGATTTCATTAGGGGTTTTATTCGTTTAGCAGTTTTATATCCGTATTTGGACAGATGAAACTAACACAGATAAGATATATGAAGTAGCGAAGGGGGAAAACAAAAGTGGATAACATATGGTCATAAGTCCATAATCAATTGTTATCATATTCCTGGTCTTTCATAGAGCCAGGTTGTGCCCCTAAATATGATCATTATATCGTAATTGTAAATCTTGGCACTGTAAACCTGTTATCTTATTAAGAGGTCCACATTATACAGTATGACATAGCAGTAGTAGTGATGGAGAATGGAGCATAATGTCTCCATAGTCTTATATAGTTTGAAACACATTTTACCACTGAGGATTTTAATCAAATTATACAATTCCTTGATTTTGTCACATCTCATGTTTTCCAATATTGGATGGAACAGGAAATAAATATAATATATATATAGTATATTAGAAAAAAAATATGAATTGTATTTACTTAAGTCTGAATAGTTTAATGTTTGATTGATTACCTTTCATGTGTTTAGATTTGTTATGTCACTAGCTTTATGTTTGCAATGTGTTATTTTGTATGAGTTTTTAAAGTGGGGTAAATTTGGGGATTTACATTGACAGGACAATGGCATTTTGTTTACCCCCCCCCCCCCCCCGCATGCATCATCATCACTTTCTCTTTACCATTTCTTTTATTACGTTATGTATAATGTATGTTGTATGTCATATTGATTTGTAAACTTGTTCTTTTGATGTTTTGAAAGAGATGTGAATAAAATTGAATTGAATTTTATTGAATAAAAAAATATAATATATTATATTTTCCAAGAATATAACCATGAAAGCATGCACGTGTAGGACCCGAGATGACTAATGTTTTATGTATGCTTTATATCATTTCAATGCAATAAATAATGCAACGTAACTATTTTGACTTCCTTGTTTGTCAGTTCATATACCTGAAGGGGGAAACATGGGAAATGATTATGCACGTATTACCAAGAAACATGACTCTTTCTAACCTTTTCATCCTACACTTTAAACAAATATCTGAATTTAGTATAAGTAGAACTTATTAGTTTCAATTTATTTATCGATTTTTTTTTCAGAAGATTTCACTTGTCTTTCAATTCAATTGATTTACATTATTTATTTATATTCAACATACACTTATGAAAATTCACGTATTGATAGCTTGCTTCAATTAAGTAAATCTAACTCCAATTAGGCAAATACCCGATTATTCATGAAGAGCAATAACTGTCATATCTATTTGTGTTTGAAATTGTTTTGGATTTTGGTGTGCAATTCAACCTTTGTTGAATCAAAGAGCAACATTAAATCATCACTCATGAGAAATTTCAGATTTCTTTTTAGGTTTTCGGAAAATGTTAATATTACGTTATTGTTTTGCCTCATTTTTATTGAATAATTTTAAATAATTTTGTTACAGTGTATATCCTAAGCAGGCAAAATAAGTGCGCTTAATATTCATTTTGAATCATTAATTTTCGCCTCTGAAAACATGATTTCGTTAATGGCTGAAGATAAAAAGTGAGGTTACCTGAAATGTAAATACATGTAGATGAAATATCGGATCAAATATTTGTCATTTTCCCCACAAGCCACCTCCCCCTTTTACCATCATGAGTAAATGGAGGCCAAAGTACTCTTAGTGTATCAATCATAATTATGATTGCTCTTTCTTTCGCCATTATACACATAAAATAAGTAATCCCGGACGTATGGCAAGCCGTTTTAACGTTTAAGCCTAATTTCTTGATATCAAGAATTACCATTGCTTAACCACACAAAACCATTTCTTGATACCATTTCTTGATATCAAGAAATCGAATTCTTAAACTCAAGAAATAGGCTTAAATGTCAAAACGGCTTGCCATACGGACGGCTGTGAGTGTGCATTTTGCTGAAAAGCCTCATGAAAGCGACACCTATACCGGCATAACAAGTGCTACGATATCGAATAGCGGGAAGGCAGGTGAAAAAATAATTTTGCTGATGTCATGAGTGACTGATTAAACTTGCACTGTTTAATGAAAAAAAAGTTTTATTTCACAGTAAATCATTTACTCGAATATCAGGTTACCTGATTGATGCATCTGTATACAGTGCAAAATCTCCGGTGTTGATTTAACACCAGCCCGGAATTATGTCCACCTCAGAGAACACCAGTTTGGAATCGAACCGATACTGTTTTTATACTAATTGGTGTTGTATAAACACCTATCTGGTGATAGACCAAAATGATACTGATGATGTTTAAGGCCCCCTCACCCCTAATAATCGCTTTCAATGGTAACTGATAGTGAATCATATTTAATCTTCGTGTTTGGGTTCGTGCACCTTCTGAACTAACAGCTGCAATTATTCAAATGTGCGCGGAAATTTTGAACATGTTTAAAATTTCCCGACGAATTGAAAAATCGTTGGTCATCTGTTTGAATTCGCATCTCTTATTTAGTTGCGGTAATCGTTAGTTTATCGTACGTGTTTTATTGTCGCGCATAGTCCCTGATGGCGTTTTTGCCAAAGTGGACCGATCTCGAAAGAACCCGTAATAGTGTGGTACGGTATGTCACTGATACAGCTCCCGTAGGACTAGCGTGCCAAAATTGATTTTTTGGTTGTTTTGGCTTCAATAGGGTCCCCTTAGGCCAAAAACGATGGGGTTCAAATTTTCAGACCCCTCCTTCCCTTTGTGGGTGGGTCATTTTTGGCGCCATATTGGCCTGTACAAAGCCCAATAGGATAATCCATTGTTTTCAACCTTATTTCTCACTTTTCTTCACCAATTATATTTTTAAGTTGTCTGAGGTGTATGAGAATGAATATTTGATGATGTTGTGATGTCAATGTTTTTTAAATTTTACCATATGGGGGCGGACTTTACGAAAAATGCCCCAAAATTGTAAAATATTGCCCCCAAAATATTATTTTTCCCTTTTTTGGCACTAAAATTAGGACAAAAGGATTACAAAATGAAATGAATATGTCTTTTTATACAATCCAAAAACAGAGGAATATATCACCTGTAATATATATCATTATTTTTGGTCAATTGATGTAAAAATCATCCCCATTTCAGGATTTTATGCAGTGAAAACCTTACTACAACACTAGAGGGCGCCATAACTTATGATAAGCACTTCCCTAAAAAAATCAAATTCTAGGCACTGTAATTTTATCAATAAATTTGAAAGCTGACACATTTCAAGAGCAATTATTTCCAATGCCGATTCATAGTATGGGCATCTAATTTGTTTGATTCTACCCCCCCCCGGGGGGGGGGGGGAATAGCTGCCTTAGGCTAAAATAAAAAAAATCCTGGATTCTTTTTTTTTTGTTAAATGACCTTTATTTGGTTTCTATTCAAAGATTTTTAAGGCTGAAGAAGTATATCGGGAAAAGTTGCAAGGACCCAGAAATCCAAGATGGCTTCCAAAAATGGAGTTTAAAATGGCTGTTGATACTTTAAATGGACATAGCACATTTTATATACCTGAGATAGATGGAATTGGTGTCTAGACCATGGTTTCAACGATCAAAATTGGGACAAGAATACCGTTTCCTTTTTTTTATTTATTTAACTTTTGGAGGCCATCTTGGACTCAACATACCGGGACAGTCGGTGGTCCGGTGTGTTAAAAAATCCAAGATGGCTTCCAAAAATGGGGTTTGAAATTGCTGTTGCTGCTTGAAAAACCAATACAGTTTGTTCAATATCCGGGAATATGAATGTGTGTGACTACCATGGAAAAGTGAGTCTAATAATACATTAGACATGTTAGAATAAGTTACAAGGAGAGTCGTTGGTCGAGTATGTTAAACAATAGAATATAAAATAGCCACTGTTATTTACAAGTGGACATGTAATATCCATCAAGAATATGGTTTGATGTCTAAACCATGATTTTTAATGTCTGAAAATTAGTTACAACCGTTCGAGTGTTATGGCCTAGTGGATTGGTCTTTTGACTTTGAAAGGGTCATGGGTTCGAATCCCAGCCATGGCATAGTTTCATTCTGCAAGAAATTCATCAACATTGTGCTGCACTCAACCCAGGTGAGGTAAATGGGTACCCGGTAGGAAGAAATTCCCTGAATGCGCGAAGAAATTCCTTGAATGCTAGAGCGCTTAGGCAGCCCATCTAAGGCAGGGGTAATAATAATGGCAAGGCCCGCTGGGAGAACAGTTTTTAGTACTGAAGTGGCTTCCCTAGGTAAATATACCTATATTATTAATATTATCATAACAAGGACAGTCATTGGTATATGCCGTTAAATCCAAGATGGCGTGAAGAAATCTGAGTCTAAAGTGAATGATGTTACTTAAAAATGGACATAGTTCATTTAAAATTCACCAAGGACATATGATTTTGGTGTCCACTCAATGGTTTCATGATTATAGTGATACTTTCGACTAGTTACAAAGATATGCACTTGTCCATTTTGCCTAAAAATCCAAGAAAGTTTTCAAAATGGCATCTAAAATGATTCCTAAACTCATTAATAATGGTCAGAGTTCATACAATATTAATATGTGAGGAATAATTTGGATGTCTACATGGTGGTATAAAGGGTCAGATAATACATTCAACAAATAACAAGGATATTTAGTTTTCCATTTTGTCTAAAATCCATGGTAGATTTTAAAAAATCATCAAATGGGTGCTATTACAAACTCATGAATCAATATGATAACTTATCCCATACATTTAAGTGTATACATTTAATATTTTTCACAGGTTTGAATAATTTCTCCACTTTTGAGTAACAATAGTCATTTTGGAACCCATTTTTTAAAGCCAACTTGGATTTTAAGGCAAAATGGATAACTGCATAGTCATTGTAGCCAGTCCTTAATAAATATTTTTAATTTCAACTCTTGAAATACTAGTGTAGACACCAAAATAATATCCCCAGGTGTATGTTTAATGTTCTATATCCACTTTTAAGTACATGTAATAGCAGTCATTTAAGCAATCTTGGATTTTTGATAAACTTGACATCCGACTGTTCTTTTAACTTGAAACAATACTTGATCCTTTAAACTCTAGTGTAGACACCAAAATCAAATCCAAAATGTGCATTTCTAATGAACTATGTCTACTTTTAAGAACCACAGTCAATTTAGACCCTGCATTTTGGAGGCCATATCGCATTTCTTGACATACCAGACCACTGACAGCCCTTATTTACTTATCCAAATGTCTTATTTGACCCTTGAAACCATTGGTTTAGACACCAAACTGGGGGCCGTTTCATAAAGCTGTTCGTAAGTTAAGAGTGACTTTAAGAACGACTGGTTATCCTTTCTTACGCGGTAAACCATCGCCTATGGTGTATACCATTTACCAAAAGAAAGGATCACCAGTCGTTCTTAAAGTCGTTCTAATCTTACGAACAGCTTTATGAAACACCCACCTGATATCTCCCAGGCCGATATGAAATGAACTATGTCCGCTTTAAGCATCAGCAGCCATTTTAAGATCATTTTTTGGAATTCATCTTTGATTTTTGGACATACCAGACCACTGACTGTCCTTGTAACTTATCCTACTTGACCCAAACCAGTGGTTTAAAATTAAACATCGAAATCACATTTCCATGGACGATATGAAATCAGCTATGTCTGCTTTAAGTTTAGCAGCCATTTCAGAATATTTTTTTGACCCACCAGACCACTCACTGTCCTTGTAACTTTTTCCAATTTACTACTTCACCCTTAAAATCATTGAATCAAAACCAAATTGCGGATTTTTAGCACACGGTAGCCTTTTTTGATGCCATCTTATATTTTCCAGCTAGGGTCATAATTCACTCTATCCTGTGTCAACAAATTATTTTAACTCCTAGACCATGGAGTATGAAACTAATTAGGATTCTAGGGTGGATAATGAGTGAGTCGTATTCATTAATTTTAAGTGAATGGTGGCCATCTTGGATACTATCTTGAAAATAACCACTTTCCCTGATGCAGATTTTGGTAGATTTTTAGTACATTATTCCTGAGATCAATTAGTACTAAAAACTGTTGAAAAACAATGTAAGTTCGGAAGTTCTCTAAACACCACATGTTATTTCAATAATGATTATTTGCATGTGTGCGTGTGTGGGGGGGGGGGGGCTAAAAATATATTTTATGTGTTTCTTTCTGTCTATCAGTAATTGGAAATTAGCCGAGAAGTATATAATTGACAATTCGAATTGAAGTCCTTTAATCGTAAATTGTACTCTAGAACGAGTGGCCGAATGGTGAAAGTTGTATGCCAGTCAGTGGGGGGGGGGGGGGGGGAGTAGGGGATATGGTTGGTAGGATGCTCGTCTAACTTGAAACCTTCAGATAGGCATTCTAACTGTCTAGGGATGATAAAATACCATAAAACAATTCATTTCTTAACCGGGCGCAAAATTACTAATACTCCTGATTTTAGTGGGTCTTGATATAGGTGACCCCCTCAGGCAGTGGGTGAGGGTGGGGAAAATTAGAACCCTATCATTTCCTGATAGATTGGACCCAAGTGAATAATAAAAAAAAAACAATTTTGGCACAAAAATCCTGCAGGAGCTGTGTCATGATATACCGTACCACACTAATATCATCATGATAAGTTATGGCGCCCTCTAGTGTTGTAGTTAGGTTTTCACTGCATAAAATCCTGAAATTGGGGGTGACTTTTACATTAATTTACCAAGAATAATCATATAAATTACATGTGATGTATTCCTCTGTTATTGGACTGTACAACAAGACATATAAACTTTATTTTGTAATCTTTTTGTCCTAATTCTAGTGCCAAAAGGGGGAAAATTATATTTTGGGGGTAATATTTTACAATTTTGGGGCATTTTTCGCAAAATCCGCCCCCCGTATGGTAAAAGTGAAAATATATTGACATCACAACATCATCAAATATTAATTCTTGTACACCTCAGACAACTTAAAAATAAAATTGGCGAGGAAAAGTGAGAAAAAAGGTTGAAAACAATGGATTATCCTATTGGGCTTTGTACAGGCCAATATGGCGCCAAAAAGGACCCCCACAAAGGGAAGGAGGGGTCTGAAAATTTGAACCCCATCGTTTTTGGTCTAAGGGGACCCTATTGAAGCCAAAACAACCAAAAAATCAATTTTGGCACGCTAGTCCTACGGGATGACACATCATACCCCACTATAATGAAGCAACACGATGACACAAACATACAAGAACGCCCGATCTATTCCCTCGTCTTCGTTTCTAATCGCATACCATATCAAACTATTGTTTACCATGTTCACTGTTCGTTCGTCTTACTGGGTTATATCAACCCTGCGCTCGCCTTCGGCCGCAATTTTCTCAAGGAGGTGAACCAAAAAAATCGATATCCTTCGCTTACCGTTCGTTGATAAAAATTTGACAGTAGTTACTGATCGCATTATTTGACGGAAATTTAATTTGAATTCGTTGAATTCGCGTGCATTTCTTTCATTTTTCCCATTCGTCACCCTTCGTCCGCCTTAATTCAGTCAGGAGTGAGGGGGCTTTTAACACTTATCTGGTGTGGACATATATAGTTTCCGGGTTGGTGTTAAATCAATATACCAGAGTTTTTGCAGGGGGGGGGGGTGGTTAGTCCCTGGTTTGATTTTTCTTTCACCCGATTGCTATATAGAATGCATGATGTTTGCATAAGTCCACATGACCAACGGATTTGGAACTTTCCCTTGAGATTAGGCAATGATACATGGACTACCATGACAGATACAGCGTTACATCCCAATTATCGATCTTCACATCGTATACGAGCACACATGATTTGCATGAAATAAACAACTGTATCTGAACGGTGTGAAATAAAGTCAACAAATTTAGAGGCCAAAATCTCAGTTATTACTGTAACAAATGGCGTGAAAGCTAACGAAACGAATAAATTAATAAATTGATAAACCTATAATCAGCCCAATGTTGTAAAAATAAATGACGTCCGGAAATAAAAAAAAATCGAAGTAAGAAAACTCACCTGCATTTTTTTTCTTGACCGCCAAGAAAATGAATGCTGGGGGTACGTGCTCAAAACATCAATCATATATGAGACCGGCCCAGAGATAAATTATCCCATACATGGAATGAATGTGTATTTATTCCTTTTATACACGTGTAGCATTTGCGTGTGAGTTGTGTTCACCAATATAATAGGCCTGTTTTCGGCAAGTCTCATTTAAAAACATGATAAAGTCTCAAGTTTTACCTCATGAAATTGATTTTTTTTTCATATACATCGAGCTCATGGAAATTTAAGTTAATATGGGAAGCTTCAATACATGAAATACCGTCAAAGCGCAAAGCGACGCTATGAGAGACACAATATTTTGACTTTCATTGACCAAGATTTTCGATCGCCCGTAAAAATCCGTTAGAAAAATAATATAAGGATCGTTAATGAGATACAAATCCGGGTCTCGCGCTATACGCCTAACCACAAGGCAGTATATGGTTTTGAACCCATTCACCGAATTGGGAGACTGCCACCTAAACAACTGAGCTATCAGGATTTCTTTATTGAAAGTAGGGCCATTAAAATCTTATCAAAATAATATATATATATATAATTATATATTATGTTTTTTACGAAGTAAGAATGCCCTTCTGTAAAATTGTATTTGATTTGTATTGTTTTATATTACTTTGTATCATGTTTTGAATGGAAATGAAATAAAAGAATTGAAGAATTGAAAAGGAAGGGGGAAAAACAACAACATGTAGGCCTATTTGATAAGTTTTACAGCATATTTTAATGTAGCTTTTAGGATGTTTCATGTGTACAAAGCAAATCCAGGCAACATCAGAACGAAATGTCATTGGGGATGGCGAGACAGGAATTATTTATTTATTTATTTATTTATTTATTCATTTATTAATTAATTCATTTATTTATTTACTTATTTATTTGTTTGTTTATTTATTTAATCATTTTATTTTTTATTAATTCATTTATTGATATATCTATTTATACGTTTAGTAGTATTTTAAGGAGGGGGGGGTACTTTGACGAATTTTTACCAGTCCATGGATAATTTTTCACTCAAACATCCCGTGTATATCAATCTCCAAAAGCGAACTCCTCCTCCCGGAATTCCATGCTTTTCCACAATGACCATTTCCTTTTTAAAGGGATGGTCCAGGCTGTAGATATTCATATCTCAATAAATAAAGTCAAATTAAGCAACATGCTGAAAATTTAATCCAAATCGGAAAATAATTAACGAAGTTATGGAATTTTAAAGATTTGCATTATTACGGTGAAAAAGTTCTAGGCATGGATTGTGAATATTCATTCGGTGGGCTGATGACGTAATATCCCCACTTGTTTATTTTGTATTTTATTACATGAAATTATATTTAGGCCTATTCAAAGTTTTTCTACCAAGAACTAACACAATTGGATTGACGAGTAATAAGATGCATTGGTTATTTATTGCTGCAACATATTTCGTCATAATGGAGACACATCATTTTACACATGTTTAGAGTAATGAAACATTTATGATTTCATGTAATAACCTACGAAAAAGTAAAGTGGGGATGTTACATCATCAGTCCACCTAATGAATAAATTAATGACGATGTGCATATATTGTTTTCACAAAATGTTGATAAACTTTTAAATTCAATTACTTTGTTATTTGTTATCAGATTTTGATGAAATTGTCAGCATTTTGCTCTGCGAATCTTACTCTATTTATTTAGATATAAATATTTTCAGCCCGGACCATCCCTTTACAATCGATAGGGTGGGCTGTACTATTTCTTATCATCGGATCCCGGGTCATTGACCATCTTCACCAAATGGATACTACAAATAAATAGTTGGAAGAGGATACGACTGTTCCGGTCAGAGATAATGAATAATCTGACCAGGGGCCGTTTCATAAAGCTGGTCGTAAGTTAAAGGACAAGTCCACCCCAACCAAAACTTGATTTGAATAAAAAGAGAAAAATTCAACAAGCATAACACTGAAAATTTCATCAAAATCGGATGTAAAATAAGAAAGTAATGGCATTTTAATGTTTCGCTTATTTTCAACAAAATAGTTATATGAACGAGCCAGTTACATCCAAATGAGAGAGTTGATGACATCACTCACTCACTATTTCTTTTGTATTTTATTATATGAAATATGAAATATTTCTATTTTCTCGTCCATGTCATGTGAAATGAAGTTTCATTCCTCCCTGAACACGTGGAATTCCATTATTTTAACATTTTGTGCTTCAGGCAAGGAGGTCCTAATCGTCAAATTCGTAAAAATTGAAATATTGTATAATTCAAACAATAAAAAACAAAAGAAATAGTGAGTGACATCATCGACTCTCTCATTCATGTCATTTGGATTTAACTGGCTCGTTCATATAACTATTTTGTTGAAAAAAAGCGAAACTTTGAAATGTCATAACTTTCTTATTTTACATCCGATTTTGATGAAATTTTCAGCATTGTGCTTGTCTGATTTTTCTCTATTGATTCAAATCAACATTTTTCTGAGGTGGACTTGACCTTTAAGAGCGACTTTAAGAACGACTAGTGATCCTTCTTACGTGATAAGCCATCGCCAATGTATTTACCACAAATTCACCACAAGAAAGGATCACCAATCGTTCTTAAAGTCGCTCTTAACTTACGAACAGCTTTATGAAACACCCACCAGGGGCCGTTTCATAAAGCAATTAGTATAGGTTATGGATGACTTTACACACACACTTTCTTGTGTTTGATAGGGGAATCCAAATCTTACAGTTTTTAATATAATATTGAATTTTTAATTTAAATGCTTGTTGAATAGGAGTGCTCCGGGTTGAAATCGAAATTTTATATCAAATAGCGAAGTTATTGAATTTTTAAGTTTAGCAATATATTTTTAAACGGTTATATGCATAGGCGGCGGAAGCAGGGGGGCGGTGGGTTCCCTAAATTTGAGGTGGGGATGGACCCCCTTAAATTTAGGTGGTTCCCCTTTTTTTTTGCTTGTCAATTTTTTTTTTACCTGTCTCCATCCCTAAATTTCAGTTGAACTCCCCATTTGTTTTTGCCGTCGCCAATGGTTATATGCATATAGTCATGAATATTCATTATGTGGGCTGATGATGCCACATTCCCTCTTTAACTTTTCTTACGTTATTACATGAAACCATAATTGTTTCATTTTTTCATACATTGCGTGAATGATAATTATGTCTCCATTGTAAGAAATAAGATGCAGCAATAAATATTCAATGCACTATATTAGTTGTCAATCCATTTTTTTGATATTGAAGGAAAAATTGAATAAACCTAGTTTAATGTAATAAAATACAAGATTAAGTGGGGATATGACATCATCAGTTTGCTCGCTGAATATTCACGATCGAAGAAAAGACCAGAACTGTTTTTACCGGAAGAAATGCAAATCTTTTTAATGACATAGCTTTGTTATACCTTGTCCGATTTTGATCAATTTTTGTTTAATTGTCTGATTTGGTTTGTTTGATTTGTCAGTGTTTTGTTCAATTGTCTGATTTGCTCAAATTATATTATTTTCATCCTGGAGTACCCCTTTAAAAGAAAATATCGGATTTCATCCGGCCATATAGAACATTATATTTGAAAATTCGTTTTCAGCACCCAATCACGGAGCAACTTTACTCAAGAATACTAAAAAAAAGGGGGTTCCTGGTCAATTGTTAGTTTCTGTTTGCCAACATAATAATATTACGATAAGAACACAATAATTTACAAAAAATCACTCATACCCCCCTCTCTCTTACATTTTTTAAACTCTCACATCCGATTTTAAGAATAATTATGATCAAAGATCTATACTAAAAATGATAACTGATCAGAATAAGGAAACTCAGGGGTCCTAACTCTCCATGATCAAATGTTTTCGTGTAAAGTATTTGAATAACAAATGCTGACTATTTTCCATTTGCACCACACGTAATTAAACTTTGGAATCAACTTTACAATTATATGAATTTATATATTTAATAGTCTTACTAATTTACTGTATAAACACATGGGTTTGGTCTTATCACATTTCACATTTATATACACCATGAATATGTACAACTTTTTGAAATATGATAAGAACTAGAAAAAAAATGCTAAAATCAAATCAAAATAAGAATAACTAAGCCATCATAAAAATATTTAGAATGACTCGTCACTATGATACATGGAAAGGTAGGCCTACTTTTTTTAAATTCATACACTGCAAAACCGCGCTCTTAATTTGACACCACACTCTAAAAAATGAAGTGCTAATTTAGCTCTAAAAAGGCGTGTATAGTGACTGCACTTCGGAGTGCTGATTTGTCTAGTTCAAATTTGAACTAGACAAATCAGCACTCCGAAGTGCAGTCATTATATACACGCTCTTTAAGAGCTAAATTAGCACTTCATTTTTTAGAGAGTAGTCTGGTGTCAGTGTAAAGATGAAGTGCTATATAATCACTTCTCTTAGGAATTCGTATATTATTGTATTGATTGTGTACTTAGGGTGGTGAATTGCTACACTTACAGTGCTACAAACAGTACGGACGTGATGTGCTATACAATAAAGCACCCAAAGTGCTGAAAACAGCACCCGAAGTGCAGTCATTGTATAGAGCTCTGAAAGGTGTTGGTATAATACTTTATTAACCTGATTAATGTGGATAATTGTTGAAACAGCGCCTGTTTTTGAAAAAATAACATTGATTGGTCTTGTGAAAACATTCACATTCTTAACCCAAGTTTGCGCCATTTTCTCCCATTTTAGGCCACAAGGCAACGTACAGTATATTACACAACAATAATTGTCCAAACATTAAATAAGACGCACAAAAGCAAGCCTCAAGCAGAACACGTTATTGCTTTAATAGAAGAGTACTGCAAAGAGTCAATTCAGCCAAGTAGACATAATGATTCCTATACATCTAAAAAAGAGCCTATCCAAATGAACAGTGACATGCCAATATTGCCAATGTGTTGCAAATGCAGGAATGTTATCATCTATATTTCCACCCTTTTTCAAGAATATTCCATTCTATTCCTTCAGGGCAACAGATCATTTTATGAAATGATATTGCATGACTTCCTTTGTATTCTCTCAATGTCGTTTCTTCTTGGTTTCACAAATCGAATTGCAAGTTATCATGCTAAAAGACAAATGTATACATATGTAAATGATTCGCCATCTAACAACACTGATTCTGGGGATTGCAATCACTGAACCCCCTTCCCAAAATGGGGAAGGAATATCACTTCACTTTTGGAAGTATTTGATTTGCGGAAGAATAAGGGCTCTTTGTTTCAGGTGTTGAATGAAATCTCGTCACGAGATGGTTCTAAAATGTCTTGATTATTTTTGGGGAAAATGAGTGGTTCGATATACCTTTGAGGGTCAGATGTAAAATATCAAATACATTTCCTGTCTATTGGTAGTAATTATAATCCCTTTAATTCATTCCATACTTTACAAATGTTTGTGTTTACTGGTAGATCAATACGAGTGTTTGTGGGGACGTCTTTACAGGTGTGAAACCACCAGAAACCTGACATAAGATGGCCCTCTCCCCATTTTTTGTATAACTTTGTGAACCATACGCATTTTCTCCTCATAAGTACTTATCAATGTGCAATGTAAATTGTATATTCTAATTTTTGTCACAGATCGCTATTACAATATTAGCTTTATTCATTTTCAGAATGAATATATTTGATATAAGATTAATTTTAAAATGCCGAGATGGACCTAACAAATGTAATTTGTGTGGACACATGAAGGAACATAGCTTGCTACTAGTACTAACATTAACGTTTGTATCAAACTAATATTTTTGAGTTAACCTGTGCATCGAAATCCCCTTGCTGAATAAAAAGGTTGTCAATTCGAACAATTTACATCATAATAGGTCAAACTCATTTATCCATCTCCACAATATCCTTTAAAACATTCATTATCCGTTTTATTAAATTCAATTAATAACGACTAATTATAAACGGAAGCATCGTAATTTAGCAGCATTATGTTAATGGCATAATGCAGTAATCACTTGTTCGAAGATTCGCCATTCGAAAGAGAAACACACCGAACAATATAACAAAAACAAATGAATAAACATAAAAAAGTGAAATACATTGTTTGGCAAGTACACATCCATATAATAAAAAAATAATGACTTTTCAGAAGTCGTAAATATTCGATTTCAGAAATATTGTGTACCATAAAAAAGGAATGATATCCATTACAAACGAAGTTATCTAAAATGGTATTGGCAACATTATAAAATGCAGTTACTATTTGGTGAATATATTACATGCATGACAAGATTAAATAACGGCAATCCACACTCGCCACGCTCACTCACCGAAGATTGCACGAATAAATATTAAAGCTCCTATATCAATGTTTATGCTTATTACAACAGACAGGTCAAAATTCTCTCAGTCGAAAACTTCCGCTCATTCGCCAAATGCATTAATAAAGGCTCAACAATGATTTAACATCTTCCATGTCTGGTGTAGTATGGGGTCTTGATCAAACATGGAGTTATTTTTCGATTGTTGATCATACGGCCCTTAATTCTGTGGTCTTGGGTGTTCTTGATCGTGGAGGTTTGGCCTCTAATACCTTTTGGCTCATGACCTTTCAAGTTTCTTATAAATCTAAACTAATTTCTTCAAACTGCATGAACTGCGGGTCGGATTTTCTCTTTCTATCTTCGATAACCCCATCTGATACATAGTACATTCCAGTCACTTTGGTCTAACTTTTCATCCTTCGGAAATGTT
This sequence comes from Lytechinus variegatus, assembly GCF_018143015.1. NCBI lineage: Eukaryota > Metazoa > Echinodermata > Echinoidea > Temnopleuroida > Toxopneustidae > Lytechinus > Lytechinus variegatus. The sequence continues at coordinate 23,406,984 of NC_054752.1, read as the reverse complement.
TGAATTTCGTTGTCGTAATCTTTCACTATGGATTTATCCTGCAAACAAATGCTAAAAGTCAACTCGAGATAATTGATCAGATTCTGACGATACCGTTTAATGGTTGATATCCAGCGAACGTATAATTTCTCGACGTGAAATGTGTTTTGAAAATAAGAACGTCAACTGAAAAGTAATACTTCCAAAAGTACATCGAATCGGAAGACAGAGTCGCCATCAACCCGAAGCAGAAATGACGGGGCTTTGGCTCAATGGCTAACATGGCTAAAGAGGGGGGGGGGGGGGGTATAGTAACAAGGGGCGTTATATGAAAAGACTTGTTGGATGTTTAATTTCATCCGACTGTTACAGTCGAATAACTGTGCTTCTCTACCACGGGCTCTACCGATCAAAATCAAGATTTAGGTCTAACAACGAGTAAGACGACTCAGACCACTAATGGCGATAAAACGCTCTCCAGTTGCGCTCGTCCAAATTCGAATCTATATCCCCGGCCTCTTCGATCGTGCGTATACTTGTAGTACATAGAAATGTGCATTTTTTATATTATAAGTTTTTAGTACCGTTCAGAAGAGCGCATTTGACTATCTTGTAGAGTCGGGGACTGACCAAACTTTCTTCTAATTCGGGCGTCGAGGAAAGACGGATAGTCTAGCCAGCATACAACCTCTGTCATTCAGTTTACAGGACTAATCGAGAAAATGTTCCTTTCATGGGTGCATCAAAAACCCTATTCTAAACGGGTGGAAGAATCCAATGGAAATGTTCGGAAGACATTTAATCTTATTGATTCATTTTTGTTCTTGCATAGAAGTACTTTGGTCATTCAGTATTGTCCACTCCGTCATTGTCGACTCCATTTCGACTTTCGAGCATCTTTCGTTGGTCCGATGTAAGCTTCTTTCTTCTTTTGAAGAATCCAACCTGTCAAACAAAATAAAGACGATAATGTTAATGAAAACATCTTTAATTTCTATAAAAACGTTTATCCACTTAAATTTTTCCAAATATTGCATCTCTACCTACACTGACCATATAACCATAATGTCACAATTGTCATCATTATCACCATCGTCGTTATCATCATCATCCTCATCATCATCACCATCATCGGCAGCACCCTCATCATCACCATCATCGTCATCATCAGCATCATCATTATCGTCAATTCGTCATCATCATTGTCATCATCGTCACCACATCATCTTCGTCACTACCATCATCACCATCATTGTAATAACCATTGTGGCCACAACCGAATCTCATCGTCATCATCATTGTTTATCTCCATATTTGAGTTTCATCGTTTTTTCCTTTTTTCCATTCCTGCGTCTAATCAATGTTCTGAATTATGTACCTTCCCTTTTACTAAATAGTCAACGCAAACATGATTTTGTTTAGTCTACCTCTTCATCCTTCTTTGTTCCTCCACCTGTTTCTAATCGTTTTTCCTCTTCTTCGTAGTCTTCCTTCCTCATCTTCGTTTTCCTCGTTTTCCTCGTTGCCCTTTTCTTTTTATTTATTCCCCTCCTCATCAAACATCCTCATACTTCTCCTTTCTTCCTTTCTCACTTCTTCTTCCTCCTATCAGATACCCCTCCCTCAAATCCATTCTCTTCTTCGCCGACCATCCCTGCCAATAATTCTTCATACGAAAAACAAACACATATATAGGACCCACACAAGCACCCAACGCCTTTCTCGATAAAAAAATGACTATCGTTGATTGCTTACCTTCCACAAGATTAATATGAGCAAGATCAGGATGAAACAACCCCCTAATATTGAGGCGAGATATACCCAGAGTGGGACTTTCTGAGGCTCAATCTCTGGTATAATAAATTGAGGTACAATTTTCGTTGAAACCTGAATGATGAGAACATAAAAATGAAGGGAAATGAGGATCTGGACGGAGTTCGATGCATATGCCATAAACATAAGCATGTGACAAGGTGCTTCTATGCCCTTATAAAGTCGTGACTACAATTTTTTCTGAAACGTCTTTTGAAAGCCGTAGAACATTTGCCTCTCTTACTGCCCTCTCTTTTGGCACAGATAAGTTAGATATGCATTATTAACGACCATTCCCTCGGTTTATTTTACGAGAATTAGTTATGACACGGGGCAGAATTATTCCAAATCAAACAGACTTCTCTTGATAGTATTTTCGATCTAATACACACAATATTCTTGGTATTTATTTTAAGAAACCTTAGACAATGCAGTAAAATATTGAACAATGTAATCAGTTGCTGCGGCGAAATTAATTTTTTCGTATCTGTTTATCTATATGTCTGTACGCATGGTTAGAGGAAAAATTACATTTTCGCAAGGTTATTAAAGATGACAGTCCAGCGTACAATTGGTAACTTATGGTCGCCACCGGATACTTTTCGATATACCCATAAAGGGCACAGCTGGGACGTCTGAAGAACCAACTGAAGTTTTGTTTATTAACTCTAAACATACAATAGTTTCACACAAAGTCCTTTTAAAAATATGAAATGAGGCACTCGAGGACTAAATTATACACACGTGTTAATTAATCCTCATTGACTAAAAATAGACCACATGCCCTCACCTTATTCGATGATATTTCTATAGAATCAGTAAACTGTGTTTCGTACGGCACATCCAACACTCTGGCATTAGCTTCGACAAAGACCGTTAACTCCAGAGAATTCTACGGAAAAATAGCAAACAAAACGACAACCATTAGTGATACAGCTTTTCTAGTTTTTCAAAATGAATTCAGCATTTAAATGACTCATTTATATCCATGCATAGTTATAAAGAGAGATCATTATCATTCGGGTTTACAGTATACAAACTCTGTCCTCACAAAGCAAGAAACGTCCTCCTCATCTCCTATGACATGTATGATATATATTTTGTTTTATATATATTCTCCCTCGCTACCACGTTGCAAGAAGGCAAGAACTAGAATTTTTCATAATGGAATTAATTGTGCAATATTTGCAACATTAATTTCACTCGTTTTTTCGTAGTCTGATCGATTTCATCTTGTCAACGGTTTCGAAAAACAAATATGTTATCTTGCTCTATAAAATAAGTAGTCATAATCCTTGCCATTTGAATTGGGTGGATTGTAAAAGCAACATACAAACAGATAATTTAACTCCTATCCATCTGTCCATTTAATATATAAAAAAATAACATGCAGGGACGATTGGATTAGGAGCTAGATAATCTCACAGGGACGACTCATATTGTATTGGTTGGCAATGCAATTATTCTGCTATTCCTATCAATTGTGGTGTACCACATGACAGCCAGCCCGGTCCTCTTCTCTTCATCACCCACAGGCAACCATCGAAGCAAATCGTGTATCAATCATATTACATATCAATTAATACGTTATGCAATATATGTGAGTTTGGAACCGCGACGGCTAATGCCACACCCCGATCCTAATAAAATAATGACAAGGAATACCGATGGATCAAACCATTTGGAGGTAGTACCTGACTGTTTCTGTGTCACATTGTACTTTAATATCCTGGGCCACTCTGAGTGTAACTGTAAGTGGCGTACTAATTTTGTTAACTTGATCATGTCCTGCACAACTTTCTAGTAGTTATTTTCAGATATCGTAATATCTCTATCGCATATTGCAATGTGCTTTATTTATGGCAACCGCAGGAAGGAGATCTCAAAATCATATGCTCCCCCACCAAACACATAAATGATTTGCACGTAGCCCTCTTACCATTGTTAAGGTATTGGTCCACACCCGCGACCGCAATGTCACTACGATATTGTTCCTTGCCGCGTTGCTGCCTGCGCCAAGCGAATCGACGGCACACGTGATGGCGTAGCAGAATCGAGTTTGTGATCCACTGCATTCGATGTCCTGGACCTTCAACGGTGACTCGGTGGTCGACATCGGAATGTCCGTGGTTCCGACCGGAGGAGCTTCAGTGCCTGTTGCTCGTCGTCGTCTCCGTCTGCTGCTGACGACGTCAGGGGTGACGGTACTATTGTCGTCCGACTTTAGGAAATACATAAAAATGTAATATTCGCAGTCACATATATATTATAATTATCCTAATAACAAAAATAAAAAAGAATGATGATGATGAAAAGAATATATTCAAATAATAGGCACAATTATAATAATAATAATGATAATAAAGATTTTATTACTACTACTACTACTACTACTACTACTACTACTACTGCTGCTGCTGCTGCTACAACTAGGCCTACTACTACTCCTGCTGCTACTACTACGAATTAAAAACATGTTCGGCACCTAAAATCAATTCACGAAACGGAATACTCACCGCGAGTTCCTCGGGGTTCAATGGCCCATCTATCGTACATTCGTCCCCTGTGTCCATGGTGGCACTCAGAAGATAAAGAAGATAGTTTTTATTCTGGCGACTGTTGTACCACATTGGCCAAAGGATGGTGATCTCTGTCTGAGCTACTGAACTAGGACCATTGTTGTAGAGCTGGTTTGGTTAAAGAAAACGACAACACATGAATCGCACGTGAAAGTATCGCATCTTGTCCGTCTCCTTTTCACAATAGCTAAATTCTGACAATGTTTTTAAAATGTCAATATTCACGGAACTTTTCATTGCCAAGAGAGTAGTTGACAAGAAGAAAATATAATTGTCGGCATACGTGTATGATATTATCTACACGTCTTTACGCAACCTTGGATTTTTTTAATGTGGGTATGGCTCGCGAAAATCTACAACAAACTCTTTTCCCAGTTACCTGTTGCTACAGATATTGGAACCCAAGCAATGTGGAAGATAGCTGACAATTCCCATTATTGTAGTAAATGAAATATCTGAGAACAAATTGGTTTATGGTCATGTACCTACCAGATATCGTTTTGCGTCTGGTCACGAAATAAATGAATAAAAGATTCCATGTCGAAAGAGTGTACAGTTTTGTTTTCATATCAATTCGGCTCGATATGCCATCAGGATATCTGATGATAAATAGCAATTAGCAGATACATGGAGGTTTTGAACAGTTACTGTTACTTTGAAATCTTCCACTCTCATTAGGGGAGTTTAGGGGGTTTTCGCAGTGGCGACGGGGGCAGATTCTAGGAAAATCTATTGTCAAGAATCCTTCATGACAAGGCAGTCTTTGTCGAAAATGAGTGAATCAAAACAGTAATTTCGACCTGGACTGTTTTGGACTAGACGATATATGTGCATTTTTTCCCTTCAGCTCAGAATATTGGACGATCAGCTCTCCTGGTTCATCAATTCCGACAAAGACCTCTGACGGGCATTTTCAAGAGATTTTCAACGTTGTAGAATCCGTCCCAGTCGCGAGGGCAAAAACTCTCTTTTATCAAATCATGGAGGAATAGGCCTATATTCGAGTCATCTTACCGAAAATACATGGGTGATTTCGGGTCCAACATGCTTCTGCAGTTTGATTGGTCTGGTCAATAGGTACTCTTCTTCATCATATATTATTGTCTCGGGTATTACGTTCCTGTAGATGACAAACCATTAGAGAAGGAAGTGATTATAGCCCACGGGATCGGGAGGGAGTAGGATGGGCAAGGCCCCAACGCGAATGTCATGCACTTACATGCTGTGAATCGTCCCTCATTTCAAGCTTCTTACTTTTATGAGGAAATTGATCACACTTTACGATCTATGTATTTACTCATGCGACCCCCCTTAATGAATAAGTTGACAGTCAACTGAAAGTACACCTTATAGCTGGATCCGATTATTAGTTTTCAATGTTTAAGTCGCTGACAAGGACTATCTAGGATTCTTGAGGTTTTGAAAATCAGTACTGATAGGAAAATTATACCTTAGTGATGGCACATAGGATATGTGATCTGCTTGTCCCTTAGTGAGTTATAAACAAAGGCAACTTATCAAATTAGACTTAACTGTATAACCAACTCCCAAAATCGGAAACGTACTTGTACCGACTTGGGATTATTCTATTCATTAATATGTGATGGTCCAGGCTGGAGATATTTATATATCAATAAAGAGAGTAAAATTCACAATGCAAAATGCTGAAAATTTTATAAAAATTGGATAACAAATAACGAAGTTATTGAATTTTCAAGATTTACAATATTCCGGTGAAACACTTGTAGCCATGTCTTTATGAATATTCATTACGTGGGCTGATGATGTCATATCCCCCACTTGTTCTTTTGTATTTTATTATGTGAAGTTAGATTTATTCAAAAAAATTTCTACCAAGAACTAAACAATTGGATTGACAACTGAACAAGTGCATTAGTTATTTACTACCGCAACTTATTTCATCATAATGGAGACACGACATAATACATGTATGAAAAAGTGTAACATTTATGATTTCATGTAATAACATGAGAAAAAGGAAAGTGGGTATGTGACATCATCAGCCCACCTAATGAATATTCATTGCGATGTGCATATAACTATTTTCACAGAATATTGATAAACTTTTGAATCAAATAACTTCGTTTTTTGTTATCTGATTTTGATGATATTTTCATTATTTTTCTCAGTGAATTGTACTCTATTTATTTAGATAGATCTTTAAAGGAATCTCTTCCCGTCACAAGATGGGCAGTTACGTACCCATGGAATGATAGTTCTGCTTTGATTTCCAACGGTACTGATATGTTGAATTCATTATCAGATGTCATTTGTTCAGACTCTACGCTGTTGGGATGAATAAAAAAATGAAACAAAGAAAATGCTAATGATTATATCAATGACAGAAAAAAACATTGCGTCGAAACTCAAAGCTGTAAAAATGATATATTTCATTGACGATAGTCAGTTGCAAATTAAAATGGACTGTGGAAGAGTCTGGAGCTTGAAAAGAGAAGAATGATAAGACGAGAGCGAGAGAGAGAGATGGATAGATAGAAAAGAACGGAGGGGGGGGGGTCATCGGCCTTCACTTTGAATTCCATACCACTCAAAGTATACTTCTGCATCCGAGACAATCAAACAACGAATTGAAAACAATGGTAAGCGAGAATAAGTCAAAATTCATTTTCTACTTCAATTCCATACCTGCCAACCCTGAATGTAAAGTCTAAGTTATCTCCATTTCCGGGTAGATTCTCACTGCTGAATTGCAACTGTAGAATAACCTGGAGATAAGCAAAAAAAAAAAGGGAAATTATTGACAAGTTCAGCCGTTTTCTAAATCAAAGTTAACCTTATGTATATTTCAAATTGTAGACAAATAAATCCTATATACAGAGATTTTTCATACTTGTAAATGGCTTTTTATCCACTAAACTGTTGAACATATTATATGATTTAATTGGTAGGAATTCCTGCTTATTAATTCATTTAATTATCTTTGATTTTCTGAAGAATCATTGGCTTAAATGTTTGATACATGAAATCATTCACCAAACCTTATTCATTTCTTATGATTCGTTGATTGTTTGGTTGATATTTTGTGTTAAATATTTCGATACCTTTCGGAATTCGGATAATTGGACACAAACAACTGAGGCATATATCGAATGCAGCATGGTTGCATATACAAAACACAATGATGTCGTGGTTGTGCTAAGTCCCTATATATTTTTTTTAAAATGGGAGCTTCATACCGTAGTCCCTGCGGATAATGGATTCCCAACATCACAGCTTATCTCAGATGATTGGACGTTGTTACTACAGGTCAAGATGTTGTCCTATGAAAACAAAATAAATATTGATGAGTAGTATTTCATGTCTTATATGCAAATATTGTAAAGTGTAGTGCCACAAAACAGCTACAGTACTGGGGGGGGGGGGCATTCTCCCCCCTCCGATGAAATTTTGATGACAGCTTTTGGGGGGCTTGTCAGATTTAAAATGCTTCTGTAAAAGCACCTATTTATTCAGGTAATCTATGTTCACCACTGGAACATGTCCATTTAGACATATTAGCATTTTCAAGAAAGTATAGTGGAATTATTTATCCGAAGTTGGTTTTGCACTATTTTTCCCCGAGGGGAGAAGCCCCGAGTCAAATATAGTACTTTTGTCAGTCCAACCCACTATACTCTCGAATGAAACGCCTGATATATTTGTTTTATACCCTACTTTTGATAATTCATGATCAAAATCTATGCGCTGAGCTTGCGAAGTCCGTTTACTTGCCTTGAATTACCTACTTTTCTCCGAGCCACCGCGCTCAGCGGAACGCAGATGAGTGCCTGCGCCGACGCATCGCGGGACTTGCCCGGGAGAAAGAGCTCGCTGGCCGGTGCGCCCGAGAGTTTAGCTAAATATCCAGTTTTCTGAATTAGTGACGTCAGAATATTGGTAAAGCGAAAAATATTTCGAGGTCTGACGTCACGCAACATCATAGTTGAAATATATTCAGTCACATGATGCTATTTGAACCGATCACTATACAGGATTCAATCTATGTAGGATATAGAATTTAATATTTAATTGTCATTCTATCATGGAATTCCTTCATTTATTATTATTTTTTGTAAGGCGAAGGGGGATTTAACTTGCAACTAAATGGGTTATGTGTTAATGTGGTAAAACGGTAGAAACGATATTCTTTCAAATTAAGAACTTACCGTTTGTACACGAGTGAAGCCAGTATATTGTAGTTCAGGTGGGACCTCTACGGTGAGTGTTGAAAGATATGCATCTTCTCCATTGTTTGCTATTGTGACGTCAATCGCCATAGATTCACTTGCTCCGACGATCAAACGATCTGTTCCGCTTTAAGTGTAAACGTGGACACAATGATAAAATGTATGTTATTGAACAAACACACCAAACATGCCAAATGTTTAATGAAATGAGAGAAAGGATATTGGACTAACATGCTATTCATTAAATGCAATAAGTACCGAATCATGTCAATTGAAATTTTATCTTTATTCACTTGTTTAAGGCCGATTCGTAGATAATAGTCCATAAATGTAATGGTAAAGACTTGGGGGAGGGGGCGACATAGGGATAAGTATTATTTTAATTTTCATGTTGTCTTCGTTGTCTGAACCTGTTTTAGTCTCAGTTCAAACATATTGTAAATAGAACCTCGTAATATGTATATGGTATTCCTTTTCACATCAATAATCTTTTTTTCATTAATGAAATTCGTAGGTTGGTGGCTCTTATTTCTAAAATTTATATTCTTTGCTTATCTCATTTTTCTTGCTATATTGCTTTTATGAACCAGTAATATCAAATCTATCGATGTTGAAAAATTTGTTGACAGAATTTCTAAACTATCTCTTCTTGAAAACTGCTCTTGCTCTGATATTTCCGTCTCTGTAGAACACTACAATACAATTCTAAGAACTGTTCTTGATGAACATGCTCCTGTAAAACAGCGACATGTAACAGTTCGCCCCAATACACAGTGGTACTCTCAAGACATTGCCAACAAAAAACTTCAGCGCAGGAAATTTGAGCGCAAATGGCTAAAATCAGGTCTAGAGTCTGATCATAAGAAATATCAGAAACAACGTCAGGTAGTACAGGCGAGTGTTCGTGTTGCCAAAACATCTTATAACTCTATGCTGGTTGAAAAATGCACAAATACGAGACAGCTCTTTAGAGTTGCCAATTCTCTGCTAAACAGAGGTAAACAAAATCCTCTTCCTACTCTTCCAGATCTTCCAGAACGCTTTAATAAATTTTTCGTAGAAAAAGTCCAGAAGGTACGATCAAGTCTCACCAGTGTTGGAGAATTTGATATCCCACTGATTACTAACAAAACCTTGGATACACTTTCTCCTACTACTCCTGATGAAATTGCATCCATTATCATGAATTCACCTTCAAAATCCAGTGAGCTTGATCCTATACCAACACTGCTTCTGAAAAAAAATGCCTCCCTGCAATCTTACCCTCAATTATATCTATTATAAACTCAAGTCTTTATTTAGGGACAGTTCCTGATAGCATGAAGGTTGCAGCAGTGCGCCCTACCATTAAGAAGTTAAATTCAAAGAGTGACTGTCTCCAAAATTATAGACCCATTTCAAACTTATCTTTCCAAGGTCGCTGAACGAGTGGCGCCTTCTCACGTCTTCGTGCATATCTTCTTGAAAATAGTTTAATTGACAACTACCAGTCTGCCTACCGCCCAAACCATAGTGTAGAAACATTACTTACTAATCTTGTAGATAACATCCTATCGGAAATGGACAGAGGTAATATAACTTTTCTCGTGCTGCTTGATATGTCAAGTGCATTTGACACCATTGATCACTCTATACCAGAGATGCCAAGTTCAAAAAAATGTTATGCGTGAGATTTTCATGACTCGGCGTCTCTGCGCGCGCGCGGCAGTACTCGCACTCGTACGTTGCCAAAAGGCGCACGCGCATGAGATATCTGCTTCATCATGCATGATATCGACCCATACTACAAAACCATGCGATGCAGTCATATAATCTAGTGAATAATGCTACTTTTTCTCTATTTTTCTGTCGGGTCCCAATGGGTGAGAAAAATGGGTACCATGCGTGAGATCGTGAGACGGACCCTGAATGCGTGAGTCTCACGCACAATGCGTGAGACTTGGTAGCTCTGCTATACTAATAAAAAGACTACACTCTCTTGGAGTAACAGGCATGGCACTAAAGTGGTTTTCTTCATACATTGATCAAAGAACCCAATATGTGTCTGTCAATAATTCACAATCAGATAGAACTCTCCTTTCGTATGGTGTGCCACAAGGGTCTGTAGGTGGCCCATTAATGTTCTCTGTTTACCTTCAGCCTATCAGTGCAATTACTAAAAAACATAATATTAAGTATCATTGCTATGCTGATGACATTCAGCTATTCATTTCTGTACATCCTTCCCCTGATGCGATTGCCAGTGCTTTGAGAGTCTTAGATGCCTGCATCCATGACATGAAGTGCTGGATGGATTCAAATAGTCTTAAACTTAATGAAAATAAAAGTGAATTCATTGTTTTTGGTTCGAAAAAGTCTATTGTGAAAATTAACCATGATCGCTTGCTTGTACATATTGACGATAAAGTTATTAGACCAGTTTCTAAGGTACGTAACCTAGGTGTGGTATTTGATACCAATATGTCTTTTGTTGAACATGTATCTAGCACATCAAAGTCTGTTAGATATCAATTGCGGAACCTAGGGTTTATTCGAAAATTCTTAAACAAACAAGCATGTGAACAATTAATTCATGCTTTAATCACATCTCGGCTTGATTTTTGTAATTCTCTTTTCTATGGACTCACAAAACAACAACTTAATAGACTGCAATCTCTTCAAAATTCAAGTGCCAGACTCCTCACCTTTACACCGAGAATGGCTCCAATCACACCAGTTTTACATTCTCTACATTGGCTTCCTGTCCACAAACGAGTTCAGTTTAAACTTTTATTATTTGTATATCGAGCCCTCAATGGATTGTCACCGCAATATATCCAGGATTCCCTTAGGCCATACAATCCTATCCGCACTTTACGATCTACAGATTGTAAACTGCTTCAAACTCCCCGTACCTATCATTCCTGGGGAGACCATGCTTTCTCGAATGCAGCAGCCAGGTTATGGAATATGCTTCCTCTCTCACTTCGCTCCATCAAGACATATACTACTTTCAAAGATCACCTTAAGACATACCTATTTCAATTGTAATTGATTTCAAATGTATATTGTATTTTGTTGTATTCCATTTATGATTAAAAGAAAGATAATTCATCCCTTCCCGTTCGCTGGCTGTTCATGTGGGACCCGGTGTCCTCAGATTGCTAGAGCTCCTGTGAGTTATGTACTGACTGGGTTTACCCCTTAAATTGTCAGTGAACGGGGCAGCTAGAGGGCACTGGGTTCCACATGATGATTGGCTGATGGATGGGTTGGGGTGAATGAACCAGATGTGAAATTATTATTATTATTATTCTTACATCGTACTTGTTAATTGTTCTTGTGTAGTATTTATATAAATTTCCATAAAATATAATTTATACATTGTAAAAGAGAACTGTTGCTCGGCTAGCGCCATGAGCGTCTGCTGACGGTGTGTGCGCTTTACAAATATACACTATTATTATTATTATTATTATTACTAAATTTGATGGTACTTTCATTTAATTTTTAAAAAAATAAACGATTTTTTTGTATTTGATAGCAGCTCAAGTTAAGTGTTGATATACTTACGTCGTTGCCCGAACACTTAAATTTGGTACACACGTTTGATTCATGCAATCTCGTTCAATAGGTACCTGTATGGGAATAAAAGAAATAAGAAAGATGGTGACATTGTACTGTGAATTGTCACTTTATCAATTCTCTGTGGAATTTTTGCTTATTTCGGCAGAAAGTTATCCAACATAACTTGCGTCTTGGGTGGAATTTTAGAAATAATTATTATGTTTGCTTGTATAGTGCTTTGAACTTACTTCAGGGGGCCGTTTGATAAAAAAAGTTAAAGCTTTGTCATTATTGCAGCTTCCAGGACTATGAAAGTCATTGCCTATTCAACTCATTAGTAGTTGCCATAATGGCAGAGGTACCATCGTAATCCTTTATAAAATAGGCTCCAGAAGTTTTAAGCTCTCTACAACAATGCATTATTATGATCCAGGCTTTTGATCAACTTACTGAAATCGCATTCGAATCATCACTCGCCAAGTCGCGAATTGGCAGGATTTCACCAGGAGAGGGTGTAGTTTCAGTAAGCCCGAATGCAACAGATGCCGGGATAGGGGACAGTTTATCCACAATTGAAGGCTGTAAGAAAAGTAATTTAAAAAAAAATCAGTTCCGTTTTAATTTTTTCAATTTTTGTTGTTTCGATTACAGTGCATACTTTTGACTCGAAATAATTTCTACGATTCCTGCGGTTTCATATACTACATAAAATCAAGGCAATTAAAAAATGAAGAGTTACAAATGGCGATTCTGACATTTTATACATTCTTTAAGAGGTATGGAATCATATAACGCATCTGTTCTCAATTGTTTCTCCTTTTTCATTTTATGGTCACACCCATTCTTTTTTTTAGTAAATACTCCTACATTGGATGAACTTATCGTGCATCCTTGAATAGGCAACTGGGCAATCGGCGCCTTATAATAATATAATAATAATGGAGTTCGAATAGCACATATCACAGTATGTCATAACGTCCCTATGCTCTTCCAAAGGACTTATTATTTCCCTGGCTTTAGCCCCGCAGCCTTTTACAGCGCGGTGACATTTCAAGGAATAAATTCCTGCCAGGTGCCCATTCACCTCACCTGAGTTGAGTGTATCACAGTGTGGGTGAATTTATCGAAGGAAATTACGCCATGGCTGGGATTCGTCAGAAGTCAGAAGACTAATCCACTGGGCCACAACGCTCCACATAAGTGCTCGTAAATGCTATCAACAGATGCAAAACATGCGTCTTATGAGCAGAGTATGGGTGGATAAGATATATTTTGTGCGCTTCAAAGTTATCACTTCATGTAAAATCCTCGCTTCATACCTTGACGTATGCAGTGAAATTGTTGCAGTATTCTTCGTTGGCTGTCAATGTGACTGTTCGGCTCAAAGTTGATGGGTCACTTCCTCCCAGGTCAAAGTTCGCCCTTCTCGTTGTCTGCCGATTGTAGTCAAGTGATATTGTATAATCGAAATCTTGGAGAGAGAAAAACAACACTGAAACGTAAGCCTCGCCCCTAAGATGACATGTGTCCTGATCATGTTTGAAAAGTGTATGAAATCATTCTACAAAGGGTTCTGTGGCCTTACCAGTTTACCAGGTTGGACCAACAACTATATAAAACTAGAGGTGTTTCACAAAAACGTAAATGTGGGTTAGATATACAGGGTCTAAATTCGCAGTTGCGTGTTTTATAAAGTTCTTTGTTCTGTTGACGGCATAATCGTAAAGAAAACTGTTGAAACAAGATTTAAAGACGAAGAGATATATGTGAATAGTGAAATTAAGATTGGACAATTTAGTACGTTTTAAAATAAAACTGATTATCAATATTGTACAATATATTAAGCACCAAATGAATAACGCAAATATTACGCTTACCAATGTTTGCAGGTGCGTTCGTTCCGGAATATCTAATGCAAACTTTGACATCAAAGCTGTAAAAGCATACAGATATTTAAAAAAAGATAGAAAGAAGGTCAATATATGATTTATAATATAATCTAAAATTGTAACATTATGATGCCAACTAGTATGTGGGAAGAAAAAGGCCTGTGAAATTTGGATTTTTGTCTGCCATCGTTGCCAAAATAAAATAAACTAAAGAAAACGCTTACATTTTGGATTTCTACTTCAGCTGGATAGGGGAAAATGACTTGATTTCCGATTTATTCACTATTTTAGCAAACGAAAAGCCACGCGTATTATGAATTCCATCATCCATTGGTTCTATAATTAAAACATTGCATTAGCACAACTAAAATTCATAAGGATTTGTTCATTATTGGTACCAAATAGAAAGCTATATAAATTGTGAATTTCACCACTATTCTGAAAAGCCGCAAAACTTCTAATAATTTCGACAGCGTTCTGGACAGAAGGAGAATCCGGAAAGATTTTGTTATTTCTATACAGTACCAACATAAATCCGCAAAGATCAATAATTTCGTCGCCCATTGAAACTATACCTAATGCTACTTAACAAGCAACACAGATTATTGCTTTCGTCATCCATTGCTACTCAAAAAACGAAACCAGATTCTTGACTTTGTCACCCATTTCTACTAAAAGCGACACAGATTGAGGATTTTGTCATCCATTGTTACTCATAAAAAGTTCAGATTCCAGATTTCGTCACCCAATGCTACGTGAAGAAGCGAAGCAGATTCCAGATTTCGTCACCCGTTGCTTCTAAATAAGCGAACCAGAATCCGGATTTCGTCACCCATTGCTTCTAAAATGTGCGAACCAGATTCCGAATTTCGTCTCCCATTGCTTCTAAAGATATACGAACCAGATTCCGGATTTCGTCACCCATTGCTTCTAAAATAAGCGAACCAGATTCCGGATTTCGTCACCCATTGCTTCTAAAATAAGCGAACCAGATCCCGGATTTCGTCACCCATTGCTTCTAAAATAAGCGAACCAGATTCCGGATTTCGTCACCCATTGCTTCTAAAGACCAGAATCAGTTCCCGGATTTCGTCACCCGTTGCTTCTAAAATAAGCGAACCAGATTCTAGATTTCGTCACTCATTGCTACTAAAAGGAGCGAACCAGAATGCGGATTTCGTCATCCATTGCTACAAAAAAAAATCCAGATTTCGTCACACATTGCTTCTAAATAAAGCGAACCAGATTCCGGATTTCGTCACCCATTGCTTCTAAAATAAGCGAACCAGATTCTGGATTTCGTCACCCATTGCTTCTAAAAAAGCGAACCAGATTCCAGATTTCTTCACCTATTGATTCTAAAAGAAGCGAACCAGATTCCGAATTTCGTCACCCATTGCTACTAAAAGAAGCGAACCAGATCCCGGATTTCGTCACCCATTGCTTCTAAAAAAAGCCATCCAGATTCCGTATTTCGTCATCCATTGCTACTAAAAGAAGCGAACCAGATTTTGGATTTCGTCAACCATTGCTTCTAAAAGAAGCGACCAAGATTCCAGATTTCGTCACGTATTGCTTCTAAAATAAGCGAACCAGATTCCTGATTTCGTCACCCATTGTTTCTAAAAGAAGCAATCCAGATTCCGGGTTTCGTCACCCATTGCTTCTAAAATAAGCGAACCAGATTCCTGATTTCGTCACCCATTGCTTCTAAAAGAAGCGAACCAGATTCTGGATTTTGTCAACCATTGCTTCTAAAAGAAGCGAACCAGATTCTGGATTTCGTCACCCATTGCTTCTAAAATGTGCGAACCAGATTCCGAATTTCGTCTCCCATTGCTTCTAAAGATATAAGAACCAGATTCCGGATTTCGTCACCCATTGCTTCTAAAATAAGCGAACCAGATTCCGGATTTCGTCACCCATTGCTTCTAAAATAAGCGAACCAGATCCCGGATTTCGTCACCCATTGCTTCTAAAATAAGCGAACCAGATTCCGGATTTCGTCACCCATTGCTTCTAAAAGAAGCGAACCAGTTCCCGGATTTCGTCACCCGTTGCTTCTAAAATAAGCGAACCAGATTCTAGATTTCGTCACTCATTGCTACTAAAAGGAGCGAACCAGAATGCGGATTTCGTCATCCATTGCTACAAAAAAAAAAAACCCAGAATCCAGATTTCGTCACACATTGCTTCTAAATAAAGCGAACCAGATTCCGGATTTCGTCACCCATTGCTTCTAAAATAAGCGAACCAGATTCTGGATTTCGTCACCCATTGCTTCTAAAAAAGCGAACCAGATTCCAGATTTCTTCACCTATTGATTCTAAAAGAAGCGAACCAGATTCCGAATTTCGTCACCCATTGCTACTAAAAGAAGCGAACCAGATCCCGGATTTCGTCACCCATTGCTTCTAAAAAAAGCCATCCAGATTCCGTATTTCGTCATCCATTGCTACTAAAAGAAGCGAACCAGATTTTGGATTTCGTCAACCATTGCTTCTAAAAGAAGCGACCAAGATTCCAGATTTCGTCACCCATTGCTTCTAAAATAAGCGAACCAGATTCCTGATTTCGTCACCCATTGTTTCTAAAAGAAGCAATCCAGATTCCGGGTTTCGTCACCCATTGCTTCTAAAATAAGCGAACCAGATTCCTGATTTCGTCACCCATTGCTTCTAAAAGAAGCGAACCAGATTCTGGATTTTGTCAACCATTGCTTCTAAAAGAAGCGAACCAGATTCTAGATTTCGTCACCCATTGCTTCTAAAAGAAGCGAACCAGTTTCTGGATTTTGTCACCCATTGCTTCTAAAATAAGCAAACCAGATTCCAGATGTTGTCACCCATTGCTTCTAAAAGAAGCGAACCAGATTCTAGATTTCGTCACCCATTGCTTCTAAAAGAAGCGAACCAGTTTCTGGATTTTGTCACCCATTGCTTCTAAAATAAGCAAACCAGATTCCAGATGTTGTCACCCATTGCTTCTAAAAGAAGCAAACCAGATTCCAGGTTTCGTCACCCATTGCTTCTAAAAGAAGCGAACCAGTTTCCAGATTTCGTCATCCAGTGAAGGGATGGTGGGAATGTCAGTTGTGAGAGACAGAGAGAGGGGGGGGGTTAACAGACATGCTTCAATAAGATATGATTATTTACATCCGGAACTGACATACAACTTGATGCTAGAGGACCAATCTGTAAGACGTGACCAGGGCTCGAACCCCGACCCTCGGAATAAATCTGTAACTTCCCCCAAGTAGCTTGGATTACAGGTGCACGCCACCACACCCAGTCTTCGGATATGGATTCAAACCTAGCACGCTTACTTCCTAATAGAGAGGAAAGAATAATCCCCCATAGGCAATCACATCAGATTTGCTGTTAATGTAGGCAGACTTTCATGGCAACATAGGGACAACCCCATTACTTACCTTGTCACTGCTGTTCCGTCGGGCAGGGTGTGGCTTTTAACTTTCAGATCAAGTGATCCTGGGGTCGAGACTAGTGATCCTGTCACGTGAACGATTGGTCTAGATCTGGACGGAATACGAGATAAAATATATCTATGCTCATGACTGAATGAAATGTCTTTTATGTTAGTATTAAGACTCTCATGGACCTAGTGAACCGCTTTTCCGTCTCATCTTTAAAAAAAATCTCCCAAAAATCAAGATATATTTACGAAATGCAAGTTGCCAATAATATGACAATGAAATTACATGTAAGTTTAAAATACATATGGAAATTACTGTAAATGAACGCCAAAGCAGTAGTTTTGCAGAAAAAAATATGCAATTTTATATCTGAATAGGGATTTCACTATTTTTGCCAATACGCCATTAAAACCGATTATCTTTCAAGTTACTACAAAGTTATCCTATTTTTCGTTCTTTGTTGTTTTGTTTGCCCCCCCCCCCCATTCACCTATGCGCCTGGAGCATCTCTTATAAGATTGATATTGCGCCTAATAAATTGCATTTATTATTAACATCATTTATCTTTATATTACTGCATACTGCACTAATATGTTCAGTCCTTGTCGTTGTTTTATTTCAAACATAATGGAACTCGGAATGCAAGTGTTCAGAAGAGAGGGATGTGACAGAAGTTTCTAGCTTATGCTAACAATATACTAAAAATATTCCTTCAGGTGCAAGCCTAACACATATGCCAAACATTGCAGCATAACAATGCCGACTGTATGAGTTAAACCATGCAATGACACATGAAAAGCGAGTAGTTTTCCTCACCGTATTAAAAAAATAACTGTCTATGTGTGGATGCGGATGTGCGTGTGTGTATGAAGGTATGAGAGAGAGAAAAGAAAAATCGTGCTTACCTAACAAGTACTACTGTTGCTGACTTGTAGGCCCCAATAACCAAATCTATGATTTGACGAAAAGGGAAAAGGGTGTTAAGGAACTGAAAATTGAGGTATTCCAAAACACCTTTTATGATTTTAATGTCAATTATTTAGCTCGAAAGTAACACATAGCAACATGATATAAAGAACTAATAACAACACTAGAAAGGAAAGTACACACTTACAGACTATTGAAATATTCTGTCATAGGCCACGTGGTAGCATTACATGTAAAGGAAGATTGTTGATTTCGCTCTATATGTATATAATGTATTCTGATTTTACTTTAATTTTTTTTTACATACATTGAACTGCTATGATGTTGAGTTATTTGTTTAACTGAAGGGCGCCTTTGGAAAGCAGTTTGCATAACTGAACAGGCCTATCCTGCAGTATAAAGTAAATAAAACCAATAAATAAATGATGGGATGGTATTTTAAATTGATTAATATCGACATACCTGGATATCTGTTATTATCCATGTCCATTCCTGCCGATAGCGATGATCCAAAAGATTGCAGACTTAATCCGAAGTCAGACGGTTCAAGGGACTGGAAAGTTAATAACCACATCGCCAGAATTATCGAACAATATATACAAAAACATTCTATAGTATTAAACACGTGAGCATGTTGATAATAGCACCAGTTGTTATCAAAGAGATACAAGAGCAGTGCATATACAATTTATCTTTTCGCAAAAGGGGGAGCTCATGATTATCAATACCCATTCATCATGTTTATAGTGGCCAAAAGAAGTAGGCGTTATATTACTCTTTTGATAATCTGGACAGGGAACGTTCCCTTTTGATTTTGGAGGATTGTATGTCGTTATATTAAGACATGTTTTCTTTGTTCACAGAAAGCATACATCATTATCAACATTTTTCTCTTGTATCTTGTAAACAAAACCCTGATTTTTTTGCAATACCCCCCCTCCCCCGGTTAGTGCCCTGATAAAAAAAAAGTTTACATAAAACTCTCGTAGTTGTTTGGAAACGATACTCAAACTCTAAATTGGTATCATGTGAGGGTAACTTACTTGTGCGAAAATAGTTGAAAGACCAAGGCGACCTTTGCTGTGGTATATGTAGACTATTCCTTCACCCGATTGACCTCCGGTAGGGGCGCTCACAGCTAAATCTGAAAGAAGAACATGCGCATGCTGAATTGCTCAATATCAAAACAGAGTTTAAAGCAGAAATATAAAAACCATATATTGTTTAATGCATTGGTTGTAGTGAAATAACTCAATACACAAACGCAGCAATATACCAACCAGAATGCCGTCTCTTTCTCAAAGGGCAAAGGGAATGATTTCAACTCGTGGCTTGTACTAAAAGATTTAAAACCTACAATTAACAAAATACAATTACAATTTTAATGAAGAAAAAGGAACTGTAATAATTATGACCCCCCCCCCCAAACTGAACATTTCCCGCTTTGCCAACAAACCAGACATTAAAGGGGGAAGGTAATCCCTTCAAACGGTTTATTGTAAAAAATAGCATAATGAAATAATTGTAAAATATTGGCAATGGTTTTGGGAAAATCCATCACGAAATACAAAATATATTTGACTTTTAATAGTTTGATTTGTCACGTCATATGCCAGCAGTAAATCGTATACGGGGGGGGGGGTCATTTTCTCAGGTTTTTATTGAAACTTCAGTATATCAATACACAAATGATTTCACACCCGCTCCTAAAAAGAAAATAAGAAGTAAGTCATAGCATTATTCTATGAATATCGGATGATATTACCATTATATCCATCTTGGTTGACATCGTTGAGGGCAGCCATGCTGTATCCAAATCGAGAACTCACTTTGTAACCCTGGATAGTCGTCCCTTCGGAGAAACCAGCCTGGATAGGGGTATAACGGCAATAGGAGATTTGAGACGAAAAAGACCAGAAAATGACACCAATCCCCTGACATTTGTAATCTTTATTTATATTTCAGTTGTTTCTTTGACTCTTAAGGAACAATTACTCAGCGTAACTTTGGACAAAGTAGTAACGAATTTTTTTAGAATCATCACAAAACCTGATGGAAAAGTGAAAATTCATCCTCCTCCTACTCCTTCTTCCCGACGTAAATCATATATTTCATATACCGAACAATCAGTAAAGTGCACATCAAAATGTGAAATCAAAAGTTGAAGAGTTTCAAGTTATAATGCACAGGCGTAGTGCACGATTCTTCTATTAAAGAAATATTTATATTTTCGCTCTCTTAATTCGCTTTCCTTTCCTATTTTTTGTTAAATGTTAGACCGCATTCAATCCTTTTCCCTCGAATATTAGGTATCCTGTCAAAAGTCCGAGCAGCATCTTTCACGCAGGATTGATTGCCTCACGCAGCTTGTGGCCTTCCATTTCCATTATCCCTCATCATAGACAAACCCTTGGGGAGTATTATGAAAGCTGGTATGAAAAGATGCGCATTGCTTCTTTCTAGCGAAATTCCTGCTAAAAGCAGCGGCGCAGACAAGGTAACTTACATCCAGACTTTTCGCATTTCCTTAGAGGAATCTCTCAACAATGTCCCAATTCTATTTAAAAATGCTGCAAGTCAAATCACATTGGAGAGCTGAGAGACTTTTGTCGAAAGTTGATTGACCGGGACAGCATCAGAATCTCTTGACTCTGGACAACGACATATTTGCAATTGTCAGTGGCGTACCTAGGATTTTCCACGGGGGGGGGGGCAAACACGTCCGCCCAAAAATTTGACAAGCAAAAAAAAGTCTTCAATCATGAATAAAAGATATCGTACAAAAAAAGGGGTCTTCAAGCTCGTCAGGGGGGGGCAATAAAGGTCTTCACGCTCGTCAGGGGGCAAAAAAGATCTTTCAAGCTCGTTGGGGAGGGGGGGGGGCAGGGATACGTCCTTTGCATGGGTTGTGGCTCGTCGGGTGGGGGGGGCAGACTGCTGCCCCCGTAGGTACGATAGTGGCAGTTGTTCTTCCGCGGCAAATCTTCGCACGATCTGCTGTCCCAGCCCACCAACTTTCGACAAAAGCCTCTCAGTTCTCCATTGTGATCTTAATTCCATTTTCAAAGGAATCTATGCGTTTTAGAGAATTACCGTGTCATAAAAGCGAAAAGTCCCTATTCCAACTACAGTGAGAAACGTACGTGATAATATATAAATCAACATGCTTACATTTCCATCGTTGTAGAATATCCTCACTCGGCCGATATCCCATCCATTGGTGGTCTTTTCCTCGTCGATGAAGAACGGCGCACTGACGACGAGGTCCACCAAGCCGTCATCATTGAAATCGGAGACGACCAGGGTATGACCGAAGTAGGCACCGACCTGGCTTCCTGTAATGTTCAAGTAGGCGTTCATTGACGAGTCGAAGATGGATACCTATAAGTAAAAGTTGAAAAACCCGTTATTTTTTGTTAACCTTAAATGTTTTTGTTTTAAATTCTGAAAATTTATCTTATTTCTCTGTTTGGGAGAACACAGTGTCTCAGAGTTTATTCCACAGTTCGCCACACAGTGTGTTCACCGTGTGTTCAGTGTGCCCACATTGTGTTCACTCATTCTATACGAAGAAATTGTGACGATATATTCTTGTTCTCAGTTACATCTCTTTGTGTGGCAAAATATGGTTGACAATGTTTGGATTATTTTCTCTTTTTCTTTTTGACAAATGCTTATTTTTTTACACTGTCAGTTTCCATTACACCTTTTCATTATATAACTTGGCTCTTAACTAAATTTTATCCTTTAAATTATTTTTTCTCTATTAAAAATAGAGTTTGAAAAATAAAAGTTTTCTTGCCATATTACTTTCCACCAAGTTTTTGAGCGCTCTGGTCAATACAAAAATAATTCTATGTTACTAATGAAAATTGAATTGCAACTGTATGGAAATTCATAATTTTGGTCCCAAAAGTGATATTTTATTGATTTTTTAAAGTGTGTGCTCAATACAGCATTGGCATGCCATAGTCCTACCTGTAGATTCTCCACAGGCAGGGTTAGCAGTGAACAAGTGATTGTGTATGTAAATTATGTGAAGAACTGAAATCACCTTAACATTGTTAAATCCGAATGGTGTTTAATGAAGCTCTACGTAAGTTTCGACTGACTTCGATAATATAACGACGGTGTAACCTTTCTTACGCGCTAAACCATCGTCAATGACCATTTTTGTGTATACCATTTATTGTACAAGCAAGGTTCACCAGTCGCTCTTAAATAAAGAGCAGCGTAACGAAACACCCACCTGAGCAATTTAACAATGTGAAACGCATCTTCATATCGTCTGTTTTTTTAACACATTGTGATCACACACAGGGTATAGATGTACATAACATGAAATCATCTTCACACTGTAACATTTGAGCACTTTAACAGTATGAATCATATCCTCACAAGCAGTGGCGTACCTAGGATTCTTCAAAGGGGGGGGGGGGGCAAAATCGTACGCCAAAAATTTGACAAGCAAAAAAAAGGTCTTCAACCACAGATAAAGGATTTCGTATCAGAAAAAAATTGACAACCAAAAAAAAGGTCCTAAACCGGATATAAAGGACATATCACCGCAGAAAAAAAATAACGAGCAAAAAAAGGTCTTTAACTTCTCGTCAAGGGGGGGGGGGCAGGGATAGGTACCTTCAATGGGTTGCGACTCGTCAGGGGAGGCAGTCTGCCCCCTGCCCCCCGTAGGTACGCTAGTGCTCACAAGTCATAGTTCACACTATGTGCAGTGTGGAAGGATGTGAGAGTGTTTTGGAAGTATATGATTCGTTATCTTTATCTTCACACTACGAAAGTATGAAGTTCTAAAAAAGACAGACTGATTTATTTGACAAAATAAAACCAAAATAGTTACCATCCCGAAAGCGCCTCTTGCACGAGGTATTCCAACAGCATACTCGGGTCTAGGATCGCCTTTGAAATCTCCGAAAGCTACTGCATATCCTGATTAGAGAAGATTATGGTAAATCAAATTGATGAGAGGGAGTTGATATTTACAATACACAGTGGAGTAATCTGTCTCTTTTGATTTTACATCCGCAGTCAAGAAGGATCCCATCCCAAATCGCAAAGTCCCTTATTTTCCCTTAATAGCAAAGATGTATAGGGATCAGGGGCTGATCCATGATTTTCCACGGGGTGGGGGCACGTTTGTGTAAGAAAAAAATGAAAAGCAAAAAAAAAAGTTTTCACGAACAAATCAAAGCAATTTTATTCCAGAAAAAAAAAACTGACATGCAGAAATGTAATGTCCTCACTTGTTGCATGGCTTATTTCACAAAAACATTCTTGCGCCTCTCAAATAGTGACTGCACTTTTAAAGCTGATTTTCAGCACTTGAGTTGCTAAAACAATAGAAAGTATAGTCTTCTTTAGAACCAGAAAAGCTGAAAATCAGCATCCCAAAGACAGTCTCTTTACAATATCCTTAAGTGCTGGATGAAAAACTTTACTTCGTAGAATGCACATTGAATTTGTATACGAACCCCCTTGTTCCACGGCAGAACAACGCGACGCAACAAAAAAAGAACAAACCTCGGTAGCTGTCGTCGAAAAACGTAGGTCCTTCATTCGTGCGCCTCTCCCCTTGAAGATCTGTATTTGCCACCCATATTTGTCCTTGATGGAAAGAAGTGGAGAGAATCTTTAAAAAATCTGAATAAGCATGAGATGAATTAGAATGCAAGAATTTTCATGATATAAATCAAAATTCATCCTTATCCCTCCCTCCCCTCTCCATACCCTAGCCCCCCCCCCCTCCTCTCATACACACACCCACACTTCTCTCTTTCGTTTCTTTGCTTTTTTGTTATTTCCTTCATATTCACAAGATTTCAGTTCCTCTATTTTCCTCGAATTGTTTGTTTAATTGACTCTATCACGCGTAGTTAAAAATTGATTCATCGATTAATACACATTGTTAAATCCTCTTGATTCTTTTTTACCCCTCTCCTGTCTCTCCGTCCTCCGTTTCTCTACTAGTCTGCAGGCACAGACCCTGATTGAAACTTTGATCAGCAAGTGTGTCTCCACGCAAAGACTAGCACGTACAAAACTTGTTGAGAGGGCCTTCCGTACACAAGTCATGAGTAGGCTGCACATTCAGACCCTTAACTCGAGTGAAGGGTTTGCACAGCAGACTATTTCTCTACCCCCTGTCTTCCCTAGTCTGCAGGCACAGACCCTTGGCGTCGCAATTCGCATGGTACGCAATACAGAGTCTGGAGTAGTGAGACTAGATTCACTGTGTGCTGTGGCTGGCTCTCTGATTTGACAGACAGAGCTTTTGGATTCTAGTCTTTAATAATAATAATATGCAACATTTATATAGCGCTTAATACAAATGTTTCTAAGCGTTGCATACTATTACCCCCGGCTTTAGCACGGCTACCCTGATCCGGCGCATCGAGCATTCAAGGAATTTCTTCCTACCAGGTACCCATTTACTACACCTGGGTCGAGAGTGGCAAATGAAGATGAACGCCTTGCCAAAGGACGCTAGTGCTGCGGTGGGGTTTGAACCCCGGACCTTGTGGTTTACAGTCCGGAGACTTATCCACTGAGCCACAACACCTCTCTATCTTTACTCTAGCCCCGTTATTGGTTAGAGTGTCAAATACGAGTCTGTACTTGCAGACTATGTCTTCCATTTGCTACCCTCTATTCGTTAACAACGTTAACATACCCCTCTCAGCAACTACTTGCACCGACCATCCCACTTCCCCAATCTCCTTTTGATAATAAAGGTAATCCCGTAAACATGCCACCTGTGTTTCACGCAAACATTTCCACCGAGAATTTTCAACATATTTATCTGCCTGGGAATATCATTAAAAACACAGCAACATTACATTTATCTTGCTTACCTTGCCAAAAGAAACTTCCGGGGGCGCCGATTAATATCTCATCCTGTTCGGGAGGTAATCGAAAAAAACCCACATTCGATTGCATTCATTGAAACATGACATTTTGGCATTGATATTTCTTCAAAGAAAAAAAAGAGGTTGAATCGGGAATACAATGTATATTTTGCTTTGATCAGTGGCATGGTGCCTGGCCAATAAAGTTGTTACAAATATGTATCAAAACAAAGCCAAAAGGTCTCATATTAAGCTCATCATTTTAAACATAAAAACTGTTTAGGCCCTAGCAGAAAATTAATTGCTTTTACTAACAGTTCGGTCCTTTCATTAGGATTTCAGTTTCTTTTAAAATAGGCAATGATTTCCCGGTTCAGGGAGCCCGAATTAAATACACTGAAATGGTGAACATGTCTTCAGACAACCCAGGAAAATGTGATGCGCGAAATCGTTCAATTCAAATGCTGTAACTGCCATGCCCCCCCCCCCCGGCAGCTTCTCTCGCTCTCAAGCATGGCCATACGTAGATTTTTATTTGTTTCCTGGGGGAGGGACAAGACGCATAACATTTTTTCGAAAAAAAACTCAAAAGCGAGAGAGCGAAGCGACCGATCTTGTCATGGGCGCGCTTTGCATTTTTTACAGTAAAATTGAAAAAGGTGTATTAATGCACACTTTTAGTGATTTTTTTGTTTAAAGAAATCACACAGAGGTATTTACCTGCTTTTGATCGACCTATTGATTGTACAGATACCATCAATATTCCCTAGTGGAATGTATGATATCAGGAATTTTAAAATGTCATGCCGAAATTTATTATATTCCCACTACAAGATCATTCCTGGAACCTTTCTCCCCTTTTACATCATATAAGTATTGCCACAATAATTGTAAAGCAAACTTTTGAATTTCAATCTATTCAGTTCGCAACTTGACAATATAGGTAAGAATGCAATAATTCAGACTATGAACCCGTGACGTCACCGTCAATGGAATAGAGGGATCTTACCGAAGAAATATCAGCTGAAATCCCTGCCTCACAATGCGTAATACCGAAAGTACTTTGCTCGGACTCTGAAAAATAATACGAATCGATTATGGAATCATTATGAAAGATAACCTGACTATTGCAAGCCATTTTTACAAGATCTTTTTTTTCCAATTCAGTATTTTATTTGTCATGTTTATTGAATCTTTTAGAAAAAATGTCGACTTTTACAAAAACGCATGTATACATGGCTACATGCGGTATCTTGTCAAGTCGACTTTCAAAGATTATGTCGACCTCACGACAGTAACATTTGATAGAATGTCGACATGATGAGATTGTCGCACGCCATGAATGCAGTCGACACCATACCAACAAGTTCTTGACCAAATACATAATTACAATACACGTCAACAAAACTTTATCCACCGACCTTATGTAAGAACTAATGTTTCCTTGAATTCTTAACCGGTTGCCTGCTGATATTAGGAACTGCACAACTCTTTATCCATGTTATCGGTTTAAAGTAAATTGTAAATGATATCGCTTTGATAATCTGGGTTAAATCTAGTATAGGAAATGTTCTTCTATAAAACTAGTACGAGTTATCATGTAGCTGGTCAGCCTAGTCGTGTGTGGGTGTGTGTGTGTGTGTATGCGTTGCACATTTGTTTTTGCTCATCTCTGTTTTTATCTGTACATATCAGTATTCTATTCTTATTATGAACAGTATATGTTCCTTCAATTTTTACCTCTCATTTATTGTAGGGCCCCACTCACAAGCTTTGCTATTAAGGGGTCCTCGAAAACCTCTCATATATGTTATACATTTATCCTTTTGTATTATCTGTTTATTGATTTTTAGACTTATATGTCTGGGGTTTTTTGTACAAATTAAACTTGAACTTGAACCATGTACTTACGTTGAGTGCTTCTGCATGGCTCATACAGCTCTATATTGGAGAAGTCTGAGGTGGCGATAAAACACCCCCCTATCGGCTCCCGTTTAGATTTGGTACCCCCCTCTGGTTGAATGAACCACGTGTAGAGCGGACGGCATGCCTGTATGGCAACAAACACACAAACGAAAAGTAAGGAAACATGTTTTAGATAAAGATAAACGGCATCAATAATAATAATTAACACTTTGACTTTGACGAACAGAACGACAAAAAAGTATATGTACGACAATTCTAATTTGAATTTGAAATTTGAAGGGTTTCTGTTATTGTTGTTCACATCTAACTCATTGAAGGGATGAAAACGAATTGACATTCCCCACGCGCGGCTGTGAACGGTAAAAAAATCTTGACAAGGTAAACAAAAAGTGTGATTGTCAGGAAGGGGCATGGTCTTCTGCGTTCCTAGCCAATCCGATTTTTGAAAATAATTTTAGAATTTATAAATTGTGAATTTGAAATCAAACGATGGATAGGGTACAGTGTCGGGTAAAGTGTAAAGCTCAGAAATGCAAATGACAAATACTTGTAAAATCCACACCTGTCACCCGTGTTAACAAGGGATCACAAGCACAGTAAGCATATAACACCGTGAACAATTTGATATATTGGTGCTAATGCATTTTGTTTCAAGATTATTTGGTGCAATTCTCAAATTCCAACGTGTATAAATCTTTAAGATAGTTTCCCTTTCAAAACACATCTTGTCTATATCTTAGAGGTATCACTTTACATTCATTTACACATACTTTACATATTATTTTTTTTTACATTTGATACTAAATTAATTTCCAAAAATCAAAATTTGCATATGCATATAATACACTCACCAATATTTTTCCATTTTCACCCGCACTTTTTACACTAGCACCAAACCACTGACCCGATTTGTTGGCAATGCGGTTACCCTCTTCGTTGAATTCATTGCCTGTGTGGAAAATAAATTAATCAATAATAATAGATGAGGAAAACGTTTTATTTACCCATGGAAGCCACTTCAGCAACTTAGGAAACTGGTCTACCATCTGGCCCTGCATAACATAATAGGTTGGTATAACCTTTCTCCAATTTAAATGATGAGCGCCTAGCAAGAAGTCAAACGGTCCTGCTTAAAAAAGTCTTTAGTATGACTCGGCCAGGGATCGAACCCACGACATCCCGTCCACGAGGCAGGCGCTCTACCACTGAGCCACCATGCCAAGTATTTTGTTCATTGAAATTTACTTTAATTTTGGCGTTATAACAAGATAAATAGTGCCATACAATAACATTTGATAATATGATAATTATATATTACATGTATATATATTTTAGGAGTTTTTTAACGAGAACAACTTTTATAATTTCGGCAATCAAACGTCAAGTGTGTTTGATAACACTCCCTTCCTCCTCCATTTTGAGTTCTTCTTCCTTCTTCTTCTTCTTTGTCCTCTCTTCTTCCTCTTCTTTTTCTTTTCTTCTTCTTTTTCTCCATCTTCTACTTCTTTTTCTTTTCCTTCTTCTTCTTCTTCTTTCGTCTTCGTCTGCTTCTTTTTTCGCCATCTTACTCTTCATCATATACTTGCCCTTCAATTTTCACGATTCTTTCCTTCTTCTTTTCCCTTCTTTAAATCCTCAATTTTCTTATCCTTGTTCTTTTCATTTTTTCTTTTTTGCTGATTTTTTTTATACCTCTCCGTCTTCCTCTTCCCCTTTTCTTCTTCCAACCGCTTTTCATCTCCCTTTTTCTTCCTTAACGCCTACACAGCAATCCTTCCGTTATCTTGAGTATTTGATTTGATTCTGTATATTTAGTTTTGTTTTCATTTTTGTGGTCTTACCTAGCGAGTTAAAAGCTGATAGTTCCTCACACTCCCCTGGATTGGTTAATGACATCAGAGGACATCTGAATAGGGCGCCCCCTCGTGTTACATCCAATTCCTCTGTTTGATATCTCGGCGCACCAACAATAACCCTGAAATGAAAAAAAAATAGAATAACATTTTTACATGAAGACAATTTAATAAAACAGATCGTCTAGTTCTGAATCATGTTGTATTAAATAGCAGCTTCAACAGCATAGTGTTGAACTTGCTTTTATTCATTTACTTTCCGCTGTTACGTTCGCATTTTAACTAATCCGAGGGACCGTACCTATATGATTGACGGATTTAGATTTTTACTGGTGGCACATTCCTTCTCATTTCATTGCGTACTTTGTTTGTCTGTAAGCACAGCCTTGAGCAGAAACAGCGCCCCAAGGGGAGCAAGGTCATCCCAATGGTTCTTAAACATGTTAAAAGCAATGAAAATTACAGCATACACAGACAGGAGAAACAAAGAAAGAAAAGAATGAAAGAAAAATACAAGTAGAAAGAAAATACATGTGGAAAGAAAATGACAAGTGAAAAGAAAATGTATCGTACATATACGCGGTGTATTAAACAGCTTGTTAAAAAAGTTTAAACAATATGTGTTAGAGTGAAGGGCTTCAACGTGCTTGAAATTTTAAACAGCGTTTACACAGCGATAGCTATTGTACACAGCACACTTTTAACATGACTCATTAGAGAGGGGTTGTTGTCAACAAGACAGAACACAACAAAATAAACTTGTGGAAAAATAACTTTTAAGTGTGGGTCATATCTGTACTCCATCCTGTTCATTGTACTTTATTTTTTAATTTTCTTCTTTTTATTAAAACTTCATAGGGACATGTTTACCTTTCTGCAATGCGCTATTAAAGAACTGGATATTTTGCCAATATTCTTAAAGAACTCGCAATAAGCTTTATGTTTTTTTGTCGTTTACCCCCCCCCCCCCCCCCCTCCCTTACGAAATACTCGGCGTGGTACAGCCACCCCCGTATGGCTCCAATATTGTTACGATTACTGCATTTAATCGAATATTCATTTTTACATATCGAGATCATCATGATCACCGTTGATCCAGGTGCAACTCTTATTCATGCCGGGTCATATTTGACCCAATCAGAGTCAAATTTGACCAAGGAACTGGGCTTGCTGGGCTAAGTCCCTGACGGGGCCAAAACGACCCGGACTTCCGAGATGAGTGACACGGATTCCGAATCGAGTTAAATGACCCAATGTACTCTAATCAGGGTAACAACTAAAAGGTAGCCCTTGGTCAAATCTGAGAGCAAGAGACAAAAGTAGCGCTCCAAAAAGCTTTCTAGGTTGCATAACTCTTAACTTAAAATAAAAAAAATCGATCATATGTTTAAAGGACAAGTCCGCCCCAACAAAAAGTTGGTTTGAATAAAAAAGAGAAAAATCCGACGAGCATAACACTGAAAATTTCATCAAAATCGGATGTAATATAAGAAAGTTATGACATTTTAAAGTTTTGCTTCATTTCACAAAACAGTTATATGAACGAGCCAGTTACATCCAAATGAGAGAGTCGATGATGTCACTCACTATTTCTATTGTTTTTTCTTGTTTGAAATATGAAATATTTTGATTTTCTCGTCATTGTCACGTGAAATGAAGTTTCATTCCTCCCTGAACGTGGAATTCCATTATTTTAACTTTTTGTGCTTCAGGCAAGGAAGTCCTAATCTTCAAATTCGTAATAATTGGAATATTGTATAATTCAAACAATAAAAAACTAAAGAAATAGTGAGTGAGTGACATCATCGACTCTCTTATTTGAATGTAACTGGCTCGTTCATATAATATTTTTTTTAAAAATAAGAGAAACTTTGAAATTTCATAACTTTCTTATTTTACATCCGATTTTGATGAAATCTTCAGCATTGTGCTTGTCTGATTTTTCTCTATTGATTCAAATCAACATTTTTCTGAGGTGGACTTGACCTTTAAATACTAACATGAGTAGGCCTGATGTTGGAAGTATATCGCGTTACGCAATCTCGGAAACCATTTTTCACCTTTCTCCCTGTTATAACATTGACCAACTCCGTAATAGGTCCATGGTTATACCAATTGCCTACATTTCTTCCGTTTTCAAAAAGGGGCGATCGCCCCTGCTCCTAATAGCGCAGTCCTTCTTTGAGTCATGATTAATCCATTTGTAATCAAACGTGACTAATCAGTGGAAGTTTGTATGTCCATCAGGCATAAAATAACAAACACAATATTCACACAATATCAATTATGGAATGAATAAAATAAATTTAGTTTGCCCTTGACTAAGTTATTTATTTGAGAGCACACACTTAGCAATGAAAAAGTGGTGGACCATTTCCAAATGGTAAACGATAATAACTTATATGATTGATTCCGTGGCCGTTTCTGGATAAAAACCGCGAACATACACACGCAAACATAAAATCAAAGTATTTGACGGACATAAATTCAGCAAGCGTGAAAATGTAAATAATTACAAATGGAAATAGTTTGGTAACGATCATGAACGGTGTCGGGTTAGTACACAGTATAATGCGGAAAGAAGATCGTATGGCCATGAACATGTTGTTACTTGGACATTTTGTAAACAGGGCTATTAATGAATTTTATAAACACATGTTAATACATAAAATCCAATATCTTTTTCTTTATCGATTGATGAACCCGGTTCCAATCTATCGTACTATAATGTTCGATTCCCGGTTCGGTGCATAATGTTCTTCATAGCAGCATATTTCATGTACATGATCTAATCAAGCCTAAAAAAATGGTACATGTGAAATCGCCCCCCACCCATGCCACCCACGAAAATAGCACGTTGCCAGCTTTTCTTCTTTTTCTCAATTTTCTGAAGGTCGAAAATGTCCATCCGTTCTATTTCCATGGTAGACGTTCTTAAAGACGAGAACCCATTACTTAAACAAAGTTAAAATGATACCCCTGTGGGCCCTGTCCCCATCATACGCACGCACACAAAAATATAAAGAATGACAAAAAAATACCCAGATAAACAAATAAAAAAATAATAAAAAATGAAGTAAAAGTTTAAAAAATCTAAGTTAAAAATAAAATTTTGAAAAAAAATAATGAATTGATGAATATGAAAACATTAAATAAGAAAACAGGCTTGCTTGACCTGCTTTTCGTGCGTACGTGTTGAATAAAATATGGCAAAAATAATAACTAATGTTAATCAATAATATTGTTTTAGTTTTCATGTGTCATACTCATACGTAACCACAATTAAAGTCATCAAGTCTAGTTCTAGCGAGGCTAACATTTATTTTATTACTGTTCAGTATGAAGACGTGATATACGAGTAAAGTCACGACAATCACCACATTTAATTTGCTTACCATTACGTGATTGAGCAAGGTTACTTAATTACACAACAAATATAAGGGGGGGGGGTGAACATTTGGCATATTTCGCAAATGAAATAAAAATACAAAGAAAGACAAATCAAATACGAGTAGATACAAAATGAATTGTGTGGCTTTCCACAAAATCTCCTATTAGTAATAGATTCAATGTAGGAAAAGAAAAGATGAAAAAGAAGAAAAAGAAAAACAAACATTTAAAGTGCAAAAAATTACACACGTTGAAGCGAAGGGTAAATATGGCACAAGTAATGGATTGATTCGCCATCAACTGTGAAAATTAATAATCATTAACAAGACATTTTTTTCTAAAGGAAGACATATACTGTGAATTATTTGGGGAATCATATTCCATTGTTTGGGACCTACAATAAACACGATAAACTCAATGATTTAGCTTCGTGACAGGATATGATAGACCACAAATAAAGAATGTGAATTATGGTCATGAACTTGACTTTGAAAAGGGAGTGGGTAACAAACTCTTTTTATACTTATACATAAATATTGCGAGTTCTGGCTTATCAATTCCATATCTTTTAATTTCTTGCTTATTAATATCACATAAATAAATAACAAAAATCTGCTAGGGAGAATGCGAGCAGGCCAAAACAAAATGACCTCTTTTATACACTGATCTCATCCTCGGGATAGATGTCTACATAATATACTACTAATGTAATGCTATATAATTTCCTTTATTACCCTTTATTCGATATTTTTTTAGATCCATGGTCCCCCCAACACACACACCTGTTTGTTTGATTAATAAAACTATGAAGGTTCTACCTCCATGATAAAACATATGAACTAAATTGTTAAGTATTATTGGGGGAAAACACTATTCAGTTTAACTTCTAACACAAATACTCATGTTTTTGTTTGATAATGATCGACGTTTTGTCTTGCTTTGCCTGTGTTATTTTTATTGCGTGCATAGACCCCTACAGCCCCCCTTTAATCGAAGAATACAATTAAAAAGCAAATACACAAAAAGGGATTGCCCTAATACATGTCATATTAGCATCAATAGATGAGTAAAGACTTTCATCTTTTTTTTAAACTGATCACGAGTTACTTCACGGATGATTGATAAATCATCAATATCAATTTCATGTTGATTTTATTATGCCATCCTATCGATGACTGCAAACATCGATAAAAGGTATATTACGTTTCTCTTTATCTTTTTATAAAGGATCCATATCAAGTTTATTGATAATATTCTTGGGTTCCCGCAAAGTTTATAGTACCTTTCGATATAATCTTTATTATCTTCCTCTTCTTAGAATGTAAAGCCGCGTTTGATTTCTTCCTGTCCCTATTATTTCATGTTTAATGCTCATAATAAAAAAAACCGCTCTAACATCAGGTTGTTTTTCTGCATCAAGGGGGGGGGTCAGATACTGTCCTTTTATTGCCGTGTACCATGGTCTGATAACTGTTTTGAAACAAAAAAACTCAGGAAAAACACAACAGTAATTTGCATTTAGAGCCAGTAAGAAACCTGCATTCATATAGATACCGGCGTGTGGGTGAGAGGGGGAGGGGGGGGGGGGCGTGGGGCTGGTGGCCCTAAAAGTAAAGAAAAAAGAAGAAGAATGAATGATTGTCATGCTTTTCCGGATGTTCTGGTTTGAAAAATGTAGTTTAGACAATTAATTTTTCCTTTTAAAAGTTCAAAAGATCATATAATAGTTGATTTTTTTCCTATTTCAAAATTTTCAACTAATTTTTGTGGGGGAGGAGGTTCTAAAAGTCATGTCCTACGACATGACCATAAAAATGGGCGAAAATATAACTGTAACCCCCAATCCCCCACCCCGTCATTAATAAATAAAAATCACGTGATTTCGTGGCTATGAAAAACACCATATTTGGAGTGAACATTAAATCATCACAGGCATGACAGGGAAGGAAGGAGTCTTTTTTTTGTAAAGAAGGAGGAGACAATTAATAGGCCCTATAATATGGGGAGATCGAGATGCTACTCAACCACGGACTTAAAACCTTCGATGATCTTTCTCTTTTCAATTAAGGTTGGTAATTTTAGTTTTGGTAAAATTTTTCAAAACTCTAATTTCCCGACACTCGAGTTGCAAGGTTTCGAGTGTTTAAAGTGAAAATTGATTTAAAAATGTATTGCCAATTACTTCATCAAATGTGCTTAAAAATATCATATTCAGATATTGAATTATACAGAGGCAATCTAATGTGCGACATCAAACATTTATTTATTTGGTAGACTTGTTTTGACGATGATGAAAAATCGAAGTTTTTTTTTCATTCGCAGGGAATGATTTTGCATAAATATTTTATTTGTTTGACAAATCACGTTATTTGTTTAAAGTAAGCTGTTGAATGTTCATGTATGTATACGTAGACAGCACTTTATCTAGTTAAGTCACCGCCTCGCCCTCAACCCCCATTACCAATTAAAAAAAAATAGTTTATGAAATACAATCTTCGCTTTGCACATATATAGTTTGAAATGAATAATAATCATGAAAAACACCATTGGTATTAAATCAGGTGATTTATGCAAACTTCTTTGTACCACATCAGAAAAAAAAACCACATCAGAAGTCTTATAATATTCAAAATTGCATTAAATATTTTTTTCTTCTGGAAACGACCTTGACAACTTTAAATTCCCGTGACCCGGATTTCAAGCACTGTCAACATGGTCAAGTATTGAAACCCGAGTACCACTCATCGCTTTTGAGTGATGACGCTGTCTAACTTTGAAGCAGTCTGCATTGTGAAAGTAATGGATTCCGAGGTTGCCAAAAATATCGCACTTTAAGTTGTGCTTTCGTAGACGTCAAAGGATGACAGATCAGAAAAAAAACACGGATAATAATACTACGAAACTGAAGGTGTCCTTTTTGACAGTTCAATTTTCGTGGTTTAGTATATTCGTTTAAATTACAAATTACAATGTTTGCATTGGTAGCGACACCATAGACGGGCTTTCTTGTAAGACTGACGATTATGATCTGCATTTTTTTATCTTCACATCTAAAACATGTAAAAGGAGAATGTGAAGGTTCCCCATTGGTTTATAGGTGCTTCAGATTATAGGGAGAAGCATGCATCCAACCGTTTGTTGATCGGGTTAAGAGAGCCGCCCGAAACCTCTATCCTGACCCCTTATTTGATATAAATATGGCGGCATCAAGAACAGAAGCATTCGTAAATATTCAGAAAATGTTATCATAAGAACCACATTCATGTAGCAATTTACTCTGAAACAATCGTTTTCACTCCACAAAACATGAAGACTTTCGAATCTGTGTCTGTCTGTGTGTGTGTGTGTGCATCCATCTCTCTCTCTCCCCCTCCCTACTTATCTTTGCCCTCTCTCTCCCTCCCTCTCGCTCCCCTTTCAGTACTTTATTCCTTCTCTCTTCCCTCTATTCTTTACCATGTCTTTGTTTTCTTTTTAGTTTTTAGTATCGTCCCGTATCTCTGTCATCTTTTTACCATTTCTCGCTATCACTCACCATCTTGTTATTATTTCCAATATTCTATTTTAACTTATTGTGTTTACACCTGCGAATGGGTCCCATTTCTCAAATGTTTGATATACTTTCTTAGGGGATCCACGCTCTACAAGCAATGCTTTTTAGTGGATCCCCTCATTTCCATATCAGATTCTGTTAAAACTATTTTACAAATATTTTGTAGCTTGAAATTGATTTGTAATCATTGTTATCACATTTCATTTGTTTTTGTTTATATTTATAATGTATGTTTGATTTGTATTTGCTTGTAATGTTGATAATGGAAATGGAAAATAAAACTTGAACTTGAACTTGAGACGGTCGCTGACTAACGCCAAACACCTTGCGCTGAAAAAAATTATGTTCGGTACACGCGAATCTTTCTTGTCCCCAAGGAATAACATTTTTTTTTTGCCATCCACATGTATTTCCCTACTTTAAATGTATTGGGGCCCGCGATGAATTTGTATACAGAATAGTAGCCCCACTCTCTCTTATCGGGTTGCGTGGTAATGTACTCTTTGTCGAAGACATTCGAAACGGCACTCGATCAAACCGGGGCCAGACATCGTTATAAGCTACATGTAAGTACCAATGTCGCCATCATCTACCACTACCTCCGTCATCAATAATCGTGTCATCTAGAACATCCTCAGGAGAATTAATTCTGTCCCTTAATGCATGCATTCAAATCCTGTCTTGATGCAGTAACAGTGGAAAGATATGTAACCATAGAGCTATTTGAGACCTTTCGTTTTCTGTGACGTGCCATGTGGACGTACGAGATTAAGGAATTTTGGGAGCACTGCGCATGCGCGAAGTAATCTGTGACGAGCCTTCTCGTCCACTGACCAAATCTGTGACTCGTATTTGAGGGTTTTGACGTTCGGTGTCATAGTGTTCGAACGAGCGCTAGTTCGTACATGATGACGTCATCCCAGCTTGGCAAAAATGAATGAAGCCGCATCAACACTCGAGTTTCGTTGATTCAGCAGGGCTGGTAAACTGCAAATTACTGCTTGTTACCAGCTTTTCCATTACATTTAGCGTGTCCTGTTTTCAGACACTACATATATCCGATAGGTAATTGATGTTTTATTGACAAACAACCGTGTTTTTCGGCTTTTTGCGCAAGAGTGCAAATGTTGCACCCACAGTCGCCCACTGGTTCGTAGCGTGATGCTACGCCTGTTTCTCCGGCCAAGCATCGGCCCACGGCCCGCTCGCTATCACGCTGGTATGTGCTGTGGCGTGGTACGGGTACGTCGACTTAAATCGAAACTGTTTTCATCAATGTACGAACGTGATACTGAACGAGCGGTGTCACCACTTCCGGTGAACTAGGAATACGTTGCAGTCGCAGACAATCGAAATCTCACTATTAACTGTTAGCCCCATGATGTAACCAAGGGAACAACAGTAATTCGGTCTTGATGGAAAAAAAATAAAAAAGGAAAAACAATAGATTAAGAAGAAGAAGCCTTGTTTGTGAAATTTTGTGAAATTCAATCGAGATCGTAAGCAGAAGGAGGGGGGGGGGGGGTAATCAGTGAAAAAAAGAAAATGCCATTACATGAAAGTGCAATTTACTACTTAATGTGATTTGTCTCATAAAATCTGTGCAATATTTCAATTGTTTTGATTTTCGTAGACGTTATTAAACAAATTATGACAAATATTATCAATAACCATTTGTTTTCCTTTTCCGCATCATTTTTCTATTGAAATTATTTTGATTTGTTTAGGAACTGTGTTTTTGAAGTTCATAATACATAATTTCGGTTAAATGTTTCATTCATTTACTTTGAATTTTTCGTTTGAAAAGCTTGTTCTTGAATCATTATCGTTAGGTAACCTCTAACGCGTTAGGCGAGGTCACATCACCCGCAAAAAAAAACAGGAAATAAGTGACGAAAAGAAAATAAGTTGAATCATCCGCCATCCTGTTGAATTATCATGTTTATTTAGGTTTTCCGAATTGAATTATGATGTAAAACATTGTGGTATGTTATTACTGGATTGAGGCAAGAGGGGTAGAAGAGCATTTATGATCACGGTTGTCATCATTGTTGTCCCATTTTAGTCCTCGTAATTATTCATGTTTACTATATTATTACCGCTATTATCACTATTCTGAAACTATTTTAGTCATTATTATCATTATTATTATTATTATTATTGTTGTCATTATTATAATCATCATTAGCAACAGCATTATAGTAGTATACATGTAAGTAATATATCAATATAGGAGCAGAAGATCTGTAAAAAAAAAAACCAGGGGGGTCAAAAATATTTGATTTTCCGGAAAGGTTTTCTGACCTAATATAATCCCATATCCTTACCATCATGCTCAACTGTTTGACAAAGATCTATATTAACGTTATCTCATTAACCGTTCCCACCCAGTGACCCCGGATGTGTTTAGCATTGAGGAACTTCCGGTAAGGAAGTTCGACCATGACAGGTAGCATTATTGTATGCACTGATCTAAATGCTAGAACGGTAATTATTTGGTGGTAAATATAAATGGTACGCGTAATCATGGTAATAATTTACAAGAACACAATTGTGAATTCAACAAAATTAAAAGAATCCAATCTAATCATTCGCAAAATCGGGGGGGGGGGGGGGGGGCAAGTTCTTCAGATGATCATCGGTAGAAATGGATGCGTATGATCTTATGGTAGAGCCTGAGAGCGAGTGGGGTGAAAGGTAGATAGGGGAAAGAGAAGGACAGACGCATGGGTGCGTTGATATTTTATTGTTTTAATTATTAAAACTTTATATTAATCATGTTTCTTATGTTAACTTTTACAACCAAATGCAGCATATATGTCAACATGGAATTTGGGAAATTATTATTATCATAAATAAACCATTTGGCTGTCTCTTAATCTATCCATCCTATCATCTTTCTATCGCGCTATCGCATTAATCACGCGGCAATCTGCACGGAATCTCCATTGCAACAGAATTACCGTCTGAATTATTAAACACCAAGCACCTAGATTATTACACTAACACCTCTTCATGACGTGGGTGTATAATATTGCAACAAAATATGCCATGATTTACGAGCTCGGGGAGATGAAATTCAAAGGAACATGAAATGAATAAGAGATTGATTTTTGAGATCCCATGGGATGGGACGAAGGGGAGATGTTTCCGAGCTAGTGAAGGGAAAAGGGGTATCCCGAGTAGGGAATCTCCATGGTATGAGTCATCGAGTGGCTGGAAGCGTCGTCGATGTTGATTACACCTAATGACCCACATCTGATCACTACCGAGGAGCTCTTGTTAGAGACATCTTGAGATTAATGGACGGAAAAGGATGGAACATGTAGAGTGGACGGGAACAGCAAAACGTGCACATGACAACATTTCTGATACATAATCGGGCATAGGCAGAATTATATTCATGGGCTTCTTGGAGAAGAGATGGAGAGAGGGGTGGGGGAGAAAGGCAGGGGCTGATTAATGTGTAGGGGAAATTATAGAGAGGGAGGGGGAGGAGTGACATAATAGATGTTAGGGTATGAAAACACAATTACATTTAATTTAATACATCTAATTTTCCTGTGTTAAGGATCAAGGAGAATATGGCCACTATGCTTTGCCATTTTTATTCAAAACTTTTTTTCTTTAACGACACGATGATAAACCTAAAGGCCCCTCACACCTCACCGAATTGCCTGAAATATGCCTTGCGATGGCTGGCGAAAGGCATTCTTTTTAAAATCGTTTTCAAAGGTATCTGATAGTAAATTATATTTACCCTTCGTGTTTGGGTTCGTACATCTTCTGAACTAACAGCTGCGATTATTCAAATTCGTGCGGAAATCTTGAACATGTTTAAAGTTTCCCGACGAATTGAAAAATCGTTGGTCATCT
This sequence comes from Lytechinus variegatus, assembly GCF_018143015.1. Lineage (NCBI taxonomy): Eukaryota > Metazoa > Echinodermata > Echinoidea > Temnopleuroida > Toxopneustidae > Lytechinus > Lytechinus variegatus. The sequence goes on along the minus strand of NC_054752.1, from coordinate 23,367,150 downwards.
GTTTGAATTCGTATCTCTTATTTAGTCTGTGGTAATCGTTCGTTTATCGTTCGTGTGTTATTGTCGCGCATAGTCCCTCATCGCGCTTTTGCCAAAGTGGACCGATCTCGAAAGAACGTGTAACGAAGCAACGCGATGACACAACAAACAAGATTGCCCGATCTATTCCCTCGTCTTCGTTTCTAATCGCACGCCATATCAAACCATTGCTCACTTTTCGTTCGTCTTATTGGGTCATATCAACCCTTCGTTCGCCTTCGGCCGCAATTTGCTCAAAGAAGTGTACCGAAAAATCGATATCCTTCGCATGTCATATTTATCCTTCGCTTACCGTTCGTTGATAAAATTTGACAATAGTTACTGATCGCATGATTTGAAAGAAATTTTATTTGAATTCGTTGAATTGGTGTGCATTTCGCTCATTTGTCCCATTCGTCACTCTTCGTCCGCCAACATTCGGTTAGGCGTGAGGGGGTTTTAAAGCAAGTGTATATATATATATATATATATATATATATATAGCACGAAATGGGAAAGAATTGAACTAACTTCAGCATGACAATTGCTACCCAGGATTGACTACGTTACGGTAGCACTGCGTTCAATTTCTAATGGTCAAGTCCACCCTAGAAAAAAAAACAATGATTTGAATAAATGGAGAATAATCAAACTAGCATAATTCTGAAAATTTCATCGAAATCGGATCGTGAAATAAGAAACTTATGATATTTCAAAGTTTCGCTTCATTTCACAAAACAGTTATATGCACATCTCTGTCGGTATGCAAATGAGGGAACTGTACTTTATTATATGGAATATGAAATATTTTGATTTTCTCGTCATTGTCATGTGAAATGAAGTTTCATTGCCTCTAAGCAGTTAGGAGAAAGGAAATATAAGGTGAAAAAGAAATAGAAATACTATGAATTTAAAAATATATCAAAAACTTATATTACAAATTACAACTAATAGTTGTTTCACTTGACAATGAGGAGAAAAATATTATTATTCATATAATAAAATCAAAAGAAATGGTGAGTGGATGACGTCATCAGTCTCCTCATTTGCGTAACGACCAGAATGTGCATGTATTCTGATTTGTGAAATTAAGCGAAAATTGAACTTTAAAGTGATTGGTTAACATTCAATTTAATTTGACTTTAAAAAAATCTGAGCTAGAAGGTCACACTTGTCACCTGTGTCTGTGATATGTTACAAAAATGAAGCCCAGAAAAAATTGCGTTCAAAAATAATTATTAAGTGCTTCAAAAATTGAAATATAAAGTGACCGGAAACACCATCTTAATTTCATCCCGTACACTTATGTGTAATATTTAGGTGTCTATAAGACGCCTATTTACAAAATCGGGTTTTGCCTTGTAGTTTTAGCTCTTCATTCTCAATAACGGTTGTTTTCAGGGTTTATTAGTTCTAATACATGCACTTGTACACATGTTTCATCTTAGTTTGAAAATTTTTTAAATCGGCTGCTCACAAAGTTAAACAATACCTTTAATGTCATAACTTTCTTATTTTACATCCGATTTTGATGAAATTTTCAGCGCTATGCTTGTTGGGTTTTTCTACTTTTATTCAAATCATCTTATGGTTTGGATGGACTTGTCCTTTAAGAAAACCTTGAACTTGATTGCCTATATGCACATTAGGAGGAAATATTGAGGATGGGGGCAAAAGCACTGATTCTCTCTGTCACAGATGTAAGTCCAGAACAGTTTAACATAATGTTGTTTTTCATTGTCTATTTAGTCTAGTCTTTATTTATGATACGTTGGCTACTAAACAGCTCAACTCTGTAACTCTCTGTCAAGGAATAGGAAACATCAAACAGCGTCAGGCAATCCAGGATCTAACGACTAAGGATATATTATTTATGAATTGATGACTTCGCCAACAGATGGATGAGGAGGATAGAAGGCCGCTGAAATGGTTTGAGCATGGATATACCGTATAGGTTCATGGTTTGAGAAACATGTGGATAATCTTCATTGTAAAAACACTGTTAAGCCCGTCACTCTAACAACTACTGTTTAAACTTTTTGAATAAATGTTTAGACTTGTTAAACAACTGTTTAAACCTTTTAAACAAGTTGTTTAAAAAGTTTAAACAATTGCAAAACATTTTAAACAACCTGTTGTCAGAGTGTCAGGCTTGAACAACGTACTTTTTTTTACTGTGTTGTTTCGCTGTTATGATTTATCTTCATCCGAAAATAAAAAATCAAATTTTGCCTAACTCGCAATTTATCAACATCATGCGAGAATGGCAAGGGTTAGCACGCAGGGGCGAAGCTAAAACACGGAAGGTTGGAGCTTTCTACTTTTCAGGACCAAAACACCTGTTCTTGGGGATTGTTTGACAGAGTTCAAAAGTTAGGGGGCTTCCCTCGGTGTCACCCATACCTGAATAAGTCACAGATCAAGTGTGTTATAAACCTCAACTTGAACGTGTAAATAATATACAGCTGAAAATTTTTGGATCACGTCACTCAAACCCAACTACATTGTAGGTCCCTGATTTAAGGGAATTATGGTTTCGCTCAATTGTTACTTTCTGCAGAATTAGTTTGTATAATCATCACTTCACATCGTATGTGTATATTCGTTTCCTGTCCCTATTCTGGGATGTTTCCCTTTCTGCTGTTTTTTTTTCATTATTCATTGTAAAATTATTTACATTTAGCAATTTCACAGTGCCAGAATTGTTGGCATGTTTATTTTTGTTTTATGAAACGATATATCGAAAATGTATTGCAATAATAATTGTAACAATGGTAACAATAGCAGGGCCCACTGTGAGAAGAGTTTTCGGAACTAAAGTTATACCCTGGGTAAATATACCCTTATTATTATTAGAATTATTATCATCATTATTATTATTATTATTGCATATTATACTCCCTTTACATGTGCCTAATTAAATGTCGCCGTGCTTTGATATTTTTCTTTTACTTTACTTCAGTCGGTAAAGCCTCCCCCCCCCCTCCAGCTAAGTATAAAATCCACACACAATAATTTGTTTCGGGTGATCAAATAGTAAAACTAAACTCCAATGGCGGATGTAATTGGAAGGCAACCAGGATCAATGATTCTAGAAATGACCAAAGTTAAGCCAGAATGGAGAGGTGTTCGAAACGGGGCTCTTGATTATATACCGCTAAATTGCAAAGGGTGAACGAAATCATGAAATCGTGTTTTTCTCATGAATGATTGTATATGGTTCATTTCCCATCCCATTCCCAACCTTTCACAAACGTCATCTTTCAATGTCTTTCCGTTGCATTGATTTGGGACACTTTTGAGAATCGATCCAGTATCTGGAAAAGGGGATGCATCACAGATTTTAATCATGAAATTGAGATGGTCGGCAATATTTTGGCAAGTTCGTACGTTCCAAGGATAAGATAGATGTCGAATTGCCCTCCTTGACATTCATTTGGCGCATTAATAGCAATTGAGCCAATTTAGTTATTACGCCCCTCTCATTTCTAGTCCTGTATTTCATTGTGACCCCCTCACCCATTATCTCTTTACTCCTCTCTCTCTTTCCTTCTCTCTCTCTCTCTCTTTGTTTCTATCCCTCCCATCTGCTTCTCTCCTACCAACAGAATTTCGTCCCTGAATTAATGACTGCGTTCCAGTCAAGCCCAGTCGCACCTAAAACCCGATTCCAAATGGGATCTTTTTCGTGACAAATGAAATCACACAACAAGTCTCTGATCGGCTGCTGATATGTCGGGTTGATGTGACTGGCACCAATGATGCGGGTCCCAGATGATCATATTGGAAACGCATAAATTTTCAATATGATTCACCTTCTTTGTCTGGGTGATACTCAGAACTTCCTTTGCTTGTCGAAGACGATAACGCTCAAACTGCCATCTGTCTTATCGATAATCATCATTAGAATGGGAATAGAGGTCTCGCAGTCATCAAAACAAGCAAGGATCCGACAACCCCTGGATCCGTAATTATGCCGAATGTACGTGCTTGAAACCTGTAGGATGTAATTGTCATGTTCTCGTATAGAGTAATGGTGCGACCAGAATGCAGCCAATATGGAGAGTAGCATGCACTTGGTGTTGCTTTATTCGTTTCCCTGGCGTATTGATGGGGACCTAGGGACCACGCCTCAAAAAAAATAATGAAAACAAATAAAGAAATACCCCAAAAATCAACCAAAGAAGGAAAGAAAAAGGAGAAAAGGGGAATGGTAAAATGTGATATTATTTTCTCAATACATTTTCAAAAATCTATGACCGAATTAGCATTTCGTATAAAAACCTTGAAGGTATTTGCTCGCTCGCGACTTTTTTTATTCGAAATAATGCCCCATACACTGTGCTTTGCCTCATCCAATTTTTTGCTCATTACCCCTCTGTTTTGTGTGTGAAATCTAGCCATGAAATTACATTTTCAACAAATTCATTACGAAAAACATCATAGTCTTATGATTTGACTTGGGCCGTTTAAGATCACTAATGAGAATTGTCTTGATCCATAATCTGTTTTATTTGTTTGTTTGTTTGTTTTGGATGCCTACGTGAATGGCAGTATGTAGGGCCTATTCAATCCAATGGCATATACGGGTGATCAGGCTTTGACTGGATTATTGAAGATGATTTGAAAATAATACAAGGGAAAAGGTTGATTACCAGATGATGATGTAGTAACGTTGGATTATCAATAAATACGATGGATATACATGTATGTGTATAATTTTAACGTTGTCAAACATATTCCACGGTTAATTAATATTTGCTCGTAAACCTTTCTCATAGTACGGTTGGTTTATTTTTATTTGGTCTAATGCCAATTCGTCCAATGGCCAACTCGTCAACTATCATTTGGTCTACCATCAGTTCATACTCAGTATCCGCATGATCCAATTGCCATTTCGTCCACTCACCATTTCGTCTAATAACCAGTTGGTCCAACAGCCATTTATTCCATATACCATTTGGTCTAATCACACTAAGTGTTAATTGGGCAAAATGAATGAAAACAAAACTGATATTAGACCAACTACTGTTATGAGACGAAATGGTCATAGACGAGCTGGCGATTAGACGAAGTGATGATTGGACCAAATGGTTATTGGAACAAATAATTGTTAGACGAAATGTTGATGGACAGAATGGCATTAGACTAAATGAAGGTAGACCATGTGGTGAGTGGACGAGCTGGCAGTAAACGAATTGGCAATTTACCATTACGATTTGGTATGCATGTAGACTAAGTTTAGCTCTGCTCCAAGAATAGTCTGTACTGTTGTACTTATGTGTGTGAAGAGATGATTCTTTGGGCAAAATAATTCATCTTGTTTAGTCAGCCTATCTATTGCGTTACAAATGCTAAACTATATTCAAATGCTTCCATGATCATACTCATTTATGAATTCAAAACAAAAATGAGTTAGAATGCAGAACGGATATTTAAAGCATTCAGACAATACACATTCATGTTGCTGTGTCAGCTTGGGTGCTCAGTGACAAAAAAAAGAAGACATGGTTGACAATTAACAATCCTGAGGCAAATACACCAAACGTATCCTTTATCAATCATCACAATGTCAACGGGCCGTATTCTTCATGCACTGTAAAAGCTGTGGTGTTAAAACTGACACCAGTTGGTGTTAATACGGGACCACACCCTGAAGCCAATTTCGAGGAATTACCAAAACTATCCACCCTCTTTAACATTATACCCTATAGATTGAAAATAATGCCAAATAGAGTAAATGCCATAACCAAAGGTGTTGTAATAGCACCTATAGGTGTTAAACTAACATTGTCATTTTACCACCGGTGTAAAATATCTGGTGTGGTCCTCTACGTACACCGATTAACGCCACAGTTTTTGCAGTGTGCAATAGCTCAGCAGCTCCGAGATACTGTATTCCTACGGGTCGAGAAAATGGTTAGAGGGCTTAGCTTATATAGCATATTGTGCTATAAAATGCTCTAAAATTGTGATATTGCAGTATTAACATCAGGAGTTGAAAATCAATGTAAAAAAGCAACATCAGACTAGAAAAAAAAACTGTGTTAAAACTACCCTAGATATTGCTGTGAGAGGACCAAGCAGAGTATATTAAACCAGTGTTAAACCTACAATAGTTTTTCGAAATTTTGTGGTAATAGTTCAAAGTCGATCCAATGGTGTATTCTGTTTGAGTTTTCGATGCTATATTGAAACACACGAGGGTCTTGCTGTTGTTGTTTAGCATCGTACTTTTTTTTACAGTGCACGACTGCAATTGGTGCAGTTATTATAGGCCTACAACATTTGGAAAGAAGCAATAGGAGTTGCCAGACCCCCCGTCCCCCCATCAGGCTCATAGAATATATCGTATCACATATAAATGACATCATTATTCAGACATTCATATATTGATATTGGTATCACAAATTTTAATCCTATATTGTACTGGTTCTTCATCATCATATTTCATGTAATTTAATGATACCACGTAAACATTCATATCGCTCAAGAATATCATTAGTCGTAGTATATCATTATTTGCTATCTTCTACTGCAAAGTACAAAGCGGGGTACACTGTGAAGAATACAGTGAACATTGAATTACATTTGGCTAACTATGCATGCGTTTCACTGTATAGCACCACTACGTAGGCCTATATGACAAGTGAAATTCAGAGATATTATTAGTATGTTTTTGCTTCAACAGTTGAAACCGGGTTATTTATAAGATCGGTTCTACTGTGCAAATACTCCTCGTGTGGCTTTGAACAAAGGTATACTGGGCCAAACCTAGTAAATAAAAATGACAATGGAATTGTGTTTGAAGTATTGTGTTTATAATATGTCGCAAAAGCATTCAGCCATAATTCAAATGAAACAGAACAGTATGCCACTATACCGTCCTTGTATCAACCATTGGTCTTAGTCTCGGCCTACGCCTACTGTTCTGACCTAAAATACTTACCCCTTTTGGGCAGATCAAGTTGTGTTTCTTTCTTTTTGGTGACCCTTTTATATTAGCTTGTCGATTTGTTTTAAGGGAATAAAACTACTTGCTATGAGTAGTAATGAGCGGGGTTTTTTTTGCTGTTTTTGTTGCTGTTTTGTTTTAATTGTTTGTGTTCATTCCCAAATGGTAATTTTTTGCCTACTAACGCACACAAACAATGAGTGATGCCCCACTAGGAATTGTGAATAATGTTGTTACGCAATTAAGGATATATATATATATTTATTTTTTCAATTCCCTGTTTTAACGAAAGTATAATTCATGTTCATTTTTTCCGATGTCATACTGATGAAAGCCAGTGATTTACAATCATTTTGTCAATGCACTCGATATAGAAAAAAAAAATATATATTTTATAAATAATTAACAGTAATTATACTTGTTTGAATTTTTTATATCGCATTTGAAATTTACAATACCAGATTATCAGACGTCTTTAAGCGTTCTACAGTATTGCAGCATATTATGATACACTCTAAAAACAGTTTGCCCAATTTTGAGTAAAATTTGAACATGTATGCTTGCTGGGTAAAATGATAAATACTTTGTAAGTTTTAATTACGCAATGTGCATATACCCAATATGAGGGAAAAATAAGCAGCAAACGTGCTTGTTCCCTATTCTACCCAATATTAGGTAATTTTTAACTTAAGGATATATCCTGGCTTGCATTAACAGATCAGCTGTTACGCGCAAAGCGTATCATGGAATAAATTCATGCTACATGTAGGTTCCCATTTACCTCACCTGGGTTAAGTGCAACACAATACGGATAAATTTCTTGCTAAAGGAAATTGAGTCCCGGATTTGAACCAACAACCTTCTCATTAAGAGACGAAAGTCAGAACCACTAATTCATGTCGCCTGCATTTCAATTTGAGGAAATTTCAATATTGGCACGTCAGTTAATTCATTGCAGGTCCATGGTTATTCTTAGTTATAATGTAGTTTAGTGTTTAGTTTAGATCTGTTTTATTTCAATTCTTTCTTATAAAATACCGCTGATCAGTAACAGCAACTTACCTTTAATTCACACGGACGTACGTCCTTCATGAAGTTTTGAAGAGCATTTTCCAGAAATTGGTTAACACCATTTGTAGATTTATGGTTTTACAAGTCTTTAAGCATGTTTAATAATAGTACTAACGGAGATCACAACGATTTGGCAGGGGGAGGAGTGGAAAATAAACAATCATGATAAATGCGTTTTGAAGTGACGTTGACTTATTTTGGGCTCTATCTTCTAGGCGTTGTCTTTTAGATTCATAATTATCTAAAAAGCCATTGATTTATATCAATCTTTCTAATTGTCCACTCAATCATTTATTCTGTTATTTTTGATGTATCCATTCATTTAATAATCAGTTACTGCATGTTTCAATAGGCCTACTGACTAAACGATGTTATATCATTATACGATAGTATCTTTATTCATTATTTTACTTCATTTCCTCATCTGTCTTCTGACTTTCTTTTCAACATAATTCTTTTCATTTTGATTTATTTAATTCATTTAATTGTTATTTTATGTCATCATCTCAATTAAGAGACGGTGTTATTATTACACTGGGTTGTATCATGTTTAGCCTGCCGGGGTGTGGTAGCAATTAAATAAAATTCGAAGGGAAACATTATATCACGCCACCGAAAGTGCTATTATGAGTGGTTGGAGTTGTGGTTATCGCCCTTTCTCCATATTATGAGAGCGTGGCAATATATGAATATAGGCCTACATATAATCTACAATAGATATTATTAAGGGGGAATTTGTAGACATACGCCATGTACATAAACACGACTGAGGGGGGGGGGGCTTACAGGGGCATAATTTGTCAATTTACCGACTGGGACATTATGGCACATCGGTTAATATTAAAAAAAAAAAAAAAAAAAAAACATTGCGAGCGAGCGATAATTTTGACCTTAAGTTGTTTAACAGTGAAATCTATTACACATTCCACAAATTTGTGTTTGCCTTTCCATCCCTTTTTCTTATTTTTATTGTATCTTGTATCCATGGTGGTTCTCGTGCATAGGCGGCTGAAGCGGGGGGCCCCTAAATTTGAGGTGGGGGACGGCCCCCTAAATTGTTTCTTGATAACCTTTTTTTTTGCTTGTCAATTTTGTTTCCTGCGCCCCCCTTAATTCTGGTGTCAATCCCAAAATTCCGGGTGGACCCCCCCCGAAATTTTTTGGCTTCTGCCGCCAATGTTCTCGTGTCCCCAAGCTCATCCCATTTGATGGTGCTGGTAGATGAAAGAGGAAGTCATCAAGGTGATACTGCATGTGTGGAGTGTGTTGAGTCTATTAATAACCCGGCTAGACCTATGCATGTCTATTACATTGACTCTTCATGGATTTAAAGTATGTGGGATCGATCATTAACTAACATGTATGCTCGGCCTGACATAACTTGTGCATGTTACATGCATGGTGGTACCATGGAGCTAATAGCTCTATGGTGGTACATAGGGACAACATGGTATGAAGATGTTTCATCTAACGCTACACTGTAAAAACTGTGGTGTTAAAACTGACACCAATTGGTGTTAATAGAGGACCACACCCTGAGGTGTTAAAATAACACCCTATAGAGATTGAACATAACACAAAAGAGTGTAAATGTAACAACCATAGGTGTTGTTATAACACCTATAGGTGTAAAACTAACACCACCAATTTAACACCGGTGTAAAATAGCTGGTGTGGTCCTCTATGTACACCGGTTAACACCAAAATTTTTGTTGTGAAGGACTGGAATGCTAAATAACTGCATGTACCTTAAATGACAAGGCCACCCCAAAAAAAGTTGATTTGAATAAGAAGAGAAAAATCCAACAAGCATAGCTTTGACAATTTCATAAAAATCGGATGTAAAATAAAAAAGTTATGACTTTTTAACACTTTGCTTAATTTCACAAAACAGTTATATGCACATCCTGGTGGGTATGCAAATGAAGAGACTCAGATGACGTCATCCACTCACTTTTTCCTTTTGTTATATGAAATATGATATTTTCTATTTTTCTCCTCATTGTCAAGTGAAACAACGATTACCCCCCCCCCCTCCTTAACATGTGGAATTAGCATTGTTTAATACTATATTATTCATTCAAGTTGGTCCTTGTTGTCAAATCTATAAAAAATAAAATATTGTATAATTCAAACAATAAAAACTAAATAAATAGTGAGTGAGAGACATCATCGACTGTGTCATTTGAGTTGTGCATATCAGTGTTTGTGAAAAATAAGCAAAAGTTTAAAATGTCATAACTTTCTTATTTTACATCTGATTTTGATGAAATTTTCAGTGTTTTGCTACTTCGAATTTTCTATATTTTTCTGTGATGGATTTGACCTTTAAGATTGAAGAACAGTGGCCAAAATTCAATGGGAAACCCCGAGGTTATTCTACACATTATGGTTATCGTTTATATTAATTGAGTACTCCCACCCCCCCCCCCCCCACCCTCCTCTCTAGAAATAATGAAAGAAAAAGAAAGAATTTCCACCCACTGGTCATGAATAAGAGTTTAGTCTAAACCTATAACTAAATGGAGGTGCCTACCAGCTTATTTCCACGCGCCAACGAGCTTTTCTAAACGTTCATTCATCAAGTTCTGCTCTAATAATACTTTATTACCTCTCAGTATACCCGCATAGTTGCTACAAAGACGAATTATAGAAACACATCTTTCACTTTATCCATTTCTTCAGTTATTTCGGAGATGTTGCATTTTTCGTTTTCAGGATGCTTTATACCCTATATGGATTTTAGTTTATTTCTTAAATAAGAGAGCTTTTAGTTGTAGCCTTCTCAGTGTTTGTAAATCGGTCCGTTTTGCTCAAGTTTTTCAAACAATACAACTACCGTAAATCATCAATTCATAATAATTACCATTCTCATTGTTTATTTATTGTTTATTATTATTATTATCATTATTGTTATAGGGGGGGGTTAATGGGGTGTAGATTACCGACTTGACAGTATTCCAATGTTTGATATTCGGGGAATTCCTCTCTGAGAGGGTATCCTGTGACTGGCCTAAGGAGCCTCGCAGTACACCTTCCATCCTACGTCATTATGACACCCTGAACAGCAGTTCAGCTCGCCAACATTATTATCCAATTTGTATTTTTAAGAGCATGAAGAGCGCACCACCATCCCTCCATGTTCGTCAGAGCTCCCATCTTGATTTCCATGAGGGATTTCCCTACAAATATATCGTTATTATTATCATATTTTTAATATCACTATTATTATTATTACCATTATTGTTTTAGTTGTTGCTATCATTCCTATTATCATCATTATTATTGTTCGGGGAGGGGGTGTAGATTATCGTCTTAACAGTATTCCAATGTTTGATATTTGGGGCATTCCTCTCTGAGAGGGAACCTGTAACTGGCCTGAGGAACGCGCAAACACTTTACATCCTTAGCCAATATGACACCCTGAACTGCAGTTCAGCTCGCCAGCATTATTACCCAATAAGTATAGCATGAAGAGCTTACCATGCCTCCATCCATGATCGTCAGAGCTCCCATCTTGATTTCCACGAGGGATTGCCCTACAAATTTACCTCCAGCCAAGCAGCCACCTCAATTTTGACCCCTCCTCCACCCCCCCCCCTTCCCCACAACACCCAACCGGATACACATGGCCTCCCGCCGATCGCCCCTGTGACCCCATTCCCTCCGAATATGACACCCTTCGTATTATTGTAAAGTCCCAATCTGCAGATCTGGAGAAGGGGAATCCCCTTAAATAGAGACGTATAACGTTTTGGGGCTTGGTTCTGACCGGGATTTTTTTTCTTAATCTAATGAGGTGAATTCGAATCTCACTGCGGCTCTCACAACCTTCGGCAAGAGGCAAGAGGTAGTCTACACTCTGCCACTCTCCACCCAGGGTGTAAACTTATACCAAGTAGGATGCGAACGCCAATGTTGTAGTCAAAGCAATGGAGTGACTTCGTAGCCGAGGCCAAATTAAGCCGTCCGACTGACTTATAATTTTGCTATTCAAGGCCCTCCAGCCCCTATTTTCCAATATGATTTTCACGTTTGTGTGAAGAAGCCAAGTCTTGCAATTTAAATTTAACTCAGAAATAATTTCAAAACGAATAATATACAATCAGTAAACAGATAACAGCAATAAAAATGAATATCCATTAAATTCGACGTATTATAACGCATAATAGTCGATTAAGTAAAGAAATAGATTCATCTTCCTTTATTCTGAAAATTTTGAATTTTTACTTGCCACATATTAATAACATTAGATTGCCTTTCACATATACAACAGAAACATAGAACAAAAAAAAAAGGAAAACATGGAAAAGGAAAGAACAATGGAGAAGGAACGACGGAAGAACTAAATTAACAGGTCAGGTGAATGAAACAAAATGAATGGCAAGAAAAGAATGACAGAAAGTAAGGAATTTAGAAGTATATACAAAGAAACACGAAAATGACTAAAGACGTTAAGGAAAAGGATCCCAAGGGGATAAGTGCGATAAAGGGGAGAATTTGAAATTGATTTATCTGCTGGTAACATTCAATACCGCATGACCATCTCAATCACGGAATTAAAAACCGTTTGTCTTCTCGTATTCTTACTTTTAAAATTTTCATTTTTTTTTAATCGTATCATATTTCCCTGTCAATGCCAGTATGAAAGAATATCGATTGTCAATAGGTATAATCATGATAATGCCTACACTCTAATAAATATCAGGTAAAAGTGCTCCATGAAGGTAATTATGTGTCCAACCAACATTGGGCATTTCATTTTGGCATTTTTTATTATTTATCTAGTGTGCTTTATGGTGAAAATTTTGCCCATTCTAAAGCAATTGCTGCCTGTTTTTTAACCTTAATGGACAATATGCTTCCCGCATTGGTAAAATACTGCCTAAAATTGGATGGACACATTATTACCCTCGTGGTGTTGTTACCCTTTTTTTCTACAGTGTAGAAAAAAATAAGAATACATTAATGTGGAACATTGCAATGACCTCAATATTTCCGTATATTTAGATAGACCAGGATATCTCTTGAACATGAAGCAGTAATTTGAAAGGTTTAAATAATCATTTTAATGAATAATTCTATAATGTTAAAATATTCTTACAGTGTTATTAAAAACTCCATGAAATAAACACTTGAAATCTGACCTAAGATTTGCTTAAGAATTATTAAAATTGTGAACTACATCGGATTATAATGGTTATATATTAATAATGATAACTCTTTAATTATTTTTCACAACTAATTGTTTAATAATATGAATTTGAATTAGGTCGACAACAGTGCCATATATTGTCCTATTTCGGTAATGATGTCACTGTTTTTTTCAATCATTCTGGTATTCGTCTTTCATTACCACGACAATAACGTTTTGTATTCTGAAATTGTTCACCCCGCTATATGCTTGAGACGTGATTTTAGAAGAAAGAAAATATACTTTTTTTAAAAAAAGTCTGTACATACGCCATGTTTTATTTTTCATTTTGATATTTTGATCGAATACAAAAATGATGAAGGAAAGGTTTTCGTGCATACTGTCATCAAAGACTGATTCCAATGTGTATTTTTGGACACTGTAATCAAACTCACGCCTAACCTGAACGTGATTAATTAGTACTTTACTTTTTTTGGTTCAATCAAATTATCATTGAAAACAAAGTTGTTTGCAATAGAACCTGATTAATGTATGGTTGAGATTATTTTTTTTTGAGGTTCGAGTGGCATTTTCGTTTCGAGGAATATACATCAATATATACATTAAAAATAATATTTTATAAGTGGCTTGCAGTATCATACAAGGGCGTGTGGGCGCTGCACGAGAAGCCTTGGATGGGTTCTCACACCCGAGATATAGCCGACTGCGTTTGTAGTCTTTCAAAGATAGGCCTATATGTAATTATTCCAGTGCCAGAGCAAAACTTGATTTATGAAATAGTGATGTGCATCCCGGTTACAGTTTGATCAACCATCCTCATTTCAAATCCATGACCGTTCAATATAACTAGTCATTAGTACCAGTCGTAAACAAAGTTTCCTATCAAATAAAAACAAATGACCGGTCACGTGATAGATATCAGCCAATCATGATTATGATTAACATCCAGTATACTATTTTATAACCAATTATGAATGATCAGGCTATTTTTTCTTCAAAATTTGTGTGGTGGAATATACAACATTGAAAGTTTTCCTTCTGGGTGCTGCTTATATTATTCTTCATAGGCAGCACCTCCAGGTGTGCTGGAAGAAATGTAATAAAGGAATAAGGTAACCAAAATAACCTTAATTTTGTGGTGAAACTTTTCCCTTTTTTCAACAGCAACCCCCCCCCCCCTAAAAAATATCGTTCCCAAGACCCTGAAACAACGTATGTTCTGCTATTAAATGGAATATGAATAGGGCATTGGCATCTACGTAAATGGCGTTCACACGTTGCGTTTGATACTTCTTTCATTTTTGTTTTCTGTCTATGCAAATAGGTTTGTTCCTTCTTATTCTTAGTATCCTTTTGTATCACTTTGAAGTTTCAATCTCGATTTCATTATGACATAAAGGACATATACAATAGCACACTGTGGTACTTAGCCACTTAATGAATTGTAAATTAAGCAACAAGTAGAAAGTTATAATATACATGTACTTGCAGTAATTATTAATGTATCATTCGCTTTTTAATATATTTATTAAAGTAAAGTATAACACAAGGAAATCATAACAATATCATAGATAATGAATATAACAATACGAGGCATCCCTGTCCATATTACGCGTTACACGCAGAGCACTGTTGGACTTCGCTAAATACACACATTATACATGTTATACACATAAGAAAACAAAAACCAACATAGTATCCAGGAAGCCATTTGTAACCATCTTGAATTAACGAGGAAGTAAAAAATCAACAGAAAACGCATTCTTACAAATGCCCATGTTAATTTCCGTGGGAAGTAATTCAACGTCCACAATGTATAATTCAGCTCTTATGTATATCATTCGTTTTAACATGTTTAACATTAAACGCGACAGATCGCAAAAAAAAACTAAATAAGTAGATGCTAATATCAACAACGTTTGCACGTGCAGTGCACATTTTAAGCTGGAATTCTCTCAAATGTATATATATATATACACACACACAAGACAAGAGGTCCCACGACCAAGAAAGAAAAAAGTGGGGAAAAATAATGAAATATGACATGCTTTTTTAAATATTGTGTCAAAATCTGTCTCAAAACACATTGTCATTTTCAAAAGGCAAACATTTCTCCTACAACCTTTAATTTTTGTTTCACTTATGTTGTGCACCATTAGACCGCTGGAGAAAGAAAGGAATATGGGAAAGACTTATAGGCCCACAAAAAGGGAATGAGGCAAGTTAGGAGTCATTATACTTCGTGATCACTCAACTGCAATTTGTCAACTGTGTGACGAAGGCCTAAAACGAAGAAAAAAAAACAAATGTGTGGGTTCTTTCTATTCATTACCGCCTTTGAAATCTAGATTATTTTTTGGTTGTATTTGCTCCTTACAATTCAAATATGTGTATTGATACCTATATACATACGGTATATTCCTGACAGAAAAATAAACATCGTAAGTTTCTGGGATTTGTACACAAGGAAAATACTCGAAGCAGGTATGTAGGCCTATGCATGGAGCACAAAATGAACAAGTGCTTATAGTTTTTTTTCTCATATATCCACTCTGTTGTTAGCTCCTAAAATCCTTGCATCTGATTGGCGCAGAGCTTATTTATAAATGAAAATCAATGGCTATTATCTTTCATGAAATGCTCTCTTGACATAAAAGGTTTTCGTTTCTACTATAGGAACTTTTTGACTCGTGTTTTCTTTTTTTTATATATATATATATATTCGGATTACCGGACCTGCATCCAATGGGTTAAATATGATTACTCTTACTCGATGTTTTATCATCAATTGTTCTATGAGTTGTTTTCATTATTCATGCACAGTCATGGTTTGTGCGTGCAAATCTCTTCCATCTCTATCAAAACAATCGTTGCCAAGCAAAACAAATGAAGGGTTATCATTTTTAGAAAACGGAATCGCGGCCAGTTGATATTGACAAAGAGATGGTGTGTTGCCAAAAAGCAAGTAATTGCCATCAATAATAATTAGGAATAAAACACTAAAATGAAGAAATATATAAGAACGAGTAGTGTCTATCAGAATTTGACACCACCCGCCGTTTATATTACATGCTCTATATTATTAAATAAATGAACAAACACATGGGAAGGTATCTCTGACCAGGGTCCCCCCCCCTCCCTTCCCCTATTCCGAATTTCATTCAAATCAGCTGAGATTGTCTTGGTTAGCTGCATCTATACATGGAAATGCATTTCACAATTCCAAAATATAATAAAATGCATGCTGTCCAGTTGCGTTTTTTACCCTTTGAAATAGATATGCACCGAGAAGCCCATCGAGTTCGGAGCAGGACTAAAAAAAATGAAAAATATAATCATCTCCCTTTCTCTGTCTTTTTCTCTCTCCGAACTGATCCAAGATGATAATGCACGGCTACAGTAATATAAATACTCAATGAAACTGTTACTAATTATGCACTGGCCGCCGTATCGACGCCCAGCTATTTCATGCCAACATTCCAGTTTCTACAAGCTTGCCATTTACGAAAGACAACCATTCAATCTGACCATGGAATTGAACTTATTTATCCTTTTCGCTATCAAAATGTGATATTAACTTACATATTGTCTCCGCTGTGCCGATGCATAGCCACCGAGAAGCCGAACTGCGATTCGGTATCGTCGATAGAATGTACAACTGGAGCATTTAAGTCCATATTAAAACCTTGGACCGCGGTCAAGACTGACCAAAGTGACAGAAAGAAAGTAAAGGGGGATATCTCCGCCATGGCTCTCCTTTGATTCCAGAAGTTCTGACTTCTGAGGATCTTGGAGAAAACTGTTCAGCGTTAGGAGCTGTCCTCTTGACCCCGATGTGCTTCTCGGGACACCTTCTAAGCACTACCAGCAGAAGATTTGTTTTGAGCAGACAAAGTTTTATCTTTCATCGGCTAAGTGGATTCAGATACGGAGTCGACTCATATTTCCTTTTAGTTTAAGTGAATCTGCGATGATTCCAAAGCCTTTAGTGAATAGGCAAAGTACTGATTTGGAACTTCCACGGGCTTTGAAAACCTTGGTTGACTACTCCCCAACAAGAGAATCTGGTCGTGAACCGAGTACCTCCCACTCCGCAGCTCTGCTCGCAAGTTTCGCTGGGTCAATGCATCATGACGATTATGAAACCACTGAACAGCACGTTCGCAAACTTACAATAATGTTGTACGCCGAAAAGAAGTACTTGGCACTTATTCCACAGTTATTCCAATATTTGATTCATGAAGATTGGGCTCACACTGCGTGTCAAGAGCAGCTACACAATGCGCCTCAATTATTGTTTACCAATCATGCCTCCAGACATGCAGAAGCACGAAACAACAAATTCCACTGTCAAGTTTTTTCCTCCCAATTTTGACAACTAAACAAAAAAGGTCAGGTATTGAACGTCGACAATAGAATTGGAATTCAATATGAAAATGTCGATATGAGCTCAAGCTTTCGAAGCGGGGTGTAGGCTAAAGCTTTGTGAAATGGCAAAGGTTGTTTCCCTATAGGTCAGTTCATTGAGGAAAACATGTATGAATGAAGCAAAGCAAAGACTCCCAAAATAAGACACTGAGCGTTATAGGATCCTATCGGTACATTATCTAGCTAATTCATGCTCTGAACGGCCAGCAGTAATGCTGGAACATGATCAGGATGAAGACAAGACGTTTTCATTTGGAGAGTCCGACGAGCAGAAATGAATTTTACGGCATAATTATGAATGAATATAGGACTCCAATACAGCATCGGGGATTCCTCTATTGCCCCGGGCTCAAAATCCAGTCGAGGTGCATAAATCCAATCTCGATATTGCTCAGATATGACAAAGGACTTGCGAATTCTTATGAGTCGGTGCACGTTCAGGGATATCGTCTACAATGTACTGTCCCTCTGAGCGTTTACCGTTATTGACTCGAAGTAAATTTGAACGCAGGGCCGAATAAGATGAAAACATGAGGATGACCTAAGCTCCAGGATTAAATAATGAAGACACGCTACATTCGGACATTTGATATAGGGGAAGTTTCAATAATTGTATTATACATAATTAGCAGGTTATCGACGATTAGGTTAGTCTATTATTCAAAGACCTTAAGATTTCTAATAACGCATCA
Source organism: Lytechinus variegatus (assembly GCF_018143015.1). Taxonomy (NCBI): domain Eukaryota; kingdom Metazoa; phylum Echinodermata; class Echinoidea; order Temnopleuroida; family Toxopneustidae; genus Lytechinus; species Lytechinus variegatus. Next base: position 23,348,831 of record NC_054752.1, on the reverse strand, counting down.
CATGATTTTCATCAAGGCGGGTCAGTTTACCTCTAGCTCTCCGAACCATTCAAACTCCACATGAGTTAAATTTTCATTTCATTTCATTTAATTTATTTCATAATCATGTGTAAAGGATTTGTGATTTATAATTTGTGAAAACGGAGGATCCCACTAAAAAGCTAAGCTTGTATATTGTGGGTTCCTCAAAATATGACAAACGAGAAATTAATTTTATGAATACATGTTATTTCTTTTTATTTGATTTCTATGCAGTGCAAATAATTCATTTGAATAATAAATAACCTTCGTCATTTACTTAAGGCCCCTCATAAGAATAAGAAAAAAACGAAAAAAAAAAGATTGGTATGCATGGCTGTGCACATTGAAATATGTTAAACATGTTTAAAGGCCTATACAAAAAAATATAATAAATCATTGTCATTGATTATTAGCCTGATCAAATCAAGGACAAGTTGACCTTGTACTCACCATAAGCGAGTTTGACTTAATCAACAAAATTATCAATATCCTTATTTGAATAATCATTCGCCACAAACCAAGTGGCGGGGGGGGGGGGCTGGTAAAATTGAGTGAAAAACTGGGTCTGGGGATTAAGACTGTCTACAGTGTTTCTCACCCCATCATTCGGAAAATCAGGCGTTCATCCCAAAGGAAAGAAAAAGGGAATATAATATCAAACGGAAGCGTCCACTTTTTGAGCGTGAAGTCGAAGGAATATTTTATAACGAATTGCATTTGAATTGAACTGGAGAAGAAACCCAAATAATTCATGCGATAATGAACCCTGATAGTTGGTCACAGTAGGACCAGAAAGGCATGTTTACTGCAATGCTGAATGTATTCGAACCCTAATTTTAAGACATAAAGCAGGCAGAAGAAACCCGGAAAATATATCATTGGGGATTAGAAAGTGAAGAGAGCATAAATTCTAAAAAAAGGGTCAAACTTTTCTGCTAGCTTGCTTCCTTTTATACATCTTAAATTTGCCACATATCAATACCTTATTTTGCCAACCCCCCTCAAATTTTCTCACGCAGGCCTGTACGTAAATTGTTTGTATGAATTAAGTTCTAACGAGAAATAACCCTGAAAGTATTGCTGGTTAATCTTATGGTTTAGTCTAACATGGTTTTATGTTTGTTTAGTTTTTATATATCAAGTACATTGCATGCCCATTGCTATGAATACAAGGAACTAACTATTTGGTTTGCGGTGCCCTATCCTGCTTAAGATTAACAAAGATCCTGAAACCAATGTCAAACCGTTAAAATTATAACATTTTTTTATGGGGGGGGGGGGTCTTAATGCACTTTTATTGTAGAGGAAGATGGAGCTTACTTAAGATTAACTATGCAGGATGATCCTGTTTTTATGGGGGAAGAAGTAATTTCTTTTAACGGAATGTTATAAACATCCTTAACGCCTCCATAAATTTATGGTTACCTAGAAATGTAATTTCAAATCACCTTTTTCATTTACACAATAAACCACCACCATGATGGTCAGGACGATTTTATTTGCAAAATCATCATCGGCTTGGTTAGAGTAGTCCTTTTTGTCGTGTTCATGATCATTAAACAAGTTGTTCGTTCAGAAAATGCTGTGAGATACCAAACGTATAGGACTAGGTGAATTTTTGATCCCCAAATGGGGCGAGCAATGAACATTGCAATATAATTGAAATTGTAATGATTATATGAAATACCATTTAACATACATGTACTTTTAGACTTGTCTTCCCAGTTCTCTTATATTCATTTCAGTAGTACAATACTGTTAATGAAGAAAGATAAGATTATTTCAAAACTTAGTATTTTTTCGAAGAATTTTAAACTGACACTCACTAACTAACACTAACCCTAACGCACACACGCACACACAGAGAAATGTTCTTGATTCCAGAATGACAAAACAATACCGGAGACCGACTTCCCCTTGAATCTCTTTAAACAATCTTAAGTTTTCAGATATCCGGCAAAATCGAGCATTGCTTCCTCATTGTCTGTTTGCCTTCATTTTTGAACGTTTCGATGAAAAACAGTTACGAGAATACAGAATATATATCGAAATAATCGGGTTAGAACCATTGCAGCTAAACTGTTTTCTGGCATAGTTTTACCATGTTCAATTCTTACACAGAAAAATTACAGAACTTCCCATTTTCGAGTTACTTAAAGGTCAAGTCCACCTCAGAAAAATGTTGATTTGAATCAATAGAAAAAAATCAGACAGGCACAATGCTGAAAATTTAATCAAAATCGGATGTAAAATAAGAAAGCTATGACATTTCAAAGTTTCGCTTAATTTCAACAAAATAGTTATATGAACGAGCCAGTTACATCCAAATGAGAGAGTCGATGATGTCACTCACTCACTATTTCTTTTGTTTTTTATTGTTTGAATTATACAATATTTCAATTTTTACGAATTTGACGATTAGGACCTCCTTGCCTGAAGCACAAAATGTTAAAATAATGGAATTCCACGTGTTCAGGGAGGAATGAAACTTCATTTCACATGACAATGACGAGAAAATAAAAATATTTCATATAATAAAATACAAAAGAAATAGTGAGTGAGTGATGTCATCAGTTCCTCATTTGTATACCGACCGAGATGTGCATATAACTGTTTTGTGAAATGAGGCGAAACTTTAAAATGCCATAACTTTCTTATTTTACATCCGATTTTGATGAAATTTTCAGTGTTATGCTTGTTGATTTTTTCTCTTTTTATTCAAATCAAGTTTTTGTTGGGGTGGACTTGTCCTTTCAGTATGATTTGCATTCGAACCCATGATCCTCTTCATATTGAAGAGGTGCGTTCTTTTCCACTGAACAACCATTTCACCAGTTTAGGGGTAAGGTATAATCCTATTATTTGCCAGCGTTATTGATCCCCATAACGCAATGTAATCCAGTTTTATTTTTAATTTATCGAGAATCTTCACACTCGGTCCTTGAAGCGGTTTTGAGGGGGGGGGGGGGGGGGGGGCGGCTGAGCCGAAAGTGGAGGGGGACAACCATGCAAACAATAAAAAATTAGACGGTATTTATTATGCTTTTGTGCACGGTTTTAGGGGGAAAATGGGGGCTGCATGAATCCCCCAACCAAAAGCCCCCCTGATTGCGCGGCCCCTGACACTGTCCACACTGAAGAGATTATCAAAGTCACGCCTTTGTCTGGCATAATTTAACAAGAGAGTACAGGGACGTTGAAATAATTCAAAACATACACAGGCATTGCAGCTTATTTCAGTATTTTCTCGGTATGTCTTTCACTCCACAGATTCCGAACCACCGGATGCCATAATGATGGTTGGAACAGGGCTCCTTGCAATTGTCATGATTGTTGTTTCCGACTCCTTTTCTATGCTTCCGGAGCAACCGCTTTAACACATTACAGGCAATGCCATAGTCCCACCGACGGAGCCAACCTCAAGCCGATCAAGACTGTAACGTTATTGTCAATGACATCCCATCTGTCGGTTAGCAGTGGGTCGTACTGGTATGACTAATTCGAGAAGTTTCGTTAAATGTGGCAAAGCCGACTGAAAAAAAAATAATGTTGGAGCTCCAACAATCTGTTTTTGCTATTCACATGGAACTTCTTAGTTAGAGTGAATTGGAAGGAATTATTTTCAAATCGCTCGAATTGCCTTATCGGAAGAAGAGGGGGGGGGGGGGGGGGGGGGAGGTATCAGAATAGCTAGATATGAATATTCGTATATAGGTCCTTGATTCAAGCGATATATGTACTTGCTTTGTTTCGAATACAACTACCCAGGAAGAAAGGAAGTGTTTTATAATCTTTCTGGTCATCGGGTGAATGCATTTTGCCCGAATTCGGCCTAAATGCGATGACCTTACGATGCCGGTAAACTAATCGTAACTCATCGGTCTCATGAACTTCATAGGGAGACGCAGACCCGAGTGTACGATCGTCCTACGATTTAATGTACTCCCTAAAGCCCCTTTCAGAATTGGTGGTGCGACTGCTTACAACCGTTGCGATTGTGTGCAACATACATTGTGACCAAATGATCGCAAGTTCCCACTTTAGCGAATCGCACCACGATTGGAAAGTGATCTTAATCGGGTAATAATCGCAGTGATCGTTATCATATCATATCGCATTGATCAATTTTTTTTTTATTTTTTTTATTTATTTATTTTTTCTTTCTTATTCCTGTCTACTATTTCTCATGTTTGTTGTTGGTGTGTTAGTTTGTTTAGCTTGGGGTCTAAGGGGATGGGAGAACCTCATATATATATATATATATATATATATATATATATTTTTTTTTTTTTTTTTTTTAAATTCGCGTAGTTTCGTCTTTGTTTTATTACTTGCTTTAGCTGCATGTATACATAACTTGTTAAAATGTTATATTTTATATGAGTTCGGATTATGTCTCTGTTCTGAAACAATTTGCCTGTTATGTTTATTACACTGATATTTAATTTGTCTACTGCACTGCTGCAATTATTATCCTGTTCTATATTTTCTTGATTATGTATGTACGAAATTTATTTTGAATGAATAATCAAGATCACTACAAAACAAAAAAAAGAAAAAAAAATGAATGGTTAAAAATTATCGCGATCAGTTACGGAATATCAATCGTGGCGATCGCAGCGGATCGTACGGGAGTGGGAAAGAGGTATCAGGGAAATTGAATTCTCGTATCTCTACGATCTGTTGACAAGTCTTTTTACAAATCATAAGACCGTATGTGATCGTCACCAAACTAGAACGTATGCTTGACATGAGCGAGTGATCACTAAACTATCTACTTAAATGAGTGTCCAAATTGAGCTATGAACATAACGAATAAACAAAATTCCATGGTAGTCCTTTTCAGTAAATCAGGAAATCATGTTTGTGAGTCTATCAATTTTGTATTTTTAGAAATATATATTTCAGGCATTTCTAGGCGGAATTTCAGGATACAGACATTCGTTCTTATATAATTTAATGCGTTTGCAAAAATAAAGATTTGAATCATTCTTTTTTATTCATTTTCTCAACTGTATAAAGGAATAGCGTTCTCTGGCATATCGAAAGCGTTCTTTTTTTCTGGAATTCAACTACATGAATGGAATTTCACCCGTCTTCCAGAATAATGCCTTTCACATCCCTCTAATATATATGTCTACAATAACAGCCATAAGGAAAATACAAAGGAAATACATATGGCATGTACGGGGACGCTTGGAGACGGTCCCATGGCGAAGAGAGAGATCTGTTAGGGAATGCCCCTGTCTTGGCCATGTCCTACGATTCAATTATTTAATGTTTAAAGAAACACGAGACATCCGAAAGTTTCATTTTGAAATACAACAGAAAGAGTCCAGAGCAAGCCAAGAAATCGTCCGTCACACTCCGAATTAAACTGACATGCCCGAAGAGAAGGCTGAGATAATGCGTGTCCTTTGGGTAAATGTATATATCAAGTGAAATCTTGAATCACGCAAGAAAATATGAACAGAGTAAGATAAAAAAAATTCAAAAAGGAATAACAAGATCATCGCAGCCATTGATGGGAGTAACTTGCAATATGAACAGACACAGAGTTTCCACGATGAACGGATCGAGGGGTGCGCAAAGCGAACACGAGCCACATTTTTTTTTTTTTTTTTTGCTTGTCGTCCCTTTTAAAAAGAACTCCTCCCCAATTATGTTGGCAAATCCTGCATTCCGCCCCCTGAGTCCCGTAAAGCATTGCACTGTAGAATGTCCAGGAAGACAAGCCCCAGTTGGCGGAATCGAAATGCAAGTCGCCCCTGCCCCCTTTAAAATAATGGTTATCAACTCTATCATTCTTCTTACCATTGGTATCGTAAAACTTTTTAAAACATAATTTCATGACCGAGTGGGAGAGGTTTTGTTTATGATGTCTCTCGTTCGTCGTATTTTTCCAGTCTCTCGGCAGATTGGACCCGCATTAGAGGACCATCCACCTTAGCTGAAGAGGGCATATCCAGCCCATACTTGTATTGAATTGATAAATGCAAATTGATACATGTGAAGCACGCATACATGATTTAGTATTAATAGTAATAGTCATGATACATGTGACTTACACAGCGCCAAATCCAAAATGCAGCGTGCTCAATGCGCATAGATTAAGGAGTAAAAAGAAAGGTTTTGAGAACATTTTTGAAATACTCAACAGAGATTCGATTTGTTATGTCTTCAGGAAGTCTGTTCCAGTTATGGTGGCATGCATGAGCAAATGATCTAACCCCCATACGGTTCTAACTTTCTCAAACTTTAATATTTCGGCATTCTCATGTTTGGATTTAAAACAAATGTCAAGCGGATTTGACTAATGAATCCTGATGCTACTATCAAATTCATTATACAAAAGTCCGTTGGTGAGTTGTGAAAAAAACAGGTGAATTTTCCATGAAATATCAACCATAGGTCGTGGCAGGCTGCAAGAGGTTAGAAGACCTTCAAGGGGCGATTTGAACACAAAAAAGAAATTCTTGTTTCTTTAGTCGTTTCAAATACGATTATAGATCAGGCAATTCATACAAGACCCACAGCAATTGAAGCCCTGGTGCGACAAAGGCAGGTGTCAGATTAAAGTAAAACCAAAAATCAGGACTTTCGATCAATCGGCTTCGAGAAAAAGGCTTACTTTTGACAACTTAACAAGGTTTACAGTGACCTAAGCAAGAAAATAATATCCTTCTGTAAACAAGCAAGATGGAATTTCCATTAAGCATTTTGAGTGACCAGAATTTTTTTTTTTTTTTGCAGAATGTAAGAATGTTAAAAATTTTTTAACAAGAAACTGTTTTATTGAGCGATAATTTCTTTCGAACTTTGTTAACATATTTGAGATTAAGGTATGGGTTTTCCATCTCTTGTTAAGTTCATTTTGAAAAAAGAAAACTGTGACATAGAATACGATAAAAAAATCAAATTTCAAATAAATATTTGAAACATTCTTAAAAGAAATAAAATGGAGAGCAGACAATATAAAATAAAGTATATTTTGGGGGGAAAATTGCAAGAAGAAGATTGAAAAGTCAAATTAGACACCATGTTTGCTTATTATTGAACATGTATCTAAAATTCTTTCTTGCTATACTTATATAATGTCAAATTTTTGATGTTGAATTTTGAGGTATATCATGCTGGGGTTTTGTGGGGTTTTTTTTTTGGGGGGGGTTCAATGTACAGTGACGATGTAAATGAGAACATACAAATAAAAAAAATAAAAAATTAAGACACAAACAAAAAGATATAAACACACACACGCAAATTGATATATGAAAATGGTGCAGGAGTGTGACTGTGTGTATTAATGGGTAAGAGAGAGAGGGGGGTAAAGAGAGAGTTGTATTGAATACCTTATATGAGACGGGGGTGCCGTTGGAACTTGTACAATGTAAATGATTGAGGAAGTAAAAATTAAACCCTATTCTATTGAGAAAAAAAATGAAATATGAAATGAGGTGATGTCTGTAGGTAACTGAATATCAAAGTACTTGAGGTGGGTAGTTTCACAGGTAGATTACCTTCAGCAAACAAGGAAATAAAAAGGGAATTTACTTCCTGAAACCTGACACCGGTCAAACATTCATTTTATTTCGAAAACAAATTGACGTATCCGATCTCAAACTCGCCGATAGTATGTAATTGTTAATACTTTAATTGATTTGTGTTCTGTTTCGTCGTTGTGACTGTGCCATCATTTATAACTATATATTTTTAATATCAAATCCTGTGATCCGAAAGTTAAGCCTGAATCAGAAACAATAATAACCATGAACAAGAAGAAGAAAATATCAAATTTCTATATCAAATTTCTATTTTCTCTCGGAATTTCATTACGTAGTTTGGTTTGTATTAACTGAAAATATTCTCAACCGACCCCAGCACCTCATGATTATTCTCGATGAAAAGCTTCATTTAGTACAAGTAAAACGTTCCCAACCAAAATTGAGATATGCAAGAAATGGGGGTTAATTTGGTCCACGTTTTTCGAACTCAATTTTGCAGCCAGTCACACCCATCATACCAGCTGCAGACTGGTCAACTTCGAATCAGGCGGTTTGGAGATACTTCCGCTGGCATGAGTGTGATGTAAGATATTTCTCTTCATGAACGCCTTTTTTCCACAATGATAGAGTTATTCGTATTATATATTTGCATTGTCTTTCCGCTCATCATCAAAACTGCAACTTGCACCCAGCCCTCTAGGTGATCTCTGCTTTCTCGGTGTGCGCCCCTGCTCTCTGGAATAATCTCCCTGCCCGCATTAAAACTCTCCTACTGCCGATGTATTCCAATCAAAACACACCTTTTTAATCAACAAAACAAGTAAGCTGTTGCAATAACCAGTTATCCGTTTTCTTGATTTTGGTTTGTTGTTATTATGCTTCATATTTCATTACCTTTTAATGTTTTACACTAATAATTACCAGTTATCCATTATTATCTGGCTATTTCATTAATTGATTTGTTGTTATATGGTTGATATTTAATTACCTCTTAATGTTTTACATTTATAATTTATACTTTGTTTCTATTCAAATTCATTATGTTGTATTTGTTTTATTTACGTTCTGTTTAAATTGTAAAGCGCTAAGAAACTGTATTGTATCAAGCGCTATGTAAAAGCTAAATATTATTATTCATTATCATTATTATTAATATCATTATTTTGATTATTATTATTGTAAAATTGTCATTATGCCAATCTTTAAACTGTAAGCTTTTTTCTGGCAGGGCCGGTAAGAGGATTTTGGGATATTTAGCTTTATCGCTTTATGATGATATATAAAGTCAGCACAAAGTCACAACTAAGGAAGTATATATTAAAGTACGAACGGCACGGTTCACCGAAACTATAGCTGGCGCTATGCACTATTGATAAGCATAACCATTGATCAACTCGTTGGGTCCCCTCGGCTCAACTCTGTTAATACAGCAGACACACACACCCCCGCACACACACACACACACACACACACATGTAATTATATTTACCTCTAATATTCCTGTTGACGTTTCACATTTTGTAAAAATTGTTATGTTCATCTATTTATTCTTTACAGGAACCCTGTGGAAAAAATAAGTTCTTCTAAAGAGGGCCACTCCAATGGAGCCATGTGAAACGCCTCTGTTAATTTTGCCTCCGCCTATTTTGCCGTTGTCATTTTTGCCCCTTTCACTTTTACGCTTAGTCACTCCAATGATATATATTTTTGCCAATTTAGTATTAGGTGTATAACATATGCATACTCGTTGTATAGAAATATTGTTCAACGGTTCTTTGTTTACATAATTTGTCAATATTTTATAATAATAATGATGATAATGATAATAATATAATAATGATAATAATAATAAACAGAAGCACGAAACAATGCGCCATATAAAGCTTTTCTTCATAAGTAGCTGGCTCGATCTTTATAGGGGGGGGGGGGTAATAATAACATCTTCGAAAAATAACAATTTTCCTGCCTTCTCAAATCTTACACTTTTTAATTTGAAAACTCTCATGATTAACTGGTAATATGCCCTCGTCATGGTAACCCATGCCGGATGTGCAGTCTGTCATAGGGTTTCCCGCTATTGTGGCTATCAAACTTTCACAATCCACCTTCACCGATGCACGTTGAAAATAAACTTTGGAGATTTTTTTTCCGTTAAACTGTTTCAAACCAACTTCGTTTAACTATTCCAGAGATATCGATTCCTATGTCAAAGGAGACTGAAGCACTTTGCAGGGACTGTGGAAATAATTAAATACATCAAGGTTTGGTGATAGAACGATCAATTCTGTAGTCAGAGTAGTGAAGGATCATGGGGGGGGGGGGGTGATAGCGGAAAATTACAATCAATTAAATCCCATCAAAAAAAAGGCAATCTTCCATGTTCTCTGGCAGACACCGTAGAGAACCGGAAATATTTTCAGACTATAATTCTCTTCCGGAAAATCCTACTTTCACTGTCTGTGGTGCATCTGCCCCACAAATCTTCAGAGAAATAAACCTTTTCGATACCACAGACGGAAACATCAACGAGAGAATCAATTGAACCAGAAAGGTATAGTGGCAGATGAGGTAACTAAAGCCTCCCACCAGGTGGCTCTTTACTGCCATTTCGGATCGACTTTTCGTCATGTTGGTGCGGAGGTGCGCCTTCTCATGGTATATATCTTGACTTCCGCGTGGTAAACAAAGTGAGGCAGTATGGCCATGGGGCCAGGTAAACGTCTGGTCGTTTATTGCACCTGATGATAATGTGTCAAGCACCACACATTACTTGTACCTGAAATGCAGAGGTGGATGTGTTACCTTTATCGACGCTTAATATGTTGTGATTTACGTCCACAGCGATACTCTGGTTAGTACTGCACACGAGTTCCTCAATACCTGAAATAAAAAAAATACTAGTATTGGTCTTCATCATGCTCATTTGTGAAGGGCACATTCTAATACGATCGTGATTAGCAGATTGTCGACGACAATGGCACAATGCATGACCAGGAGGTAATTTTATTCGCACAAGTTGAAATTTTGCATCGCCGGAAAACATTGGGTTTTCACTAACATATAATCATATGGATTTTTACCATCTTCATAGAAGACACCAACCGTGAAAGAGGACCAACTACCAACAAATATTAACGGTCACCTTACGATTTCGTTTTCGTGTATGTAGACCTAATCTACATGACCTATCAGTTAAAGAGCCTTTTCTACTAGAATTTCATTCTAATTTGGCCAAACTGTCTAGACAAAATGACGCAACGCGATCGTTCACCATGTTCGCTTAGGAATTGGATAATAGATATTATGTATCACAACTGCTATCCCATCCTCATCAGCGTATTTCTGTTTATATCAGCGACATCGTCATCGCCTGCAAGTTTTAGTTCGTCATCGAATTCCGAACCAATGCTGGATGGCATCGAAGAACTAAACATCAACCAACGATTGAACCACCCGACGAGGTCCGGCATCGATCTGGTGCCATCGACGACAATGATGTCGAACACCGACGTCGAGTGCGGGTGCGACGCCCTGCAGAAGATCATCAAGGAGGTGAAAGAGACAAAAGGGGTTTGCATCGACACCGCTTTGGCTGTCGATCTCCATGTTAAGACGGTTGGCGAGCTTCAGTTAGCCGTCGACGGACTCTCGAGTATGAGGGAGACCAATCATGCTGATACGTATGGTGAGCACGTAGTGAAAACATACCTAACTACCATGATTACTGCGTGGTGCAGCCCTGGAAGGGGCAGGTAATCTTTCAAGAAGGAGAGAAAAAAAACGAGGAAAAGGAAATAAAAAATACAATTATCATAATATTCTAAGAAATATTGAATTAGTATGACAGACGAGTGACCATTTGGTTTCAAATCACCCTAAACAAGTATTTTCCATGGTCTGAAAATGCACCACTTAACAAGTATTGGCGTGTGTAACCATACCCTTAACAAGTATTGGAAACAAAACGGTACCCTTGACAAGTATTCCCTGAATCGACACCCTAAACAAGTAAAACGATATCTTAATTGTTATGTCACCGACGTCGGCTTTACCTTTACTTTCATTGGGTTTAGTACCACCCAACACACCTCGCTCAAATCGGACACTACACACGTAGTGTTCTGTGTTGGGGCAAAAAGGTACATCCTTTATAAAGTATTTTACTCTTCCCTCGCAAACTGTACCGTAAACACGTAGTTTATTATTCATTATTGTAGTGTGTCTGACACCCCTACGTTACAACTTGCCCTATCTTGAAAAGGGGGTCCTCTCAACGTTTTTTTTCACTCGTCCATGGAAGTGCCCCCCCCCCCGGCGTTATCCCTATTTAACCTAAACAATTAAATCAATTTATTTATTATTATTAATCAGAAGCGCCGACGTCACCCAACACCATGAACACAGAAACTGTGTCGTCATCATCATCATCATCAGACGATGAACCGTTAACTCCATCGTCGTCCTCATCATCCATCGAAGATATCGTCCTCGCTTCAACAGGCGAGGAGGACGAGCATGGCGATGACGAGCCGGGTATCGAGACACCCCCCTCAATCCTGGAAGGGGTCCAGCTGGTTATCATGGAACCACCTGATGTGATCCCGCGAGATTGTCTTGAAGTGCAGCAACAAGTGGGTAACGTCTCCGGGGTCTATACCATACTGCCAGACGGATGCGGACAGCCTTTCCAGGTGTTCTGTGACATGGCTACTGCTGGGGGAGGTTGGACGGTAAGATCTTTCTCTCTCTTTGTCCACTTGTTTCAAAACTCAACTGGTTAGATATTTGAATGTTCAGAACGCTCATATTCAGAAGAGGGAACGTATATAATACAAAAATAAAACAAATAAGACAAGTTGCCCAGATAATATCACCAGGGGACAATGCGCAACGCAGAATTAATTCAAAGGGAAACACTGTCCCCAATCGGGATGTCGAAGAAATTTCTCAACGAAAATCTGTAATCACCTTGTGAAATGGGATAAGAAATCCTATAGGTCCTAAAGAAGTTGTCTCGAAAGTTCTGCTTATTTTATTGATTTAGTTTTAAATCCTCTTTGTCATACTTGCCTTATATAGGTCATCCAGCGTCGATTGAACGGTGAGACCAGTTTTGCTCGCCTGTGGGGTGCATACCGAAGAGGATTCGGCAATCTCCTCAAAGAGTTCTGGATGGGACTAGACAAAATGAGTCGACTGACATCACAGGACGACTACGAACTCCGGATCGATCTCCAAGACTTTAACGGGACAAAGGCTACAGCGGAGTATGAGAGTTTTGTGATCAGTGATTACAGAAGTAACTATCGGCTGCTTGTTGGCTCATTCAAGGCGAACGGCTCCGCAGGTATTTAGTGAAATAATTTTGTTTTAAACCGAAAGTTACCAGCAGTTGTGTACATGAAAAATCACTTTCAGGGAGACTCTTCTTGACCATGTTGACAACTAAATTCAAAAGAAAAGTCTCTCTCTGTGTTTGTGTGGGGGGGGGGGCGACTCTGCCCCCTCCCCGTCCACTTATGTACGCTAGAGATTACCACACATTTTAATTTGATTGACATTAGGGAGGGCCCTGCAAGAAAATTCTGAATTGAAGGATTGAAGGTTGTCTATAATTAGATCCAATACTTTTATTAGAATAATGGCAGTCTGGCAATTACTTCGGAAAAAGATGTCAAGTTTTACCTCGAAATATTTTGCGAATCATAAAACATGCTCTAGCTTCAATTCTTTTATACCACTTCTTTCCCTCTTCAGGCGATTCGTTGAGCTACCACAATCACATGCCTTTTACGACGACCGATCGGGACAACGATCTTGCCAAGAAGAACTGTGCCGAACTCTACTCCGAAGGCGGCTGGTGGTACAACGGCTGTCTCTACTGCAACCTCAACGGGATATACCTCGGACCTGACGATGACGATTTTGCCACTGGGATTACGTGGTACGAGTTCGCTGGCTTCAGGAACTCTTTGAAATTCTCAGAGATGAAAGTTAGACCGGTTCCGTAAAGAGGTGCGTGTCCTGCATGGAATTATATAACATGTGGCCAATCACACAACCGGCGTTTCGTGATGCGACTTCGCTGGCTTCAGACACTCTTTGAAGTTCGTTGAGGTGGTAGTTAGGCCTGTTTCAAAAACATGGTAAGGCAAAGCTTTTCCTGCATTAAGTGGCACCTAAACATTATCATCAGATGAAGCTTTCGGATGTTAGACAACAGTTCACACAAATTAACCCTCTCTAAGGATTTTGAAGTATTTACATAGTTATTACGTTCATGTGCTACTTTCTACGTGGAAGGATTCATCGATCGATTGAGATCACTGGAAATCAAGGAGCAGGACATCAACCTTTTTTATTAGTTGACTCATTGCAGTTGCCATCGTGGACTGCTTGCACGCGGATAAATGCGACTTCATAAACAATATCCACGTCGAGAAACTTGAACATACGTGGCTGTAACCACATGGTAAAGTTGCCCTTTCATCATGTTCAATATGATAGCACAGACTTTGCAGGTGGCCTTTTAAACTTAATTAATTGAATGCTATTCATGAATTTTGTATGAATGATTTTGATAAGAATAATAGCGTTTTATTTCGAGTTCGTATTGCAGCTTGTGCTGAATTATAAAAATCTTTTTATAGATGAAATTTAAAATATGAATAAAGCGAAATTCAATATTAGATTATACTACAAACATGACTTTTGTCATTGTCATCACCGATGAACCTGCATTTAGATATTGACGGCTCGATAAATGTAAATGATCCGAATGCTGTGTCAAGTGTGACCGATTTGAAAATGAAGTAAAAACAAAAACAGGCAATCAGAAAACAGGTTTGATAAGCCCAGCAAAGCTGTGAATTATAGATATGTACTTTTCTTGTTTTAATCGAATATGGGCCAACAGATGGGTTTTAATCTGAACGCATTTTCATCTGGCCTTTCAAGGATATTTTACGTAGGCGTCCATCTGTCACATGTGTAATGAGACTCGCAGGTGTAAAAAACCACTTGGTCTAATCACAAAATTTCTTTCTTTTTCGAATTTTTCTCATTCAACCTTGCCGTAATACCGAGACCACCTGTATCTAACCATGTCATGTACAGTATATCCATGATCATGATAAAAATGCCCTGTATTTTTTCTCGATGATTATGAGTCCATTTCCTACTACAGTGCGTATCAAAAAAAAGTTTACACTTTGAAAAAATCCTGTAAAATTATGCATTTGTAATATCCTGAAGATTTTTCCACATTTAAACATTGGTACAGGTCCATTAAAGCAAATAACGATATAACTGTCAAAAAATATTTCCGCTTGAGTGAGCACCACTTACTTTTGAAAAGTTAGTGAAAAATGATTTGCGCAGAACATTGAAATAGTTATGCGAATAAAAGTAGACCGTAATCGTGAAGAACACATGGAATTTAGCTACTAAAATTGATTTGAAGATATCTTCTACTTTGTTAGACTTGTTTCCTTGCCCAAAACACTTCGAAGAGTGCATTCCGCCCTACCCCACTCCCCCACATACCGAGCCCATCGTGACGATATTTGCGTTACACTAAGGTGTGATTTACATGGAATGGCTAAAGCTTGATTTTCTTTATGTTTATCATTGCTAAAATTGAGAAAAGTTTGGAGAAACAAGTATTAAATGAAAAATGAAATGTAAACCCACTTTCAATGATAAAAACTTAAAGAAAAAATGCTGGAGATGTCTGATATAAACTTTTCTCCAGATTCAGTTATGTCCTCAGATCCAGCTGGCACAAATAGGGTAAAGGTTGTGCTTAATAAGAGCTGAAATTTCACTATGGGTGGCAAAATTGTTACAAAATGCTGGTATGTATCCGTTTTATTTCAATTGACTAAAAGTGGAAGGGAAATGTATGATAAATGTTTCGTACGGTAAGTTAGATTTCGCCCTTTCCCCTTGACACAGCATGAAAACGAGCATTTCTGCGCAAACAGATTTCTGCGAGCTTTACAGAAATGGACAGTGCTCACTCAAGTGTAACATTCTGACAAAACTTTTACTTTCATTGGATAAATGAGACCCAAACCCAAGATTATACGTGCAAAAATTACCCACATGTTGTATATTTTTAAATTCACAGGGCTTTTTCAAAGTGTAAACTTTTTTTTGATACGCACTGTATAGTCTGGTCGTTCCCCTACGAAGTCTATGGATGTCAGATTACTGAAGTTTATTTGGAAAATTTAAGAAACTGATTTAACAACAATGTCTTTTAATGTATAAATTTACAATTGACTTGTTCCTTACAAACCAAGCGATCAAAATGAAATATTCATTCATGTTCGAATTCGTCGTCGTCACAGCATACTTTAATCAGAGCGTAGCTTCCCTTTTGGCAGCGTGGTGCAACCGTCTGTTTTGAGACATTCTAGTTGCTTTTTTCATGGTACCAAATGCCTCCCTCGCTGTTTTGTCCCATTTACATCTTGGTCTTCCTCTACTACGTTTACCAGGAATGTGTGCCTCAAGGACCCTCTTCTCCAGACCATTATGTCTCATAATGTTCGACTTAAAAACAATAAAATTGATTGAAATAAGATTAAATTGTCAAATGCTTTCGTTATTAAAATTAAGTTTGCTTCCAGTGGATTGACTTCAAGCAATCAAATGAAAATTGCTTTAAGGCCCCCTCACACCTGACCGAATGTAGGCAGACGAAGGGTGACGAATGGGAAAAATGCACGAAATGCACGCGAATTCAACGAATTCAAAAAAAATTCCGTCAAATCATGCAATCAGTGACTATTGTCAAATTTTATCAACGAACGGTAAGCGAATGATAAATATGACATGCGAAGGATATCGATTTTTCGGTTCACCTCTTTGAGTAAATTGTAGCCAAAGTCGAGCGAAGTGTTGATATTACCCAAAAAGACGAACGAACAGTGAGCAATGGTTTGATATGGCTTGCGATTAGAAACGAAGACGAGGGAATAGATCGGGCGTTCTTGTATGTTTGTGTCATCGTGTTGCTTTGCTAAGGGTTCTTTCGAGATCGGTCCACTTAGGCAAAAGCGCGATGAGGGACTATGCGCGACAATAACACACGAACGATAAACGAATGATTACCGCAAACTAAACATGCTAAATAAGAGATGCGAATTCAAACAGATGACCAACGATTTTTCAATTCGTTGGGAAATTTAAAAATTGTTCAAAAATTCCGAGCGAATTTGAATAATCGCAGCTGTTAGTTCAGAAGGTGTACGAACCCAAACACGAAGGGTAAATATCATTTACTATCAGTTACCAGAAAACGATTTAAAAAACTGCCTTTCGCCAGCCATCGCAAGGCATATTTCAGGCAATTCGGTTAGGTGTGAGGGGGCCTTTAATGAACATTAGACCTACTGGAGCTGGACTATATAAGTCGCAATAAAGCATAACAGTTAATAAAATTCAGCTGGATGCGTGTGATGTGGTAAAACAACCATGGTGATCGGATATACTGGTGTTTAAAGGAGACACAGTCATGACGCATATCCGGTCTTATCGGATATTGGAGAAGCTATTCGGAAGGTATTTGAATCAACGAAGGTTGATGGACTTTAAGAAATTGATATTGCTGATCATTGAGTTTCATATGAAATATCAAGACGTTGCCTTTGCGCGTGGGGGATGTGTGTGTGCGTGCATCTAGTATTCGTCGATAAGTTGGTCTGTGGGGATGGGGTGGTAGGATACAGTTTAAACATGTTTCATAGAGCAAACACCCTGTTGGGATTCGAGTACAAGTAGTACGTAGGGGGTTTCAGAAACTACAAATGACAAAGAAGACTAGGACCTTCTGACGAATATTAAAGTTTTCGTCAGGGATAATAAGCACTCATCTGATTCTTATCATAACGGTAACGTTGAATATATTACCTTAACTCTGGACTTAGCATATCAAACTACATGTACATGTAGATCGAACCTCGACTAAGCGCAATCGGAACGTATGCACTTTTGCATGTGCATGTATTACTACATAACTTTTTAACAGTTCTCTTTATTCTCAACATCCGTACATCAATATCTCATTCGAAACGCCATGTTATTGTATGCAAATTGTTCACATTAGGAACCGTGATAACTTATATTATTAAAAAGGTAAGCGAGCAGAAAGAAGTTTCAGAAGCGTGTACCCTTCCTCATAAAAAGGAGTTAAGTGCCCAAAATCAAGCTTTGAAAATTATTTTTCCCCTAATGATTACTCCATATCTAGCGATGTAAAAAGCGAGATAGATGCCACCAAAGGGACATTTCCAAGAAAACTAAAAGCCTCCAACCTTTTAACATGTTTTACCCGCCAAGTAACGCATCTTCTGAGTGTACGGACGGTGGATCAGTTTCGCTCTTGAGGTTTCGGTGTTCTCCGCGTTGAAGCGCGATAACGCCGGCGGTTTTTATTGAATAGCGACACAAATGGGACCCTTTTAAAGATCGCATCGGAGTTGGGTTGAATATGGCCATTTCCAGCCGAATAAAAAAGAGTGCATGAAGAACGTCCGCCCCATCAAAATGTAAATGTATACTATGCGACTCGGTTAAAAGGACGACGAACTACTATCATTATCCATGTTATTGGTTTGTCTCGAGAACGGGGGGGGGGGGGTATTGGCATTTAAAAGTAATGTAGGACTTCTATCCATCTTAACCCTATAGCAGCCGGTATTGTGTAGGTAATGGACAAAATAACTTCTGGAGATATGCAGGGGGGGGGGTGCTTTTGAAAATAAAGAGATAATTTGACAAAAAAAAATAATCGGTCCATGGTTGATGATATTGGGAAACTAACTAATCTAAGACTAATTTTGTTGTACCTGGAATTGTTGATTTTTCATTAAAAAAATTGTCATAAAAACCAATTTTTGTGAAAAAATAATAAATGTAAAAATAACGAGGAAAATTAGAATAAAATATAGGCCTACCTTACATTCCTGTGAAAATTCGATTCGATTTGAATTTATTTTTTTCACCGTTTTCATTTACAATTCATGATAATAATGCAAATATATTAAACAGAATAATTACAATTATAATTTACAGTTATTCATACAAACATGATAAACAAGAATAATTGAATTACAATGTAAGTTGGATTGCGATGTAATCATACAGAGGAAAATCCTGAAAGATTTAACAAATTAATAAAATTGTGCCCTTATGTTATTGCACATAGAGATAAAAAGTAATTTCATGAGAAAAAAAAATGTCTAATTTCTTCCCATTTTCTCGATGCTCTCTACTTAGGGACGACGAGTATGAGGTCATTTGACCTTCATTCCATCAGCTATGTGTTTAATTCAGAGAAAATTCTATTTATTTAAACAACAAATAATTTATCTAAAAAATCGAATTGCTCAATATATAAGTACTTTTAAAATCCGTTTCGCTTGCATTCTGACAACAGTTCTGTTCAGTTTTTTTTTCCTTCAAGTAATTTCTCAACTTATATTTCATCATTTTTTCAGATATAAAGGTTTGACGAAAAAGCAGTTAAGGATCTCACAATAATATATTTCAAATGTAAAAATATTGTGTGACGAAAATTTCAATCTCTACCAAAACATACTATGTAGATTATGTACATTTTTATTTAACTATTTGTGAAATAAAAGAGTCATAAGACACATTACTTCAAAAAGACAATTTTGAAACAAATATACTCCATTTGGATATCTATATAAATAAAGCAACATTTTATTTGACCTATAAGAGAAGCATCTCACAAGAGCTGTGCGTACAGTGAAAATACAATTTGATTCTCGGACACATCAGTGCAATTTTCGGACAAAGACTTTTAACGATGGATATTTATCAAAGTTGACGGGTGATGCAGGACGCTTGGAGGTTGTATCGGTAGTAAACTAAAATGGTTTTGCCGCTAGAGCGCGCTACGCATGTCATGACACAAGTTATCGCATCCAGGGTAGTGTTTACCGGTGGTTGTGGACCATCGTCTGCTTTCAATCGCCACTCGCATCTTTAGCACTGCAAAGATAAAGCCCTTGCTTTGTGTCTTTCAAGAAAGTTACTCGACTGTTCTCTTGTTCTCTTGTCTTCTCTGACTACATTCATTCAAAGACTGTTGAATACCAAACCAATCTTCCCATTATCGCCCGCGTTGAGAAGGGGTGGAAACAGAACTGCCAAAGACGAGGAAAGTTGCTGAGAAAATCTGTCGTACGGCCTCAGGGTTTCAAACGACACATTCGGTAAGCCTGGAGGCGATACAGACGACGTGATTAATTCGTTCCGCCGTCTCTAGTATTAGCTTCGGAGCGGAAAACCACAGGATTCCCATCCCACGCGTCCCGGGGCAATTTCGGAGCAGCATCTCGCTCCGTCTCCAGGTAAGCTAGTTGGATTTTAACCTCATCAATCTTTGATAGGGCTGCCGGTAAAAATAGAATCATTTTCTGCTCGAAATAGATTTTTGTCGAGACTTCGACATGCCGGGGAAGATGGACTTCTGACATACCGACGGTGTACGTATCTATTTCGATCTATATAGTGTCTTGATTGCGAGTGTATCAATTTACTGGAGAGGGTGGGAGCTTGGAACTTACATTGAAGAAGGGTTCTTGAATATAGTGAAATAGTAGCCTGATACAATAGGTTGAAATGAAGTGATAAAACGTTGTTTAAAAGAGGGCAGCATTGCAAGCGAAACATAGTATACTGAACAAGTGGAGGGGGAAAGCGCAGAGAGCATTGGTGGAAAGATTGGGGGCATGGTCCCCTTGAACCCCCCCCCCTCCCCCCCAAAAAAAAAAATCTCACTTCAGAGAAAAAAAAGAGGAAAAGACAGAAAAGAAAAAAAAATGTGAAATAATGATACTATGGGTATGAATGGTATGTCCAAATCTCTCAGAATATTAATTTTTTTGCATGGAAAAGGTGTCAACTTCTCTTAGTCCAATGCGCCGTGTTTGGTAGATTTTCCTGTGTCTCTATTGCTTATCGAATAAGAATTAAAACCTTATCAGATATTGTAAGGAAAAAAGTGAAGTCGTGAGATTATTATAATAGCAGAATTTCAAAACATCTTAAAGCCATGTTCGTTGTGAACTGAGCCATGTGAACTTATCACAATCGCATTCTATACATGCCTTTTATACAAATAGCTATCACCATGCATAGTCTGAAGGATGTCAGATATTTCAGCGAGTAATTTATGGAAACAATTTATATTAAATAAACACCCTGCTGCTCGCCCCTTCAAAAACATATTCTTCTCGCCGTATATGGATTCCCCCAATTGTTGTCTTCTCGCATGTCCAGAAAGAAAGAAATTCAACTAAGCACTACAAGCACTAATTGGGTGGCAAGCGGACTAACATCGTAGATGGCAGTGCAACATCGTCGCGTGGATGTTGCCACATAACATGCAAATACGGTTTACTGATCGGCCGATTTGGTCGAGTCTTTTGCGGAGGTTTACGGAAACCGTAAGAAGATCGCAAAGCCACTCCATGATCTCCCTTAAGGTTCAGAAAATTAAATCGTAAGACCTCTGTAGGACGTCGTGTGATTTGTGCACTCCCGATACACTCTCGGGACTACTTCCGACCGACCTATATGTAAACCCCTTAAAAAATCTTATGATTCAGCGAAACGCATTATCTTATGTATTAATACACTACTTCTTCAATTGTTGCTGCTGATGCATGCTGCTACTACTACTACTACTACTACTACTACTACTACTACTACTCCTACTACCCCAACTACTACCTCTCCTCCTCCTACTACTGCTACTCTTACTATGATACTACTGTACTACCACTACTACTACTACTACATTACATTTTTCTCGATCTGAAATGGAAATGATGAATAAATTAGTAAGTGTATAGATGCATAATTAAGTAGATGGATGGAGTAAGGAATGGATGTAAACATAATTCAATGAATGCATAAGTAAATCCTTTTTTAAATCCACCCCAGCCCCCTTCCCTCGACAATTTCTCACGGCCATTGTATAGTTTTCTCTCTCTATTTTATTCCCACCGTTGCAGCACCACATTCAAACCCAGTTGTAAAAATAGACAGTTATTTTTAGATCTGACCCTTGCCCCATATTTCAACGGCCATGACAAATCTTCATTTCCCAGCAGTATTGAAAACATCAAAGAGGTTATGGCTTTTTATTGAGGCGCTGTTCACCCGTACTGAATTTTATCTTCGATTCATTCATTGGTACAAGGTGCGACAAAAAAGGGGGTTTTATTTATCAACTTCATTATCACATCCATTTGCCACTATCCACTTTGTCAGAGCTGCACGCTGTGGCTTTTGTGTTTCATTGAAGATCGTCAAGATTGTCTTAAAAAAATGTACAAACGATTATGGCCTACTTAAAAAAAGTTACGTGAACAAAGCAAAAACGTGATGAGAAAATTTTAAAATTCTATACTAATTTTATAAATTTGTTTAGGGCGTCACATAGTTACTACATCATTATTGTAAAATGAAAAGATGCTGCCTTGGTCACATTCATCTGTAGTCCTTATCATACTTTATGTTACCTGGGATTATCGCATAAATGATACGAGCTTGGACCTACTTTGATTCGGGTTCATTCGATGAAAAACACCATTATCATGACTATGAAATTGCCTGTCGACGACTTTTTCCAAGAGCCCTTCTCCATAAAAATTCCTATTTGGCAAATTGCGAAGCCATTGATTTTAATTTTCTGCATAAACGGTAACCACTGGGACGATTTTCTTTCATCTTCTTATATCCCGACGGATTAAAACTGTGCAACGTCTGCCGGGAATGAAAATATTCCGAAGACTATTCTGAGAAATGCCAGTAATCAAAGTCATCGAACTCCAGAACTATGAGATTAAAAGTATACAAAAAGTAATTTTTCTATGAGGTTTTGGGAATGATGAATGGTGCCCCCCCCCCATTTCTCCTCCTCTGTCCTCATCCGCCCTTTCTTGCTTTGTCATATCAAAATGTGAAAGTAAACTTAATATGTTTCTTCTAACACGCACCAAACCCCAAAATCACATATACGCACACTTCAAAATATTGCACACACACGTACAACAAGTGCCAATACTACCAGTGTCATTTCCAGCAATGTTGCACTATTTCTTGAATTATGATTTGAAATGTGATTCGACTGGTCGTATGTCGCAGTGGCCGCAATTGTGACGTGTATCATCACAATCAAATCTATTCCAACAATCTAATTTTCAATTTTCGGAATGTGAAAAATGTGTGGAGATTTATTGAATGTTCACTTTAAAATTATTCGACAAATTGTGCGATGTATACCAACTGATATTGCACTGAACAATGCAGAAGCGGGCCTATTGTTGAAGAAATCATTGCTTTTGAAGAAACTATTGTATTTTGGCGTACTTAGAATGTTATGAAACAACATCATTAACGCAATATAGCAAAGTATAGCTTTCTGCAAAATAGCGCTGCTGTTGTCATCGCTGAATATAGGGCAACCCGCAGATCATATTATCACTGTACACTATAAAAACAGTCTTACCCAATATTGGTAAAATAGGAACATGCATGTTTGTTGGTAAAAATTATACCAAATATTTTGTAAATTTTACGCAATGTTGCGTTGAAATTTACCCTTGAAACATGCATTTTGCCCAATAATGGGGGAAAAATTCACCCAGCAACATGCATGGTCCCTTTCTTCCCAGTATTAGGTAAATTTTTACTCTGTTTTTTTTTAGTGTATAGGAGTGTTTTCTTGCTTAGTGTTTCTTCTTAAAATCATGCAAAATATCTCAAATAGTGCAAAAGGCTTTGGTAATTTTCTATCTTAACTAATAATCTTTAGCGACACAATAGACATGTCGAACAATAATATTTGCTATGGGCTTTCTATAAGTGAGAGACGCATCGATCAAGTGAGAATAAAATTGCATTTTGAATATTGGAAATTTGCATTTGAGGGCACCAAACATGCCAAACGGCCTGAAAATGAATGCATCATCATACCATCATAAATTACAACTTGTCATGCTGTATAATTTTATAATGGAAAGGGACAGGCAAATTAATTTGTAACGAATCAATGTCATTACTCGGCATTAAC
Organism: Lytechinus variegatus; assembly: GCF_018143015.1. Lineage (NCBI taxonomy): Eukaryota > Metazoa > Echinodermata > Echinoidea > Temnopleuroida > Toxopneustidae > Lytechinus > Lytechinus variegatus. The sequence continues at coordinate 23,325,188 of NC_054752.1, read as the reverse complement.
CAAACTATAGGCCTACACATATTAGCATGTATAAAATTCAACGTAGGCCAAGATCAAGGACCTAGCAATACCGAGATTATGCTGTGCAAGTGAAAATGATGTTGGGAAGAGTAAAAGACGGATTGTTTCCGTCATGGTCTAGCTCATAAATCAAAACTCGGGTCACTATACGGTAGATGGTTAGAAAATAAAACCCGAGTGAGTGTGATGATGGGGGGGCACTTTAGAGAGGGCAAACATACGAATTCTCAAAATAAAAAAAAGGAGAATGGTGACATGGATCAAGTAGAAAATATCTATTTGAGAAATTATAGAAAGTGTGTTGGTGTTTGTAAGAGAGAGAGAGGGGGGGGGGGGCGTAGAGATGGGGATATTTGGAGGATTGACAGACTGTGAATGGGGGGGGGGTTAAGATAGGACAGAAATTGGATAAAATACCAGGGAAGTGCATGAATATAAATGAAACAATGATAACGAGAGCCTGGAATAGATGGGGTCAAGATTATAGAGAGAATGAGGCGACTTTTGCACTCATTGTCCCCACCCCCCCCCCCCCTTCCCCGCGTTTCATCATCTTCGTTTTATCATATGCCATTTACCACCACAACCACCGCAAGAAGCATTATCATCACTCATGCCATGAAAATGAAAAAAAGAATGATAATAATAACAACAAGGCAAAGAGGGAAAATGAGAAAACAAGGAAGGGAAATAGGGATGTCCGGAGTAGGCACACGCCTTTACGTGAAAGAAAGACAGATAGATATGACTGAAACATCACAGACAGAAATAGATGTATAAAGCTGCGATGACAGTTGGCATAGCTGCGTGGTATTAATAGCATCTCAGAAATCCTCGGGTCATGACCTGTAATGATGATGACGAAATGGATAAAAAAAAATCCCGCTCCCTTCAAGCATCAATTTCACTGATTGAAAAATCCCTTTGTAATGGACTCTCAGGAGACCCATCGTTATTTTTTGCACTTGACGCTCCATCACGATCGCAAGATTGGGAGGGAGTTTATTACTATTTGGAGGGAAGGGAGGAGGGATGTGATCGATTGGTGGTATTTTTAGGGGACTGCAACCCCTTTAAAAACTTTTTGTTTTTAAAATTAAAATGCGCTGTCAGTTTATGTATTTTCACTTTCATGAGTGATCAGATTTTGCATTGAATTTCCTTTAAATTTAGCTGAAGATATGATCTCTTAATTTTTGTCAAATTCGTGACAGAATATGGATATAAAGATTTAAAAAAAAAAGATGAGGCTCACTCCCTTTGCTCCCTCGCAATTTTTTAATAAATGTTGCATAATGCCCGATTTCCGCCCCTAAAATTCTTTTCCCGCCATTACCACCATTCTACCTTCTTTTAACCGAAGCACCCATCTTTCTGTATGTGTGAACAAGAAGGGATCACCAGTCGTTCTTAAAGTCGCTCTTAAGTTGCGAACAGCTTTATGAAACACCCACCTGGTCTTTCTGTTCCTATCAAATCAATTTACTATTTCCCTACTATAATTGTACTCGCTGTTATGCTACTTCTTAATATTTCATACAATTATGTTCAATGAATATTTGATTATATTTTGAATACCAATCTTTCCGTTCAGATAAACTCAAACAAAAAAAGATAAATTTACGAAATCAATTTCATCCTACTAAATTTGTTATATCATGAGTGTAAGAATCTGTCCTGATAATGAACGCTGTTATATAGAGAAATGATAAAAAGTAAACGCATCTAACATTATAATATTACCTATAATATTCATGTAGGGGAAGAAGGGGGCAAGTTGAGCCACCACCCCAGGCTAAGAATGAATGAGTCAGACATTGTGGTGGTGTCATGTATTGATGACCCATTGCATAACCCTTGACCCCATCACATTGTTTTCAACTTTGAAACAAAAAGTACTTATTATTTAGAGGGAAAAATACAAATTTCAGCCAAAAAAAAGAGGAAAAAAGGGTGTGAAATAGATTAGTGCTTTCAACCCACACACGTCTTAAAACATAATAAAGAAATACGAAAAATATTGTTAGTCCAGGTATGGATTCTCATTCTTGTCATAGTCTTTTACATGATGGATGTATAAGAAATGTGTGGATGTGAAAATATGGCATAAGTTCGGACTGGGGTAATTGGTGCAAGCCAGGACAAGTTGAGCCATGGTAAGTATTATGGTAATGTATAATAATTAAAAAAAAACATTAAAAGCCATTGATATGCAGATAGCACGGATGAAATTCACCTGACAGTTCTTTTACTTTTAGAGGACGTTAGTATTTATATAGAAAGCAAATGAAAAGACTTCAAATAGAAAAAAAATGACATGCCGGTTCTTCCCGCATACATTTTGTACATAGTTTTTGTGGCTCAACTTACCCCAGAAGGTGGCACAACTTAATCCACAGATGAGGCAAGTTGAACCATTTGACATCATATTTTTTCAAAGGTTACAATGACTTTCAGAGTGGGGTAGAAAATTATATACGGGTGAAAAAGATTTCCCAAGAATCAATTAAAGGCAAGGTACTTAATACTTCAATATTATCAGTCATATCAATTCTAACATGCAAAATGCAAAAAGTGTCACAACTTGGCCGCCTTCCCCTACATATTAATTTGTACATGAATATCAAGTCAAATTTGTGTGTGAACTCTTGCAATTTCTAAACTTGCTTTATAGGTTCATATTTAGTAGTGTTTTTTCGTTATGTGTGTATCCTAAATGATGTTGTTGAAAGAGGGAGAAGGGGGAAGAGAGAGAGGTGCTTGGGTAGGAAGAGATGACACACAAGCAGGTGCGCCCCCCACACACACCCCTTCCCACCCCCGCACACACACACACACACACACGCACACACCCTTATTCCCAATCCACCTTCCACCCCTAAATACACAACAAAAATAAAATCATAAATGCCATGAATTTATCTTATTTTTTAATGTGATACAATGCCTGACATATCATTCATGTCGAGCTCGAAAACCATCTCGCTACCCAACTGCGCGCGCATTGTCCTCATCTCAATCCTGCTGTAATCTAGGGTCTTGGGCTCCTCTTACGGACGATAGGGGCAACGCCCTATATCAACATACGATTGTAACATCAATCTATATAGCAATTAAACTGTCCTGGCCAAAATTAAAACCATCAACGTACATTCGACTCGATTCGTCTTGCGGAGGGAACTCCGGTAGAGGTAGAGAGTAGTAACCGCATGCAGCATTGACCTACAGATATGTTACACGTTGATATTAGGATAATTCACCCCCCCCCCCTTCCACCCTAATGTTTTGAGGGCAACAATAGCAGCGAATTCTGGTACGGCAATACATGTTCTCATCGCCAGGCTTTTATTCGTGTACCAAAGTACAGCATGCTCCTTTTGATAAAAGCATTTCTTATGATAACAACGTTTTAATGAACGTATTTGTCCTCAAGTGAATAGGAAGGCTCATTAAAATTTGTAGATGGGTGGGTGTGTGTGTTAAAGAGACACAGAAAGAAAGAAACAAAGAAAGGAAGGAAGGAAGAAAGAAAGACAGAAGTAGAGAGAGGATGAGAGAGATGTAATGGCGGAACCCGATACATGTACATATCAATTTGGCCTACATGAATACTGTAATGAAGAACATGCGAAATAAGGCGGTATCACATATATACAGATTATGCAGTAGTAGGAAATATTGATTAAAACGCGAGAGGCCTTGCTGTGGTAAATGATTTTGTCTCAATCGCGAAACATCTAAATCATTTTAACAAGCAGACACAATTAAAGTGAAAGAGACAAGTTCGACGTTGTGGCGCCTAGAAAAGCGCCACCTCGCTCAAGCAACGTAGTATTAGGACCATTGCCGATCTCTACTTTGATGCAGGTTGTTCGCCTGGATTCCAAACCACATCAGCAGATGTAGACAGTCGCGAAAACACAAAGTCTCAACATTGCTCCACATTTATTTAATTGTCTCTCCGGCTTGTCACATTTTCTCGTTTATATTATTTCCATCAACGCTAATGACAAGTTCCAACCCCGGGCAAAGCCTTAATGAAGCCTTTAAAAGTGGGTTAAATTCCGGGTAGGAATTCCCTTGCCGGTTCGCCGAGTGCACAGGGGCATGGGCGACAGGTGCCAGGGATGTAGGAAATGAGAGCGCGCTTCTTGGCGACCCGTCTCGCGTCTAATTTTCGATTTCTTGCCCTATCTTTTCCCTTCCTTTCGATTCATTGTACCCCTGCTGCTGAACGAGAATGAGATAAAAAAAAAATCGTTTCCTCCATGTAGGATGTTCTTGGCCTATTTCTGTGACTGATAGATGAGGAGAAAGTTCGACTCAAGCCCTGCAGTTGTCGCGGATGTCCTGGGTCGCAAGGGACTTGCATTGAATGGAACGAGTAGTGGGTTAGACGCCAAACAAGAATCCGCGTATTGACATTATGATCATTCAAGAATTTAACTATTCGCCCTCTTACACTGTTAAAAAAAATGTAATTCGAATGATGATTGCAGTAAAAATGAGGCTAATGACGAATTTTTAGCACGTGTGAAACCAAACTAGAATCACTAACGCTAATCACAATCACGAATTCAAATTCTACTCCGGAGGTGAATTCCAGTTAAGCTTCGCTCAAATTAAGGTACGAATTTTACATTTGAAAGGCTTGACACCCAAAACATCTTCTGGGGGGCGGATCTTACGTGTCCTTTCAAGCACTTCCGTAGATAATACTATGGAAGCTTAAACGTGCCACCCAGATGTTGAGATAATTATCTTGGGAAGTCGACATCATGATAGCAAAAGATCAGATGACGAGATCCTGGATCTCACCATGTCGACATCTTTTAGAAGAGATGATAAGATGGCAAGATCCCGGATCTCATCATGTCGACATCTTTTAGAAGAGATAATCAGATGACAAGATCCCGGATCTCATCATGTTGACAACTTGTAGAATAGATGATAAGATGACAAGATCCCGGATTTTGTCATGTCGACATCTTGTAGAATAGACGATCAGATGACAAGATCCCGGATCTCGTCATGTCAACATCTTTTAGAAGAGATGATCAGATTACAATATTTTTTATCTCGTCATGTCTACATCCAGTGGAAGAGATGATCAGATGTCATGATCTCGTAACTCGTCATCTATTCTAAAAGATGTCGACATGACGAGATCAAGGATCTTGTCATCTGATCATCTATTCTAAAAGATGTCGACATGACGAGATCCAGGATCTTGTCATCTGATCATCTACTCTACAAAATGTCGACATGATGAGATCCGGGATCTTGTCATCTGATCATCTAATCTAAAAGATGTCGACATGACGAGATCCAGGATCTTGTCATCTGATCATCTCTTCTAAAAGATGTCGACATGATGAGATCCGGGATCTTGTCATCTGGTCATCTCTTCTTAAAGATTTCGACATGAAGAGATCTGGGATCTTGTCATCTGATCATCTATTCTAAAAGATGTCGACATGACGAGATCCAGGATCTTGTCATCTGATCATCTCTTCTAAAAGTTGTCGACATGATGAGATCCGGGATCTTGTCATCTGGTCATCTCTTCTGAAAAATGTAGACATGATTTGATTTGATTTGATTTTATTGTTTACTTCTGCAATTACATCATTCGTATATAATACATTTTCCATAACATAACAAACATAGTATATTGAGAACTTTTTTTGGCATGAATCATAACTAAATGTACTAAAATTATCATTACAAACAAAACTGATCTCATACCAAATTAGTTAACATTTACAATTTGCAGGAGAAGGATTGTCATCATAAGCAGATTGCTTGAAAAAATGACAACCCCAGGTTAGAACTCATTGATTAATATAATACATTATTACAGCAGAATCGATAAACAGTTCATTTCATGAAAAACAGCAGTAATGTAATTTGAGCAATGACGATGGAGATGATAAGGATGAAGATGATGGTGAAATGGTGAAGATGAAGGCGATGGAGAGGATGATGGTGATGATGCTTTAATGATGACACATCGACACAGAAATTTTACTTCAAATATTCTGATATCAACATAGATTTAACGTTTGCCTTAAATGAGTAAAGAGACGTGGATCTTTTTATAGATTCAGGTAGAGAGTTCCACAAATCAGGACCATGGTGTCTTATGGATCTCTGCGCAATAAGCAATTTGGGGTTGATTAAATGGAAATTAGAAGAGTTCCGCGTAGGGTATGAATGGATAGATGTGTTCATAGTATAAAAATTGTGAAATGAAGGTGGGAGCATGTTATTTACGTATTTGAACATAAGCAGTAAGCTTTGAAATGAGTTTATGTCAAAAATAGTTAGAGTCTTTAGTTTATGGAATAATGGATTTGTGTGTGATAAATATTGCGAATTAGTACAAATTCGAATTGCTTTTTTCTGTAATAAGTATATTATATTAATTTTAGTTTTTGCACACGTTGCCCAAACTATATTGCAGTACGATATATACGGCAATATTAATGAATTGTATAGTAGAACGAGTGTAGTATGAGGAATTATGTTTTTCATTTTGTAAAGTACACCTACGTTTCTGGAGATGTTAGTAGTTATACAACGTATATGTTCATTCCAATTTAAATGTTCATCTATTGTGACACCTAAAAACTTTGTTTCTTTTTTCCTTTTGAGTGGAATATTATCTATGCTTATGTCGTATGGAAACTCAGTAATATGTGAACTTGTATGAGTAAAATACATAAAGTTTGTTTTGTCTATATTAAGTGAGAGCCTATTACATTTAAACCACAAAGATAGTTTAGGTAATTCACGATTAAATGTATCTACTAAAGTTTCTAAACTGGTGTTTGAACAAAAAATGTTTGTGTCATCGGCAAATAATACAAATGATAATAAAGGCGTTACAGTAGTCAAATCATTGATATATATAAGGAAAAGTAAGGGGCCAAGGATCGATCCTTGTGGAACTCCGCATTTTATTGACTGAAAGTTAGAAGAAATATTGTTGTGAGTGACATATTGTTTTCTATCAGACAAATAACTCTCAAACCATGATAGTGCGATTCCCCGAATTCCATAATTTTCAAGTTTTTTAAGTAAAATCTGGTGGTCAAGAGTGTCGAATGCTTTGCTTAGGTCCATGAATACTCCTATTATGTGTTCTTTATTTGTCATTGCATTTGTAATTTTATCGTATATTTGTATTAAAGCCTGATCAGTTGAATGCCCTTTCCTGAATCCATATTGGTTTGAATTTAGAAACTGAAAAGTATCTAGGAACTTATAAAGTCTTTTGTAAATAATCTTCTCTAATATTTTGGATATGCTGGGGAGAATAGAAATAGGCCTATAATTTGTTATTTCGTGTGGATTGTCTTTTTTTAAAACAGGATTTACCTTTGCAATTTTTAGGGAATCTGGACATTTACCGGTGCTGATCGACAGATTAAAAATATGACACAATGGAGAGACAATATAATGTATGATCTGCTTAAGAAGGAAAGTACTAATTCTATCATATCCCTGTGATTTGCTGGATTTGAGATTTTTTGTTATTTCAATTATTTCCTGAACATTTGTGGGGTTAAAGAATAGGGAAGAATTGATGGGTGTGGGAAGAAATTTTGCAAAACTTTGGTTTGGTCTGGCAAGGTTGTTAGCCAAAGAGGGTCCTATGTTAACGAAAAAGGAATTAAAGGTATCAGCTACATCATCTGAATTTATTGCAGCAGCATGAACTGTGAAATTGTCTTTAGGTAATACTTTGGGTTTCTTGCCAATCAAATCATTGATTATCTCCCATGTGGCTTTCATGTTTGATTTAACTTTGTTAAGTTTCTGGGAATAAAACAATTTGCGAGAAGCCCGAATTATATTGGTTAGTCTATTTCTATAAGTTTTATATTTATTTTTGTTTTGAATAGAAGGGTTCTTTAAAAATGTCTTGTATAGTTTATTTCGGGTGTGTATGGATCGTAGAATAGCTTTAGTGATCCATGGCATTTTTGCTTTTCTTTTTTTGATAGGTGATAGAGGAAAATTTTTATCGTAATATTTCTGCAATTTTTTGTTAAAATTTGTGTAAGCAATATCTGAATTTGACTCATTAAATACATCTAACCATTCCTCAATCGCAAGATCACTTTTAAACGATTCAATATTGATTGGTGTTTCTTTACTATACATTGTAGATTTAGGTGAATTTTCTTTTGAAATATCATTATCACATAATAAAAAAACCGGTAAATGATCAGCTATATCAGATATTATTAATCCGCTGGAAGTATCTCTGTTTAGTATGTTTGAAAATATGTTGTCGATAAGTGTTGATGAATGGCTATCAATTCTGGTCGGTTGATCTATGTGGGGATAATAACCAAATGAATGCATAGTGTGTAGGAATAAATCGTTTTCATTATTTTGGGATAACAGGTCAATGTTAAAATCACCCATTAAATATATTTGTTTATCTTCTTTTGTTATGGTATGAAGGCATGTTTCAAGCTCTTCGCAAAATAAATTTGCATTGCCATGAGGGGGTCTGTAAACTAACCCAATAATTATATTTTTGCCTTTCGGCTTCATGATTTCTAAGAATAAAGTTTCACTTTGTTTTAATGATATTTCTTTTCTTATTTTAAACTGCAAATGTTCATTGATGTAAAATGCTACACCACCTCCTCTTTGATCTTCACGATCTCGCCTAATAAGATTATAGTTTTGCAAGTTGAATATGTTAGGTGAATTATTATGAAGCCATGTTTCCGTGACACCAATAATGGAGAATTTGAAATTATTTAGAGTAAAGAGTAATGATTCCAATGATTCAAAGTTTTTGTTCAAACTTCGATCCGGGATCTCATCATCTGGTAATTTCGCTTGCAAGATGTCGACTTCCCAAGATAATTATCTCCACATCTGGGTGGCACTTATAAGCTTCCATATAATACAGTTGGCATGTACTCATCGTATCGATGGAGTGCTTTGATTGACAAGACGCCAAGGACACAAACCGTCTTTCGTCGGGAATTCGAATTCAAATCACCGTTTTCGAGTGAGCGTGTGAAAGGTCCGATGATTCTAAAGACGAATTGCAATCATCAATACCATTATGATTCTATATTTAATTGTGAAAAGGCAATTTGTGTACTTTTGGATAGCGGCTAATAATTTAATTTTACTTGTGGGAATCATCCTTTAGACTTGTGACTAAATGCAGAATATTGAATACCTGTAAATGTACACAAACACAATACCCCATCAAATAAGTAGACTGATAAAAAAAAAATGATAATGTCTTTCACAATCATATTCATTAATACAGAAGGACAAAAAATATTAAAAGAGACAGAAGGGGGGGGGGCCACAAAGGGAGTTGGTTGAGGACGTAGATGTGTCACAATATGTTTCGTGATTTTCTTTTTTTCATGTTATGGATAAACATTTCATTTATTTATTTGTATTGTAGACAATTTCCTCAGCATATGATACAAAAACCACAACCGATCACTCTCTTGAAAAATACGACATGTTATTCAAAGAGAATTACACCTGTAGAAATAATTTTATTTAGAATATAAATAAATGTAGCATTCTCATAATAAATGCCCCTCAGTGCTAACATTGGTGACCCCCCCCCCCTGCAGTTCGTTCATTCAAGGCCGGAGGGAGTGTGAGAGAGACGGAGGGGGGGGGGGGGTAAGAATTGGTAGAGGAAGGAGGCTGTGAAAGCGGAAGAAAAAGGAGATGGATATATGTCTTAAAAATATATGGTAAAGGGGAGGAGAGGGAGGGGATTACAAATTATTGTATGAGAGAAAACGCGTTCACCCACATCCACACCCCTAACAAACAATCGCACACACACACACAACCACACCACACACACCCAAGCATTCCGACATAGGGGAGGGAGAGAGAATAAGAGGCAGGGAAAGATGACTGGTTTAATAGAAAAAAAAACAATGTAGCAGCCAAACATTCAAACGAACATAAACCAAAATTATTCTTGATGTCAAAATAGAAAAAAATCATGAAAATTTATATGATTTATTGTTGCACGGTCGTAAAAAAGGGAACAAGGGAAATTAAATAAATAGGAGGTCGATCAGGGGAGGTTTTGGCAGGGAGGAGTCTCACTTTTTCAAACTTTGATTTTCGCCATCAAAATCAGTTTACCATGCCTGGGTCGACATTTTCCTTTCCAATAAGTGGCAAGAAAAAGAGCTGTCATGTAGAAATTAGCTTTACTTTCACTCTCTTTTTTACAGAAACAATGTAGCAGCCAAACATTCAAATGCAAATAAACCAAAATGATTCTTGATGACATATTTAAAAAAAATCAAGAAAATTTATATAATTAATTATTGTTGCACGGTCGTAAAAAGGAACAAACGGAAATCAAATAAATAGGAGGTCGATCAGGGAAGGTTTTGGCAGGAAGGGTGTCTCACTTTTTCAAACTTTGATTTTCGCCATCAAAATCAGTTTACCATGCCTGGGTCGACATTTTCCTTCCTAATAAGTGGCAAGAAAAAGAGAAGTCATGTAGAAATTAGCTTTACTTTCATTCTCTTTTTTTACATTTACTGAGGAAGGGGGGGGATTGTTGCACCCACAAATGTAATAACGCCCACAAATGTAATAACGCCCACAAATGTAATAACACTTTACCCACAAATGTAATAACGCCCACAAATGTAATAACACTTTACCCACAAATGTAATAATTTTTGATTGCCCACAAATGTAATAATGACTTTACCCACAAATGTAATAAATTTTAAGGGATTTTTGGCGAATCCGTTCTAAACTAAAATCCTATAGTAATCATATAGCACAAAAGTGCAAAGTCTTTTTTCAGACCGGGTTAATAAAACATCAAAGTATAAGTCCAAAGTCTTCTTTCCAGACCCGGTTGTTTCAAAAATTATAATATAAATCCAAAGTCTTTTTTCCAGACCCGGTTGTTTAAAAAATTGTGATATAAATCCAAAGTCTTTTTTCCAGACCCGGTTGTTTCAAAAATTATAATATAAATCCCAAGTCTTTTTTCCAGACCCGGTTGTTTAAAAAAAATATAATAAAAGTCCAAAGTCTTTTTTTCCAGACCCGGTTGTTTAAAAAATTGTGATATAAATCCAAAGTCTTTTTTCCAGACCCGGTTGTTTCAAAAATTATAATATAAATCCAAAGTCTTTTTTCCAGACCCGGTTGTTTCAAAAATTATAATATAAACCCAAAGTCTTTTTTCCAGACCCGGTTGTTTCAAGAATTTTAATAAGTGCAAAGTCTTTTTCCTGACCCAGTTATTTCAAAATTTATAATATAAGTCCAAACTAAGATACGATAATGATATTCCTGTGGAAAAAAATGGGAATTGAGCTTAGTCTTTTCTCCAGACCCAGATAATTAAAACTGGTGGAATAAATGTCTTTGTTGTTGTTTTAACTTATACGGTGTATATTGTGAATATATGCACTAAGAGTAAATTGAGAATCAAGCGTAGTCTTTTCTCCAGACCCGGTTACCTGTTATTTAAACATTATGAATAACAGTTTAAAAACAGTATAAAGACCCCATAATCTTATTAATGCTGGATATATAGCGTAGTCTTTCAGCCCATTTTTTTCTTAAAAACGCTAATAGTAAGAATTAAAAAAAATCCAAGTTTAAGACCAAACAAACCTTCAACCTTCTTTATTCCAGACCTAAAACAGTTACGAAAAAAAATCTTCTAACATAAGACCTTATATTCTTATTCTCGTGGAATAACACGAGGTTTAAAACGTACTCTTTCCTCCAGACCCGGCTATTAAAAAAAAAGTAACTGAAAAACTTCGAATCTAAGACCAGATTTCCAAAGTTTCACCCAGTAAAATTATGTCTTTTTTAAAAATAATACTACTACCCCTACAAAACATTGTAATAACGCGTGGGTAAAGCAGACATCCTTTCTCCAGACTTGGTTACTATTTGAAAAATAAAATAGTTTTTACAAATATTCTAAAACGAATATCCAATAATCTAATTACTGTGGAACAACATGAAGACCGATTATCGAAGATCGACTTTCCTCCAGACACAATTATTTCAGGAATAAAAAATCAATAAAACTCAACCCCAACAACGAATCTAAGAACCAACAATCCTCCAAATTAAGACCATGCATGTAGAAAAGCACACGTTTAGAGCGTTGTCTTTATTCCAGACCCGGTGATTTAAAAATGATTTAAGCAATCCTAAAAACAAAAGACTCAAATTCTCATTCTTGTGGAATAATACGAGTATTATGCTTAGTCTTTCGTCTGGACCTGGTTATTTAAAAGATAAAGAAATATTGAAAAAAAATTGACAGCTGAGACCAATCTTCAAAATTAAACCCACTTAAAATGCTTTGGCTTAGAGTGTTGTCTTTACCCCTCACCGACGTATATTATAACTTTTGAAACGACCGGGTCTGAAAAAAAAGACTTTGGACTTGCATTATAATTTTTGAATTAACCGGGTCTGGAAAAAAGACTTTGGACGTATATTATAATTTTGAAACAACCGGATCCGGTAAAAAGACTTTGGACGTATATTATAATTTTTGAAAAACCGGGTCTGGAAAAAGACTTGGACTTGTACTGTAATATTTCATTAACCGGGTCTGGAAAAAAGACTTCGAACTTTTGTGCTATATGAACGCATTACTATAGGATATTAGTTTAGAACGAATTCGCCAAAAATCACTTCAAATTTATTACATTTGTAGGTAAAGTCATTAACATTTGTGGGTAAAGTGCATTATTACATTTGTGGGTAAAGTGTTATTACATTTGTGGGCGTTATTACATTTGTGGGTAAAGTGTTATTACATTTGTGGGCGATCAAAAATTATTACATTTGTGGGTAAAGTGTTATTACATTTGTGGGCGTTATTACATTTGTGGGTAAAGTGTTATTACATTTGTGGGCGTTATTACATTTGTGGGCGATTATTACATTTGTGGGTGTAACAGGGATATGATCCCTCGCATATCACTAAATGAAAGGAGCATACTGAAGAAATTTCGTTTGATTAAGCGTAGAAAAAAAAATTATTGGGATCAAATAGTTTGATATCTTGATTATATATCGCATTCCCATTGGTTGTGAGGCTGTCCAAAAAAATATAATTCCTTTATTTGACATGATTGTATTAATATAAGATAAGATCTCATCGATTTCAAGTTGAAAGAAAGAAGAGTAATTGAGTTCCAATAGTTTGATATCTTGGTTAGATGTATATAATTCACATAAAAACTCTCATCCATTGGATCTAAGGTTATCAATTCAATAACGATATCGTTCATGTACGTGGAATGATGTTTATCCTCGTTGCATTGAATATCATCCGGTTGAAATACATCCTCCTTCCCCCCCAAAAAAAAATAGATGAAAACAATAATGATAATAATAACATGCATCCAACAGTTATCTTGGTTAGATATGAATTCAACGCCGAATTGGTACCAAGAGGGTGTTTGACTATCAAAATGTAAATACGATGCCATTCAATTACATGAAATGCCTGTGATCATATCAGATGGAATATCCAACTCAAGGAGGCATATGATATGCTTTCGAATTATGAATCAGCTTCGCATCCACGAAGAGAAATCACTCCTTTGCTAATTCCTTTGTAATTTCATAGAGGGCGCTACAATTATTTATGCATTGAAAATAAAAATCGTCATTTTAGTATTGGGCTGGTTAAGAACAAGGAGGAGGCAGGGAAAGACCATGCCAATGATGACAATGGTATGATATATCAAACAGCAACACGCATTAAACACGAAAAAGTTTTGTTTGAGGTTTTAACCCAAATTTTCAATTATTATACAATAATAACGCGTAATTGCACATTGGAAGATTTACTATTTAATGAAATTCTATTCTATTCTAAAAAATGAATAAAATAAAAGAAGGAATGAGAATGTGCGTAAGTTAGATAGCAGAATCAAGATAGACGGAATGAGAAGGGCCGGAAAGAGATAAATAGGTGACATTTTCAGGTGTTTTGGGCGTGTGAAGGGCATAGAAGCCCTTCGGAGTTCAGGTGCATGGAGGGATGTGTCTCTAGGACATAGAAGCGACGGTCCCTGTGGTACTACCGTCATGATCAAGGGGATTGAATTATGCAAAAGAAATTTCGAGTTGTATTTGTTCCATGGAGAACTAGCCAGGGGAAGAAAAGGGCGGAGAAAACGGTTTCACCCATTCAAGCTTCTGCCGACAGATCTAGGTCTGGAAATCTAAGTCACTGGTGTGTTTCTACTACTGTTGCTTTCGGCGGAAGTCATTCATTTCATATTTTTTTACCTATTCCGAAATTCTAATTTTTGTGTGTGTGTGGGGGGGGGGGTGGGAATGTGAGAGTGTGCATGTGGTGACTGGGGATTTTTTGTAGGAGGCGGGTTTGATAGAATTTGTTCTGTTTTTAGCAACATGGACACAACCTGAAAACAAAAATGCAAACCATGCATGATTTGTTTATGATTTTTTCTTCCTAGAAGCTTTCAGGTCATGGAATCCTACTCTGAATGATGTACTTACCATGCTAATTGCCTAACTTGACATCTTTTTAGATAACATTTCCAGTGTTGTGCTTTTGATATTTGTTAAAACTCATGTTAACGGTATTTTGAGTTGACTTGGCTTCAAAATACAGGGTTTTTTTCTCCGTTCGGAATCACCGATGTGTTTAGGTGGTTTGAACTTTGTAAGAACTCGCAGAAGAGTGGTCGGGGAATCCATGCCAAAAGGCTCACCATATCACTTTTCCTAGATTTAAAAACATTTAAAGAAATCAGGGGAATTTAGGTCCAGAAATAAACTGTACTACTGTTTTATGGGTTCTTCGGGGTTAACGGTGGTGTTTACTGGCTAAATTGGTTTACCATTAAGCTGATGGTGCGTGAAAGTACACATTTATAATGGGGAGGCGCATATGGCCATAGTTGTGGAGTTGCATGTCATGTACGAAATGTTGGCTCGCAAACGTGGCAACTGGGTGGTTGCATAGTAAGTTCCATGGCTGTAAACGTGTTTAGTTGAATAATTGTATAATTGTATAGTTGTAAAGTTCCCTTCCCCAACAGCGCTGTGTATCGTCTGCAAAAAAGCGTTATATGAATCCACTTAATTATTGTTCTGATTGGTTACAATAAAATATTTCTAAAACTGTGCATCAATACATCTACTTGAAGGCCGTACAGTTGTACAATAATGGCGCCAAAGGCTGGTACATTTCGGCAGTGGTGTCCCACTAACTGTTCGACACTCGAGGCGATATAGACAGCATTGATTAATCGAATGAAACACCTGTGATACTCCTTTCGATATCCTTGCCCTTGGCAAGGCCGTTTAGGGGCGGTCGACCATGCTTAAGTTAGCACCTTTTTATCGACATACAAAATGTTGCCGAATTAATAGTCACGAACAGATTGAATTTCCCTTGTTCTATTTTCATCAAGGTTTGTTTGCATGAATTAAAACAGTCACGATGTTAATGTCCCCAACTCCTTTACCGGCTCTCCGGGGCATGCGTTAGTTTGACTTTATTTCCCCAGTTTAACGCGTTTCCTTTACAAATAAAGAAAGAAAGAGAAAGATTGAATAACAGTAAAAGGAGTTAGGGAGAGAGGTGGATGGATTTACGGGAAGAGAAGAAAGCAGAATTTAGGAAGGAAAGGGGAGAAAAGATGATAGGGGACAAGAGATATATAGAGAGCGGGATAGAAATAACAACAGAGGATGTTTGATCCCCCCCATGATCATTTTGATTCTGAAGTTCATTCAATCTACGCCTTAGGGAGACATTGACACTAACACATTCTTACATTCTTATAGATGGGTCTATTGCTCCCTATAGCACCATGTTAATCATCCCATCGCACAGCTTTCCTCCCCTTACCTGTCCTTCTATCCCTGACTCGGTAAAGGGTCTGTTACACCCGAACGTCATCGCCAGCGTATGTCGACGTACCTAGACTACAACAAGTCATTTTCTTAGTCCAAATTCTTGAAATTAAGATTTCCCCCTTATGTTAACAGCTCAAATCATTCTTCCAACAAATAGTTTCAACCATTGATATTTTATGTTTTTAAAGACATCCAATTTTGGAAATAAGTAAAGGAAATGGTCGATGTGAAGACGGGATTAAGTGAGAAAACGACTGGCCACGCGTATGTGCGCAGGTATACGCTGGCTTATACATCTAAGTGTGGCAGTCTCGTATGTCTTGGGCCAGAGAGTGTATTTGACATGAAGCACGATAAGGTGCGTAATTTTTAAGAGTCTCTACAGATCTCGCCCCGGGGCCCGGACGAACTCGCGAACCAGCGATATTGAAATCGACTTCGGTGTTTTATCCCGGTGATGCTGCAATGTGTCGTCGCGCAGGTGAACGCATAACATTTTCGCTGGTGATCCCGTATCGGTCACCTAAACGAAACCGTTCACTATTAATCTAGAGTAGTGCCGGAGCAGCAAAATTGGCCTGCGGCTCGTAGCCGACTCCTACATATCAGGTGATCGGGCCGAAAGAAGGGCATAATATTTTTTTGAATACTGACTTGCCATGGTCCTGATGTGCCTATATAGTTTTGGGGTAATTTGTCATAGCTTATGTAATCATATAGTAATTTGTTTTTTATGTTCTTTTTTATTGAAAAAAGTGCAATCTTCTACTCCATTTAAAATATGCGCCAATTGGTTTGCATTATTTCAACTTTGACACGAGGGAATTTTATAAAGATTTGTTTTATCAATCACCATCATAAGAAGCAAACAAACATCCCCCCCCAAAAAACAACACACAAACAAAACAAAACAAAAGCAAATGCTGGACAAGTTTAAGGTTTGATCAGAACAGAGCTTGCCGCAAACATTCACTCATCATTCTCATTGTCATCTTTTCAAGAACATATTGAAATGGTTCTTCATTTATCTTTGAATAACTGCATCATTCCCATTAAAAGCGTCTCCTTTTCTCCCTTCTTCGCCCTCTTTTCGGGTTTCATCAATTTTATTCCACCTTCTTCCCAGTTCACTGTCTCATATATTGCCGCTAAATTCAATGATCCCTGTTAGGTCGAGTATTGCCCTGTCGTGAATTCCTCCCACACACATTCGACTACCATTACACATGTAATGATACTGCGAACTCAACAGGTTCGGATGTGCCGGTCAACCACTCAGGGACTGCCCTCGATTCTGCCTGCTGATACCCGATTTCGGAAGGACAAAACCAACAGGTCTGGCTTGAGCAAAAGTTTGGAGGTTTATTCAGGGCATGGTACTCATTCCTCTTGCTTGGACTCTTAAAAACAACTGATTTTTATCCGATTTAACATATCGGATTCTCAAATTGCGAGGCGATCGTATTTCTCTCACTGTCCTTGTTGTGTGATCTTACTTAAAAGATTCCGTTTAATGTTACTTTCCTCGGGGTTATACCTGCTTAGAATTTCTAAATTATAGGTCTAGAAAAATCTGGAACACATGGTCTCCTTGTCTTTTTGTCTTAAGATGGACTGGCGAATATTTTTACCTGACCTATGACACAGTTACGCTTCGCACAATATTACACATAGGAGAGGGGTTGTTTGTTGTTGTTGTTTCTATTTTGTTTATGTTTTACTCCACTTTCATATTAAGTTTTAGTATCCACATGAAGCAATAAGAGATCATGACCAGTCACTGTGCCAAACAGTAATTTAGTAATATCTAAAATATTTCTTTCAATTATATTTTTTTTTTCCGACGGCGATGGCGTCGTCAAATTTGAAATCTTAACCAAGGTTAAGTTTTAAAAGTAATAACTTATAAAGTATATAAACCTAGTTAATGAAACCTGAACAAACGAGTTATCAACTATCACCAATTATCTTTGAAGAGTTAATAAGTCACTTGAATGAGGTCAAAGGTCATTTAGGGTCAATGAACTTAGACCATGTTCGGGGAATCAATATTAAAAACCGAAATCTTAACCAAGGTTAAGTTTTTGAAATGTCATCACATCATGAAACTTGGACATAGAGGTCATGGTGCTTCAATGAAGAGTTTCAGGTCGCATAATAGGCCAAAGGTCATTTTAGGGCGACAAAATTTTGCCATGTTGCGGGTATTTGTGGAATTGTCATAACTTTAAAGGTTTATATACCTAGTTGATGAAACTTGGACATACGAGCAATCAAGTACCCCTGATCATCATGTGCACATTTCAGGTCAAAGGCCATTCAAGTTTCTGAATTTCGGCAGTGTTAGGGGTATTTGTTGAATTGGCATCATAACTTACAAAGTTTATGGATCTAGTTCATGAAACATAGAGATAAGTGTAATCAAATATGAATGATTGTTATGAAAAAGTCTTGAGTTATGATCAAGGTCAAATGTTATTTTGCATCAATGGACACAGTATTTTATTATTATATGAATGTTTTCTTTTGTGAATAATTATTCAGTAGCTGTTTTCAAAGTCCACACAGCTCCTATATCAATATGTATAATACAGGCAAGACTGTCATTGGCGTTCCACTTGTTAATATGTTTGTCAGCTTGTCTTCTCTCATCGAGGTACTATAAATATTATTGTCCAAACCTTAGGCGACGATCCCGGGAGCAGCAGTATAAGGGACGTGCCCCTTCCATTTTTCCTGCGAAATTACCCCTCGAACTTTAAAGATTAATATACATGAATATGAAAAAATACCAAATTTTGGCCAATTATCTAAAAACATGAAAGTCTAGAGTCTATTTGCATGGTTAAAATGAAATACGTTTCTTTAAATGATTTTTTTAATTATTAATTTGGAGCTCGCTCACTTCTTTTCGCTAACATCAATATTACCACCTTTGCCATCTCATAACAGATTGGATCGGAAACCTCTGTGCTTTAACCTCTCTCTATGATTTACACAAAATCGTCTTCAATGCTCAACACTATTACGTCGCATAGTGATCTAATGTAGATGTTAAATTGTTTATAAGGCAAAAATCATCAACGGTACATGAATATCAATATTGTAAACTAAAGGGAGATATGGAAAGTTTTTACTTTCGCTGCTGTTGTTATATCGCTATCTGTGGTTAACCAACTTATAATAAAAGGGGAAGTGAAGGTATCGGGCAAAGAAATAAGGGGAAGGGGGTCAAGATGTATTTCTTTTGAACAAGATGTTGAATGCCTTGTCAAAGTAACACCTATGGTGTGATAAAGATATATGGTAGTTTTTTTCAAATCGATGATTTAATTACAATCTTACTTCATCCAGCCGAAACAGATCGTGATATAGTACACAGTGTGCAGCAGCAAACGGATACACAGCCCTTTCAAACCAAGATCAAGACTGAACTTCATATAGGCCTGCAACACTCAGTTTATTAAAATTTCACTCACAAAGAGTGGACCACATTAGTGAGAGAGATAAGACCGATGAACGCGAATCGATTCGAAATTTGAAGTGATAATTCGACCTTGATTCTAAAGTGTTCGTCGACATATCCGCTACACCAACGCGAACATTGGGCACGGGTATAGTTTTTCATATTGGATGCAATAGCGCCTGATAAATCGGATTGATCCCGCGCAATGCACACTTTTATACATCTTCCACGTTGCCGTGCATTGGGCATTTATATCATTAAAACGATTCAGCTTCGTCGTGCATGTTATAGTCATGTTCTGATTATGTAGGCATTACCTTGTTCAATTATTTACTGTCTTGTATCATATTTTGTAACATTATACATGTTATATTTCAGTGAGGCTTTTGATACAGATTTAGTTCGTCTTTTATGTTCTTATCGGTTTGATTGTTGCTGCTTTTATCTGCTTTTTCTAATCATTCCCTATTATCATGTATATTTTTTACAATCCCTTCTAATATTTTCTAATCCCTTCTCTTTGTACAGTTTATGGGGGACAATGGATCTTCGAAAATGGGTTTCAATGTTAATGATCAAACGCTTTGCTTACTGGTGACTTTTCTGTATGTATTCTGCCCCATTCGTCGCGCGTTGTGCCCCCTCAATATCATCCGCGCATTAGGCAAATAAATGGATTTCTTTTATCTTGTTTTTCTTAATATCTAGATCAGTCTACATCTTGTCTATGGCTATTCTCTCGTGTCTGCCATCACCCCCCCCCCCCTTCGTTCTCCCCTCCGTCATGCTCTTCATGTTTTTGTTTTTTATCCACATTTCGCCTCTACCCCTTTCACGTTCTGCGCTCACCTCTACCCGTGCATTAACTAACCCAATACCGTCACTCATTTCACTTTTCTGTCATCGATTGGATTAGCATTTATTAGCAATGTAAGACATTCACCCGTGAATTTGTCAATTTATTGCCGACATTCACCTCCAAGGTCATCATATTTTCTTTCGTTCGCTGTTCGCATTATATCGCCTTGCCCATACTCGCATGGGAAGTGTATTCCGAACTCAACGTCTGTTTATTTATCGATTAAACGTCCCGAGAACCCTTCTAATTTTAGCCATGTCGAACCTTGTGTGGCCGTGCAGCTGTATGGTCGAGTTGTATCGCTTACCTATATTGAGGCGATTTAGATTTCGTTTGATCATGTTTACTGTTTTGACTGGTAGTTAATGTCTCATTTCATCATGTGAACCGTCTCTGAACTCTTTTCTTTTTGGCTGGGTATACATACAAGTGTGTATATATGTATACATTTGCTTATTATACTTGAAATAATTTATAAGACAGTTCTACACCCTTGTATATCTTATAAGCCAACCCACAGTTTGCTAAGAATATGAACCGTACAAATGTTGAAAATGACTCACACATCAGCAAAAATCCGTATATTTCATCAAGTATTTATTGATTTTATATCTTAAGCATGGATTAGGCAATGTTAGATAGGAAATTTTGATCGAGAGTCTAATATATTTTTTCCATTTGTTCCAATCTTCTTAATTCACAGTTAAAACATTTTAAGCAAGAACTCAATAAAATAAAAATATTGATTACTTGGTGCTGGCAACAAGACAGCCTCCTTTTCTATTTTTTATGGTTTGATAATTCATTCAATTTTTTTTTGCCTCGCAAAGTGCGACGGAATAATCGAAAACATAACTTCCTATTATCTATCTTGTTTCTCAATCTTTCGTTCGATGAGTTTCATCTCAGTATAAAAATAACAGAGACCCAGAAATTACAGACGGTATCCACCGTATTCATTCCCTCTAATTACAGCGTCTTCAAAACAAAAGTGACCAACGAAAAAACAAACACCCGAAAGCGAAACCAGTCTGATTGATCTGTACGCGAGCACTGTGGACATGGTGCGGTTTGGCGAATTTGAATTTCTTTCCCATCTCGAGTACGTAATATTTTCAAACTTGTTTTTCGGCTTTGCATTTTCACCGGATAAAGCAACCTTAAAAGAAACATTTGGGAAAATAAATTTTGTAGCTTTATTCTTTGTGTCGAATGTTATGATTGTTTTGAGTCAGTTTTTTTCTCAATCAGTTGAACTCAAAATCTGATAGGGTTTTTGTTTTTAATAGGTACATTTCTTCGTAGTTTAGTATTCAGATTAAGATAATTTTTTTAATACTAACCTCGTCAAATGTTCCCACTTGGGGGCCAAAAATGCTGTGTCACACATGAGGTGTTAATTCAATGTTATCAGTGTGGAACACAATATACTATCATATTCTACACAGCAAAAACTGTGTTGTTAACCGGTGTACATGTGTACACTGTGTGTGTTGTTAACCGGTGTAAGAACCACAACATTTATTTTACACCGGTGTTAAATTGGTGGTGTTAGTTTTACACCTATAGGTGTTATTACAACATCTTTTGTTGTTACATTTACACTATCTGGTGTTATGTTTAATCTCTAGGGTGTAATTTTAACACCTCAGGGTGTGGTCCTCTATTAACACCAACTGGTGTCAATTTTAACACCGCAGTTTTTAGAGTGTAGCAGCGTGAATCAAAAGATCATGTAATCAACGGACTAAACATGCTGTGAAAAGTTACTAGCGCCTTAGGCAAACAGAGGTGTCGAAAAAAAAGTGAAATTATTCTCATGTAGTTCGCAATGTGAACAAACTGCCACACATTGTGCGACACTATTTGCTTTCCAACATTGGTGCTAATCGAATATTGAATCATTTTCAGAGTCCGTTTAGGATTTCAAAAAAAAATTGCAATAAACAATTGCACGTTTCTTTTCTTTTTTTTTTTTTATTATTCATTTATTTATTTTATTAATTCATTTATTTATTCATTTGATTTTTTTTTTTTGGGGGGGGGCTATCGTATTATATTGGATGACTCAGTATGGAATACCAGAAATATTCCAAGAGTTCGGGAAAACATTCTACAAATCGGAAATGAGTGGAATATTTCTGGTATTGAAATAAAGCAATCCAATATAATTGTCACCATCTTTCCCACCCCACTCCCGAATAAAGAAGACGGAACAATTTGATTTAACAAGTCATATCACTTATCACATTATGCCATTATCACTTCATATGTTCAATGACGTATTCATGGCGGTGGTGCAACCTTGTCATTGTTCAATCTCTGTATATAGACAGACCTATAATTTTCACTTTTGTTACGTTTTCTTTGATGTTATCTTAATCTGTATATACATTTATGAAGAAGTCACATCAGTATGCACTGTAACTCTATGTGCGCCATCGGCTGATATGTGCCAAGTTTGCTACTGATAGTTAATAGTTCTAGCCATTAGAAAATTGATACATGTACACTGTCGCAAAATGACAGCCCTCGAGGATATTTTTATTTCTATCGTCATGGATGAAGTTGTCGGTTAAAATATATTATTAGCCTGCGTTTACTGTGCCGTCATTTAGGAAGCCTGAACATAAATAAATCTTAAACCCGTTGTTTTTAATTCGATTTTTAATCAAACTTTCACCAATATTATCATTTTTCTGTTTTCGATGTTCTAAAACCAATTTATCGTCGGGGTGAAAACTTCTCGTAATTCATCACTCTCCCTTTTTCTCTGTGTTTGGGGGTAATGCATGAAGATGAAAAGGAAACATAAATATAATTTTTCTACGCTGATGGAATGGGGACACCGGTTGGAATGGAAATAGGGGAAGAAACGGCCAATGTATCCAACTGCAATCGCTGCAGTGGAGAAAAGAAATACAATATTTATAGAACTTAAGATTCTTGGAAGACAGAGATTAGGTGAAACAAGTATAAGATTGAAAGAGATTCACCAAAGTAGGAAACAAATTATCTGGGGAGATTTCATGGTGAAGCATATTCTTCATCAATCTCCTTCAAATAAATCTCTCAGTCTGGACATCCGGTATAGATTGGACAGCGCGCATGTGTAGTTGGAACATCGGCAATTCGTAACTATACAATCTAAAGCCTTTTGGGGACCAGATATCATCTATCATGTATATTGTATGATTATTTCCCTATTATTTGAAGGTTAGGGTTTAGGGTAAAAGGTATTAGTTATATGACTTTAGAATGTAATTTATCAGTGGATACTATAAACCCATCAATGATATTTTGATATCAGCCATAATGTTGTTGTCTAGCAATTAAAATGTGAAATGAGCAATGTCACTTGTACTTAATTTTAATCCTATACCCAACCTTTCACTATAGGAGACGATGGATGGAGCTGTTTGGTTGTTAAAATATGAACATTGCTGTCAACAAAAGTGAACAAACAAAAATGAATGAAGAAAAACTGTGAGAAAAAGAAGAAGAGGAAGAAGAAAACAGGAGAAGAAAAAGAAGGAGGAGGACGAGGAGGAGAAAGAGAAGAAGAGAAAGAGGAGGGGGAAGAAGAAGAAGAAGAAGGAGAAGAAGAAGACGAAGAAGAAGAAAGCAAAACGGGAGAAGAGAAAAAACAAAAAAGACGAGTATGAAGAAGAGGGAGAGAGAAAAAAAAGAATGGGAAAGGCTGAGGAATGGATCATTCTTGTATATAGATTAAATATTGCTGTGTTGATTTTAAAGAGCAGCCTTGATTAAGCTTGTCCATGATTTATTTCGACAGTAATCGACATTAATGTTTGATAGTGTGATAAAGTGCACTATACTTTCCATATTCCTCAGATGTTTTGCAAACATTCCCTAATGTAGCTCTTAGCTATCAGGAAGCTGTCCGATCGATTTAACGCATATGTGCCAAGCAATCTTTTCACATGAAAGCACCCATTCGTCATCGATAAGCAGGTCTGGGTATCATTTTTCGTAGAGTTTTTTTTTTTTGCTTTTTTTCAAACGGTTGTTGAAGAGCAGAAAATATCAGTCTGGTAAGAATACAGTCCTCCAAGCCATTTTTTTATATTCCCAGATACATTAAATTTAATGGGTTGTTATATATACTAACATACTAATTTCACAAACATAAATCATATCCATACATAAATAATAATTATTCATATATATTGTTAGGTAATTGGTAGTATACATCATACTCATGCATTATATTTCTTATACGAAATATTGATGCATTATCAGGTAGGGGTATAATGTTTTATTTTTTTTGTAAATAAACCAAATGTATTAAGTGTCTTAGACACTTAATACAACACCCAAACCGAATTGCATTTTAAGCGTGATTACGATCATTTAAGTGATTTATTAGACTAATAAATCACTTAAATGATCGTAATCACGCTTAAAATGCAATTCGGTTTGGGTGTTAACTTTATGGCAATTTCTAATTCGCGGGTTTCAAGTTCTCCTAACAAAATGAATAAAATATTGAACCTGTTTTTTGTTTTTCGTTGACCCCCCCCCCTCCCTTGCCTCATGTCTTAATAAACTTTTTTTATTCATTTTAGACAACGCTCAATATTATAATACAAATCTGCAAAAGACGGGTTTATTTACCCCCGCCACATAGCCGGCTCCAATATGGCAAATGCCAACGTGCTGAACACTTAAAAATATATACTACATTCAGGAACCTGGTTGAATTAAATAAATAAAGATACACTGCAAAAACTCCGGTTTGATTTAACACCAGCCCGGAATCTACATGTATATATGTCCACACCAGAGAAGTGTTAAACAACACCAGTTTCCTTTTGGTCTAATACCAGAAAGGTGTTTATACAACGCCAATTAGTATACAACAGCATCGGTTTGATTCAAAACCGGTGTTGTTTCAATACTTCTCTGGTGTGGACATATATTGATTCGGGGTTGGTGTTAAATCAAGTGTAAAGTTAAAGCAAAACAAGCATGATAAAGGTGTATACATTTTGCCCTAATAATTTATCAAGGGCGTAAGGCTGGTTTGAGGAGGGGCACATCTTGGGAGGTGGAACTAAAGTGGTATGGTTGGAGGTGCACATCTTTGGGAGGTGGAGCATAGGTTTTGAAGATCAGCTGTTGTAAGCAGAAGTAGGTGTTCAAATTTAGTCCTGCTTATCAGTGTCGGAACTCCTCTGCCTCAGCGGGAGGGTGTACATGCACACTGTGCACACCCGGGCTACACCTTTATGCATAAGTATATTGTGACGGAACCGCTGGGCGGCGGCGTGGGTTCGGTCCGCCGGCAGCTCGCTCTTGTCAGGATGCCTGCCGCCGGCGGGTGCGTCGCCGCGTCGATTTCCAAACTCTTAGTCGTGGATCCGTTTGGCAGAGATATACTGCCGCAGTTGACACTTGCACACGCCTCGATCCTGTCAGTACCACCACCAGGCAACCTCCAGACGGCTACACTCTTTGTTGTCAGCTCCAACAGCTCACCCGACCATATGCATCTGATTCCTGTAGTTAAGCTCCTACGACCATATGCATCTGAATCCTATAATTAAGCTCTCTCGACCATAAGTATGGGTTTCTCTGTAGTTATACTCCTACGACCATACCCATGGACTCTGTTAATTTCCTCCGTCGTCTGCTCACGACCAGCTACTACGTCTGTTCAGTACAGCAACCACGTCTGCTCCGTACTGCTAGAACGTCTGAATTTCCGTACTGCAACCACGTCTGTTCAGTACACGACCACGTCTGATACCGTACTGCAACAACGTCTGTTCAGCACTGCAACCACGTCTGTTCAGTACCACGACCACGTCTGAGTCCGTACTGCAACCACTGACATCTGTTCAGTACTGCAACCACGTCTGTTCAGTACCACGACCACGTCTGAGTCCGTACTGCAACCACCGACATCTGTTCAGTACTGCAGCCACGTCTGTTCAGTACCACGACCACGTCTGAGTCCGTACTGCAACCACCGACATCTGTTCAGTACTGCAACCAAGCACGTCTGATTCCGTACTGCAACCACGTCTGTTCAGTACCGCAACCTCGTCTGTTACCGTACTGCAACCAGGGACCTCTGTTCAGTACCGGAAACGACGTCTGGTTCTTCGACCATATGTATGGGTCCTTCTGCAGTCAGGTTCCCACGACCACACCCATTGGCTCTGCTCTACTTGTAGTTTTTCCCGTTGTCTGCTCCGGACCTCCGACCGTCTGCTTCCAGACCAGCAACCATCCGCTTCAGACCAACCCGTCTGCTCCGGACCACCAGCCGTCTGCTCCAGACTCCGAACCGTCCGCCTCCAGACCAACCAGACTACCAAAAGAGCAAGCCCTGGTATAGTCTCTTGCTGGCGTGCAAAAGACCCAACATACAAGGAAATCTAACCACAGTCGTCGCCTAGGATTCTAGGTTTCCCCGTGGAAAGACATGCGAACGATCATATAAATCATTTCGATCGCATCCACCAACTTTATTTATTGGATAGCGAATCCAAATCGATCTGCATACTTTACGTGCAATGCACCCCGTGGGCGCCGTATTTCAACAGATCATCGGCAAAGCCTCACGAGTACACCAACTTACTGTAGTTATGCATTAATTATACAATATCTGTTATAGTTAACCTCTGTTACAATCTTAAAACAGCTATAACTTTGGTCTCCAAAACCGGATATGCATGAATGACATATCAAATTAAAGCATTTATTTAGATCAAGCTAGTGATAACCATAATAATCAGTTAAACATCTCCAGGAAATTGTTATTCCACAAAAACGGTTCAAAACATGCATAACTTTCAATGTCTTGTCTACGTCATTATTAGTGTAGAAACATGCATGTAATATCGCCAGCTACGACAAAATCATTATAAATCAACCAAAAATAATTTCCTAACACGAAATAAAACCCATTTCGTGACACAACTCCCTTATTTTTCAAAGCTCGGCCCCCGAGCGTCATTTAACAACATCATACACTGTAGCACGTTAACAAAACGTATCCATATGTATTAAACTATCCATTGTGTCTTTTCTCCAAGTATAGAAATGCATGAAAGAGTCCTTAGAAAAAAACAACTAATGTTCAGGTTCAACAAAACAAAAACAGCTAAAGTTCAAAGAAAACACTTAAACAATGCGCATGAAGAATAATGTCCAAGGTACATGGTGACATGCCGTCATATAGTGTCCTTGTATTAACAACATAACAACATGATAAAGAACACGATAGAGATACTGTTCAAGACGACTCTTTCTTCTTGAGTTCCTCCGTCATTACTTCTAACAGTTCTCCTTCCTTAGTGATGTAACGCTCTGTGGTACGAACAAAGCTAGGTGACATCTGGTGGAATCTGGAATGTGTCGGTTGACTTGTTCAGGGTCACCTTCTCTTCTGATCCGCCAGTTCTCATTGCCTGGATTCTCTGGCGGGGGTTGTCAGTCTGCGTCTCAGCATTCCTACCGCTGCACTCTATCCAGTCCCTGGTAGACGAAATCTCCGACACCAGTTTCCTAAAAGCGTATCTCTCATCATAGTCCAGGTCCTCTGGTTCAGGGGTAGAATTCCGACCATGCCGTGGGGATACTTCTGGTCGGTCAGGTTGAACAGACTTTGGACAATCTGGAATGGATGATTTAGGTATGTCCTTTTGTAGTGTCCTGGACCTCCGTCTTGGTGATCGGGAACGGGAGTGTCGAGCCAAACTACCACGTTCTGACCGACGTGGTGAGCGAGATTCAGAGCGACGTGGTGACCTCTTCAGAGATCGGCTCAGTCGTGGTTCCTTATCTTCCCGGTCCGGTGGCACAGGGTCTATTCGAAGAAGATGGCATGTAGAATCTTCCTTCAGTTCTAAGGCATCCCAATATTCCAGTAGATGTCTAGAAGCCATGGAACACGTGCATGCTTCATCTTGATTAGGCCTGTTGCCAAGTTTCTTGGCCGTGTAGATAGGACGTATGTCCTTGTCTTCTTCTTGCCAGTCAGCTATCTCCTCTGAGCCCCGGTCAGTGATGGTTTCAACCAGTTGTATCTGCTCCTGAATGTCGTAAATTCTAGGCAGCGGGTAGGCATCTTTAATCGTCTCTGCATTGAGTTGACGGTAGTCAACACACAATCTTTGACTGCCATCTTTCTTTTTGATCAGTACGATGTTAGATGCCCATGGGCTGGTCACTGGCTCAATCAGTCCCTGAGCTAGTAGATTCTTTACTTGCTCGTCTATTCCTTTCCTCTGCGTCCAGGGATGTCTCCTGTCGGCTTGACGTATTGGTTTCGCAGTAACAGTATCTATGCCATGTTGGACAAAACTGGTCTGTCCAAGATCCGAAGGTCCTGTAGAGGAAACATCTGCATTCTCAACCAGCAGTTCTTTTGTCAAATCATGGCATTGGGCTGGCACTTCGTCAGTACTGCGAACAAAGAGGTCCTTCAAATGTTCTGGTATGTCTTTGTTGGCATTGGTCTCAGTTGGCTCGGCAGGGTTGCACATTTCCATGGTCACTTCTTCCAGCCCTGACAATGAAGCAATGGCAGTGCCTGCCTTTATGATCCTTTGTTCCTTGGTTGGGTTGAAAACCCGAACAGGTAGTACATCTTCGTCTGCCTTCACAACAGATCTGGCGACGATGAGTCCTTTCTTGATTAATTCTGTTGGATTTGCAGGTGGTTCTACTAATCCATCACCTAGTGACACTTTTCTGCCGGTAACTCTACCTGCTAATACCATCTCGTGTCCTGGAGGAATTGAATAATCTTCTCCCGCTACTATCCTCCTGCAGAATGATTCTCCGTTACTATCTAGGCATGGAATTATGCCATAGTTGGTCCTCAATTCCATCTTTTGGCAGTCTAACACAGCATTGATTTTGACTAGGAAATCTAGCCCTAGAATGCCCTCATTCTTTAGACTAGCCACTGTAGCCATTGTAGTGACGACTATATCTCCAATCTGCACTTCCAACATTGACTTTCCTCTGATTCTCAATTGAGATCCATCTGCTTGTAGTACAACACTTGTCACTGGTAGTAATTCTGGTCTTCTGATTTCCTCTATCTGGTCAAACACTTTCTCTCCAATGAGAGTGTTGGTAGCTCCAGTGTCGACCAGTAATTTCAATTCTTGTCCATTTACTTTGCCTTGAAGGTAAAGCCCTTTTCTCTTGGTATCTAGAGTCGCTCCGACTCTGGTTTGTTCCTCTTTCTTTTGTCCTCTTTTATTTTGCTCATCTAGAGTCACTTCGACTCTTGTTTGTTCCTCTTTTTCTTGTTCCTTTGTTCCTCTTTTCTCTTGTCCATCTAGAGTCGCTTTGACTCTGATTTGTTCCTCTTTTTCTTGTCCATCTAGAGTCGCTTCGACTCTGATTTGTTCATCTGTTTCTTGTTCTCTTATTCCTTTCTTGTCTTGTCCATCTAGAGTCGTTCCGACTCTGATTTGTTCCTCTTTTCCTTTTATTTCGTTCATCATTTCCCTTTCGGGTACTTGAAAAGCTGCTGTTCTTCCTTTTATTTTCTTTGGATATGGGCAGTTGTTCCTCCAATGACCCAATCCATTGCAGTTGAAACATCTTTGTTCCTCCTGTTCATCAATTCTTGATTTATTTGGTTCCTCTCTTTTTCCTTTTGGCTCTACGCCATCTGTTCTTGATTCCTGATATTTGGTCCTGATTTTTGTTTCCTTTTTCTTGTCTCTTTCATCCAAGGCGTCTATGACAGCCTTTACTATCTTGTCGATAGTTGGATTTCTTGGTTGCTGTTCCCGCACTGCTGCAACCTCACACTCCTGCTCTTCCAGAGCTCGGCTGTACCTTGTAATCCGCTTTACTTCATTCCTCTGACCCTCCATTCTCAGAAAGGCCTCTGTGTTTAAAGCAGCTTCCACAGCATCATCCAATGTGCGAGGTTGAGCACGGAACAATCCCTCTCTTATTTCTGATGTTACTATGGCATCTAGAAAATGCCCTCGGGCAAGCCGATCTTGCCCCTTTTCGTCAAATTCGGGATATGCCAATCCACACAGCTCCCGTATTCTTTGTCCTAACTCCTGGAGGCTTTCCTTTGGTTGGCGACGACGTTGCCTCAACTCCGCCAGGTATACCTCAGCTTTGCCTCCTAGGCCAAACCTGTTTCTGAGCCTGTATACCAACTCGTCGTATGTCAACACCACTCCAGGTTGTTGGGTCAACAACTTCACAGCAGGGCCCCTCAGACTTGCAGCAAGAAACTGAACTGCTTCCCTTTTTGTCCATCCGTTTACTCCAGCACAGGCCTCAAAGTGATGCAAATAATCTTCGACAGGTGTACGTCCATCAAATCTGTCCGGTACCAGATGTGGTCGTCTGCCAACCATAGCATCAAAATTTGCCATCCCCGCATCCTGAATATGTGGGGAAAACTGTGGGGGTGTAAATTGAACACCGGGTCTTGCAGTAGATGATCGTCTCATCTGCTCTCTGGGCGTTGAGCTGAATCCAGCCTGCTGTGCCCCTTCCATCTGTGAGTTATTCCTTGGTCCTCTATCCGCTTGTCCACTCACAGTTGGGGGAATATTCTGTCCACTTGATTCTGCACCGGGTGCTTGTCTCATGGACAATCTTAACTGCTCCATCATTTGGTCAATTTCTGTCATACTCCTCTCTAAGTGCGCCATCATCTCTCCTGGCGTCGGTCGATACTGCATATTTCCTTGTTGTGCCATTGTCACTGGATCCCACTTCTGACACCACTTGTGACGGAACCGCTGGGCGGCGGCGTGGGTTCGGTCCGCCGGCAGCTCGCTCTTGTCAGGATGCCTGCCGCCGGCGGGTGCGTCGCCGCGTCGATTTCCAAACTCTTAGTCGTGGATCCGTTTGGCAGAGATATACTGCCGCAGTTGACACTTGCACACGCCTCGATCCTGTCAGTACCACCACCAGGCAACCTCCAGACGGCTACACTCTTTGTTGTCAGCTCCAACAGCTCACCCGACCATATGCATCTGATTCCTGTAGTTAAGCTCCTACGACCATATGCATCTGAATCCTATAATTAAGCTCTCTCGACCATAAGTATGGGTTTCTCTGTAGTTATACTCCTACGACCATACCCATGGACTCTGTTAATTTCATCCGTCGTCTGCTTACGACCAGCTACTACGTCTGTTCAGTACAGCAACCACGTCTGCTCCGTACTGCTAGAACGTCTGAATTTCCGTACTGCAACCACGTCTGTTCAGTACACGACCACGTCTGATACCGTACTGCAACAACGTCTGTTCAGCACTGCAACCACGTCTGTTCAGTACCACGACCACGTCTGAGTCCGTACTGCAACCACTGACATCTGTTCAGTACTGCAACCACGTCTGTTCAGTACCACGACCACGTCTGAGTCCGTACTGCAACCACCGACATCTGTTCAGTACTGCAACCACGTCTGTTCAGTACCACGACCACGTCTGAGTCCGTACTGCAACCACCGACATCTGTTCAGTACTGCAACCAAGCACGTCTGATTCCGTACTGCAACCACGTCTGTTCAGTACCGCAACCTCGTCTGTTACCGTACTGCAACCAGGGACCTCTGTTCAGTACCGGAAACGACGTCTGGTTCTTCGACCATATGTATGGGTCCTTCTGCAGTCAGGTTCCCACGACCACACCCATTGGCTCTGCTCTACTTGTAGTTTTTCCCGTTGTCTGCTCCGGACCTCCGACCGTCTGCTTCCAGACCAGCAACCATCCGCTTCAGACCAACCCGTCTGCTCCGGACCACCAGCCGTCTGCTCCAGACTCCGAACCGTCCGCCTCCAGACCAACCAGACTACCAAAAGAGCAAGCCCTGGTATAGTCTCTTGCTGGCGTGCAAAAGACCCAACATACAAGGAAATCTAACCACAGTCGTCGCCTAGGATTCTAGGTTTCCCCGTGGAAAGACATGCGAACGATCATATAAATCATTTCGATCGCATCCACCACCTTTATTTATTGGATAGCGAATCCAAATCGATCTGCATACTTTACGTGCAATGCACCCCGTGGGCGCCGTATTTCAACAGATCATCGGCAAAGCCTCACGAGTACACCAACTTACTGTACTTATGCATTAATTATACAATATCTGTTATAGTTTACCTCTGTTACAATCTTAAAACAGCTATAACTTTGGTCTCCAAAACCGGATATGCATGAATGACATATCAAATTAAAGCATTTATTTAGATCAAGCTAGTGATAACCATAATAATCAGTTAAACATCTCCAGGAAATTGTTATTCCACAAAAACGGTTCAAAACATGCATAACTTTCAATGTCTTGTCTACGTCATTATTAGTGTAGAAACATGCATGTAATCTCGCCAGCTACGACAGAATCATTATAAATCAACCAAAAATAATTTCCTAACACGAAATAAAACCCATTTCGTGACAATATTCAGGATTGACAAGTTTTCAATCAACTTTTTTGTAACGGTATTGTTCCTAACTCCCGACTAAAGATGAACAGTGGAATACCCACCCCCTCCAAAAAAAAAAAAAAACACCCTCAGCCTTTTCTCAAAATTACTTCACTGTTCAACTGTCAGTCTAGACTCTAGAAAAATATTGTTTACAGGTAAAACAAAAATAATTAATAAAAATACAAATTCAGTCAACTTCTGCAAGAATCGATATTCGTTTAACTAAAAAAAGCAGCTAAAGATTACAATCACGTTTGTGGTAATGCATTCCCACGGCCAAGTCAAATCTCAATTCAGTTGTTTTGGTGAAACATTAGGAGGAAACACTCAACGTTCTAATTGGAAGCAATCTGTTTCGTCCTAGATCAGAACAAAAACACAATTGAAGGCCCAAGTCACGTCCTATCCAAGTTGGTTCCATTGCATTGCCTTCATGATAAACGTGATCGAAAGATCTGAAACAAACGATGATATTTATATCCAAGTAAAGATACAAAGGTTTTCTAAAACGA
Organism: Lytechinus variegatus; assembly: GCF_018143015.1. Taxonomy (NCBI): domain Eukaryota; kingdom Metazoa; phylum Echinodermata; class Echinoidea; order Temnopleuroida; family Toxopneustidae; genus Lytechinus; species Lytechinus variegatus. The sequence goes on along the minus strand of NC_054752.1, from coordinate 23,291,933 downwards.
ATTGTGTGTAGGCATTCATACTGATGTACGCGTGGAATAATTAGAGAATGCATAAAAAGTATTGTATGTGCATGTTTATATTCGAAGAATGACTTTAGTTCGTTTTGCGACATAATTATTTCTCAAGAATTTGTGATGGATTTCCGTGAGGCCATGGCCCTGGCAACTCTATTTCCCCGTTTGCAGCGATGAATATAATATATGTATACAGGGGCCGCGGAACCGCCGGGGGGGGGGGGGAGTGGCTTATCCCCCCCCCATTTTTTTTTCAAAACTCTGTACAAAAACGCAAAAATGACCATGCGATTGTGATTTTTGCATTGTCAGCCACTTTGAAAACCGTTCAGCGGCCCCTGGATATATTTCTAATTTCTAGCAATAATTCAAACAATGTGGAAAATGCAATTTCACCTAGAATATACTCGCGTTTTCCACCATAATCATCGCTTAGTTATTGTTGTTGTTTTTCATTACTATTATAATCATAGTGGTATAGCATGTGATGGATTACCGCTGACATGGTTAAGTTAAATGTAGTCGTAGAAGGACTTTGAAGGGCAATTATATTCATTCTGATACTTAACAACCGGAAGCTTGGTCCGGTCTAATGATGGATGTGGACCTTTATTTCAATCAGTCCGTAGGAACGGTCGGATGGAAAGGCTGGTGGGGGGGGGGGGGGTGCTGTTGGATAAGCCGTATGGTCCATGGATAAGCATATAAATTCTAAGTAGGCATCGAGGAGCTGGGGATGGGGGATAGGGTGCGGGTTGGAGTAATGAGAAGACGACTTCTGAAGGATATGTACCTTGATTGGTGTCGGGAAGGGTGGGAATATTCTTTTTTTGGGGGGTGGGGGAGTGGATGGGGCTTGTCGTGTCGGCCCTATTTGAGTGTTTTATGTCGTGAGGCGTGGTGAGGTTGGGCGAGCTTCTGCGATGGATACGCACATCTTATCAGTCGGGTACGGGCGGGATCCATGCCGGGAAGGGAAAGTTTATCTCACAATATCGTGATATTGCAGTGGGCATAACAAAATAATGCATTATGACACTGAAAGTCGTTATTACTTGGAGCTTTTATTAATAGTAATTAACGTATGAAGCGTTCTACCAAAAAATAAAAAACGCAAGAAAAGAAGAAATAAGAGGATGTTATCAAATTATTATCTTTTCAGCCGAATCGAGGTTCGTAAATTCTGGTTACATTCGTATCACGTTTGTATGATTATGGGATGTTCATCATTTAGTTTATCTTTTATGTTTATGGTGGTAGAGTTATAGATTTCGACCTCCTTATGCAGCGGTCACATCAACGAAACCGGCTCCAACTCGGACCGATGACAAACCATTAGAAACAACGTTAAAACTTTTATTGGTCTGGAGTCGGTATTGCCGGCGGTATTGTTGGTGTGACGGATCATTGCTTGGACTGCCAGGAAAGGACGCCCGTCCCTCAATTTGTTGATTACCATTTATGATAACACGTAACTATCTTCGCCGAGATCTACGCATCAACGTAGTAATCTAGCGTACATCTGCGCTAAATGGTGCGTGAGTGCAATTCGAGGAGGAGATCTTGAGGACGGATTTGAGATTTAGGATTGTCACAGCAAATCGAAAATTGATAGCTCAGGAGTTGGAATAGGTCGTCCAGAGGTGCAGGGGAGGATTGTGAAACATGGTAGGGTCCATGGTGAAACAGAGGGCAATGAAGGGATTAAGCTACCGCGTACATTGTTTTGTTTGTATATAGAGGGGGCGTATAATAAAGAAAGAGGGTAAAAAAAACGCTGATAATGTAGAAGGGTCAAAAGAAGAAAAAAAGGAGGAGGAGGAGAAAGAAGGGAGGATGGGGAGATGGGGAACAGGAAAAAATAGAAGAAGTAGAAGAAGAATAAGCGAAGCAGATGAAGGTTCATTTGACTCATTTGAATAATAAGGCAATCACTATGGATAGGACTGTTATTAATAGGCATGCGCGTCGTTTCTATCGAAAATTAAGTTCAACAAACAAATCCATCTGGTCTTAATACTTATGCGCATTTTTTTATTAGAATTCCCAACAATTATATATGTGACAGGATAGATAATGCCCATTGTTTGCCTCGCTAAGAAGTAGTTAAAAATGTTTTGATCCATTGGACATCGTAAACAATGTATTAAACTGCTTAAATTTAATAAAAAAAAACAATTTTGAGGTAGAGATTCAAATGTTTACCTCCTCGCTTGATACTATGGATTCATGTATTATTCGGCTGGCTAATTGATAGTATAGAGTAGTTCCATTAACAGTGTTTTTTGAAAAAAAAATTAAAAAAAATGCCCGACCTTGAACCTGAAATGTAAATGGAAATTTTCACACTAAAGAACAAAGAAATAATAATTGGCAGATATTGGTATGTTCCTCAGTCTCCTCTCATGACAAGCTCCGACCCACTTTGTCATCTTGGTCATAGAAGGGCACCATACGCTTCAGGGTCGAAACTTTATAGCTTCCTTTTATTACATTAACTACACCCTAAACAAATTACAGAGTACTACTTATGATTTTTGAGGCATTTGTGTTAATTGTTAATGTGATCCTGATATCGATACATCCGTAGAGTGTTCAGTATCGATGCCCGGGGGACTCGCGTGTCATGAATGTAATAAAAAAAGGGTCGTCCCAAGAGGACGATCATACTGATAATGATATCGGAGTGCATCGGTTGACGATGATCAAATGACGATATCCAGTCGGCTGTTCGATCCGGGACGAGTCTTTGTATTAGCATGCCTTCAATGGCGGGTTTGCGGCATCGCGGAAAATAAGAAAAAGTGTGTCATCGTTCTGTGAAACCATTTTATCACCAACTCTTGAATTCTGATTTGAAGAATGATCTTGAAGGTAGAATTCCAAGGTTGAGAATAGTTTGAAAATGCTCATAAAACAGACAAATGTAATGCACCCGACCGCATAAAAGCGATTGATCATTGACCCGAAGCACCGATTTTTTTTATTTTTATTTTTTGGATAAATTTCATACATTCAGGAAAATCAGGATATGATAGCCGTATTGGCATTGTAGCAGGTCTTTTCTGTTTAGCGTAGCAAAATTGTACAACCTGTTTTATGATTGTTAGTCATTCATTTTCCGATGTGTAAAGCAAACAAAAATTATAGGTCAATAATCTTTAACAAATCCTACCGATTTTGATAAGATTATCGACAGTCATGGATGGATTGATATCAATTTTTTAAAATCTCAAATAAATGATTTAATATCATTTAAACTTCATCATGAGGAATTGTTTGTGTCTACTAAAAAAAAACAGGTGTACAAAAGATTGCACCGATAATCAATTAATAATTTGCACGCATTTGAAACAATATCTGAATCCATTTATAAAATTGCAATGGGGAAAAAATGTCGTAAATAATAACTCAGTTTTCGGATACTTGATTTTCAGGCCTATGCTATCAGGACTAATGATTCGTTGTGTGTCATTCCACATGAATGATTTAAGTAATTCTACATCGAATGCTGAAAAAATCCAAGCTGATAGTTTCCAGCGGTTTGTCCTATAGGGCACATGCGAGTAATCACTCCGCGCACAAAGCATGTCGGACAGGCGTACGTAAAGATCACTTGGCTTTATTGCTTAAGTTGAATCATTGAAAATAGACGAAATGTTTGTATACGAGAATAAACATTAACAAAAATAATTGTAAGTTCGTACCCTTTCATAATGTGTAGAAGCTATACTGTATTTTGTTTAAATTATTATTATCGGCAATGCAGTTCCGTTTTTTCTCGCCGTGAACTGACCGAGATTATGGTTAGTCTTCTATCAGGCCATTTAACGTTTGTTTGAGCGGGAAAAGTACCCGATTAATGTATCTAGTTTTGTTTTGTTTTGTATTGTTTATTTTGATTAATGTCAAGGAATAAAAAGTAAAACGAAATCTATCGAGGGATTGATATTGATGATTTTTTTTTGTTGAGCCATGATTTAACAAGGTTTTGAATTAGAGTTGGAATACTCATGTGTGCCCTGTAAAGAGTGTCCAATTGAGGATGCCATTTCGGGCAGCAAGATTCCCCTTTTTTATTCTTTGATTTTTTTTGGTTGGGGGCATATACAAAAACTACATTTTCTTTCTGTCCCTCCCTCCCTCCTCTGTCTTGCATTCTGAGAATTTGTCAGTAAAGAGTTCGAAAATAGCTGCGAATCTAGTGATTATTTTGCCTCATCATAATTAAATATGGGGTCAATACTTTTCTGCTGATTCTGAATTAATTCTGTCGTCATCGCCTTCAACTAAGACATTTCAACTATAGTTGCGATTTCGTTTTTTTTCCCCTAGTTTTTCGATTTAACGAGAGCAATTTCGAAATCAACTGAGGGTAATGATCACCTTTGTCGACATACGACACTTCCAATCATTGTATATTGTGCTAGACTCACAAGTAACTCTCCAAGCTTTCAGTTTGTCTGGATAATCTTTCGTTTTCACATTGCATTCTAAACTCTTGTTATTTGACAAATTTAGAGTGGTCTTAACGAAAGAGAATAGAAATGGGACAGTCCCTGTATTCATGCACCTCGACGTTGATACTTAACATTGCTAGTGAATCAAATAATTAAAGGTCAATCAATGTTGATTTGAATAAATATAAAAAAAAATCTACCTAGCATTTCGATCAAAATTTCAGCAAAATCATCTGGTGAAAAATAAGAAAGTTATGACGTTTTAAAGTTTTGTTATTTTTCACAAACAGTAATATGCATATTCATTGACACGCAAATGAGACAGTCGTTGATGTCCCTCACCCACTAATTCTCTTGTGTTCTATTGTTTCAATTATACAATATTTCATTTCTAATAGACTTGACAATAAGGACCAACTCGTCTAAACTATAATACACAATGCTAATTCCACATGTTTAGGGAGGAATTAATCGTTGTCTCACTTGACAAAAAGGAGAAGATTAGAATATTTCATATGATAAAATACAAGAGAAATAGTGAAAGGACAATAATCCGCTTTTATGTTTTATTGCGCTTTTTGTGCTTTTTATTGTGCTTTTTTCTAAGCGCTTTACAGATATATTATTACCCCGGTCATCGGATTCAATCAGTAATTCCCGCACGTAATGTGTGCACATCCTCCACTCCCTGGGGAGTATTCTAGAGAGTCTCCGATGAGGCGCACACATAGGCGCATACTGAACAAGCGACAATGACTTTCACATCCTACCGGGTACCCATTTATCACCTGGGTCGAGAGTGGCAAAGTGTGAATTAACTAACGCCTTGACAAATGACGTCAGACTACGGTGGGATTCGAACACACCACCCTCTGTTTACAAGGCGAGAGTCCGAACCACTTCACCACGGCTCCTCCTTTGCATACCGAGCAGGATGTCATAACTTTCTTGTTTTACATCCGATTTTAATGAAATTGTCAGTGTTATGTTTGTTAAATCATTCTCGTTTTATTCAAATAAACGTTTTGCTGGGTTGGACTTGACCTTTGCTATGTCTCATGTACTAGGTAGCATGGCTTGCATGCCCTAGCTCCTGTCATGTGCGATGGGTGAGATGGTCCAGGGGTAGGGGGTGAGGGCGTTACGGGTTATAGCTGGAAGGTGGAAAAGAAGAGCTTGGGCGAGACCAGAGTTGGAAAAATACACTGCGAGGTGGAAATAAAGATGGATTGATAACATATAGTAACTAAGTTTCCATTATCGATAATGGAAAAAAAAGGTGAACCGTTCCTGTGCACGATAGATAGATAGATAGATAGAGATAGAGATAGATAGACGGATAAATAGATAAATATATAGATAGATGAATACATATAGATAGATATATAAATATAAAGATAGAGATAGATAGATAGATATAGATAGAGAGATCATGGGATAGACTCCTGCTGCGTAACCTACGAACTACTTTATGAATCACCCATATATATATATTCCATATTATTCCTCATGTTATAACATATATACTTTGTTTGGACCTCTAGGTAGAACAGAGCCATTACATCATTGCCTCTGAATAGAGTGATCCATCCGTTTGAATATTTATATATTTTGATCTTAATATTTTTTGCAATGTATTTCGTTGAGATTTTTATGCGGTAAATAAAACCAAACCAAATCAGAACAAAATAATAAAAAAGATAGATAAAAACAAAGCAATACTATCACAAGTATAAGCTTTCTTTTTTCATATTTTACATTCCTATCCTCTAGCCTTTCTCGCACAATGGGGTTTTCGGCTGGATGAAAAAGTACATGCCAAAGTTTACCCCATTTTCGCTTTTGTTCTATACACAACAAAAAAAGTAAGTCCCCCCTAAATCAAACTGCTGTAACTTTTGAACCGAATTATTTTGAGATATGATATTTCATGGGTGGATTTATACACTCATTAAGCAACTCCTGGGGGAAAATGAGATTGATCGGTAGAGTCATGCATGATTAATTAAAGATTGAATTAAAAATGACCATTTTTGAAAGTCACAAGAGTCGTTTTTCAGATTGTGCAAATACAAAGTTGGGCAACAATTGTTTTTAGATGAACTTTATAGTGTTATGCTGTTTTACTATCCACCATTTAACCATTTCAGACAAAATTTTGATATCGTATGTTCATGGTTGAGTGAGCACGATGTATTGCAGGGGCCGCGGAAGCGGGGAGGGGGGGCTGGGGGGCTTCAGCCCCCCCCCCCACTTTTTTCCATAAGCAGGTACAAAATGTAATACGATTGTGATTTTTGGCATGGTCAGCCCCCCCCCCCCACTTTGAAAACTGCTCTGCGGCCCCTGTTTTATGACGTGTCATCAAGGGTTTGGGGTATTATCTTTTACAACTTGTTAGATCATGTTAAAATTTGAAAATGTTGATGGCTCCCCGATTATAGGCCCCTCCCCCATTTAAATTCTGGATCCACCACTGATCTGTCCATACATTCAACTGATCCTGAGAAATTGTTCGGAAAAGAATACATTTATGCAGTATAAAGAGCATTCATTCCTAAATTTTCGAATGTGCTCGCTCAACCATGAAATGGCTAAAGTTCGGAAAGTGTTTGGTGATAGAAATGATGGATGATAAAAACAACAGCAATTAAAGACACCTTTCAAACCAAATTTGCCCCCAATATTAACTTTATTACCCTTTAAAATGAGTCTGTGACATTGAAAATACCAATTTTCCCCCTTTGATGCGTGCTCACTCATCCATAACCAAAGAAATCGATTTCATTTTTGAACAGAATTCTGCCCATAGGTTGATAAACATTACTGCCAAACGACATTGCGAAAGACAGTCTTGAAAAAAAGTTCCACCATATTGAATAAGGGGTTTATGTATGCTTAAACATATGCACCCATAATGTACACAAGTCTATGAGAGAGGAAGTCAAAATTTTAACAAATATGAAATGAGGGTTTGTTTCACGAAGGGTTTTTGTTACTTCTGCCAACAGTTATTTCATGAAACTTCGCACATGGCTTCAGAGTAACACTATCCAAAATGTGCGCACACCAAAATAACCATTCGATTCGGTACAGAGTGGGGCCAAGGCCTTGAAATTTCTTCTCATTTGCATAATTTTCGAATATTGTGTGCTCACTGATGCATTAAACATCGGGATTTTCATAAAAATCAAATCAAATGAACTGTGCAAGGAGTTGTGTGACAGATATCCATAGCTACAAATTGCAGTTATTCCACTAACGTAAAAAAGAACTAATCACATTCTACAAGTTCATTCAAGCGTAAATGTTTAATTTAACACCTTTGAATCATTGAAGCATGTTAATTGGTCATGAATATAACAAAAAAGTTGAGAAAAGATCATTTTCAGTTAGAAAAATGAAGCAATACTTGCCTACGATATTTGAAAATCGCATTTTTTGTTTCCAATAAATGTTCATTGAACCGTGAAACGGTGAATATTGTTGGAGATAGTCTTCCCCAAAATAACTGTCATCATATTCTAGCATTTTTTATTGAAAGAAATGTGTAAAAATCCAATTATAGCAAATTTGGACTTGAGTTTATTCAACCGTGAAATTTAGCTCAAAAAGTTGTATCGTCTTTTAAAAGTACCCTTTCCAAGCCTTCTGACTAGTTTTCATGATGAGAATGTGGAATTAGTTCCAATACAATGGAATCAAAGTCGTGATATTTTGCTTGTGACTTTTGAAAAGTGACATTTTTGCCTTCTGACGGTGCTCACTGAAGCATGACGTAAGATACATCCACAACATTTACTCATAGGGTAGCTTATAAAATTACCTACACGCTCATGTAAAAATTTATCAAAAACTCGCATTGGTTCGGAAATTATTGATGTTTGTTTATGGGGGGACTTACTTTTTTTGTTGTGTATATTTCCATAACCTCATTATAATTCAATGAAATGCCATTTTCAAGATCTGTCTCCTTTACATTATTCCAGGGTGGGGCATATAACACAATTGGCCCTGTTAGATGCATGTCGGAGAACAAGGTCAATATCAAAGTTTACAAAAGCAATAGACAAACGACATAGATTGACAAGAAATGCATAGATTATACGCTGTTTCAATCTGGCATTTTAAGGATGGGTTATCATAAAAGGTTTCTTGTATATATCTCGTCGCATCTATCCATTAGCACTAACTCGATGGAATATATCCCCGCACAGGCACTTCCTCACAATTTTCTCCCTCTCTCGCTCCCCCCCCCCCCCCTCCCAATATATATAAATATATCCTTAGTGAAAGAGCATCATCATAATGTTCAATATAGAATGAATATTGTCTTTATCTTTTTCCGTGATTTCTCCCAATCATACATGATGTTCGTTTATCTGTTTATGATAATGTCAAAACAAAATTGGTGACATTTGGCGCCCTGTAATAATTGGTTTATATCAATTTCTTTTAGTCCGATCATTGTTTCCGTTGATGCATTTCCGGTTTTCGCGCTTTGGCATGGCTGAAATGATTTTGTTTCATGAACGTAGATGTATTTTAGCTGACATAGCATACCAATTAAGGTATCTTATTTTGACAATAATGAACGGAACAATTATACATGCAGGTCATTGATATAACAGGAATCCGTTGTTGTACTGAATGAATATTTTATTATAACCATGCTTTAGCCGTTAACTGATTTATAAACATATTTTCTGATTAAACTTTAATGATTTAGAATTATATTTTCTGTTTTCTATTCCCTTCGAACTTTTTATAATTTTCACGACACATTCCAATGGGCGTTGTGGCGTTCGCCTGTAATCCCAACTGTGGGGAAGTTACAAATTGATGAAGAGGTTCGAGCCCTTATCGCGTCTTTCGGATGGTGACGTTATAGGTCGGTCCCAGACCTAAATAATCATACCTGATTGATACACGTCTGACAAAACTCAAACACACACACACACACACTCATGTTGGGTTTGTATAGCTTTTTTGTGTGCATGTTTGCTTCCTTAATTAGCCCCAAAACCCGAACTTCCTAAACACAGAGGGAGATGGAGCCCTGCCTCCACCCCTCCCCCGAAATAGATCACCATTAGAATTAACACCCCAAAACAAATCTTTTTAAACTGTAAAAGTTACAAAGTATGCGCAACATCTTGTAATTTTAAACGAGAAGTTTTAACATAATCAGCTTGTTCGTTTTTACTCTCTTGCTTATATGTATTACTTTTCAGCATATTTATGTCCAAAGGGACAACCGCAATTCATTTAAAAGCATTGAAGGTACTATTGGTTTATATTAACCGCTTGATTTTTTTTCTTTCGAAAGTTGTCTTAACATTTTTATTTGATTGTGGTATTTCAGAGCGGCAGTGGTTTAAACATTCTTCGGCTGCTATTTTCAGTCTCAATTGAAATTTTCAGAATACGATCGATGTCCTAAGTTGCCCCCGTTGTAGTCCTATGGTTATGTCGGTATATTACACGCGGATGGTGAATAAAACATGAAAAGAAAACAAAGACGATATCAACATGCCGTTTTCCCCAACTTCAAATAACTAGATTCTTTGGACTTGAAGGATGCTGTATGTGTACGGAGAATAATGGTGACAGTGGTAATATTAAGGTTTGAAATAACTGTATTATAAAAAAAAATAACTGTTCTGATGTTTCGTTAAAATCACTAAAAAGGGGGGGGGGGGGTTCATGGAATGGAGATAATAATCCCAATCGAACGATTGGATGAATTCTTTCACGTGTATGTATACCAGGAAAGTTTGCCATTTATTTCAGCTAAGTGAAAGTTTGCCATTTACTGGTACTCATACAGTTGTATTGACCGGCCCTGGTTTTAAGATGATGATTTATCAGATAACAACATGAACAAGGATGCCTGTCACTTTCTTATTAAACACTATTGATTGAGCGTTATACGCAAACTATTCCCTTCGAAATAGTACCAGCTCTTCCAAAGGGACCTCAAATTTTCCCACTGATTCATTAAATAGCTACTAAAGCATAAAATACATGGATATGCTCTAATCGATCTCTTTCTCACAGATTGAAAACCTTCGTTGATAAGGGGTGACCGTTTTATATTGTCTGGTTGTTCGATTTGGCGGGAGTGCGCCGAGGGGACACGCCGTCACTCTGTAATTTGAGGTATATCTTATCTAGGGGTAGCAATTTACATTCATCTCGGTATAAGTTGAGGGACGCCATCCTTGCTTAGAGATGCAGTTTGGTTCAAATTGAGTGGAATCATCCAGAAGGACATTGCTGCTTTCTTGATATAAAAGGTCTACATCTATCTGATATGATGTGGGTTAATTTCGGAAGGTAATAGATGAAATAAAATGACGAAGTGGTGTATGTTCTCTGTTCACAGAAGCGTGCCAGGCAAGCCTCACCCCCTACCCTTATGTAAATATAATGCATATCATCTATCTTATAATGCACGATAATGCTCCACATGAGGAAAATCTAAAAAGAAAAATAGGCATAAGGAGTTATAAAATGTTTAAGGTAGGTCTTCTAAGGCAAGAGGAAAGGTCTTCGATTTTATGTGCCATTGAGTCACTGTAAACATCGTCATGACCATAGAGAAAAATAAGTAATTGGAATACACAATCCGATTAAAAAAAACAGATAATAAAAAAATAGCATATAAAAGAGATTTTTATTAATTAATACACCGTAAACAGCCATTATGGAGTACTCTGGAAAAAGAAAGAATTTGTGTTCTCTTGAACATTCTCCATACTTAATCAGAAAACTCCATCCTTGATCTGTTCCATCATGTCCATTGGCCGATTGTCTATCCTCGATCTCTCATTACTTGACAAAGATGAATTGGATGCAGTGATGGATTTGTGATGAAGTTAGCAATAATGGACAAATTTGACCATGGATAGGATGGAAGGATTGGGGAATAATTCATTGATCGATAGGATGGGCAAATGAATGATTGTTCATTCATTTAACATAAGTTCCCTGAGAAAAACATTCTAAATAAAAAACTTGCCAATGTCACTGATAGAAACTGATAGAATACAAGTACATGTATCTTGATCCGAATCTTCATGTAGTTCTATTTTCGTGTTCGTAACAAGAGCATGACATATCAATATATAAACTAATCAAACTAGTGATATATACAGTGCGTCCCAGAAAAAAAACGAAACCGAGATTAAGCGATGATTTATCATAACTTAATGACAAATACAATAGACAAATGACCTACCAATGTAATGCTTAGAATCTCCTCTTTCATCTGATAATACTTAGATTATTCCCCATTCACGCATGAGTGAGCAAAAACAATTTGAAGAAAGGATACCAAAAACTCATTTGGCGGGGGTATCTGAATTAAGAAAGAAAATCACATGCCTAAAAAGTTCCATATCTGCTCTTTTATTTGATACCTTAATCACAAAAAATGGTAAAGAAGTAAAAAACTTATGCTCCCTCGAAACAATGCTTGTATTTCCATAATTTCATATAATAAAACGTGTTTTCACCGGTTTGCAACAGAAGCTATCGCATGGTTAACAAAAAACTTAATGCATGGCTAATCGTCAACAAAACGGAGTGTCAAGTGAGTTTGAACGCTAGCCTGTAGAACCTCTTAAATTTATGAAATTATTGAAATTCAAGCCTTATTTCAAATACCAGAACTTTATTATTTCTTGACAATTTTCTGTAATTGGGGTATCAAATTAAAGAGCAGATATTGAACTTTTAAAAATGTGGCTTTCGTTTTGAAACCCAGATACAGCCCGCCAAATGACTTTTTGGTATCCCCTCTTCAAATTGTTTTTGCTCACTCATGCGTGAATGAGAAATAATCTAATTTCAAATGAAAGAGGAGATTCTAAGCTTTACAATGGTAGGTCATTTGTCTATTGTATTTGTGATTAAGTTATGATAAATCATCGATAAATCTCGGTTTCGTTTTTTGTGGGACGCACTGTATAGTCGTTGTTTAGATTGAAAGTTATTATTTTAATCGAAACTCGCTTTATAGTCTACTTTTTATTTACTTATAAACTACTACGTAGGATACCAAAACAAATATACCAGGCCTTTATTTCGAAAGTATAGAGGGAATTTTTCATCCTCGGTTGTACTGGTATAATCACTATTTTTTCCCTCGGGGCTTCGCCCCTCGGGAAAATTAGTAATGCCAGTCCAACCTCGGATGAATAATTCCCGCTATACTTACTCAAAGCCTGCATAAATTGCTGGCATAATGCTACGATCGGGGCCATATACCGGATTACGTAATTGCATAAAAGAGGGCAATTGACCGATCAGAAGTCTTTTCTCATACAACCTTTTATAACAAGATGTAAAATACCTAGTGACACATAATTCGTGTTTGTGTAAAATTACCGTGCACCCAGGTGTCCTGTTTTTAATAAAAGAAGAACTACTTCTTATTATGATGCTAAAAATTATTTTGAAAAAAAAAACGTGACTCTGATTTAATATCTTTTCACGCATGTGGTTACTTTGGAAGAACGTCGTGGAATACTAATTGGAAACTAATATCAAAACGAAACTGCTGGCGATAATTCTGTGAGAGAAAATGAGAAAATCCATCCATTTGCAGTTTTGAAAATCGCGGTTATTATTGAAGGAGTATTAAATCGATAAAGCGCCCCTTAAAAGAAGCTGGGTAACTGGATGTATTTGGAATACTTGACATCTGAGAAGATGAAACGTGAATATTACCCCATTCGTTGTAGACATCTCGAGGCCGTGGAATTTATTTTGGTAGAGCAATATAGGGAACATATACTTCAAAAGCGGAAATGAATGCCCAGTCCTGCTTCGAGGAAACTCCTAATATTTCTACTGTTTTTAGCGGGATCCCGTTTCTGAAATGTTTGAAGGAGGAGCAACACATGGGATGATCGTGATTTCTGCATCGTAGGTAGTTAAATATACTATGTATTGAAAAACAAGGTCCTCGGTCAATGTGCTCGCTTGTCATCAAAGTCCCCAGTTGATGTGTACACTGAAAATATGGAAGGCGTTGTTGATAGGAACTTTTCGAGTTGGACAACTGCTAGTGGACTGTGATACGAAATTAGAAGCCTTTTTGAGTGTGTGTTCAAGTTTTGTAATATGTAATGTCGATTGAGGTAACGCAGGCTACTGCGCATGCCCAAATTCGACTACTGGTGCCTGACATATCAACACTGGCATAAATCATTGCGTCACACCTATTGCTCAGATTGGATGATCTACTGTTCCATCCCACTGAACTGCTCGTGACAGCAACTTGAATCCCCTCCCCTCCATTTTATACCAAGATAACAGACGGACAAATTGTGCTTGCGTATGCTAAGTGTATCGTGGGGCTTCATCAACTTCGTATGCAGTGGAAACAGTAAAATATATCGTACTTCCTTTAGTCCACTGCTAAACATGCAAGTCGACAAGTCCCTTATAATACGGGTTGCACAGCGAGATGTAGTATTAGGTTATACAGTAACATAGACAGATAAAGGACAAGTTTAAAATCTTCACTTAATCACAATAAAAGCATTAATGTGTTCGGTGATATGACGTACTAGTTTTACGAGTTTGTTTGTCTCTGTTTCCATGACATTACGTCAGGTCTCGCTTGATGTGTATCTATAACAAAATAATTACGAATAGTTCGCAGGAAAAATGTATTCTTTTCACATATTGTCTTTTCATGTATTGTCACAATACTGAAATATTACCGGAATAAATGCACTGACTCATTGGCTTTCTAATGTTGTTTTGGGAAATTGCGCTCAATGCATATAGGATTAATACAATGTGCACTTTCCTTATGTTACACACATGCATAATTACATATCTGTATTATGCTCGCACTTTTTAGTTTAACAGACTAAAACAAGAATCGAATCAAAACATACCCATGACAAATATCTTTCATGACATGACTAAAAAGAAATTGAATAAATGGTAATCACTTTTATCGTTGTCTTACGATGATGGTTGTGTATGTGCGTGAGTATGTAGAGAGTGTGTTTAGGGCTGTGTTTGCAAGGGAAAAGGTGGTGAATAACTACCCAATTATTTTTTAAATGTGTTTATAGTGTGATAAAATTGCAAACGACTTATATCTTCTGAGTAAATTTCCGCACCAGGGTCGATTGAGGGGTTGACTAAACCTCATCCTTCCCCCACCCCACCCCAAAAGAATTAGATTAACGGAACGTGATTTTCAACACAGTAATGTCCATCGAATTTCCATTATCTTGACATCTATGGCACCCTAAATTTGGTCGAAAAGTAGTAATCAATTAATATTTTTAAAAATACTTTCCTTCTTAAACTTTCCAAGACCTATAATAGCCAGGGGGGCGTATTCTGAAAAATGTTTTAAGATAAATATTCTTCTATCTTCAGAGGTACAATAACAATCCGTAATATGAAATTTCTTGCATCTTTTTTCATGTGTTTTTTGTAAATTTTCTTGTAACTTTCGCTGAGCGCGTTTGATGTCAGAGCTAGAATTATGCGTAAGTTAAAAACGGCGCATAAATATTTATGTGCGCAAGATAACATATCGAGATAAAAGGTATTCTGAAAATTATCTTATCTTTGCGTTCTGTTAATTCCTTGGAAAATACAAGAAAATTTACAAGAGGTAGGGGACTGTAATTGTAACTTAATGTTGCATGCGATATTTGTCCGTCTGCAATAATAATTTCTTACTGCATCCCGCAAGAACATCATGTTTTACAAAAGGAGACATTCCAAAGACATAACGACGGATGGGAAGACTTTTCAATAATTACAAATTGGTATTCGATATCATGAAACTCTTCAGAGAAAACATATATTTGAGAACAGCCACGAGGATTTTTAGCACAGAATTTGCAAGCGCACAAGCATAAGCGTCGGGGTGCAAGGAAATTACGCCTCATATCAACGATGCGCTCAATTATTTTTATTATTTATAGACGCTTCTATTGGTTGACTTAAGCATATAAACAATTTATTGATTGGTTGATGATAAAATATTGGGCTTGTCAGAGATAAAATAGGGGACGTCCTTACAGAGATAAGACAATTTTCAGAATACCGATTTGAGACAATTTTAGCGAGCTGTTATCTTACTGAGTTACAAGAAAAATTTACAAGAATATTTAAGACAATTTTCAGAATACCACCCTAGGCCTGCCATGGCTACCATGTCCCATATGCCCTCCCTATTACTGGACCATCCATGATGTTGACCATAAATAGAGACGGAAAATAAAACAGTTGGATCATCCTCTCCACCAAAGTTCAACAACATTCACTTGTTAACACAAAGACATTAGCAAACATTTGCGTTCTCGCTCCGGGAATAGCACCACGTGTAAATGATATGGGGCAAATGCGGCAAAATCCACCCCAGGAAATCGATTTCGATCAATATAGATCGCGGGCCATAACGCCACACCACGCCTCTCAAGCATATTCCTTGCTCCAGGATCTTCGAGACATTAATGCTGCAGTCACACCGATGCCTAATCCATGCCGGTCAAAGCTATGCGACATTGGTTTCAATGACATACCATTGATCGGTCTGGATGGGTTTTCGTTGGTGTGAATGCACGAAATCCTACAGTCATACCCGCAGAAGCAAGTTCAGACCGGCAAAATCTTTTAACGTTATTTCCAGTAACAGAATCGGTCGCTTTGGAGTCGGTTTGACTTTGGCTCCCGCGCTTGCCTGACCTGTGTGCGGGAACTCCTCATATCCACGTCCCTCACGCTTTTTGCACCATTCAGAATCTATTGACACCCTTCAGAATCTATTGAAAATAGATTAGAGGTAAATGGACAAATTAGAGGTAAATGTCGAATGTTGGTGGACCGGGACAGCACGTCATCCAGAGATTCGGACCAGACGAAAAATTGCAAAATATGTTTTCTGTCCATGACGACACTGCTATTTTGATTCACCGTATTTCGACAAAAGCTGTTTTGTTATGAAGGGCTTCTGACAAGAGATTATCAGCGTTATAGAAAGCGTCTGCGAAATGATTGCTAAAATGCCCTTATGTGCTGAATGACCACGTGGGTGACCTCCATGGTATAATCTACTCGATAGGGTTTACAACGTCTGACGAGTCTTTCAGCCACTTCAGTATGTGCGGTCTGCACTAAATTCTATCCACCCGAAGCGGTAAATTTAGAAATCTGATATTGACCGGAATTCAAATAAGACAGATCCAATTGCAAGTACACCATAAGCGAGGGAATGCATGGCAATACATACTTCAGAGATTGTTGGGCGCCATAAAATGGAGCATTTGAACATTGATTTTGGACTTCATATCTATTCTTGAACATGATTAATTTACTGCGAATTTCATGGGGAGTTTTCGTCGTTAAACATAATACATAATTGCACTCCATATCGGGTTTTTTTTAATCAAAAAATTGAAAGGTCTTTGAAATCCTTTAAAAAAATGATCATCTGTCGGAGATTAAAATAACACACATTACGGATTGCTCGGATATTGATTTCTATTTCATCAATTTAAAAAATACACACCAATCAATAGACGCCGTATGACCTCAGAACCAGATCTTCCATCAGATGTGCCTTCCCTGTACGACCAAAATGAGGTCAGTGCACGCACTCTTCTTTTCGTGGTGACATCCACAAAGTTCTCCTGACTTGTGATGCTTGGGTTGTCTGGGGACTAAGTATTTTGGATTGATTAGCTTAAACAAGAGACAATTGCTTCGAGGGTTGTCCTCTTCCAGAAGTTTACACTTATTTACAGTGACACTCCCCCTCCCACTTCTAACTCTGAATGCAGACTATACATCATTATAATTCTCCAAACTCCTCGATTTTATCTAAAAGCCAGTGCGAAAGATATACTTAGCAAGGCTGTTATTGGATCAAATATCGAGAACACATTAAAATAACACATTAAGTACCCGAGGAAAACTAATCGAGAAATAGCCTACGAACCAATTGATTTACATGAAATTTTAAAAGGATATTCACCCTCTTTAACAAAAAAAAAAGATCGTTATAGAAATAAGCTCATTGTACTCAACATAACTTTGGTGCTTTCCTTGGTTCCGATTAAGAAAACATAATTTTCTAGTAAACGGCTTTTTCGTTTAAAATTTGGGGAATAGAAATTTCAAAAATAATTTCATCAAGTCAAACAATACTGAAGGTAATTCAATAACTAAAAGCTTTCGAAATACTCCCGTACTTTTGAGCTCCGTCTACTTTTCTCTTATTTATAAACCATTGATAATTATACTTGCTTAACACTTACTTTATCAGAAGTCTTAAAGCGCTCTACAGCAATGGAGCATAATTACCCTGGCTTTGGCTGAACAGCTGTTACGCGCGCAGGTACCCTTTTGCCTCACCTGGGTTGAGTGGAGCATAAAGTGGGTAAATTTCTTGTTGAAGGAAGAAACGCCATGGCTTGAAATTGAACCTACTTCCCTCAGATTGACCATGACGCCCTCGGTCTCATGGCCCTTCTCTTGGGCTTATCATTAATCGATCCCAGATAAAAAGGGAGAGTGAGGCGAAGGTATACATACGAGAGACAAAGCCACAAAACAATATAAATGAAAACACACAAAAAAAAAACAATACGGAGAATTGGAGTCCCTTCCATGTAGGGTATAGGCATAGAGGGGAGAATGCTCCTAACCTGGGGACGGAGGGGAGGGGTGGGAGGTGTTACAACATTTTTATCTTTTTTCTCTCTTATGTCATTATATTTTGTTAATATTTCATTTTTCTAATTGCTGAAACGCATTAGAATTAATTTCTAGTATTTTTGAAGTTTGATGTATAATTTGTATAATTATTTTGTAATGGATTTATTGCATAATTTATAATCATGTTTCAAATAGTTTGTACAAATTGTTTATAGAATGTGATTGTGTATTTGATTTGAGAGAATATAATAAAACATCCTTTAAAAAAACCCGGCCACCGTAGACATGGTAGATTGATCGCGAAGGAATATTTTTTTCCATCCATGGATTGATTGTCATTTTAGATTGCTTTAAGCAGATCTTGTGATTGCGGGATATGGTTTTGTCCGCAACTGATGCATGTTGAAATCTTAATGGAATTTACATATTTTCTAAATTTCTTTTTTTTTCGGAGGAAAAAAAATAACAAACTATAATAAAAAAAATCTTTCAGATCGTATAATTCAACCAAGGAAATCTCCAAGAATGACAAAGTATTTTAGTCGCACTTTAAATCTCTCGTATAGTGCAAACTTTCGGCAAAGTGCTTTAAGTAATATTTTTTGGTTGGTCGGAGCAATTTTACATCTCTTTAACACGCACAATTTCGCAATCAGATTTGGGTTGTGCGGTAATCGTTTTACTGTTGCAACCTGCAAGACGTTTTTCGGATAATCAAATCGATTTGTTAAATCACTTGGACGATCGCTCCCACAAAAATCAATACCCGTATATCTATTCACGCCAGGTTAGATCAGGGAGAATGGAAAATCTGTCTCCCTGGTTAAATGACGGTAAAAGGAGAAAGACTAGTCTAAATTGAGCGCATGCCGGTCTTTGGAAATGTAATAAAAGTGCTGACATGAAATGTGATTAATGGGACTGAAGTAAGTGAATAAAAAGGAAAGCTAAAGGCGCATGCTTGTCAAATGTCCAACGAACAGTCAAATGAACGTCGACACGGCGCGACAAGACTGGCAATCGGTTTGTTTTAATCTCTCAAAGACAACATGTCTTTAAACAAACAAATCTGCCTGTTATCACCATTTTATTTCATTTTTGGACCATTTTTGTTTGCTGTGCTGAGGGAACACCAATCATTTTAAGGATGACCCTCTTAGCATGACCCAGCACGAAGATATATTTTGGTTAAGGAAGGATTTGCAAATGCTTCTTGAAACTCCCCGACTATCGATATTGTGATCAATATTTATACCCTCCCCGGCTCTTTCCTTGCCCCCAAGAGCTAGTCAAGAGGTCCCGCGATTAAATCTTAATGCACATAAACGAAACCAGTGAATAAATCACCCATGAACTCCGTATGTGATGCTAATTAATCCGCAATCCCGGCCAGTGCATTTTCTCTTAAATTATTTCGCATCCGTAGGAACGCAGGAGACAAGACGGATGGGAAGATTCGCCGTTATGACAGAAACTTGTTGAACGAGCACGCACACTCTCTCACGCACACTCTCACGCTCGCACCCATCCCTCGCGCACACACAGAGCGGTGCCTTCGTCATGTTCGTCGGTAGTGAGTGTACTTGTATCAATGCATCAGTTCGCGCTGTACTCTCCGGTGACACACGGCAGATGGAGTCACCCTCGCTCATTCGCTGCTGATGGATGGTAATTAAAGCTATCTGTGGACGACATTTGATTCGTTAGTGGTCCTCATACTTGTTTATGTCCTCTTTTACTTCCTGCTCAGATATTTCAAGCTTACTTGCACCAAGAAGACTAATTATTTCGGTGATTGCGTTCCACGGATTCTTGTTCCGTTCCGCAGGCCCCTGGAAGAATTACGGTAAGAGAAACCAATTTCACTCTTCTAATTAGAGCTTGTCATCAGTATATTCAATTCACGATTGTGAAATATGACCAAAATTGTAATAGGAAGTAGGAAGAATGTGCAATGCACCATGGGTTCATTTTCTTTTTTGTTTTATGCATACAAATTATCAATAGCTGATGATTAAAAAGATGCATCAGCATGCGCGCCTACATTCAATTTTTAGTATATTGCTGCATATTGTTCGTGGTAACATTAATCTTGTCAAAATGTTATTGAAATATCTATAGCATTTTAAAAAGTATTTTCTGCGCCAGGATACGTCAACGACTGATCTCAAAGTACGCTGCATAGTACAATTTTCAAATGCCACTCGAAGCTTTTCATCCACGTTTAACGTTTATTCTCAATCTCTTTCCTTTGGGGATAAAATGTTACGCATCTGATTTTATCAATTTTGCGATTGGAAATTTTCGAGGTTTGTCGGCAGCTGACAGTCATAGAGGATGAGAGAGTATATATAGTTGTATTTTCCGGATTAACGTATTTCACTTTGGGCAAAATACAGCTATAAACAAAAAAATATATTCAGTATAATTGTAAGACAAATCCTACATGGAATAATTGCAATTAAGTTTTTAGATCACATATGAATAATGGTTTAGTTGTCTGCAGAAATTGGCGCGGGAGATAATTATTTATGACCCATATTCTAGTCGACATGCTTGTATTTACACTTGTGTATCATTTTAATGAAGAAAGTCACTGTGAAAACTTATCTACCATTGAAGCGAACGTGGGCATACATGTATAATAATTATTGTAAAAGTTGTCTTGTACACATCAAACATTATTAAATCCAGTAATTTCAAACAATGCGTAAAAACACCAAATCCGGAGTAGACTTTTGGACAGAAATGGCGCCTCACTTGACAGGATTATAGTCATGGCCTGAGAAGCGAGGGTGCTAAAGTACCCAAACATTTTCCCAGGGGATGCTGCGTGTATAGGCAGCATTCCAGAAAATCTGACAGTTTTGGCAAATTGTGAAAAATATAGGGAAAATTACCCACAATTAGTAGTGAAACCTTTCTTTCTTCGCTTTTCGAATTTCTTAGCACAAAAGGCCTTCACTTTGTAATGCTAGTGAATCTTCTTTTGTGTTGCTTGTCAAATTTACCTCAACACCCACGGCAAAAGAAAAAAAAATGTTCCCGGGGCCCTAGTTGTAATCATTTTTTTTACAAATATCAATTAGCTCTGGGGGCTTTGTTTTTCTAATAATTGCATTTAAAATTTTAAATATTCGACTCTGATTGATATTTCTAATTATAAAGGTGCTGGGACATGAAATAGTAAAAAAAGATAAAATATACAGTAATTTGGCCCGTAAATGCCAAATATGGGTATTTTGAAAAAAAAGTAAAATCCCATGAGGAAGATACACACACCCTCACAAACATACATAATGTTTTTAAGGGTGCGTTAGTTACAATGTGAATGATGAGTTGTGCTGATGTTGACCCTTAAAGAAATGTACGTGTTTACATTATTTGAATGCAAACATTTAATCCTTAAATGTGCCAACTTTCCCATTTTCAAGATTGGTCCCTTTTTCGAGTTATATAATATGTATACATGTATACTTATATATGCTTATATAGCGCTTAATACTTACTTTGTCAGAAGTCTCTAAGCGCTCTACAGTATATGCAGCATAATTACCCTGGCTTTAGCAGTGCAGCTGTTACGCGCGCTGCGTTTCAAGGAATGAATTCCTGCCAGGTACCCATTTACCTCACCTGGGTGGAGTGCAGCACATTGTGGATCAATTTCTTGCTGAAGGAAATTACGCCATGGTTGGGATTCGAACCCACGACCCTCTGTTTCAGAGTCCGGAGACTAATCCACTGGGCCACAACCGCTCCACTGTATAATGTGCTCGCATCCTGTCAGGTATGCACACTTTGAGAACCTGGATGGAGAGTTTTGAATCTGATATTTTTTTTCAAAATTATTTTATTTTGATTCACAGCCCCAACCTTCACTGAATCAATAAGTCATTATACGTCCACTGTTGTAACTTACAAGTCATGAAGGGTAACCGAATGTTGATCTATACTATCAGTTGATCAGCGTAACGGACGTCAGTGATGCAAACCTTATTTAACATGAAATATTGGAAAGTGTCCACTTGATCCCCATATTTAGATTCTCCTCAGGACTCGTTTCGACAAGTGTCTTGTCCGCTGGGATAATTTAGGTAATCCCGAGAGTGTAAACTTTAAAGCCCAGTATACGCTTCACTTCAAAATATGATTTGCTGTATTTAGGCTAATTGCTTATTTCGGCAATTCTTTCTTGCAAGTTTTAGAACCCCCCCCCCCAGCTTACAGTATGTAAATTAACATGCGAACTGCACTGTTCCTAGTTTATTGTCGCATCAAAGCGACGTAAAATGCATGTTTCGGTGGGGGTTTTTTTCATGCCAAATACATGTTGTCCCTTTTCGACGTCATGAACTAGCACGATATTGAGCTTAAAATCATCCGTCGTCTATGAATAGCAATTAAGTGAAAACTATTCGTATACTGGATTTCACTTCATTAATTGTATCGTGCTTCTGGTTAATTAAAACCGATATCTATGTGTAGATTTTTCCTTTAAGCCGTACTGACCACTTCGCAAAAGCAGTAGCCGTCGGCCATTCACACGTTCGAAGTGCTTTGAGAGAGGTGAAATTCTCTCCGTCGAGTCCGTCTGCTTGTCCACCCCTTCCCCCCCCCCCCCTCTCTTTACGTTCTCTTTCTAAGAGGCGTTGCATACTCGCTTTAACAATTTCTGAAATGAAATATAATTTTAACTTCCTGATCGTTCTTTTAATACAATCGAGAAAGGAAATTGTGTTCTCAGCTATTACACAACATGACATTCTGAGATCTTTTTGAAGTGAATGATGTGGCTTTTTATCATAACTATAACATTTTATTGTGTGCTTATAAAAAAAAATAATATATATATATATATATATATACATCAGAAATGCGAAACAAATTCACGAGTAATGCAATCCTTGCAATGCCAACAAGTTCTCTTATTCACTTTCCAAATCATCCGTAGACATCTACCTTCTTCATGTTCTTCAGGGAAGATTCGTGAATCTTTCTCAAACAATACCGACATCTATATTCAAAGGGTCTATGCATTGAAGAAACGACATGAACTTACCGAGAAAGGTTAAAAACTGTCACATCCAAAGTTTTCAGAACAATTTTTCGTTATTTATAATACCGTAAAACATGAAAAATTTACCCCCAAAATAAATCCATAACTTCGAATCGAACCCAAACCTCGGTAGTTGAACAAAAATGATAATAATAAAACTGTGATGATCAGCGTATGAATGATAATAAATAGATGAAAATAATTGAAAACGTTTAAGCTTAAATATCCCCTTTTCAGCATTCTATTATTTTGAGATTTAGGCCTATCCGAGATACGTGACAGATGTACAGAACGATCGTTTGCCATTGAATTGATGGTAATGGGGGCACGGCATTGTGGGTGTTGAGTGGGATAAGCATCATTGCAAGAGACAAGGGGGCACACTTGACTCAAACCAATAACCGTACTCCAGGCACATTGGTGAAGCTGAACCCAAACTGAGAGAGGTAATACGTTATCATCAATGACAGAATATCGGTCGGTTCGTACAGGCATGGTGGGTGTGACTGTTATGACTAGAGAATAGATTGATTTTATACGCTTGAATTTGGGGAAACTGGAATAATAGTCCTACAACCGGTCTACAGGGAGTTGAAATTCTCCTTTTTTTAGGGGGGGGGGGTGAAGAAATCGTCTTCAAGTTCAATATCTGATGGTTACTTACATTGGGAACCCTAAACGTTTTTTGACGGAAAAATGGGAGGGGATGATTTAAAAAATAGAAAGTCATTTTTGGAATAATTTATGTCAAAATAACATATCACAAGATTAGATTTACATTTATTAAATATACCAACATTCTGCGCGCTCGCTACATATAACACTTTTCTTTCTTCCCCTTCATTCAGACAGCAAAAACTGTGGTGTTAGCCGGTGTACATAGAGGACCACACCAGTTATTTTACACCGGTGTTAAATTGGTGGTGTCACTTTTGCACCTATAGGTGTTATTACACACCTTTTGTTGTTACATTTACACTCTTTGGTGTTCGTGTAATCTCTAGGGTGTAATTATAACACCTCAGGGTGTGGTCCTCTATTAACACCAATTGGTGTCAGTTTTAACACCGCAGTTTTTACAGTGCATCTTTCTGTCCCTTTTCTCTTTTTTCCTGCTATTTTACTATCATAGGTGGTTACAGGGTAGTCCATATAGTATAGATATAGATGGATAGATTAGGAGAGAGTAAGATGGACAAGGTATAAGCTCAAGAATCCCTGATAGGAAAACAAGGGAGACCGGACATCAACTGTCGTCTGTAAAGAGAATATGAAAAGAGGGTGATACATTTGTGTGTGTGTGAGAGAGAGAGAGAGATAAAGAGAGAAACAAACAGAGAGAGGGGCATTTATAATGAGAAAGAAGCCCCCCAAAAAAAAATATATATATATATATGAAATAAAATAAATAACAAAAATAACAAAATAAAATAAAACGAAAAAACAAATAAAAATAAAAATGAAATCCGTAAAACGAAATACAGAAGGCTCGGATGGCAAATTAATGGATCAATGAAAGATATGATGATTAGAAAAAATGAATGTCTGTAATAACGTCGATAAAAATTACACGGTTAACATCTATACAATATATAAACAAAACAAGAAAGGGTAAATCACAGGCGGGATAGATAGACGAGAAGAACGTTGTTATGAGATGAGAATATATATTGAACATCAATGAGATTATAAGAAATCCAAGGACTGAATTCTTTCCTCGCAGTATTTTTTTTCCTAAACACGTTTTCTCGCAAGGCCATCGATAATGTTTCATGAAATTGTACACATAAGGTCATTTCTAATCAATAGTTATTTCCTTGTTTTTCCCACTCTTTTTCCTACAAGGTTTTGTAAACCCAATCGATTGTAATTTGGCATCCTTCACGTACAAAAACAGAAGATAGCAAGGGAAAAAACACACGTTAAACATTCTCATTCGTCTACATTTTTTTTAATGTTTTATTCCTATATCAAGTTAATTTTTTTCATGATATTCACATGGAAAAAAACGCACACGCACACACACACACACGCCAGTTTGCATGTTCCATGGCCCTGGGAAGCTGGGGTGCCCCCCCCCCCCAGATTTTCCTCGGGTGTGCTGCGTGTATTATTCTCCATAGACATCTGGAATTTTTGTAGGTATTAAAAAATTGAGAAATGTAGTCAAAATGAACTACAATATTTTGAAGCGAAACCTTTTTGGTTGGCTTGTAAAGTTTCTCTTGTCCTGAATAACCTTAATTTTGTAATGAAACCTCTTCTTTCTCTGTTTTGTTTGTTTGTTTTTGTTTTTGCTTGTCGAATTTGCTCAGGTCCGGAATTTCTCGTTTTGTAGTGAAACCCCGGAATTTCTTCGTTTTTGTTTTTGCTTGTGAAATTTACATCGGTCTTTGTTTTTGGTAAAATAAAAAATGTTCTCAGGGCCCTGGCATGTTATATCTCCTGTCACAAGCACGGACTGATCTTGACCAATCGATTATATATTAAGGTATATTCGGTAGAATCAATCATAAAGATTTGTTCTACAATTGATTGTTAAGCTTGTGTAATGAGGGCCCTGTGGAAAGTTCGGATCTTTCAAAATGATATAAATCACGCTTTACAAACCAGAAAACAGGATTGATTGCGGAGTGAGCGAGGTTAATGTGGATCAGGTATAAATCACTCCAATTTCTACTAATGATTAGAAATGAGAAAGAATGGAAGGAAGCAAATGAATGATTACCTTTATTTGATGATGAAATATTTCTGATACTGACCGAAAACATCAACTGATAAAAGCGAAAAAAATATATATTTTCTGGTGAATATATGCACGTACATCTATGAATATATGTGACTCG
This sequence comes from Lytechinus variegatus, assembly GCF_018143015.1. Classification (NCBI taxonomy): domain Eukaryota; kingdom Metazoa; phylum Echinodermata; class Echinoidea; order Temnopleuroida; family Toxopneustidae; genus Lytechinus; species Lytechinus variegatus. The sequence continues at coordinate 23,265,852 of NC_054752.1, read as the reverse complement.
GCATACCGAAATGAGAGAGAAGTCGCAAATGAAATTATTTTACACTGAAAGAGAGATGTCATATACCACCGTATGTTTTATGTTGCCAAACATATTATGGGGTTATTACGACTGGACACATGTTGCAAGTTTTTTTTTGCGTTATACCATTGTTTCTTGATTTCAATAATCAAGAAATGATTTGTCTATTTCAAGAACTGGACACCTGCTAGATCAAGAAATATGATTAACGTCATAAACGTCTTGAGATAGATACATTGCGTCGGGATGCGCTGTCTAAAACGTCCAGGGTTCCGGTTTCATAAAGACGTGTTATGAAATAGTTTCAGCCAATCACATTTAAAGATTTCCGTAGCTTTAAACTGTTATTGCAAATTTGTTATCATAACAAGTTTTATTATGTGACAGCGCCATGTCAATGGGAGATGCGCAGATGAATTATGATTTTCTATTATATTTTCAATTCTCAGTTTGATTCTTTATAGATTGAAAGGACAACTGAACTTGGTGTTATGTTAATCAGGTCTATTTCATTCTTGCTCAACTGTTCTCAATATCTGAGGTGAAATTCCATCCTTCTTGGAGAAAAAAATATACAAATAGGTCAAGATGATTCCTTGTTGGCCTGAAGCTAAAATAAGTCCCCCCACACACACACATACACACAAAAATAAAACTATGGCACGGAATCAAATAAAATCCAATCAATGTAGATATAATACTTATCAAAAATCTATAAAAGATTTCCTTTTCAAGGTTCATCTACAAACTTTCGTAACTGTTGATGTAGGCTAGGCTTATATGATTGTGCTGCTCTTAACACATTCAAATCATGTGTTGCACTATAATAATTCTGACAGAACGATTTATCAAAGGCACCTATTGTGTGATTCATGATACAAATAATGATAATAATAAAGATAAGTTATTATATTGTGGAAGCAATCAGATTTACTCGAATCCATTCTTTAAAAGTGACGTGAGAGAAGGGACTACATTATAGAAAGCGTGGCAATATATATTTAACAATGGAGGTTATGCCGACAAAGCTTTGTCCCTTAAAACCCCGTGTAAAGTACTTCTTTTGAAGTGTGTTAATTATTACCGCGTTTTCGTAATTAGCAAAGCATGTATAGCATTTACCATTTTATTGTTCAGACGAGATTTTCTTTGGTCGATTCGTAAAAAGGTTTCCGCTCGCAAGAGGTCATGCCAAATTAGCCGAAGTCTTTGGGGACCGGTAGTTAGCACCATAAATCAGGATAAAACGCAGTATTAAATTTGTGTAATCATTTGAATTTGTATCTTATACAAAACGCTGTACAACAGACAATAGGATGCAGTCAATGGGGAAATCGATGCAACCTCGTCCGGCTTTTCGGTTTTCTCTAAATACAACAAGCCACTTTTTTTATTCAATCCCGTTGTGCATAATTATGTAAATATTCTACTTAATTGTTTATTTTTTCATAAATATTAAAGCCTCCGTTGTATGTAATCATATAATTATTGTATTTATTTAATCATTCTCAGGCACAGGCATCAAAGAGAAAACACTGCCATCATGACCATGATGCACTTCTGACAGAATGAATAAAATAAAACGATTAAGTGATATGGAATTAAGAAGGACACTAATAACCGTATCTTTGAGCAAACACACCAAAGGTATTGCAACAGATTCCGGAAACAATCAAATAACAATTAGATGTTTGATTTGTATGTTTAACTGAATTATACATCTTTTTAATGGAAAACAAAAATTCTCGTCACATAAAGTTCCATTGTATCAAACTTCGATAAGAGGAGGCGAAACTGTTATCTCGAAGATAAACAAATTAAGTAAATGTTTAGTGAATGAATATGTATAGACCTGCTAAAGATTATTTCATCTATAATGGAGATGTCTTGTTGGTAAAATAAAAAAGTACATGTACATCTCGCGATTGAATACAGGCGTTGTACTGCAGCTGCATGCTCTGCTTCTTTTCCACATCTCGAGTTAATTATTGTTGCTTCGGGCGGATTTGGGGTCCCTCGCCCCACCCACAAACCTGTCCAAATCGGCAAAAATTGAGCAAAATTTGTTGTTTTTTCCCCCTCCAAAATTGCCCAAAACAGTCCGCATACGTGCACTACATTAACATTTCTTAAGAGGAGTGTCTACCGTATAGCGAGATTCGACTTTGACTATTCCTTTACCAGTTAACAATAATCTTAGAAACGAGTACTATACCTATTTGAATTCTAATATATCTGGGAAGTCGGTTTTTTTAAGTTGATAGAAGAGGAAAACACTTTAAAAAGTTAGACAACTCTGATCCCTTTTCTACATTTTCTCTTATATGCTGGAATTTTTTTTCAAACTTTCACAACTATTCTCCATATTTTTTATATTTTTATATGAAACTTTTCGTCTGGGTGATAATTTTCATTAATTTATTTATAAAGCATATCACTACGATTCCACGTGCTTAATTGTTAAGCAATGGGGCTGGTACACACTTGAACATTTTAGCCATCATCCATCCATGCCTTTCTTTTTATTTGGAAGTTAGTAATGAGTGACTATTTTTTTTCACAGGCTGGATGCTAGCTTTTGCCGACGTACGTGCACTGTTGCGAGCCATTTTCTTGATCCCATTTATTTGCATCCAGAAGTGCATTTTTGTTTATTACGCTTATTATTCTTCATTATAAAGAATGTGAGTTCTTGATATTTTGTCCTATTGCAGTCATACCTAATGCAGTTCGCGATATCAGGAATTGAATGCTAGATATCAAGAAGCTTCGAGTAGAAAACTAGACACGCGTACGGTTTGTCGTCAACCGCTCAAAGAAACCATTATTTTCTAATATGTGTGAAAATAGTAGTCAATTCTGACTTGTTTCCATCAAGACCAAGAAAAGAAGAAGACGCAAATAAGGAAATCGAAGAAGAAGAAGAGGAAGAAATGAAGAAGAAGAGGGAGAAGAAAAAAAAGAAGAAAAAAAGAAAAAAAAGGGTAAAACGTTCAGGTGTGACATTCTCTTCAAATTACATCTAGGCGGTATGGTATCGAGCGTTATATCCAAGTATTCTCTTATAATAGGTATCCTCGCTCGGTTGTCAACACAATTAACGGATCCACACGAATCCTTCGTTCGGGAAAAAGTTCTTGTCATGAATAGAAATTTCATCCTTCCACGATAAATCATGATCGCTGAAGTATTAAAAGAACTAATCACATTGGCTCTCCTGTTTTCGCAGCAAGACGATGCCCCTCACCGATCGTCTTTCCGTAATTTGCTGCCGAAATTGGGTCATTCCTTTACCGACGATGTTGCTGTCATCTTTCTTTACCCCACCCTATCACGTTCTCTCTCGTTCCCTACCTCCCCCCCTCTCTCTCTCCCTGGCCATAAGCATATGGTTATTTGTCCTTATCTCTCTTTTCTCACATCCCTTCCTTCCCTTTCAACCTCTCCTCGTCTTCCCTTCTTTTAGCATTCGTAACATTTTGTTCAATTTCTCTTTTCAAATGACCCCCCCCCCCCCCTCTCAAATTTTCACACTCTTTTCTCTCGCTCCATCACCATTATCACTCTCTCCTCTCTTATACACACCCACACACGCACCCACACCGACCCCCACACACTCATACGTACGCATATTATGTGCACTCCATCAACTCCCCTCTCTCCCCCTCTGACAATCACCCCTCCTCCCTCTCTCCATCTTTCTCTCCCTCACACATTCACACACTCTTTCTTACTCTCAACAGGCTTTCCGGCCCGCAGGTTCTGATATTTAAAAATCACTTTATGATCACGGGCGTGATATATTTCAGAATATCAGCAGTCGCTTAAGGCGATATCTTTCAATGGCTATTCTCATTGTAGGGTTCCAAATCATTTTTTTTTTCAATTTTTGTATAGACAGGGTAAGATAAGAAAGTACACGATATCTAGGTGTTGGCCTGGATATTAATTGTATTTTTTTGCAATAGCATGATGAAAATTAATGCTCAATAATAAAAACAACTTTTGCCTATCACCAAATATTGTGTTCATTCGCATGACATTAGACGGTTTGAATATGTTGCGCCCATTTGCGTAAAGAGCCATTTTTTTTTTTGGGGGGGATGCAGCATGGCGATTATGGAGAAAATTTCTTTAAAACAATCACACAGTGAGTGAAAATGTTTCCCTTTGTAGATATGAAATCCTAATTAAGTTTTATAATTTTACATTATATTCAACAAGTAACATGAATTCCTATTCGTTTCCTTTTACCTCTCTTTATTATTATCCGTATTGTCTTCTTTTTTTGTTATTAAACTTGTATTGGGGGTAAGCCCACTGCCACCTTTACCGTTTACGCCATTAGTTGCGTCACTGCATAGTGTCAAAAATCAGTGCTATTGACAACCCTTCAGATTTGTTATTGATATTTTAGTGATGTTTGTGTTACAAGTACATTACTTTTAGCACAAAGTATCAGTATGGTTATGATGAAATTAATTAGTTCCAGTTCAGTTCATTTATTTCGCAATCAAAATAAATACATTAAAAAAAATCATGAATAAGAATCGGAAGGACCCCAAGAAAAAAAATAGCTTGCGAGGATGGGGCTTGCTTAAAATCAGCGCTTGCTCAAGTCTTAGTTCTGAAGTTGATAGTGCTCATGCGATGTCCCAATAACATGAAACACATGGAATGTCATAACGAACTTTAGACAACGTTAACTATGCGCTATCTAAACTACACTCTAATTTATCAATATCGGACACTGCGTAATACATTTCTTGATTTGTTTAGCTGTAGATTATGTTTAATTCTGCACTCCAATGATTTCAGGCGGTTATTTATGGAGCGGTATAACCCTTCATCTTTACAAAACATTCACTGCATTTGGAACGGTATATAGACTGGAATAAGCGTAGGCTACATAGCACGGAATTGGGGGATATTTCCTTTTATCGACGCAGCCTTGGCGATTACTGAGTACAATCAAATGGTCATCAATTGGCGCTTCCTCCCTTTCCTCTGGTTCCGCTGCACTTTCAGCCGCCTCCAAAGGACAACATCATCTGACTTCTCATCTCACTCTTCTTCTTAATCCATCTCAATTGTGCCCCCTTGGTTTACACAACGATCTGTTATCCAGTGTGGGTGATATGGAGAAGAGGAAGGTACGTAGGGGGTAGAGGCGGACTGTGCGAAGAGACTCTTAATGGGGCACTTTAGGCTGCATGAGAGGAGGGAGTCGTAGACGTAGGGGATGGGAGGGGGGGTGTCTCGTGTAATTTAATGTACCTGTAGCTGGTACTTAGCTTATAAATATCGTTTTACAAAGAGTTTAGCATTATCGATTTTGGAATGTGGCTTACAATTTTATTGTAAAGTGGAATGTGGCTTACAATTTTATTGTAAAAGCCCCGCCTCCAAAACATCAGTAAAGTAAAAGATCATTTTGTTTTGAAGACTCACCTTCCGAAAAAAATAATGGGAATTCGACCTCAACTGCCCGACAAAATTTCCTCATCCCCTTCCCTGTTTTGCACTTTTGAATATTTTCCGTATATTTTCTTGATTTATTGGTAGGCTCTGTATTTAGTTTTCTTCTAAATTTTCGACATAACAATCCAGAAATCCAAATTAATAATAAAACAATCAAACAACAAAACAATGAAATTATAGGTGTAGATGGGTAGTATCGATACATCGGAAATAAAAAATCTGATATCATTATTTCTGAAAATAAAGCATTTGACGAACGGAAGGGGCGGCCTCCATTGCATTTCCTTGTCTACGCCACCGATTTGGTCTGAGTCAATATCACACGGGAGTTTTGCCATGCTATGGGGATTTGCTTGTTGATTGCCCGGTGTCTTCTTCACTAATGTAGACAGGGGTAATAATCGCAGTAATACCCCCAGATTCCTCGCAGCTTACTGTATTTCAATTTTAATCTCAAGTCAACGATACCCCCTCGATTGGCTTAGTTCATCTTCTTTTTGTTTATCTTTGTTTTTCTTGGTCATCTAAAGTTTTATTTCTCCCAACGGTTTGCTACTTTCTTTTCTTTCTCCCTTCTTCGTTCCCCTTTTATGCTACTTCTATTCGTACTCCTTTCTCCACTTCTTCCCTTTCATCTTATGCTCCTCCTCATCCCCTTTTACTTCTTCTTCTTCTCCTCCTCCTTTTACTACTTTTACTATTACCACTTCTTCTTGCTGTTCCTTTTTATTTCTTTCCCTTTTTCCTCCTTTCTTCCTCCTTTCTACCTTTCCTCTTTATGTGTGTGTGCCCTTTAGATTTCGACAAAAGCTTTCACTCTATGCATGTTTTTTCTTCTATATCTGCAGCTATCTGTACGTCTGTCCTTCTTTGATTCTATTCATACCATTTTATATCTTTGTATTTTACTTTCATATCCGTGACCTTCGCTTTTCCTTCTCATCTAAGCATAAAAAGACAGACATGAGGAGCATTTCATGAAAGAAATATTCAGCGATTTCCACTGAATACTGTACCTTCAGCCAATCAGACGCAAACATTTGCAGTAGCCTTTAACCTCTATCTGTGAAAATACCCGACAAAACGATTCCTGAAACTCTCCCTTGAAGGTAAGGGTGACCGTGCCCTTTTCATCCAAGTAAACCGCGAAAGGAATTGGCGCCGCCAATCGACATCTTACATGTCGATAGTCGATAGTCTTACAAGACTATCGAACTACACATTATCGGTGCTAGTAGTTGTGATAGCCATGGTCATTTGTTATCGCAGTTTCAACTCGGCTCGAAGTTTCTTTCGGACTATAAAGAGTCTCATCCACGCAAAGCTTCCAGTTTGAGGCAAGGGAGTAGTATAGCGATGAGTTTTATTGCTAACGTATTCCAGTTGATATTTTGTAATGAACACTGATGAAGTAATCATTTCGATTTCGATATTGTCAAATATTCACGCAGATTTTTGTATGATATTAAAGTAATTCTTATTGAACGCAGTGTTCACATGCAGTTGCAAAATATAGTTTTAAGCACTAGCGTACCTCGGGGGGGGGGCGGTGTGCCCCCCTGATGAGTCACTACCCATGCAAAGGACGTATCCCCCCATGACGAGCCTAAAAACCTTTTTTTCTGCTTGTCACTTTTTTCCTGGTACGTAATCCTTATTTATGATTGAAGGCCTTTTTTTGCTTGTCAATTTTTTCGGCGGACGGTTTTACTCCCCTAGGTACGCTACTGGATTTACGTGAATTGAATCTTGCATTTTTTTAAACGCACAACATACTTAAAAACATTACGGTCGAAGCGTTAAAATGTGTGCAGGATTACAAAAAAAAATCATAACGACGCTTTCCCTCTTTTCTAAACTTTTATAATAAAAAAAGCAAATTATACAAATCACAAATTTACAAAACAATACATCATTCAAATCATCATTCCCATCTTTACATAAGATAACTACCATTCCAAAATCGCAGAAAACTTTGATTGGTGTTTTCTTTTTATTTAAATATAATTTAGTTTTTTCGAACTCCCAAAAATGCACTGGCAGTTGAATATTCATGCTATCCGTGAACTAGCGTAACACCCCCATAACACCGTGAACACGACAGTCCAACAGAAATCGTAGAAGACATACCATACATAACCAAGCTCACCATCCTTGACATTGACGAACAAAATATATTCTCTTTTTTTTCATTATCTTGTCGAATACTTGACGATGTCTTCGTCAGTCATCGCCTAAATAACGAGGAACCTTGTCGTTATCCCTGTCATCATCCCAGTCAACACCAAACTTGTCATCATCTACAGGCGCGATCGAAAAGTCATTGACAATCAGACAACGAAGCCGAGTTATTAGAACTATGCTTGACATTGACATTGGCACACCAAACTTCACAAGTGAAGACCCTGAGCTCATTTTCTTTTCAGTAGTGACGCTGAATGTATATTTCGCTCATACTCCATTTATCAGTTTTGTTAGATTTGTATCATATTTTATCAGACAACGCGAAAGCGCGTTTTGACAACTTGCCTGACTTTGAAAGCAGCAAAAACAAGACAGAGAACAGCACATTTTTTTCTAGCATGATTTGGTTGATTTAATATAATATATAACATTTACGGGGCGCCAATTAATCTAGTTTCCTATTCCTATCTATTCCTGCCGGGTACCGATTCACCTCACCTGGGTTGAGTGCAGCGCAATGTGGATAAATTTCGTGCTGAAGGAAAACACGCCGTGGCTAAGATTCGAGCCCACGTCCCTCTCATTGAAAGATGAGATTCGTAACCAGTAGACCACAACGCCCCCATTTTAGCCTTTAATGCATTTGTTAGTGTTTGTGTGTGTTTTTGTGGACGTGTATTATAAGAGAATTTCCACAAAAGTGTCCTACACTGTAAAAAACAACAATAAACATGACGATTTTACAATAAAATAGGAGATTTTGCAAAAAGTAATAACAGAATCATTCTGTCAATTCATAAAGCAGGAATTTTTCTACAATTTAGCAGAACAGGTCTGTTTGAAAAAGGGGAAAATGGTGGTATATTTAAGGAAATTTGTAAGGTTCCATACACAAAATACAAATTTCCAGCAATTTTACATGATATAAGGTAAGATTACGCAATCTGGTAAGATTACAGGTGTTCTCGAGACTCTGCTGCAGAAAATTCTTTTATTTTAAGGATAAATTTTCTGACAGTGTACACGTCAAATGATCCTCATATATCGAAAAAGGGATCATTTCAAACCACCCTTTCCACACTTTCACAACTTTCAAAGGGCATCATGAGTGCCCGTTTGTGACGGAGAAGGGCCGGACGAGCAGTATCAAGCATGGAGACCTACTTCTGAAGTCCAAGGCGTGGGTAAACATGGTCGGAATCCTCGGGGCCTTATTATCTGTCCATCTCATCTCTCACCTGTAATGAAGAAAAAGCGAAATGAACTGCAACCTGAACCTACACAACACCAGAAAATAAATAATCAAAGCTACATACTTCAACGCAGAACCTACTCTGTTTACACATTTCGCGTGTTCGGCATGGTTTTGTTTTTGTATTTTTGACACCAAAAACTATCAAGGCCATCGTGAGTGGTGCAACAGTCACACAAACATGAGACGTGAAACCGACTCCAAATCCAACCGATGATTTGCCATTGAAAGTAACGTAACAGCTTTGAACGGTTTGGGCCAAGTTTCAACATGATCAACGGGATAACTAGTTGCCTGATGATAATGCTCATCGCGCGATCCCTTGACGAACCTTCAAAGCTCCTTGATCCCAACAAGTGTTTTCTTTTTCTTCTTCCTTGCCCTCGACCATGAAGCCCTGAACTTTGATTAGACTTGGGTTTAATCAGGCGTAGGCCGTCGATGCTCCCCGGGGGTTCACGGTCGATCTCGTTTCAAAAGATGATCATGGATTTCCGATTTTGGTCATAACGCCACCAGCCGAAGTTGGGATAGCGTGTCACCAGGATGGCCGAGGGATTTATTACATAGATGACCCCGGCGTTTAATAACCGTCATCAAACTCTTCATTAACTAAGTCATAAAACATCTCATTCATTATATGCCTGTAAGTTTGAAGATGGCAGAAATTCGTTGTGATCAAGTCACAATAATATAGGATTTGTTTAGCACACATATCTTCTTAGTTAAGTGCACAAGGCGCTCATGTATTATCACGGCTAAGCTAGTCTACCGATTTCGGTGATCACAGCTTTTCAAGGAATTTATTTCTGCCGGTACCATTTACCTCACCTGCGTTGAGTGCAGCACAATGTGGGTAAATTTCTCATGTCATGGCTGGGTATCGAACCCACGTCCATCACATTGAAAGACGATAGTCTTTAACCACAATTCCTGACGTCTCCACACATTACCCTTGTAGCAAAAAAATGACTTCATATTAATAATTTGCTTCAAGCCTTTTTTTCCACATAAAAAATGTTTACCGTTAAAAACTTTATTTCTTTATTCATATTTTTGTCTGTGGAAGGGGGGGGGGGTGGCTACCGTTATTGTTAATTTGATTCCCATCCTTAATTGGATGGAATATCATTTAAAAGTTTGAAGAATTTTCTGAGATTTGACATGCGGAAAGCTCGCCCGGATCCATCCGGAAGAGCTAAACGGGTACAAAACAAAACAAACAAATAATATGTAAAAAAAAAAGAAAACAAATAACCAAAGCAATACCCCCCAAAAAATAAACAAACGAAAGTAAACATTTTCGGATGAAGAATATCAAAGAAACGGTCACCGAGCAAATGTATGAAGAAAATAAATATAACATGGTAACTATGGAAACATAGAGAAATCGTATACGGACATATAATGATACTGCTATCAACGTCAAAGAAGTTGATAATCGCTTATGGATACAGGCAACATCAGTTTGACATCTTGATCTCAAGATTTGAACAGAGCATGCACTAACCTTCCCTCTCCTGTATTTTCCTCTTACCATCGGCATAAAAGATACATTTATGGGAAAAGAAAATATAATGGATGTTTTGGGACATTATGGTCATTAGATAATGGCTACGACCTTCCCACATAAACATTAACGTCCACAGCGGAAGAGCGTACTTGAATATTACTAAATTCAGAATAATTATGACCCTCGTCATTATCCATTTACCTTGTTTCTACATCTGTCTTTACTGTTATATCTCATCCCATTTTACTATTAGAATTATAAACCTCGCATCGTCTTACAAAATATCCAGAAGGATTAAAGGCTATTTCAGGTTTGTTTGTATCTATTATCAAGCTGTGCTTAAGGATCATCCTTAGATAACTCATGCCCATCATGTTGTTATTCTGAAGAAAAAAAAATGTACACACAATGATAATAAAAATTCGAATGTTAAATCAACATTTGAAAGGATGGAGGAGTGACAACCTTTTCCAAAGGTTACATCCAACCTTGTATAAAGCTAAATCCAACATTTTAAGTGTTGGGTAGAACAGTTTAAAGTGGCAAATGCTACATTTCAAATGTTTAGTTAACATTTCTTTTTGTAGAGTGTAATAATAATAACACTAATGATAATAATATTAATAATGATGATGATAATCATAACAATGATAACAGTTACAATGACAATAATAATGATAATGATAACAAGAAAGAACTAATCAACGAATAAATTTGTTATCCCGCACTGGGTATCCTTTATGATCATTGTCCCACTAAGAACCATTTGAAAATATTCATTTCGACCGAAATCAACTAAAACGAATGAGGTGATGATAACAAATCATATCTTAATTTTTTTTCCTTCATCCCCCCTTTCTGCGTGAGAAGAATAATGACATGGCTTAAAAAGCCAGGTGCTTAGCTTTAGGATGGCGTCATTTCTGGAATTCTTTGGCTTATTTCGGATATTTCATGTGACAATGTTTAGCAATTATCATTATGTTGCTATGTTTGACTATGCTTTTCTCATAATCATGGATTCGGTAAATGGGGCATAATCGTTATTAGGACATCTCTCCCTTGTGCCCACTTGACACTAACGGATGTTCTATTTTTACATTACCTAATGGTTACGGGTATTGGAATACACATTTGATGTGATCCAATAGTTGCATGCCTTATCTATGGATATTTCAGATAATGGATCAGTTTGAAATAGTGTATTGCTGATTGCACGAACAAAATGCCACTTTCGTTGCATTGTGACATGCAATCCTGTTGATCACGTGATTAAACTAATTTATAAACGTGACATGTGGTGTGAAGGAAATAATGTACGCGACAATTTGATGTGAATTACTGATTTCTAATGACGCAGAAAAGTATTCGGACGGATAATAAACAAATCGGCTCTCAGTGCCAAACATTTTTACATATTTTTGCATTCTTATTTACGATTTATTTCTTTAAAGGTGACGCTAAATATTAATTTTATATAATAATCATTGGCGCAAATCGGCTCTCAGTGCCAAACATTTTTACATCTTTTTTCATTCTTATTTACGATTTATTTCTTTAAAGGTGACGCTAAATATTAATTTTATATAATAATCATTGGCGCCAAATCGGCTCTCAGTGCCAAACATTTTTACATCTTTTTGCATTCTTATTTACGATTTATTTCTTTAAAGGTGACGCTAAATATTAATTTTATATAATAATTATTGGCGCCTAATCTAGAATGATACCCAAAATTATATTTGTACTATATATTTCAACAATTTATAATGAAAATATAACTTAACATAATTTGAACATTGAACGGCGCAGTTGTTAATGTAGGCAAACACAATATCAACGCTGGTGGTGTCAAACTACAAATACGCCAAAGCTACGTAAACTTTGTTGCTGTTAATGTGGTTATGGTGATGATATTTTTTTTTGGCTCATTGTTAAGAAAGCATGAATGCTTGTAAGTAATATGAGGACCGAAAGTTCCCTCCAAACCTCCGAGCGATTTCGTAATGAGGTAAATGCATTAATACCAAAGGGGAGAAGCGCGACAAGATAGAATCGAACCCGGGTCACTGCGGTCCAAAATCACTGTATCTCATCTGATGCCGTCGCAATCAGTCTCACAGCAACTCATGCACGTTGTGCGTTTCCTCCCAGAGGGCCAATCTTACAATTTTAGAATGGCCTGAAACATATCTGATATTATGAAAGTGTGTCTTATTTAGTATTCAGAATATGTACAATTCAAGGGGGGCACTTTTTGGGAGCTGTCTGATAGCGTCCTGTTCTGAACCCTTGGATCACTGTGATTCTAAAAGTTATTTCTTATTTTCAGTGAGCCTCAGTTTCATGTTCTGTGTGTTATATGTTTGAAAGAATATAAGATTTTTAGGCATACTTTATTATTATCTTAAGGGGCGAATAGTGGGGTGTAACTTCTTAATTAACTATAAAAGAATAAGAAGATAATATGACCTTGGTATCCATAAATAGAATAAGCCATAATATTTTCAATATTCGTTCTTTCACAAAGACCTTCAGATAAACTATCAGACTCAGTTGGTCTTTCTTCTTTCTCCAGCCCGCTATAGGGGGGGGGGGGGGTGGACGTGCGAGGGTTGTACGATCGATGTAATTGCCGAACGTCCCCAGCTTGGTTGATGCAATATAACGATGCACACAATGAACTTGGGTGGTTTGGGTCAATCTTTCAACGTCCTCACTAAAGTTTGATATATATTTACTGATCCACGGAGAGAGATGTCAAACCTACACGAAGGGTGAAAATCGAGAGAAACTTCTTATCCATGTACGGCGGCAGTTCCTGATACAACTTGAGAGAGTTGTCCTCCACGTCCAAGATGCTCAGCTACCATGATTACAAAATACATCACTTGATACAGTCTTCAGTATGATCTTGATAGCGTTTAATAAAATAAATGATGTTCGCTATTTGATCCTTGGTAAAACCTTGTTTTGAAGGATGTTATGTCGGAACCGTTAACTTCTCTTTACTGTTCGGTGTTGTATTTCACCACCTACCTCTTCATTCTATGTGTGTCCTCTTACCACCTCTGCAACACCTCATTTTAGTAAAACGTTAATTCCAGGGCAAGGAGCTCGTTATCAACATCACAGCTGGGGTTCATTTCTCCCCCGCTAATGAGAGATGGATACCTAGCAGAGCAAAAAGATAATTTTCAAAGCCAAATATCCCTTGATTGGGAATGTTACTTGATCCATGGACTTTTTTTTGTTTTGTGGTTTTTTTTTTGTAGAAAACGACTTGACAATGATAATGACTTCACACACGTGTCACCCCGCGTGGCAATGGGCGACCGAGAGACATATAAGAAAAGATAATGAAAATGGGTAAAAATAATGCGGAGTTTTCTAACAAAATCTACCAGAGAAATCGATGTTCATAAAAAGATGATAAATTTTCGCTAGCTAACTTTGCCCGCTCGCGCCTTTTTTTCTGCATACGTTTCGTCGTGCCTCTCATTTTCTTTGTTTTCGGCTCATTGCGCCACCATTGATTAGACATGCCTTGTACAGCTAAAGCTTCTATGTGACTTTATTTGCAGCTGATTTTAACAGTTTTATTTGAGTCGTTATGAAGAATATACATGTACATAGGAATTTCAATTTGTAGTGTTATTTTCTATTCATTCACATCTTTACCAAATTAACTGTAATTGCATGTATGTATTTTAAAACTTGCAATGCAATCCATTAACAAAACAAGTGGAATGCCTCTGGCCGTCTCACCTGCATCACGCGGTTCAATATAGCAGCAGTGCTGACTTTGTAAACTACTCTAACTCGCACAAGATATTCAGTGATACATGGTTACTCTTACGTCCACTTTTTATGAACTAGACCAATAAACTTACAGAGATATGATGGTTATTCAACAAAAAAACCAAACATGGCCAAAGTTCATTGACCTTACATGACCTTTGACCTTGATCATGTGACCTGAAACTCGCGCAGGATGTTTAGTGATACTTGATTACTCTTATGTCCAAGTTTCATGAATCAGATCCATAAACTTTCAAAGTTATGATGGTAATTCAACAGATACACCCAATTCGGCCAAAGTTCTTTGACCTTGGTCATGTGACCTGAAATGTGCACAGGATGTTCAGTGATACTTGATTACTCTAATGTCCAAGTTTAACGAACTACACCAATAAATTTTCAAAATTATGATGGTAATTCAACAGATACCCCCCATTCGGCCAAAGTTCATTGACCCTATTGACCTTTGACCTTGGTCATGTGACATAAAAAATCATGCAGGATGTTCAGTGATACTTGATTAACCTTATGTCCAAGTTCCATGAACTAGGTCCATATATTTTCTAAGTTATGATGACATTTCAAAAACTTAACCTCAGGTTAAGATTTCGATGTTGATTCCTCCAACATGGTCTAAGTTCATTGACCCTAAATGACCTTTGACCTTGGTCATGTGACATGAAACTCTAATAGGATGCTCAGTAATACTTGATTAACCTTATGGCCAAGTTTCATGAACTACGTTCATATACTTTCTAAGTTATGATGTCATTTCAAAAACTTAACCTCATGTTAAGATTTGATGTTGACGCCGCCGCCGCCGTCGGAAAAGCGGCGCCTATAGTCTCACTCTGCTATGCAGGTGAGACAAAAATCATTCATGTGGATAATTTGGTTGCCGTCTTGTTGTTCCAAGACACCATTTTGGTGTGTTAAGCTGGAATATTGCTGGTAAAACAAACTGCTTATTATTTTAGAAGTCATCTTTGTTGCTAAGCTCCACAATATGTCACTTCACTTCTTGGATAACCATGATTGTCATTTGTATGCTAAATATAATATGGTTGGTCACAGGTCATCATTCCCCTTCTAAATTTTTAGGTTATGTTGAATGAAATATAGCCTATTGTAATTTCACATAATTGTTTGGTTCAGCGACACACAACCTACATTCCTGGATGGCATTGTTTTTTAAATTTTAGGAGGATTCCCAAAGGAGTTGCTCTGTCAACGCGCCATATGTGTCTGACTTCATCTCTAGAATGTCAAAGAATTAGTAGGTCCATGGTTGAAGACGGTTAATCTAAAGGGAAAATGAGGGTGTGTGTTTTTGTGTGTTTTCGTGTGTCGGGGGGGGGGGGGGGTATTGATAAAAGAATCAGAGTTAGAATTTTAAACATTTTCCGTGTCGTGGCGGATTGATTAACTGAGAAATACTATCCGACAAGAGAGGACCAACTGGCATTTTCTCATCTGGATGTGAGCCCCTTCTTTTTGATAAAATACCATTTTACAACATTAATATAGGGTATTTATATTGTGCACATATCCACCTTGTTAGGTGCTCAAGGCGCTCCTATATTACCCGGCTAAGCTAGGCGTTCATAGCACACACATCTTTTTAAGGAATTACTTCCTACCAGTACCCATTTACCTCACCTGGGTTGAGTGCAGCACAATGTGGATCAATTTCTTGCTGAAGGAAATTACACCATGGCTGGGATTCCAACCCACGGCCATCTGTTTCATAGTCCACAGACTAATCCACTGGGCCACAACGCTCCACATTACGTGTAGCGTGACCAGTATCCTCGTTTCAAACGGAATCACATAAATCAATTCTGAGCAAATAATAATGCCGCAAATGATCCTTTCTCCGTTTTACCATATGATTTGTTCATATGAGTGAAGATGTGATTTTCAACGGCGATGGAGTTAAACAGTGTTCACATCTAGCAAACAAACAGCAATTTCGTTTTCCAGTTTTGATGGTTGTTCTCGCAGACAAAAAATGTGATTGCAGTGACATATTCCGGTCTTGAAAATTACGGATGTATGTCTTCAAATCCCATTATTGAGTGGGATAGTTAGAATTGGATAGGCATAGGTTTCAAACTGATAATGAAAAAATGTCAAGCATGGAATATGGACTGACTTGTTATTATTCATTGAGTGAAAGCCTTCTTATCCATCTATTTTACTATAGAGATTACTGATTGGGTGTGTCTTCTCCAGCACCTTGCTTTGGTTCTAATACAATGACAAGAAAGAAGTGGAATTAATCTGCTTCACTTAGCTGTGAGAAGGTCAACGATAATGGTACTAACGATGATGATGGTGAAGACGATGATGAGAATGATGATGGTGATGGTAATGATGGTGATGAAAATTACAAGGTTGTTGATGATGATGAGATGATAAAGGATGATGATTATTTTGATGATTATGATGATGATGACGATGATGGTGACACGATAATGATGCTGAGGATGATGATTACTAAGATAATGCAGCTCTTACTTAAATGAAAAGTAGTAATAATAATGATAAAATCAGCCAGGTTTTCTTGATGATCTTTAAAACTATCATGCACTTGTTTTAAGTAAAGAGGATCCATAGCTTTCGGCAAACATTCAACCCTGCCCCAAAACTGCCATGATGTTACATCTAAGCATGATGTGTCGACTATAAATCAGCATCATCCTACCCCCACCCCAATGTCAATGCATAACGATTCAATCGAAGCATGCGAATCGCGAAATGGGACCTACTCGATGAATATCAACCTAGATAGACTTCCAAACTGACAGAACATTAAGACATTCTTTGTCTGGTAACTTTGGTCTTGATGAGGCCAGTGAACCACTATTTTGTCCAATAATTCGCGTGTGTATTTTAGTTTGGATACACAATGACGTTGTAGGGTTGGAATATAGATAACTCCAAAACAGATCAGATAAAGTGAGAACTAGCATCGTTCTGTTTGCATGTCCATTGAAGTAGTGCAAGTGTACAACCACATGTATTATGCCTTGATAGGGGATGCCCCCCCCCCCTCCAACAAAAAAGTTCTACCGCCAATAAGATGAGACAAAGAAAAGAACATAAAAAATGGTGACATGAAAATACATTCTGAATGTATTATCAAAATTTCTTATGCTCTCTCATCTCCTCTCTCTCTTAATCGTATCAAAAAGGGTCACTTTTGCTGCTCGTTTTTGTCGGTCATCAGTGGCGGACCGTGACACCGAGGAGACAAAGCATTGGGGGCACGGCATTGTTCACAATCAATGCAGTGCCCCCCCCCCCCCAATGCTTTGTCTCCTCAAGGTCACGGTCCGCTACTGTCGGTCACGACTATCATGACTATTATTTTGTTCCATAATGCCCCTGAATTTTTGGGCTCACTGTGTCAATGAAAACAACATCCATGTAAATACTCTGCAATTTTTGTCCCGTAAGACAACCCCAGAACCCCCTCCCCCAAAAAAAAAATACACACAAACACACCATTACTTACATACACACACACAAGTGTTCACGGACATCAAATAGTAAACAGATGCATGCATCTGATAGATAAATGACGTAAATGAAATTATATAAATAATTTTAAACACAGTCAAACAGTCACATATTTTCCAAAAATACAGTCGTTCTGACACTGATCGTTGAGTAGCTGCGTTTTCTATTCACACTCCCCAATGATAATGAACTGCCTTCGGTGCTAGTGTATATTTACAGCGTTATCCGGGATAAGATGTAAAACTATCGTGTAATCGTATAATGGCTTCGTCTGATTAACAATTTTAAATCTAAGAATTTCGGCGGGTTCTATTTCCCGCCATTTATCTGTCTGCGATCGAGCGACCAGTAATCGATATCGAGAGATTAAAAGCTTCTGCTTTTTAACTTAAGCTTAAACGTAGGGTAAGAGCCGTCTTTGGTCTGCTGCGCTATATTTTGTTTCTCTGTATGTGATAAAGATTGCCTATCAGTATCACACGAACATTGATGCAACGTTTATATCACTGTGAACGAATGTTACTCTTATTTCTCCTATTTCAAAAGAGATGCCTCATTTAATGTACATTAAAATGTACGATCATCGATTTGTGTTTTTTTTTGTTACGAATGATTTTCTGTCAATGAAACGGCGACTCTATTCAATTAAAAGGTTGTCATCGAATGATCTGTATCTCATTTTGTTTTTTAGTGACTGATTTTTGTTTGTTTTTAAAGCCACGGTGACGAAGAAAGTAATTAGGTGATTTGGGACGCACCATTAGATATCCAAGGGTTGGAAGCCCCCCCCCCCATCCAAAAAAGAAGATAATTGCTAACTTGCTATATGAGCACAAAATAAAAATTGACTCACCATCAGAGTAAAAAAAAATGGTCCACTGACAAATCATCTGAAAGGCGAAAAAAGACTTGTCTCTATGGAGTAAGGAACAAAAAATGCTCAAAGGAGGAAGGAAAAAAATCTGCATCCACCCAAACCACTGAGGTGCGACTGGCTTCCAACCCCCCCCCCTCCCACCTGGTTATCTAATGGTGCGTCCCTTGTGTTGAAATAATTGATAATTTTGCTTGCGTATGTTGGTCCAGTGGTATAGCGCCTGCCTCTTGAACGGTAGGTCGTTGGCTCGAACCCCAGCTGCCTTCTAGCTAGGCGCACAGTATATGCATTATCTATG
Organism: Lytechinus variegatus; assembly: GCF_018143015.1. Lineage (NCBI taxonomy): Eukaryota > Metazoa > Echinodermata > Echinoidea > Temnopleuroida > Toxopneustidae > Lytechinus > Lytechinus variegatus. Next base: position 23,246,900 of record NC_054752.1, on the reverse strand, counting down.
CAGGGCCCATGGTATATAAAACAGTTTTACCCAGGGTAAAGAAAACGTCATTATTTTTTTTCTGAAAGTATAATACTTTGAAGCTTCATGAAAAGGCGTACCTCCTAAAAGATTTCAATTCCTGATAAGATAACTTCCTCTTAAAACCAAGCATAAGGTATAGTGATTGCATATAGGTACCAGGTCAACGCATATAAGAAAAAAAGGTGTGGATTGTGAGCCATAATCATCATGTACATCTAATTTCCGCTGGCCCGTCATTTTTCTTTGTATTTCTAATTCTTATCAACGTCATTTGCGGGATGCATGATAAGACGGATTTAGAGAATTCAGTTAAAACTCTTTCCCACCGATCGATCTCCTGGACGAGGCAGCGCATACAAATGAAGATTGTTAACCCACAGAATAAAGATGTATATAAATAAAATCATATATATATATATATCAATGAATAACAGTGACCACTGAAATCACTAGCATATCCTGTAATCTATTTGAATTGTCGAATATGATGTATTAGAGTGTGGATAGAGTCATGAATATTTCATTATACTTCTAAGCCTTCTTACTTGATGGTGAAGTTGTATGGAAATTGGAGTGTTTTGCATTAAAAGATATTCTTCCTCTCGGGAACCCATTTACTAAACCTGAGTGGAGAAAAGCAAATGTAGATCAAGCCTTGCCAAAGGACACAAGTGCTGTGGTGGGTATTGAACCCTTGATCGTGTGGTTAAAAGTCCGAAGACTTATCCTCTGAGCCACAACACCTTTCCAGCAATAGTGATTACCACATGAAAATAAAGGTTGTGTGTGTGTGTGTGTTTTTTAGACAATAATTTGTGTACGTCTCAGTACCATATTTTCCAAACCCACTGCCACCCTGCAACACGTATTACAGGTTCTGCGAAGAACAATGTAAATATTTTTTTCGATTTTTCCAAGCTGTTCGATTGTTTTATTTACCCATTCCTTTCATGATTACTAGTTTGACGGCTGTTTACTTTTTTGCAGCCTTTTTGCCCCAGACGGAAATACAAAATGGTGAATATGGCGAGGCACCATAGGCTTTTAGGGCCTTTTCACACGTGAATCTTGAATCATCATTGTAATGATGATTGCAGGCATTCGTGATTCTCATCATTCTCTAGGTTAGTTTCACACGTGATAAAGACTAATCATTAGCCTAATTTTTTTCACTGGAATCATTCAAACTACGATTTATTTTGTTTACCGTGTGAAAGGACTGATAATGATTTATCTACATTATCTAGGCTACGAAACGCATGGCAACATTAATTTTCAGTAGGTTGACAGGGTTTAAAACCAAACATAGTGTTTGGTATTCTTTGTAGGGTCCATGGTATTTTTAATCTTTGGGGTGTGGACACTAGTTATCTTAGAATAAAACAAAAAAAAATTTGCCTGTGTCTTTGTTTTTACTGATTTGTGATTCTAATCATGTTCAAGTTTGATTTCACACGTGCTAGAAATCATTAGTCTCTTTTTACTGGAATCATCATTCAAATTATGATATTGTTTACCGTGTGAAAGGGCAGTTATAATTTTTTTATCGTTTTTTTATTGTATTTCCGAAATGAAATCCGGAGAAAGTTTTCACATCCCAGTCGTTATACAACATATTGAACTCCTATGAACGTCCAATGTAGCGAGCAATTCTATTGAACATTAATGTTCCTTGGTGTCTTTTCAAGTGCAACACGCACTTTTTTTTCTACTTCAAATGCCTTCAAGCTACCTTCGTCTCTTTTTCAATAAGAAATGCATCACAACATATCGAATGTGTTCTTAGCATAATTCCATATTATTACCCTCTGGGGAAAGATAGCAGGCCTACATATCGGAATGTAGGCCAATCATGACACTGCATTGTTTATGAACCGATGATTTTCGGATTCGAGCCATCGGGCTTACATGTATGAGCCCAGTCACATTGAATGTGCTTTTTAAGTCAGAAACGTCATCACGCACCAATTACCATGCATTAAACATTATGAATGTCAATCGATTTTCGTTCGATGCGACCAGGGTGCAGAGAAATCCTGAATTGACTAACACAGAGGCTGCTCTGAAGTGGTTTGAATGCAGACGGTTAAACATGTAAGCCGGTTACTTATCATGCTTATAGTCCTATTTAAGTAGTGATTCGAAGCAATTAATAATAAGTGCTCCATTACCGATGCTTCTACATGTACTCTATTTCGGTACCTTGTTCGAGTCAAAGGCAAAAATGATCACGTGAATTTATACTTGTACTATGGAGAAATCATAATAACACCTATTTATTTACATATTTACTTTTGCTTTTTATTCTGTTTACTGTAAGACAGCGCTATCCTCACGAGAGTTAAGGCTCTGTTCAATCTATTGTATGAAGCCGTGAGGCTGAGTGCAAAGGCGTGAACACAGCCTCAACGAGAGTGGGTATGTCGCATAATGGACGAATGAAGACATGCATCTTTTGTTTATACAACTAACTTTTTAGATTTTGTTATTTGACAATAGAGAAGAACAATAAAACGCAACAAAAGCAGATTGAATTAAGACATATTTTGCCTTCGTCCGGCAATTCATTTTTCTCTGAAAATATTATTTTCCCCGTTTATCAAAGCAGTTAATTGATTTATTCTTTTGTGATCATGATGTTGAAGCACGATGAATAACAAAAGTTACCGTAACGAGTTGCAATGTCTGTGCAGACGATGTTGATGATGACAAACAGTCAACTCCCGCAATCCATGGGTTGAACAGCGTTAATTAAAACAGGTTGATGATCTCGACGAGAACTGAAAATTTGCTTTCAAAGTAACTGCAAACAGTTCATTGATCGCGTGCAAATAATTCCACAGGATATAAATGTTGTATGCCAGTTAGAAATAAACTATGCCCTGGCATCAAGTCTGGTGTGAAACTCCGAGTTCTGATCTGATATGATGATCTCCTTGAAGAAACTGCCAGCGTACATACATAAATATTCACTATTCTGGAAGCTTCTAGTATTGTCTTTAAAAAGAAATTTACCCTTCGTTCTAGAATAGTCCACTTCTAGAGGATTCTTGAACGACCTCAGTGAAATTAACAATGTAAAAAACATAGCTAATCATATTGTCCTTTTCCACTACCACTAGGAGTCTATTGTGCAGCAATCTATTGTTTAGCAGTCTGTATTGTCTCTCTTTGTACATTCCATAAATATTAAAAATTACTCCCATCACTCTCATTGAATAGGTATATGCATGCCTAACAAAGCTTTACTGAGACATTCTGGAATATTTCTTAATCATTATATGCTATGAATATCATTAAAGAGGAAATAACTGAATAAATGAATGTAATTGCTCTTACAATTCTACTTATGTATACCAAATAGAAATTGATAACTCAAACACTGTGTACAATTCACCATAATTATAAGAGAAAACACAACACAATGCTTTTTCTCCTGATTTTTTTTTAATCAAAGGAAGGTGAGGGTGCTACCTGCATTTCACCTCTGGTATTTCTTTTATCCCCTCTTAATTGTATTCTTGCCTGGGAAGTATCTAAATCCCTTGCATTTATTATCCCATCATCCGTTATTTGAATTTATATTTTTATTTGTACAAATCAATATCCCTACGTCTTATCTCGAGAATATTACCCCTGGTTATGGATCACTTTTATATTGCGTGGAATTCTGAACAGGTATGCGCACAAATATCATATCCTCTAACATTTTTGTTCACCTGTCATTTCATGATCTAGTACCCAGTTTTTTGGTCTTCGTTATTTTTTTAATACACACCGAACATGCCGAACGCATCCCCCATCACGGAATATGCATGTCGCCGCGTTTACAATTTCATCGTGTACCTTGGGCGGAAATCACTTCCTTTTTATTCATGTAATTAATTACATTTTCAATCAATATAACATGAATTCAGTTCGCTTTCGTTTGTCAACTGCACAATATTTTTTCCATAGGAAAATCGTGCCCCCTCTCCCAATACCGTTTAGGTTCATATATCTTTTAAGGCATCTAAACCTGTAGCGTTGAATTATCTTGACGTTCTCTCTCATGAGGGCAGAACACTTGGTAAGAGAGGGAGGACGTGACAATTTCCCCCAACTCGAATGTTATTCTGGCGTAAAATGTTTAGGGGACCGGTGGGAAAATTGCGCTAAAAAAATTATTTGAATAGAAATAGAATGGATCGCTCCCCCATCGTCGCTTCGCCCGCGGCAAGAATGGTAATATCAAAAGAAAATTTATCATACACGAGATGCATAATTTCTCAGCGGTATACGTTCCCGATACGATAAAGGGATGTACATGTATATCGTAGGAAGAGGTGGTTTGTCTTGTTTTGCCCAAACCTTTATTTCATGATGCCATTATTGAGATGAATTTCTACGTTAACATTCGTCTCTTGTCAAAGTAAGTACATCCCACACTTCCGAAAGAGAAAGCCGCTACGATAAGTACGTTTATATTAATCATTCCTTTATTGCAGTGTGCTTATCTTATTGATGTACAAGTCCGCTTACATCAGGGTCAAACTGCACTTCCGAAGAACTTTGGATAAGGATAGCCATGTCATCATACAGTGCAATTATTTAATTGTTGCCTTATAAGCGTTTCTTGAAATATCTACAATTTTTTAGCCATATATAATATAAAAGTTATATTACTAAATAAATCGATTATTTGAAAAACAATGTATATTACTTCATGTCATACCCAAATCATGTTTGAAAACGATTTAAGTATGAAAACTGCTGTGTTCGGGGAGGAATATTGGGCTCAGAGTATCTTGCCCCCCCCCCCCACAATAAGAAAAAAATACCAACAAACAAACTCAAACACACACGCACAAATAAAAATAAACAAATGAATGAAAAATGAAATAAAATCAATCGTAAATAGCCTTAGAAACGGACATAATAATTATGCTTTTCGACATGACACTAGAACAAAACACTACAATCATAGAACCGAAGGAAAACATTGTGGAAACTGAACTGCGAGTTCAGTGATTGGTTGTCGAGGTAAACAAATCAGGCTTAGTAACAGCAGTTGATTAAAGCAAAACAACTAAAACAAGACAAGGGTTCTCATGAAATCTGGTGGTACAGAATGGGATCTCTAAACTAAATTTTATGCTGCTTCGAGCATGCTCAGGTCAGTAAACATGGTAAAACTTCTCGACTGAGTCCAAAACCAATGTGAACAATGTTGTTCATTATGAAACAAAATACATAAATACATGTATATGAATAAGTAGATAAATAATCAAATAAAATGAATGAGAAAAATGGAACAGGAAGAAAGGAGGTGAAGGTGGTGAAAAGTCATGACTATAGTATCTAATTGTTTTCTGATATCATGTGAATATCTTTGACATTACTATAAATCCATATTCATAATACCAACCATAATCATTGTTCCCTCGCTTCACTTGAGCGCAAATCGATCTGTTAAAATCTTCATAAATTGTTTTCCGCTTAAAGTGTTGGACTCCTAAAGTGACTAATAAAACACAACAAAATAAAGAGTAATGGTTTAGTCACGCCTAACTGATGCTTTATTTTCGCAAAATTGTTCTTCCAGATGTCTGAACGAAAATTATTTTATGCGAATTCTATGGAAGTCATTACAAAATATTTACCCGGTCTGACTAGCTAAATGCGCTTCGGAACAATAGCGATCATGACTCTGACGACTGTCTCTTACGCATGTCGGTGCTTAAAAAAAGGCACCGTTGTCGTTTTTTCCCAATAGAGTCCTTTCGCAATCCGAGGACGGCAACATTAGATATGCGATTCGTGCGCAAAATCCTTGTTAGTACTACATCTGTGTTATACAGCGACTTGTCGAGATCAACGCATGCGACACCATGCATGCCATTCGCAAGTTGTGAGATGAGAAAATCCTGTGCTTTCACATACTTACGACTGCTCATCACAACATGCCCGCCTGATCCCGGGACTCCCGCCGCTTGGCTGGAGATATCATGAGAAACTATAGCGAGTGGGTCCTCAAACAAATCGAGTACATATTCAGTGAGAGAAAAAAATACAGAATTAAGGCTTAGGTGTATATCAAGACAGTCCATTGAATCGATATTGCATCTAATCCACTGAATCGATATTGCATCTAAATGGGACTATTGGTGAATCGCGTGCAATTCAATCCCTTGGTAGTAATAATAATGATAATAAACGGTACATGCATATTTACCAATACCTATTTGGTGCGCACAGCTTTTTAGAGAAATTACTCCTTGCCGGTACCCCGTTACCTCATCTGGGTCGAGTGCCGCACAATGTGGATAAATTTCTTGCTGAAGGTAATTACGCCATGGCTGGGATTCGAAACCACGACCCTCTGTTTCAAAGTCAGAAGACTTATCCACTGGGCCACAATTCTCCATCTAAACCATTTCGGATGCGTTGATATTTGCACAGCAAAGTCTGCCGGAAAACGAACCGGATTTGTTTTCTTTATCTCTCTCTTTTGCTGGCTCCTCCTACACAAACGGCAAGCAATCGCGTACACAATGTGAAGGACATACTGTATGCCCCGTGGGCATTATTTTATTTTCTCGCGAAATGGGGGATTATATTTCAACACTGATTCTACCGCCATGATTTCAAATTCGACTTGGGCGAATTCCATTGACGAGTGGACACCAGGCCCGACCCTGGGGTTTCGAAAAGCACGTAACCTCAACAAGTATTTTCCATATTCTGAAAATGCACCCCTTAACAAGTATCGGCGTGTGAAACTCTACCCTTAACAAGTATTAGAAACAAAGTGGTACCCTTGAAAATTATTCCCTGAATTGCCCCCCTAAACAAGTAAAGCGATATTGATCACGTACGTAGGCTTTACCGTCTACACTTCGTAATTCCGAAGGTTCGCAATTCCGAAGCACGTTAATTCCTTATACCTCGATGTTCGTTAATCCGAAAACGAAAAAGGGTTCGTTTATCCGAACATTTGTGGCGTTATTCCGAAGGTTCGATAATCCGAAAACGAAATAAGGTTCGTTGTTCCGAAGTTTCAATAATCCGGAAACGAAATAAGGTTCGTTGTTCCGAAGGTTCGTTAATCCGAAAACGAAATAAGGTTCGTTCCGAAGGTCCGTCAATCCGAAAACGAAATAAGGTTCGTTGTTCCGAAGATTCGTTAATCCGAAAAATGAAAACCGGAAGAGCAGAGGCAAAGGGGGGGGGGGACACCGTTGCTGTTCAGTTCAATTGTTATGAGGATGGGAAGGCAATGAAAAAATGAAACTCATAAATCAACATGGGCACTTTGGTGATATTTTCACCTTGAGATTACCACATGCGTGAAGTCATTTTGTGTTTTAAAGTAGCTGAGTAGAGAAAAGCTTTTTTGAAGTGACTTCTGATCATGGAAAGATGTATATTTAGGCTTTATTTTTCGCAAGCGAGGATAATGAGCGAGTGGCCTGAAAAAAAATGTCAAAGCTGAACTTGTAAAACTCGTTTTTGGGGGTCACTGACCAGAAAAGGAACCTTTAAATAATGCATTTTGAGACCTCTTTAGGATACATATTTCACCAATCGAATAATTGAGAGTGCGAAGCGCCAGCTGATATTTTGTAATATTCCTGCCTGAAAACTAATCTAAAATTTAAACTTAAAAAAATGTTTTATTTCGAAAAACGGCACATTTTTTAAAGGGAATTCCGATTTTGGAAAAATAGCATTTCCCTGTTCTTGTTTTCAGTTTCAAGTGCAAGTGCCCAAACTTTCGCCTATAGGGGGGGGGGAATTTTTCACCCGTATTTTCCCCGATCGGCAGCTCAAAGTTGATTTTTGTTAGTTTCGTTGAAAGGATAGTCTTAACAGTCAATAATTAGCTTTATTCTTATAAAATAAAGTAAATATGTAATACATCATAAGCCCTTTTTAAACAATGCAAGCTCGAAGCGCAAGCTATTACCAGAGAGGCATGCACACAAACCGTAGATTGAATGTTTCTGTTGTTGAGGTACAAGGTAACCACATTCTCATGTCACAAAACTTGCATTGCAAGACAGCCTTTTTACGACGGGTCCAAACACCTCTTCCAAGATCAACTACCGTCTTATTCTGTTTCCGTCGTCCTGCGAAAAGTCCGGTATATTTAATGGCGTAGACGGAGCTTCAAAAACCTTACGCTTTTCGCAGAATTGCCCTTGAAGGATGGTTATTATTTATGTAAATCGAATTCAGTCTGGAATTAAGTGTGTTTCCTACCCTAAGGAACTAATACTATTTACCGAGATCATGCATCATCACGAAACTGGGTTTCACGCAGAAAGAAAAAAAAGCATTACCCAGTCACACCAATGTAACATATTCCAAGCCGATCAATAATGTGACGTAGGAAATAACGTAATAACTTTTGTTGGCATTGGGTCGGTTTGTGCTTATGTGACTGTGGTATATGGGAGACAAGAAAGTGACGGACTGTAATGTATACCATGATGGGCTAACAATACCACTGGGTTCTGTTTACACAAAACATAGCAATCAATTGTTGAAAATATATATTACCATTCGTTATCATATGCAATCTATCACAAGTTTACGAATGAATCGATTAGAAAGATGTTGAAAAGGAAAAAGAGTAATAAGAAGAGTACAAGTGAAACACCAGATGAAGGAAACATTGGAATTTAGGCATGTTAGAGAAATGAAAATAATAAAGAAGGCAAGAAAGAGATGCTGAATGCAGGAGATCATGGAGATGAAATAAAGGAAATTCGACGTTAAATATACACTGCAAATGATTCCAAGATGATTAAATATTAACACCTGCCCATTTTCTAAATGATAATGATCACACTAGAAAAGTGTCCAAACAACACGAGATGGTTTCGACCTAACACCACATTGGTGCTTAAATAGCAGCAGTTGATGTTCGTGTACCATCGGTTTTATTCCTTCAGCAAGAAATTTATCCACACTGTGCTGCACTCAACCCAGGTGAGATCAATGGGTACCCGGCAGGAAGAAATTCCTTGAATGCTTTGAGCGCCTAGGCAGCCCAGCTAAAGCCGGGGTAATAATAATAGCAGGGCCCGCTGGGAGAACAGTTTTCGGAACTGAAGCGGCTTCCCTGGGTAAATATACCTATATCATTATTATTATTATTATTATTCCTATGTATTGTTTTATACCACTTCTCTCACAGCATAAAAACGTGATTTTTCCAGTGTCGGGGCATTCCCACCTATATTTTGTTCCCATTCAGATTTCAGTGAATGATCACTGCATAATTAATAACGGCTCGTCTGATCGAGCTCTTTGATGGTCGCTGCCAATAGGCCTGCCTGTTTTCTGTAGCTTTGGTTATTTATTGTGTTGTCTACATGGTTAATAGTAAGTGTTTGGTATTACAACTGGAACGGATTCTACATCATCATTTAAACTAATGAAAATCCCCGTCAAATCGCAATTAACAGCCACGAGACCTTTTGTCAAAAATTGGTTGAATCCTTACCGGGACGCGAAATCGCTGATGGTCGTAAAATTGTGAGCTGAAGAAAAAATGCGCAAAGTCACGAACGACACTTCTGTTTTGATTCACCGATTTTTGACCAATGCTGCTTTATCATAAAGTGCTCTGACAATAGATTGTCTACGATCCAGAAAACCGTCTGCATAATGGTCGCTAAAACTCCCTAAGAGTAACATTGTTGGTCTATTTGATATGGAATTTCAGGCATATTTTCTCGATTTTTCCACAATTTTTGAACACGCATTAATAAAATTCAAATGATGCACTGGAAATGGCATGTCGTTCAAGAGCGTATAGGCTGGGGGTGCACCCTCCCGCGGAAGCAGAGGAGTCCCGACACTGGGGAGCAAAACGAAATGTGTACCCCTTTTTCTGCTTTCAACAGCTGATTTTCCAAACTGTAGTTCCACCCCCACAATGTGCCCCTCCCCATGCTCAAACCAGCTAGCCTATTTTTTTCTTTTCTTTTTTCCAGTTATTCGCGCACAACGCACCGCCAAAACCGGTGTGTTGGCTCAGTTGGTAGAGCGTCCGTCTCACAACCAGGAGGTCGGGAGTTCAAACCCCGGCCGCGTCAGACCAAAAGACGTTAAAAGATGGGAGTTGCTGCTACCCTGTTTGGCGTTCAACAATAAAGGGATAGAGCCTCGTCGATCTGGCGCTGCACAGAGGCTGCCGGGCCCACGATCAATTGGGCAAAACAAATTTTCGGAGTATTTCATTTCTGGTGTCTATTTCGAACAATAAAAGATGGATTTTAAGATTTTAAAGATTTTTCAAAGACTTTTTTCGACCATTTTGACTTGTCTGCAAATCCTTCAGTCACACGCATCAAATAAACTGAGTAAAACCAACCGATAGAACGACATTAGAAATGATCTTTTGTGAGTCTAGAGTCTGTTTCGTCGGTGTTACTGCTCACTGCGTGGCATCAAAATGTTCTAGCGCGTCATACCGTCGGCGGTCATCCAAACCGTCATATCACACATGCGACGGTGCAAACCCATTTGAGAGAAAAATCGACTTCAAAGTTTATTTTAAAATTCCCCAGCCTTACAAAATATTCATTGCTAGAAAAAAAAAGGCTGGAAAGACCAAGACAGTGACTTGACATTGGTACCTTTTTTAACAAAACCAAGGATCAGAGATGATATCGCAAAAAAACACAAGCTTGTATTGTCGGTTTGAGCGGTTTACATTTTCCCTGTAAAAAAATGCCATAGGGGATTCGACAACCCTGACCGCAATTCGCATGCGCGCAGCTAGTCAAAACGTCGTATCGCTTTTTTCACGTTCAAAGTCAATGTAGTGCCGATACGACAAATTGGCTGACTGCTCATTTGCATATTAAGTGCGCGCAACTTTTGTTTGCGTCGCTACTGTACAGCACACGTTTCTAATGGGATTTGCGCGTTTTATCAATCGCCTCATATCTCAGAAACTAAAATGATTTGCTGCCTAGAAATTTAGTTATGAACAGACTAAGACTTGTATATTCCATTTTCTGCAAAAATCCCAAAATCGATTTTTATTTTTTAAACAAAAAATTGACCGATACGATGGTTCGCATGAACGCCGACAATACTTGAAAGGAACAATGCCGGTGCGGTTCATGGATACAAGTCAATCTGAAGACCAATTTACGGCTCAGATTCCCGGCTGCTAATGGTACCGCCTAAAACAGTGGGTTAAATGATCAGTAAAAGGGAACACGACCATCGTTCACTGTCAGAATAAATGGAATTCAATCCCTTCTCCAGTTAGCTCTTTCTGACCTTGCAAAATTCTGAGAAAAGTGGTAATTTGTGAGTTTTGTGTCCCTTGTAGCATTTTGTTTTATTTTACTCGAAGAAAGGCAACCCCTTGATGGGTATTTGCTCTTTCATCATGTCCATGACCTATAGTCAATAATATAACATATATATAACATAATATATAACATGCTGATATAATCAAGAAAAAAGAAATTAACCTTCGTGGTCTTTGTCTCGCCCACAAGAGGGAAGGCGAGACTGATTTGATTTATTTTATTTAAGCACGGTAAAAAGCCCTCGATCAGCCAATGGCTGGTTTTCAGAGAGGCCGTGCAATATACAAACAAATACAAAGAATAACAAATCATAACAAAGTAAAATAAGTAAAACAAAAATCTATATACAAAAACAAAGAGGGGGATGAAACAAAACAAAAATAAAATCAATACAGAAAAAGAAACAACTGTAACAAACATAAAAAGAAAGTTTGGTAAAAAAAAGACTAAGGGATTTAAATCGTCCGTCCATCCGTCACAAACATTAGGACACATAACATTGAAACAGTAAGTCTTGTTTACCCGAACTCGAAATGTAGATGTACTTAGGGGACCTATAATACAAAATGCAGTCGGTGGTCACATGGTAAGGTGATTTTATTTTAACGTTAAAGTTTACGTGCAAGACTCTCTTAGGACATACAACTCCGCATCCGTAAGTCCTTTCATCGTGATCTGGATTAAACCAAATCCGGGTTTTAGAGGGTTTTAGGAGACCTGTAGACCTGCAAGTTATGCCGCAGTCGAAGGTCACATGGTAAGGTCAAAGGTAATTTTGAGGTCAACGTTCAAGCTTAGGTGTACGAATCTCTTTTGACAAATTTTATTTCATCCCAGCTATTTCACAAAAAAAACCTTTTTATACAATTCTGTTGCGTGCCGTTGCAAACGTGATATTTCTGATTATACCACATGTGGGCGAGACGCAACAATGCTTATACCTTGTTTATTGTAGAAATTATCATTTTTTAACCAATTTCAAGAACAGTAGTAGTTTTTTTTTCAGTATTATACATACAGGTCCGTTCATGTAGCCTAACTCTACCATAATTGTATGGTACTTTTACGTGACCTACAACGAACTACACGACGTACTGGATTCCATCCCTTTATACAGTAGAACCCCAAATACAAAGGTTGTTTGTGAATTGGTTGGGTAGTTTATTGAAGTTTTGACATTGTGGACGCCATTTATTAGAATCTCAAACTTGCTTGAGAACATGTTTACAAGATTTACATTTTTATTTCATGAGGATTAGTTGCAGAAAGCGGGGCAGAAAGACAGTCATTTGTCTTGATCTTTCTGAAAACATATGAGCATTGTCTTTTAAGTTGCTCCGTCAATTGTTCACGGATTGTTTTCACAGTAAGTATCGTCCAGACAACTCACGCAGCGATAAGTTTTCCCCGAAAGCATCAGCAAAATGCATCAGATTCGCAATGCCATCAAAGAAATCGTTTTCTGCCTCCAGACAGAAAAGAAATGTTATTTCTAGCATGGACTCCTTGTTTCCAGTAACATACCATCGATCAATGTTTAGTAGGCTTTGACGTCGTGTCTGGGCATTATTACGAATAGCTCTATCCCTGCTTTAATCATCGATCTGAAATCGGTTTCATTGGTGTGACTGTTGGATGTTAAGCCCCCATCACACTTATTCGGAATCAGCAGGAATCAAGCGGAAGCTGGAACAAAACAAATATTCAAAAAATCTAGAAATTTTTTAGAAGAACTTATTCATTCACCAAACTGGACTTGAAATTCAGTAAATTGACCAGGTGAATCATCATACACTAGTCAAAATGAACCGCAATGGAGTAAGATTGATAATTCGTGCTACATTCTTGGACATTCTCGGCGCATTATAAATATTCTGACTGCATTCGAAATATTTTTTGCCATTTCTTTTGGCCGTCCCGAAGGTTTTGGTCATGTTCAAAAACATTCGAGGGGTAATTTCGAACGGTGTTCGAAGTAGATTTAAATGACCAACTGGTGGTCAAACAATAGACATTTCATTCTGGCCAATTCTGCTTGATTCGGAATAAGTGTGATGGGGCTTTAAGGGATTTGCGCTCAGCGGCACACGGCGGATTCATGGAGATAAATAATCAAGAAGTCTTCGTAGAAATTTGGTAAATTAAAACAACAGTTTTGTCCTGGATTCTGGACAAACGACATGATGTTTTCAATTGTTCATCAACTCCGAAGCTTTTGACGGATGGCTGTTTTGGTCCACCAATTCTCGACAAAGACCTCCTAGCTGTTCATTGTCATTCGACGGGCAATTCGTACACGACACATACTGGTATCGTAAACCAATGGATGTACAAAATTAAACCTGTCTGTGGCGAACGGATTAATACGTGCTTCATTTTTCATGTTATCCCTTTTCTAGGAGATAACCATCTACCTCTCTAGAAAAGCATGAATAGGGTCAGTGTTACGTCAGTGGGCATTTTTTTAGTATATTACTGACATTAAAAGTATTATGCTAATCAACTATTTCATCCCTTCGATATACATTTAAGACCAATCAAGAAAACATCCCAAAGCAAGTTTTATTGGCATCTGGCGTCGTCATGATCGTGGTTTTATCTTCTTATTTTATTTTCGCTTGCACTATTTCGTTGTTTCAATGCATTTTCATTTCGGTTTGTGGAATGAAGTAACAAAGGGAAGCCAATAATGCATTAATGTGCAATTTGCGTCATTACTAAGAATAAGTTTTAATTCTAATCCGTCAGATAGTATCATGATCAATAATACTTGATGAATGTTAACAAACTCATCAAATTTCTTTTTAAAAGGTTTCTGTTTTTTCAAACACCTCTCCTAAATCCATTTTAATTCATGGCGCCTTTTTCTCGATCCACTTGCAGTTTCTATTATTACGAGTCTGCTAACGTGTGAATATTCGTGTACATGCATTCTGGCTTTCCTTTTTGTTTAAAGTCGCTCTCATTCACCAAGTGGAGCTCGTCTTTTGGGTATATTTACTTGTGTCTCGCCCAAATATTTACACCTTCCTCCCGTGCCCTAAATAAAGTAGTATCGTCTCTGCCATGTGCGGGGAAGGAGACGGGCGTACTTGATGAAATGTGTTCCGTATTTACATGTTCTACTGTTTATACTGTCGTTTGATCTGTTATCAACATTTGTTTTACCCTCTTTACACTAATCATTGTCGCAGCGGCCACCCCCTCCCTCTTTTCATCGTTTTCCCGTCGTCTTCTCCCCCCCCCCCCTCCCTCCTCTTTCAACGCCGTTCAAAACTTACATTTGCCTTCTTACGTTATTCTCTTCCTCATCCTCTTTGACCATGACGACCCATCTTTCCACCCCCTCTCTCTCTCTACCTCTGCCAACTCCATCCCCCCATATCCCCCTTTTCACCCACTTCCTCTCATTTTCATTTCTTTAAATTTTGCACTAATCTGGAAGGTGTCTGTACATGACTGTCAAAATTTTGAGGACATTGTCAGGAAGCTTTCCTTGGTTTGCTTGATCTGGTGTTCATTCTATGTATTTGAATAAGCATATTGAAAAATAAAACCGGCACACATTCTTTTTCTCTTACCTCATTCTAAGCTTGATAAATATGCTTATGTTCGATTTATGGATATTATTATGATGGTAGACATGCAATATTATTTTACTGTCCCGTATTTTTTTTATCTGTGTATGAAATGTTTCTTTGTTCACAATAACACAATCTACACCGATAAAACGAATATTGAAACTGATCCAAGAAAAAATAAACTGATTAATAAATCAGGCTTCATTTGTTAGCTTGAATCAATACTCGTTTTGGTACGTCACCGGTGTATCATTTTTCGGCGTGTTATTTCAAACGCTAAACTCTGTCAGGTAGACCGAAAACAAAATCCGCAAATATGAGTAAATTGCATGATTTATTGGACTGACTTCGACCATTTTCGCCCCCATTTCTATCACCCTTTCAGGAGACCGAATATTTTGACAAAATGTCAGCGGGTCAAAACGGAGACAGAGTAGAACAAGGGGCATATCGGACAAGATATTTCATTATGAATCATGCACCAAATCGCGATGTTTTATTGATTTTGTTTCCAAAATAATGTCAGAATCAATTTGATTCATAAATCAGCATAGCAGTAAATATTGTACGTGACATGGGACCGCATTGTTCTTCTATTATTTGCGTTGGAATGACATTGTATATGGGATATTGAGAGAATGTACATTAAGATAAAAACATAAGGTCATGCATGCAGGAGAGGAAACAAATATTATATAGGCCTTTATGATGTTTCTTCTGGGACCGAAATTGAGCTCTTGAAAACTTTGTGGCAGAGAAGGGACTTGCTGTTGATATTATTTCATTCTTCGCATTTTTTTTATCTTTCTGTTAATTGTAAGGTTTTTCATGGGCGTTCAATAGAATCAAAATAAGTTTTTTTTATATATTTTATTATTTTTAACTGATTCCTTGATATTCAACACGGTTATTTTCCAGGAAAGAATTAAGATTTTTCATGGAATTTTAATTACAAACATCTCCTTGACTTTCGATGCCATTTTTATTTTTGACATTGGTGCGTGCATTGCAGTCGTAAGATGTACCACAAAATAAACATGGTATAGATGGTAAAAGTATTGTGTTAGCATATACATGTACTTATTTCCTGTTGAAAAATGATAATTAATTTTAGCGAAAATTTTTCTTTTCTGTAATAATTTTACACTTAAAGTATCACGTTTTTGTGCTGAACAAGAAAGAAAATTGTTCTTGATCCAAAGATAAAGCAAAATAATTTAAAATGAATCGGTATGTGTAGAGTGTAACTAAAACAATATCAAACACAACTAAAGTTACTAAAACAATATCGTTTCAAATATTTCTTATTATCAATTCCTTTGACTATTATAATTCAGAATAAAGATAAAAGCTTTAGTTCAGTTGAAAAATCCCTTTTCATCATGCAATGCTATTATATTCACAACAATCAAATTAATATATCGTTAATAACTCGATTTGAGCATTATTTATAGTTTCGATCGGGTATTATACCTCGTTTGTTTGGTGAAAATAAAGGATATATTGGCGTTTTGTAGTGGGCGTAGTGATTTGTTTTAATAATTTCATTCACTCCTCATTCAATTTACAGAGGTTAGCTCTCGGAAAAACAGATATCAATATCTATCAGATTACAAATACTTTCCATACATGTTATTTAGAGATCGTGGATACATGATAGTCTTTAAATATGCCTTGCAAATGTTCTTGTTTTCTTGCTTTTTATAGTCACAAATGTGCCAACATTTTGCATGTTTAGATACATTAAATAAGCAGGACATATATGAAACTGATAATTTTTGTCCTTGTTTGCATTTCGCACATACGTTTTATAGTATAGCCTTGGGTAATTTCTTATTTCAAACATATAATTCATGAGTCGTATTGTTTGACTTTTTTCCCCTTTCCCTTTCTTTTAGTTTCATAATCATGACGATACCAGAAATCACGTCTTCGAAAAAGAAAGTAGTTATAGTTTAAAGGATGTTTTGACAATAAAGGAACATTTTAAACTTTCCATTTTTTTCTAGAATCTATTTATATGGTCGGTGTATCCTTTTAGATTTGGGCAATAGCCCTGATGTACATAATGACCTTCCGAATTAATTTTTCATTGTCTTTTAAAGCAATTTTGTCATGTGTATGACGTATATGCATGTTCTGAAACGCTTATAGGACTCGCGTATTAAAGCCAATCACACCTTACGACTGGTCCACCATGTCCACGATCCGGTTTGGAGCAAATCGCCTTTAGCTCATTTTCTGAAAATGTGAATGAAAAATATTTTTATTTCAGGTTCAAATTAACCGAAAGCTTACTAATATAACAATCCTAAATGAATACAAGCTTTTATTTTGGGTAAAGCCTAAATTAGTTTCAACTCGCAGCCAATCGTATGACTGCTATGACGTCATCACGACTATATATTAATTTGTTTTTATCCTAATAAGGATGATAGCAGTGTCACAGATCTGAAAGTGTGTATTCGTACGATTATTTCGAACATTGCACAGTAAGATATTCCATGTCTCAATATTAGCATCAGATTCTACTACGTTTTATTCCAAGATCGGATAGCATACTAATCGTATTGTATGCAGAGTCCTCTAGCGAGCAACCGCCCCCTCCCCCTCACATTGGAAAGTGCGACATTGCTCTCTCTGGCACCACAGTCACACCAGGGGTCTGTTGCATAAAACTTTTTTCCTGTGAAAATTGGTAAAAACTGAAAACTAAGGTTGTCTAATTAAAGGACAAGTCCACCCCAACAAAAACTTAATTTGAATAAAAAGAGAAAAATTCAACAAGCATAATACTGAAAATTTCATCAAAATCGGATGTAAAATAAGAAAGTTATGTCATTTCAAAGTTTCGCTTATTTTTAACAAAATAGTTGTATGAACGAGCCAGTTACATCCAAATGAGAGAGTCGATGTCACTCACTCACTATTTCTTTTCTTTTTATTGTTTGAATTATGAAATATTTTGATTTTCTTGTCATTGTCATGTGAAATGAGGTTTCATTCCTCCCTGAACACGTGGAATTCCATTATTTTAACATTTTGTGCTTCAGGCAAGGAGGTCCTAATTGTCAAATTCGTAAAAGTTGAAATATTGTATAATTCAAACAATAAAAAACAAAAGAAATAGTGAGTGAGTGACATCATCGACTCTCTCATTTGGATGTAACTGGCTCGTTCATATAACTATTTTGTTAAAAATAAGCGAAACTTTGAAATGTCATAACTTTCTTATTTTACATCCGATTTTGATGAAATTTTCAGCATTGTGCTTGTCTGATTTTTCTCTATTGATTCAAATCAATATTTTTCTGAGGTGGACTTGACCTTTAAACAACCTGAGTTTTGCAACAGGACCAATGAAAGCTTTTTGCCAAATCTAACGATGGTCATGGCGATATGTCATTGGTAATAACCTAATAACTTTCGTCGGCCTGGAGTTGGTTTCTTCGGTGTGCCGGTAGCCTATTGACAACGCCCCGTGTCGGATATGACGTGTATTTC
Organism: Lytechinus variegatus; assembly: GCF_018143015.1. Taxonomy (NCBI): domain Eukaryota; kingdom Metazoa; phylum Echinodermata; class Echinoidea; order Temnopleuroida; family Toxopneustidae; genus Lytechinus; species Lytechinus variegatus. Next base: position 23,228,470 of record NC_054752.1, on the reverse strand, counting down.
AGAAACTGAGCGACTAGTAAGATTAGACTAATTGCTCAAACCCGGGTGAAAGACCCATCCGATCTGTCGTTCGATCTCGCATTCATTCGGGTTTCCTCACCTCTCTTCCTCGACCGCTAGTCTCGTTTCAGCTCCTACGTGACGAATATCATAGCCGGGTTACGAGGCCTTGTGAAAAGGCTAGTGTGACTGCAGCATCGTAGTCATTACGCAAAGAATCGGGCACCCTGGTCAAGTTTAACAGCTGGGCTTCCCAATTAGATGAACTGGGGAAATGAGATCTCAGCAGCACGCGTCAGAGCGATGGAGTTTGTTTTCCCGCCCATGCCGGCACAGGTGGGCTATATACGTCTCCATAATGAACACAATTACACTTACATGTATGGTGGATGAAGTAGCGTATCTAGGATTTTGCTAAGAGGGGGACTGGACCCATATACACTGTAAAAAATGAAGTGCTATTTAAGCACTTAAAGTGCTTGAAAAGTGACTGCACCACGAGTGCTGATTTTCTAGTTCAAATTTAAACTAAAAAATCAACACTCGTAGTGCAGTCTCTATACAAGCATCGGAAGTGCTAAATTAGCACTTTATTTTTACAGTGTATTTTTTGAAAAAAGGAAATGCAAACAAACACACGAAAAAGAAGCAAACCAACAAAGTCCATCACTCCCATGCAAATGAAGACATTTGTAGTTTAATACTTAGCTGGCTGGGACATATTGTTTCCTATCCCACTGCACCGCTCTTTCTAGATCTGCCACCATTCGCTTTCTCCTTTTTATGGAGCCCATAAGGCCACCCCCCCCCCCGATCCGCCACTGACAGATGGATTGATTTCTTTTTTTTTCTTGCCGCGTTGACAAAACGGCAATACCAGTATAACGTGTGGTCTCTTTTGACTCATCCAAATTGCGCATAATACTTGTACAAAGAAATTTATGCGATTTTAGAAGGGGGTGTGCTTTTCAGCCGATTTTGATCTTTTATAATCATTTTTTGTATCGTTAAAGGTGTAGTCCAGTGCAGTGGCGTATCTAGGGAGGGGGCACGTGCCCCAGGCGCCACTTTAAAGGGGTGCAAAAAGGGAAAGGGGCGCAAATAAAGAAAACGAAAATATACGGTGAACTTAGGAATAAAGGCGCAGAAAAGGAATACCACTGGAGGTGATTAATACCCCTGTTCTATGCTGATACCGTGGTGATGCAGTTTACAACTCATTTAGAAAATTAATATTGCATTTTTTACCCAAGGACAAACATTTGTGTCAGCTTTTGGTTAGTGATATACTTATTCTTTTCGAGAATTCCAACAAACAGTCCTGAAAATATTTCTTTTATCAATATAGCTTTTCATCTCTAGCTGCTGGTTAGCATTTTGATACGTTACTCTTAATTAATTCCTACAAATAGTTCTGAAGTACACATTTTCTGGTTTAATTGTCAAAGACTATAATCAAGCGCTGATTTGATAAGGGCGGAACAAACACGCTTCATTAATTTTAACGTGCAATCGTCCCTTTTTTAGGAGAGAAAGGGCCTATATACATAACAAAAAATCAGCTCGCGCTCGGATTACGCCGATGAGATATGTATGTGAAGTTCAAGGATTCATAAGAATGCTCCTTAAAAATGTTCCCCTTTTAGGTGAGCATATAAGAAATGTCAGCTCATCGCTCGTGCCTGCATTAATTTCTTAGTTTAGATACGCATCGTGGGATTACTTCTCTCTAAGATCCCGATTTCAGGTATAAATATCAATAACTTTCGGCTCGCGCTTCGCGCTCGCATTAGTTATACAATTGTTTAGAATAGTCTTAAGATCCTAATGTTGGAAAAAAGGTGCTCGCGCTTTGCCCTCGAATTACATGTCGGTTGATTTATTAAATGAGATTCCTATCATAATTAATCTATAGTAAATGTTCCTTTTTCAGGTCTGAAGACCAATAATTTTCAGCTCGCGCTTCGCGCTTGCATTCATTGTTAAGTTAGATACGAATCATGTTCATGTTTACAAAAAACAAAAACGAAGAAGTATCCGTCTTAATGTCCATTGAAAGAAAACTTCGCACTCTCATTGATATAATACACTTTGAAAGGGACGCGATCTCTTGTCCCGGTCGCCGTTTGTCCTAAATACGCCACTGGTCCAGTGTCATACTTGGGGCACCTTTAAAGTACATGTTCACACCTATCAAAAAGGTGCATCTTAGCTTGACACATTGTCATGATTACACCGAACATAAAGCATGCTAGAAATAGGCACAGCAGCTTTCCCCCGTAAATTCACCATGCGCGAGTTCAAGTACGACGGACTTTGATAATAAGGCGATTTTTTTTTCTTCAGCAAACACCAAATAATGCATGTTTTTAAAGAAACAAAAACACTAGCGTTGCATTTTCATGTAGTGTAATTCCAATGTTTTTATATATCACTCTCATCCTACGCAGTTTTCCTTCATCCTCCGATATAAAACCGATCCATGGCATCCATTCTTCTATTTTTGTTTTGATGTTTTTATTTTGTTTGGTTTTTCTTCATCAGTCTAGCGACATAAGCCAAAAATGAACATTCTGCAAATAGTGCAACAAGTATCATTTCAATGAGTGCCTGCGGCTCTCAATTGTCTTTCACGTTATAGTGTGCGGTTATTTGTCAACGTGGTTGAAAACGAATCAACACGAGTGAACAACCACTGTGACCATGCCCACGGCGCCATTTAATCGCAGTGTATCAAGTTGCGGAGGAATTGTTCTGTCCAGAGGTTCATGGTGTCCACCCACTATCAGATAGATCAGATCGCATACTGCAGAGTTCAAACCATGGCCGTCCGCTGCTGGTAAACCAATGGAATACGATTAAAGCCTTCCTTTTCTTATTGTAAATTTCCACAAATTCCCAGCAAGAGTGTTATTTTCAACATGCAACAATTAATGGAGAGGATCGTCTCTGTCATTTCGCTCCTTTGCTTATACGTGACTTCTTGATATTTGACGATTCCCCCCCCCCCCCCCCCCTCCTGACCATGTATCAAAGGAGAAAACATTAATATCACAAAACTTTGAGGGACCTGGTTTACTCATTCAAATTTCTTTGTTTGGCATGCCGGTAGTCATTTTAGATAGTGAGACACTAAATTGTGCCCGTCTTCCAGTCCCCTTTTTAAGGGGGGGGGGGGGGTCATGTGACAAATATTTGAAAGCAACTCAAGCGCCGTAGGTATAATCATTATACAAACACCCCCCCCCCCTTAAGGGTAAAATATACAAATAAATAACTAAGAAAATAAATGCACAATTAAAAAATATATATATGAAAAGAAATAAATGAATACATAACTAAATGAATAAATTATTATTTATTCATTTAGTTTACTTGGAGAACATATTTTGGAACTGGAGGGCTACCCTGGGTAAATATACCGTTATTATAATTATTATTATTATTTATAAAATGGTACGTGTTAGTTTGTAAAACTTGTAAAGGTAAAATATGTATGTATTTTTTCGGATGTTTCTGTCTGTGAAGATGGGTGTGGTTAAACACGCATGCGCGTGTGCGGCTGTATGTGAGGTGTGCGATATTGCAACGTTAGGGTGTGTGGGTAGGCTTTGGATTGAACACAAAAACTGTTGTGCAAGATGTATGGATTGAGTTTAGGATGCTATGTATTTATGTTAAGGTAGGTGTGATGGAAAGGGAGTGAGAGTGAGGCAGAGAGATAGAAAGTGAAACAGAAAGAGGGAAAGAGAGAGATTTTAATATCCTTCCAATATGAAGTTTCTGGGGAAACATTTTCCGGTGTGACATTTCTTCCTCTGGGACCCTTTCCATTAATCAAAAACCGTTACTCTGTTTAAAGTGCATGAAACGAGGTGAAGAGCTTTTCCGTTTTACTACGACAAAACAGGAAATATTGGGTTCCTCTCCATTTTATATTCCTCGAATGCAGGAATATAAAATGAACATTTTTCTCGCCTCGTAGGTAACTGAAACATTGCATCTCTGTTCAACAGTTTAATTTGACATAGGGGCTCCAGTATGCTATTCAAGGACTATTTATAAAATGGTTTTAAAAATGCATGGCGCTATTTAGGTGCCACGTGGTTTGTGTGTGTGTGGCCGGAGTATGTGAATAAATTTGCGGTCGTTCCACGAGATCGACTCACCGGCTGTTGGTCTCGTAGTTAGTCGGCCTTTTGGGCGTCGGTCTCGTAAGTTGTACCCCCAAAATGCAGGAGGTTATGAGGGAATGTTAATAGAAAAGTAGAAGGGAGTTTTCAAATGGAGATGGTAGTTGCGAGGCCGGGATGAAAATGTCATCAGAGACTTTAGGACTATCGTTCGATGCCCTACCTGATTGGTTTCGAATGGCTTTGTCGCCATCATCATCTGCTCAGCTCTTTTTCAAAAACATTCGGGTGTCACCAACATTCCTCTCGTATCGACGCATTTATCAGACTGATGTAAACAAATAACCTATCACCTTGGTAAAAAAAAATATACATTTTTTAAACAAACGGCATCGGTCCTCGGATAATATACCGCCACATTATAAGGAAATAGACCTACTTCTATTATAGCCTTGACGAAGCATACGCACCTATTTAAGGGATACCATGACACATGAAATATTGATGCTGAGTTGAATTAGCCCGGCATGGCCTATTGGTATTCATTGCCACGAATGCAATGAAAATAGGACACCATATTGCTAGAACATTAGGCCTCGAGGATATAAAGCGTTAGATTTAGAAATATTATTGATCGAATGTTTCCATAGCCTAATTAAGTGCATATCCTTGTCTCCGTCTGTGTATGCAGCAAAATGTCCATGGAAACATACGGTTGTTGTTGTCGTTTGTTAGATTATGATTATAGAATAAAATTCCAGTCATTAATCTAATTTTAGCGTTTACATATAACTTTGAATTTTCTTCAGAAAATGTGGGAAAAAATATATTTGATTTTTATGTAATCGAAATTGCTCTTGTATTTAATATTCAATTATGTATTCCTTCAGTATGTATATCCTTATTTAAGAATCATCAAAATTTTGGCAGAGATCTACTTATCCAAACCTATACAAGTAACGTGACGACGCAGAAAACCCGAAGCGAGGTCATGTGGTCTCGTTATGCACCAATCAGGTTCCATATATCAGAAGGATATCTGGGCGCCCTACATTTTGCTTCGAAAGGATACATTGTATATATTGCCTGAGTAGGTGACTTGGCTGAATTACAAGATCAGCGGTCTTCTCATTTTTTGTCGAAAGACCCCTAGATTTTTACAAACTTGGCTCATTCTCCTGTGGACGTCGAGATTGGATGGCCCTTTTCAGGACCAACACCGTGAAACCTACTACACTAACCCTAGATTGCTTTATTTTTTTCAATGAAAACTAACAAATAATCGATGTATTGTCTGTTTTTTTTCCTATGCAGATTTGATCACGTGATCATTTTCCACTCCGAATGACCGAAGCAGGATCAATGTTACCCGATTTCGCAATGGTTTCTTCTGAAGAAGAGTGTATTGCGTTGGCAAGCTCGTATAAAGAAACGAGTGAAGGTAAGCTATTAAATCCACTTTAATGAACCGAGCATACTACATCTTAAAGATGTCTCTTTGAGCATTTCATATCAATTCCCTCGTCGTCAACTCCTGGCAAATCGCCAAACAGGACTTTCTCCTCTCCTTGGGGAGCATTCCAACAAGAATTTTTAAAAGCACACTGTAATAAACTTCCACATCCTATAGGGTACCCATTTTAATACTGAAGTCAGTTTCGCCAAAGTGTCGTAGGTAATGGGTCTTTGTCATGTCTATGCAAGGAAAAAATAGGGCGAAATGGGAATTTCCCTTCTTAGAGCTATTTCCTTAAACAATATAGCGATGGCGTAAATGTTGTTTTCCAAAATAAAAAAAAAATCCATGATTATCGCAGGAAATGTAAGCGTATAAAAAGTGGAAGAAATAAAATCAATAACTAATCCAGCATTGCTCCCATGTCGCCCCAAACGCAACTCGCCTGTCATATTCCGCCCTGTGGTGAAGGAATGCTAGACCGAGTTCCATATATGAACTTTGAAAAATCTAGGCTTTTTTTTCAAAAGAAAATTGTTCTGCATGGTCGTGACACTCCCAGCCTCGGGATTGGGATGGTAGTCATGGTAGTTTTCCATAGTTCTGGTGACTAGACACATGGCACCATGTTTCGATGCGAACCCACGGCACCTACATGTACGTCGCTCAGGGAAACGTTTACTGAATCTTACGCTTATCTTAGACAAAAATGAGCGGAATATAATCTTGGTAACAATATGTGGATTTTTTTTTATTATCGAAGTGCCTCAACTAATCATAAATTTTTTTCATCTCCAACTCAACTGTTAATGTATATTTCACTAAAAATGACCTCATCCCTATCTTCATCACTGTCATCGTCGTTGTCGCCGTTTAAGTACAACTTTATCACCTTTATCAGGAGCACGAGCTCCACCACTAACAACACCACTTCATTGTCAACATCATCGTCATCTTCCTTGTCAGTATTGTCATAATCGCCATTTCATCACAATTCAATTTATTAACATAATGCGTCTCATAAGTTTATTATGCCTTCAGTGCCGTCTATGCGAACATTTGGGTAATGCGAATTGTATTACTTACCGAGCAATCAATTTCTCGGATTACCAAAGTTTGCAGTTGATTAAAACTCTCATTTTTGTAGGTTCGTCTTGGAAAGCGCCATCAGGTTTAAACTTGATAGCCGCTTATGGCCATGAACAACCTTCAACCAGCCTGTAAAGATGATTAAATGTGCTTCCTCCAATACGCCCCGATATCATAAACAACGCATCGCGTTATTCATGATATTGCTGTACTTATTCAAATAATAGTTCACGTGAATTCGTGGCGTCTGCATGTGCTGCGGAGAGCTCTCTAAAAATTCAAAATGTCTCAAACAATCTGTATTCATAATTATATAACAGTAATATCACTTGCCACTTGTTAAACACTTGTCTTACATGTAGATGATTGTAAAATGAAATTTACATCGGCCTTTTTTCTTTTTTTTCCATTCTCTTTTTAGGAGAGTGCATTGAAGTAATAATACCCAACAAGCTCGCAGACAAATTTGACTAAGAACGGAAGAAGAGGGGGGGGGGGGGGGTGATTTTCTTTGCACTTGCCGCCTCATTTTATTTCCTAGTAAGTGTTGCGAATTTCCCCATGTAATTTGGGACCCATCAGTTCATTATCGAGGAGGTACCGTATTAGCTTGAAACAATGTTCCGGCTTTTTATCATACCCATGCTTCAGAACTGTCTCCCCTGCTGCATTTTTCTGATTACCCTCACGACCACCATAAATCCTCTTTGAACCTAAACAATGCACACTAAACGGCTAAACCGACTCCAGACCGACAAAATCTATTATTTGCAAACCGCCGGTCGGTTGGTGCCAATGGGGAGTTTTCGCATTTACGACGGAGACACTCTACAACACTTCCATTCTTCGGGAAATGTAATCAAAATCACATTGGGGAGCTGAGAGGCTTTTGCCGAAATTGGTGGACTGGGACAGCATATCATCAGAAGACTTGCACCGGGCGAACAGTTGCAAATATTTCGTTGTCCAGAGTCAAGAGATTCCGATGCTGTCCACCAACTTTCGACAAAATCATTTAAGCTCTCTATTGTGATTTGACTTGCATTTCAAATACATTGTTGCGGTGTACAGGGGCGGATCCAGGAGGGGGCCGAGCCGGCCCCGGCCCCCCCCCCTATTTTTTGACAACCTGCAGAAAAAGTGTACTCTTTACCTTGATAGAAACTACGAAAAACAGAAAGAAAAGTAAGAAAGAGGTATTTTACCCATGATCTGATGATGTGTAATTTACAGCCTCGTAAGGGCCGGCCCGACCCCGAAAGGAAACCAAAAAAAAGGTGAGGGGAAGAATTGGAAAATAGACTTTATATAACATTTTTCGCTCGTGCTTCGCGCTCGCATTGCCTGTGTAATGAATCCCATTCAAGAGGGTTAAATGACTCTAATATATAACCAATATATACACATGTACAATATACAATATATCCAGTTCTGATATCAATTTGCACACATTTTTTTTTAGCTCGCACATCAAGCTTTCATTATTTTGTTTGATTTACACAAATTGTTGATGTGTATCAAAATGTTCAGCTCGCGCTGCGCGCTCGTATTGTTTGATTTGTGAAAAACCTATGCTCTTTGGAAATTCTTACCAAAATTTGTCAAAATGCTCCTTTATCTCGCATTTAATTGTTTGAGACACACAGCTTGTTTATTTAAATAAAAACGCGCTTAGACTGTTCATTTTTTTCAGGTCGGAATATCAGAAATTTTGAACTCGCGCTTCGCACTCTCATTATTTAATTGGTGATACTTGTATCCTCTTCATTAATCACTAAAAACAGTCCTAATTGAGTCACTTTTCACGTTATACCATGATCACATTTGTTCTACGGCGGCCGTACGGCGACTCGAAAACGGCCGTTTTATCAATTTTGATTCAAACCACCTATATGTAGTTGGACAAAAAATGTTAAAACGGCTGTTTTCGACTCGCCGTACGGCCGCCGTAGAACAAATGTGACCATGGCATTACTATATGATAAAATTTCGGCTCGCGCTTCGCGCTCGCATTGTTTAGTTGGATACTTATCTTTGTTCATGATTATAAAAACTGCTCTGAATATTCAGTTCTAAGGACATAAAATATCAAAGATTTTTTAGCTCGCGCTTCGCGCTCGCATTATATATTAAGACCACATGAAATACCGTATATTGTTTATAGCAATAAAAATTAACATATAATTAAAACTTCAGTCTTTAGTTAGGGCTACCCCCTGAAAAACCAACCAAAAAAAGCCAGATTGTTGCGGCCAATCGAGAAATATGTTGATCAAAATATTTTTCGGCCCCCCTATTGGCGAAAGCTGGATCCGATGCTTTAAAAAATAATTAATAATTCCCGTCAGTAAAGCCCTTGCAGTTATCATTTTCGCCTCCATTATTAACCCCCCCACACACACACACACACGCACACACATTCACACACAATTTGCTACCTCTGCCACCAACTGTACACAACTCGTCATTTAAGTGTCGCCACTCTTTCCATCTTTCCATTCATCCAGACCATACCACCAATCCCCTCCCTCGTTTTTCTCATGTGATCACTACATGCCATACATCACATCAAGTTTATTGTAAAAACACAGCTTTTTACGAGCCATGTGCAAAATCAATACAACGCTACAGAAAAAAAGAGAAAAATCCGTGCCCCTACCACCCCACCCACTCACTCATCCACCCTGTCTATACACTTTCTCACCGGTTCCGTAGTTCCTGTCTTGCACCGTTTCGTTCGACCGCCATCAAATCATTATCGAGAATGCATCATGTAGTTAGTTTAAAAGACAAGTCTGTGTAGCATGAGCATAATGAAAGTCCCCTCTGGATTGCAAGTGCCGATTCGTCTGTAAACACGTGTAATGAATGAGGAATTTTTGGTTAACGTTTGATAAACTATGTCATGTATGTAGTTGCAGCTGCCCAGTCTTGGATCATGGTACTTTGGAGCATTGTATAAAAACCTGAAAACGATTCCAGTGCACGTATAATTAGCGCCGTTGGGTTGGTGGGGACCTGCAGAACCAAAGGTGCAAAGAAATGCACTTCCGTAATTGTCACAAAGACTAATGATAGACAAAATGATCACCGTTGATAAATGTTAAGTAAAAAATAACGTATTTAAGGCGATTACTTTTCGGAAGCGAAGCTTAAGAACGATATCGTTACACAAGCTCGCACGGAAAGAATTAACTTTATGGACGTTTGGCCAATCAGATTCTTAGTAAAGGAACCAGAAGCATGGTTCACCAGCACTATTTATTTGTTTTAATTGAGAAATATACATCTTTTTTTATTGACAAAATATACTTCCTTTGTCATGTCGTATAGTGGTTACGATGGGGGGCATCGCGATCTAATGGTTAAGATTATCGTCTTTCAATCAGTGGGATGTGGGTTCGAATCCCAGACAAGGCGTGTTTTTCTTCAGCAATAATTTTACCCACATCGTGCTGCACTCGACCCAGGCGAGGTGAATGGGTACCCGGCAGGATTAATTCCTTGAATGCACCAAGCGCCTTCATCATCTGGAGCTAAAGCTAAGGTGATATATAGTGCGCCTTAGAATAGAAAACCTCCGCTTCATTATTCCGAGCACGATCTCCATCTCGTGTCGTTCATCTATACCGAGGGACTTTAAGGAAATCATGAATGCTCCATACCCAATCTCCTACATTATCGTTCCATTAATGGGCCCGAGTTCATTCGGCGACATGTGTTTCAGGGATGTTCATAGAAAAAAAGAATCGCCCAAATTAAAGTCCCCCCCCCCCCTTGTTTTCCTTTGGAAGTTGGTAATCGCGACTCTGACCGGGAAAGTGGTAATTTAGACTCCCACTACCCTGCTCTTACATTGAAATAAAGACAGTCAATTCATTTTGTGATTAGTAATTTGAAGATGAATGTCTCCTTTAGATACTTGCTTGTAATTCGCTGTATACCTTTAAACTCGTTGGATGTTGGACGGACCCTTCAATTCGAATCCATGTTCTAGCATACAGACCACCAAAGTGTGCCTTTGTAAATACTTCCTGTCTTACTGGACACAGATTAGGTTCGATTCATGATAAACACACTCACACAATCCAACAAGTGATCAATGTCCCTGCTGGAATAAACACGATTTTCACACTGTATAAACACACTAACACAAAGTTTAACTGCCTTTTTTAATAATATGACCTCTTCGTGAACCACATCCTCACACCGTCAATTGCATGAGTGTGAACACACTTTGAACACTCACGGACGAAGTGTCAGCACTGTGGACTTGTTTTCACACTGTTAATCAGTTGACTAATGTATACTTCCAGTCCTCATAGGTTATGTACATGGACCATCTAACCGATTCCAGTAGTCAATGGGTTAAGAATTTAACAGTCGTTGGGAACATTAACACTTTCGAGGTGACCGTAATGTGGAATTATAGACACATTTTTTTAATGATAATTTCAACATTAAGAATCATATCTTGATATACATGTAGTCCAATGTTGTGCACATTCTTTGTGTTGAAGTGTTCACAGTGTGAAAATGTATTCACACTGTTGTCATTTTAACAGTGTGAATCGATTTTGTCCATAGTCCATTATGTGAACACCTACACTCTCGGGCGGTCCAAAGTGTGATACTGCATTTACACTGTATGTCCACTATTTTGAACACACAATATACACCCGCTCAGAAGAGGTTCCGCAGTCAGACAGTGTTGAATTGTCTTCACACTGTTAAAGGGCAAGTCCACCCCAACAAAAACCTGATTTGATAAAAAGAGAAGCAACAAGCATAACACTGAAAATTTCATCAAAATCGGATGTAAAATAAGAGAGTTATGACATTTTTATGGAAGCTTATAAAGTGCCACCCAGATGTTGAGATAGTTATCTTGGAAAATCGACATCTTGCAAGCAAAAAGACCAGATGACGAGATCCCGGATCTCATCATGTCCACATCTTTAAGAAGAGATGATCAAATGAAAAGATCCCAGATCTCATCATGTCTTGTCAGATGACAAGATCCGGGATCTTGTTATCTGATCATCTCTTCTAAAAGATGTCGACATGAGATCCAGGATCTTGTCATCTGATCATCTCTTCTTAAAGATGTCGACATGATGAGATCTGGGATCTCGTCATCTGATCGACTCTTCTGAAAGATGTGGACATGATGAGATCTGGGATCTCGTCATCTGATCTTTTGCTATCATGATGTCGACTTCCCAAGATAATTATCTCAACATCTCGGTGGCGCTTTTAAGCTTCCATACACTTTAAAGTTTAGCTTCATTTCACAAAACAGTTATATGCTCATCTCAGTCGGTATGCAAATGAGGGAAGTGATGACATCCCTCACTCACTATTTCTTTTGTATTTTATTATATTAAATATGAAATATTTTTATTTTCTCGTCATTGTCATGTGAAATGAAATTTCATTCCTCCCTGAACACGTGGAATTCCATTATCTTTAACATTTTGTGCTTCAGGCAAGGAGATCCTAATCATCAAATTCGTAAAAAATGAGATATTGTATATTTCAAACAATAAAAGACAAAAGAAATAGTGAGGGAGTGACATCATCGACTCTCTCATATAGATGTAACTGGCTCGTTCATATAACTATTTTGTTAGAAATAAGCGAAACTTTGAAATGTCATAACTTTCTGATTTTACATATGATTTTGATGAAATTTTCAGCATTGTGCTTGTCTAATTTTTCTCTATTGATTCAAATCAACATTTTTCTGAGGTGGACTTGACCTTTAAATTTGAGCGTTTTGATACAAAGTCCGCACTGAACATACTGTGAACACACTGAAAACACAACTTGAACTTAATCTGAAATGAGAAATTACACAATTACTCTTAGTTTTCACAATCATGTCCACTGCTGACGTCCCCAATGCTTTTCTTAATCTTAATGATAAGGTGACATTTCAATTCATTTCTGATATTCCTTTAATATAATGCATTTTTACAGCATAGGGATGCAACACTACCTGATATTATGATAGCGTATAACATTATTGTAAACGTTATTCTGAACTTTGACATTAGAAGACAAACTGTATGCTAGGTGATGTGATTCCGTGCCATGAAGTTGTAAACGATATGCGCCGAATGTTCCGTGAACTAATGTAGAGAATGATATCTGATGTTGACCTTCAACCTCTGGTATATGTTGGAAATGTGGACAGACACCTGCTGCACTTTGGAATAGACTATGTGATATACATGGTGCTGACACGAAGCGCAAAATCTTTACCATGTTTACCGTACTTGTGTCAAGGTGGTGTTTGCTCGGTGACACGACAATTGCTCCTACGACATTTGATCCGTTCATTGTATATCAGACGGCATAGGGATAGAGTTAGGATTGCAATAGAGTCTTTGGTTGAGAACATTGTAAAGATAATGGTTAGGGTTTAATTAGTTATGGAGGTTAGATTTTATGTATTAGCTTAACGTGCAGATTTCACCATCTGAGCAATTGTCGCCGGAGCAAATGTCATGTTCATTGTCGTCACTTTTTCGTTATCGCCCTCTCTCGATCATCCACATCTATCATACTTCTCACTCGATCTTCCTCTTTCTCACATACACACACACCCCTTCCTTCTCTCCATATTTCCCTTTCTTCCTTTCTTCATGGAGGTTTACCAGTTTATTTTTTTTCCTTTTATCTTCCCACCTTCTCTTCATTCGTCTGCATGTATTATTCTAATTATTCCAACCACACACTCTCTATAAAATGAAGAAGAGCTAACATTTTACCTAGTAATCACACTCCTCTCCGAGTGAGTCCATTCGGAGCGAGCTGTGCCTTAATGAATAGAGCAGTATAGCTCATTCTAGAGTGAACTATGCATCATGTTAGATATTTCATTCCAGACAGAATAAAATCCACTCTCAAATAATGCAAATCTTACTCCAAAAGGAGTGGCATCGTCGACTCACTCCGAGAGGAGTGTGATTGGAACATAGAGGTGGATGAAATAAGCTTTAATTTATCCAGCTATATGGATTGGAACCAGATCACCTGTTTTAAATTTATAGAATAAAGAAAGTAAGTTCTCCTAGTTTTCCCTGGGCTTCATATATACCTCTCCGTCTTCTATGTTATTTATTTCCATTAATTCATCTAGTCCCAATTTCACTCTTTTCTCAATCCATTGACCTCTTGGTTTCCCTTTGTTTTGTATGTACATCGGCTGATATAAATGCATTGCAACGAATCCATGAATATGACGTAAACATGCAAGTATCCAAACTCCAAATCATACGTCTGATTGATTCGAACCTGTTATGGCAGAATGTAATTTAAGCAATATACAAATCTACCAAATCTCTATTTGATTGCCATGTCAAAATCTATTGACAGAAATGAGTAATTGTGGCTTTGAGAAATCAATTAAGGACGACCTCACCAATCCATAGGCTCAGAAGAAAGAAGAAGGACATGGTCAGGCAAATAAAGAAAATCTACTTTCCGATAATCCGTCACAACATACTGCATTTGTACCATACAATAACTTGGTTGTTAGAACTCGTACATAAGGCTGCAGTCACTTAGATGAAGCAGAGTCCAGAGCCCATCAAAGCTATAGCATCATTTCCAATGACACGCCATTGGTCGATTTAGAGTTGGCTTGGTTAGTGTGACTGTACCTAAATGAAATTATCTTTAGATCTGGATCCCGTTTCCAAAAAGATTTGTTATAATAACAGTGCATAATTTCTAAAAACCAATTTACTTTCAGCCAATCGGTTTAGCTGATCCGTTGCTGCAGTAGGTCCATGGCTGACTTCAGTAGCTTATAACTGTTATTACAAAATTGTTATTATAGCAAGTTTTATGACATGGACCCCTGGATATTCAGAAATGCTCTACCAATACTGCATGAGGATATGATGAATGATAAATGTCATTGATTTGATACTATCATGATGGATGTGTGAACATTTCGGTATTGCAACGGGTTTACAGAAATAATAGTGTTGTAATATCGTTCCATTTATTTTGATGAGGCTGCAGCGATCTCTGTCAATTTAAGCCAGGGAATATATCGAAGATGTTTAAGGAAATTGACGAGATTTTGCAGTCACGAGGAGATCCCTGGGGAATTTTACAGGGTGTGTTGCTTGGGAAATTAGAGTATCAAATGATTTCGACAAGATGATCATATTTTGTAAATCCGCGAAAGGTTAGTATAGAATTATTCATTCTTTAAAACCAATTTTATTTGCTGGCGCCTAGGACGCGCTCAGGACAGTAGTTTTATCCATTACCTTGTTTTACAATCGTTGTATTTTGATATCACCATGCTCTTTTCCATTACTTCTATAGGAAATATTTTTTTTTAGTATCATCGTCGTTTTCCTCTATAAGAGTTATCGTGCACTACTGAATACTAATGAATTGTCATTGTTTCGTATTCGTAATCGTGTGTTTTGACCTCTTCTTCTTCTTTTTCTCCTTCTTCATGTTTTTTAATTTCCCGAGCAACGGACCCTGCATAATTTCCCAGTGATCTGCAAAATCTCGTAAATTTCCTTAAGCATATTCAATATATTCCCTGGCTTATTTTGACAGCAATCGCTACAACCTCATCAAAATAAATGCAGTAATATTACAACACTAAATATTTATGTCTTTATGTAATATTTCTGTTTAATTTAATTATTTAATTTTGTTTATTTTATCTATTTTTGTATAAGATCTTGCATGTTATTATATTCTGTAAACATGTTTATTTCAGCCAACGGCTGCCAATCATGTATTGCCAAAAATCATTACTATTCTATTCTTATTCCCTTTTCTCATTCTCCTTTCTCTTATTCTTCTTCTTCTTCATGACCTTGACCCCTTTTCACTACTTATTCTCCTTCTCCCCGTCTAACTCCTCCCTTTTTTAAATATGAATCGGTTCAAAATTGTAGGCCTATATGGATAACCCAAAGTGACGTTGTATTGGTTGTTATAGGGGAAAATAGCTTTTTCATCACCTAGTTGTATTAATGCAACCAACTTCATCATGCAGGGTGCTCTATGTGTTACTTATATGAACAGATGAAGTGACAGAGGGTGACTTGGTTCTGAGGAGGTCTTTACTGCATTAAGTATATAGTTGATAAGTCGTAAACGTTGGGACGGGACAAATCACAGACACCCACATCGACTCACCAATAAATAATAACGCGTTCACCATAAACATGATAAATATTGAAAAAAAAATAATATACACTGCAAAAGCTGTGGTGTTAAATCTGACACCAATTGGTGTTAATAGAGGACCACACCCTGAGGTGTTAAATAACACCCTAGAGATTGAACATAACACCAAAGAGTGTAAATGTAACAACCATAGGTGTAGTAGTAACAAACATAGGTGTTGTAATAACACCTATATGTGTAAAACTAACACCACCAATTTAACACCGCTGTAAAATAACTGGTGTGGTCCTCTATGCACACCAGTTAACACCACATTTTTTGCTGTGTAGGGTCTGCCCTTTCTAATGCGTGGTTCAGTGTCATTTTAATGCTTGATTTGTTAGAGTTGTCACATTATTTTGATTAAACCACATTATTTTACCTCCCGCTGGTTTTATCTTCATTTTCCCTGTTTATTATCGATCAAGATCATAGGGTGAGGAGAAATAAACGCAATAAATGTTATTGCTCTTTGGTTCATGCACTGTTGGGACTGTCGTGGACATGGCCCTCGGAATCCGGGGTGCTGGGGGTGCCTCAGTTTTTCATAGGCAGCACTCCCTGGTATTCTGGTAGGTGTGTCACGTTTCCGAAATGTACGGAAAACGACCAACATTGTCTGTTTAAACGTTTTTTGCTAGTCAAAATTGTATTGGACATAAACTACCTTCATTTTGTAGCAAAACCCTTTTTTTGGGGGGGGGGGCTTGTCAATTTTTTGGTGACCAAAACGACATTCCTTTTCTAAATGAAAACTTTTTTCCTTTTCTTCTCTTTTTTTTGCTCGTCCATTTTACTTCAGCAACCCCAGAAAAAAAAATGTTCCATCGGTCGTGAACAATTAAGGTTTTGGGGAGGGGAGTGGTTTAGTGTTTAAATTCGAATGGCTTAGAAACGCATTTTATTTTTAAATAAAACGTTATTTCGTCGATATTTTTTTTTATTCAATCAATATCCGAATTAATATATTGTTCTATATAATTCAACGAGAAAAAGGGGGTGAATGACCCCTGAGGAGCCCTTCTGACATCCATCTATGTTTCGAAGCTATCTATTAGACGTATCTTCGTGTGGGTGAGTCGGGCTATGTAGTAATGTTACTCAGATATCGTAAACATTATCATAAATCATGCATCACTGTCCTACAACCTCTTGTATATTGAATTATGATGAATGATACCAGATCATTCCTTATTCATTCCCTTCTCCGTTTTGGGTGTTATCCCCATTTTTTCGTCAAAAAGAGTTTGTGCTGCATGCCTTTGCGTCCATAACTAATCCGTGGGAGGGAGGGAGGGGAGTCTCGAATTCTCTGTGACCATATTTCATCTTTTAATGGTTTTGCTCTAGGATATGGTGGCTAAACCTGACAGTGTTCTCTTTAAACATTCCGGTGATCTAAAAAGTTGTTGGAACATTTTGTCAGAACCCGGGAGCCGTCATTGCACATGAATCAACGTTGTAGTCTATTTCATGTTCAGAGCTGTGTGACATTGCATTGTAAACATACCTTGTGAAGTGTTTCCCCCCACCATAATGTAAACCCGTAGACATTCTTGCAAACATCGCTAGAATGTTTGAAACAACAAGCAATCGGGATATATGTTTCGGATATAACGCTGTTGTTTTTTATTTAAAGATTAAAACCAGTTTCTCTGTTAATGCGTGTCATTATTTTCATGCTACCAAATTCGCATTTTTTAAAGAAAAAATGACAAATATGTACCTTGATAATAAGATTGGTATTGCTTTGGAAAGAGTATCATTGATTTTTACATCGCTGCCAGTAGAAAGGTAAAATAGAAGAGTAAGAACCGCGATGTGATTAAATTTGGCATTTACACGTACGGAAACACGGCACGTGAATGGACGGTCGTGAAAGTCTGTAACATTGACTGAGGCCAATAATGAAAAAAGAAATAATTCCTATTAATGCCCATTTACAGTAAAATACCATTGCTTAAATCATTCCTCTTCGCCCGCTCATTGACACAAAACTTTATCGAACCGAAATTTAAAAGTGTGCCGACCAGAACTTGGAATGTTTCTTTGAGTCACTTGCAAAGAGGCAAAATTTGAAGATGTACATGTACGTACTAGCAAAATAATCACACAGCCTATTACTACTCGACGTTGATCCTTCGTGAGACGTTAGAGGCACCAGCGACATATAAATCATAAATGTATCCTATGACAATTATTAAGGACATTAAATCTGGCAGGCGGAAGTCATAAAAAAAATACCCGAGCGTACATTATTATCGGATTGATCGTGTTCGCGCCGTTACACTTCATTTATTAATTCATACTAATCTCAACTACAATATGAGTACCAGGGTTGATAAAGAAATTTAAGGATCGGTTAGACATCCTTGGACTGGAAACATTAACATTTCGTGGGATTTTACAGGATAGTGGGACCTAAGTGAGCCCTAGAATTCCTTTCACTCAGATGCATTGAACCTTACGCGGTGAGCGGGAAGGGTTGCACCCCCCCCCCTTCGTTCTCCGAATTTTGTACAGTAAGATGGTCGCCTCCCGATGATGGACCAATGAAGTCCCTCGAACCACCGCATCCCAAGTAGATATATCAGGAGCGCCATCTCATAATATTTTAAGTGAATATTGAATGCGTCGCGGGATGAAATTAAATATTTTCTGACTTCAAAACAAGACCTATGGTACTTTTTTTTTAAATACAGATGAATACATGATGAAGAAACGCCCTACTTCGGTTGTGGACTAGCCTGCCGAGGTGCCGTTTCAATTACCGGCAAAACCCGAGACGACTTTTGCTTGATTAGGCATAATGTAAGAATATTGAGACTGTTCCGTCCGATTGAAAAGTGCCTGGTGACATCACCAGGAAAGAATATCATCCTTCAGGATCCATTTTGGCTTTTCTAATAGAGTTTTTCTTCAGATATTGCGTGTACTTAAGGTCCACTCCTGGCATTGGATTTTTATTGGGTTGAGTGGACAATAAAACCTACGCTGATTCGGCCGTGTCCATTGGCATCATATCAACTTGAACGTAAACGAGACGGGGGTGGGGTAGGGATGATGAGGCGAGGTCAGGGAGACTTGCGAATGCCGGCGCCGAGAGACGGGAAAGGGGACGGGATAAAATAAAGATACATGCCATCATTTATTTGAAAAAAAGGGGAAGGTTATTGCATGAGGATGATAAATGTGCGATTGGATAGAAGATGGAAAGGTGCATGGATAGGGGGAACTAGGAATGGGGCATAGGGAATTCAAAGTTTTAAAAGGGCGACGAACATGACGAAGGGAACCCGGGGGATCAATCTGCCAGTGATCGAGTAATTGAAGAGCAATGTTCAGCGGTTGCAATTTTAGGAAGATGTTCGTAGCCTCACGCATGAATTTACGAAACACTGGATCCTACCAAGCCAAATGTAATTCTCAGTTTAGTGAACATAATATCCAAGTTGTCGAATGATACTGTTTGTATAAGTTTGCCAACATGCCAATACAACCTCTGAAAAAAAAACCCGTTTGGGTTGCATTTTATTGTATCATATTCCATCGGTGTGTAAAATTATGGTTACAGCCGGATTAGAAGAAATTATATAAATTGGTTAATGGGCTAAGTGGCAAAGAGACTATTGAACTTAACTCAACAGCATTTGTTTAAGATATTAAACAGGTTTTTAAAACATCAAAACTATTGAAAAAGAAAGTTCTTTTGAAACTATTTTTAAATTATCAACATTTTAACTGTGTATGTATGGTTTAGTGCATGAACTACATGGATTAGACAATATTGGATCTTAAAACCAATCGGGCATTTTAGTCAAACCGATTTTAGACCGAGTGATAATCAACCACTCCTATCCCCACTTTCATGAACCCATTTTCTTTTTATTTCCTCTTCTATCAGGTTCACCATCATGCCTACCCGACTGGGACGGTGAGATATGCTGGCCCTTAACAACGGCTAGTCAAGAGGTCGAAATGGATTGTCCAGATAAACCATGGATAGATGCGTCAAGTAAGAGCCATTATAATTTATTATCATGATTACAGAGATTTTGTAACTTTTAAAAATGTTTATTAAAAACGTGATTGAAGAAAAAAAGCTACACAGTGCAGTTTTAGTGAATGATCATGATAGTGGTGGCATTGGTGATAACTCATTCTATTTTCAAACATTTATGACGTTGGGAATCAGACAACCACAAAGAAAACAAGTTTTAAAAAATATAAAGACAAAGCTTCTTCGAAGGGATGCAATGATAAAAAAGACCCTCATCAAAATAGAGGCTTTACATTTAAAGTTCAAATCTCCTTGGTAAATAACACCAAATATGCAAAAAATCAAATTGTTCGATCTAATAGCAAAATACAAAATTATTTGTTTATAGTTTTATTATTATCATTAACCTCCCTCTTCCTGTCTCCCCCCTCGCCCCACCTTATACAGAATCATTTTACAGGGCGTGTAGCTCCAACGGGACGTGGGCGGGGCCTGGACAGTACTCGGATTGTTTTCTCGACAGTCTCGTCACCAACCCGACGTTGTATCTTGCCAACATCTCAGACGCACAGCTACGGGTAATGTATATTATTTAGTATTGACCAATATGACGGGCAATATAAACACAAAATGTTCAACATGCTTCATACAGTGGATAGGATACATAATTGTGGTGCCATCGAAAAAAATAAATTATTTATAAGCGCATTATGTGCATTTTGTAAGCGCTTTATGTCGCTCTGAGCATTAACCGTTTGTTCCCTTGAATACTTTGAATCCACATGACAATTTCTAACTTTCAATTGTTCTGAAATGCAAACAATAAACTGTCCATTGTCATTATGCTCATAAACCATTCTCCTGGAAGCAAAAAAAAACTAAACGCCTTTCTATGATGTAGGGGTGGGCAGGGAGGGGGTTTGACGGAATAATAGTATCGGGGAAAAAATAAGATTCGCCTGATATTTAAAATTGACTTAGGGGAAATGGTACTTAACAACAACTTTAACATGTTTAAAAGAGAGATGCTCGATGTACCTGTATAATTTCGTCAATACAAACCTGCTCAAAACATGTTTGTGTTCTTAACATTTACGTTCATGACAAATATAATTTACAGCAGTGTGATGCATAAATCCGCGGCCATAAGCCCTTAAATCATATGGGATAACCTACGCCTTAAAAACTAATCACATTGTATTATTGACTAACATGGCAGCAGGGTTTAGCAGCAAATGAAGTTCAAGTTCCTTGCCGATTAGTGTAATGTCAAATTTACCATATTCCCCGTACAACATCACCCTCGAGCTCTTGCATGTTTTCTCAGATCTAAGAACGACATCTTGTCGCTGACACGTGCCCCTATAGTTTTTAAGACCCAATACCTAAATACTACACAAGATAGTCCACACTTCCAAAACGTAGCTGTTAAATTAAACACCATATCAATGTATAGGCATATGTCGCGTTCCCGAAGCAGATGTTGGAAGACAACCAAAGCAGATCTGGGCCCCGTTTTACAAAGAGTGAAGATGGATCCGATCAACCTCAACTGTATGGAAATTTGTTAAAGTCATACTTTCTCTACATGAACTTTGCTCTATGTCTTTTTTCTTTTAAACAAAGCGAAGCACACTAGATTTTCCCGAAAACAACGAATTTATGAATATTTCGCACATTTAGAACATATGAACGAAACATGTAACTTAGATGTTGACGTTGCTGGGTTTTTTATAGTTGTGGTAATCAGGTCAATTGTAACTTTTCGTATCGTAAGACGGGGCCCTGTTCATAAAACCCGTGGGAAATCATTGTTTGTTATGGTGTAATGGGCATGATTCCCATTGTTATGTCATCCATAGTGACGTCATATGGGAACCCCCATATACAGGCCGTTCAAACTGTCCCCCGTCACACGGGGAAAGGGGGGGGGATCTTATCTCTTGACGACCGACCGTCCATACATATCCGGTGTCCGGGAGATTGGCACCGGGGGATGAGTGGGCTAGGTCGTCGGCATGGTTACGTAAGGCCCGCCCGCACATGATAACGGGGGAAATGCAATTACTTGCAGTTGGCCGAGCACTATTGTCGATCGTGATCAAACTGAGCGGAAGCAGTTCTCTTGACACCACATTTCGCGCATGCGCACTTATGATTAAAACATGTGCGCGATCTCGGACTACGAGTCAAGGTCGCTTATCTTTCGAAAACCCTGGGGGATAGAACCGGAAGACGGGGGACGATCCTTCATACCCTTTTCATAAACCTATCCTCCAATTAGCCGCCTAAGAGTAATGCGTATAATTCAATAAAAATTGCGTTCATAAACTCCGAAAATAAGCCGCGTTATTTTTACGAGCGCCCGTCCTGAAAAAGGCGGATAGTCGCCATGACAACTGGACACGCCCCCTCCGATGCGGTTGTGTTGGAAAAGGGTGACCTTGTGACCGCACCATGGCAATTATCCGCATTATTTGGAAATGCGTTCATAAACTCAAAATCTTGTCCCGATGCTGCTATTATGCGGATAATAGCAGCATCAGAGTAATGCGGATAACTCTTGTCCTCCTCCAATTTTACGACCAAATTATGCTGCTATTAGCCGCCTAATTCATTTTAATGGGGTTTATGAAGACCGTCCAGACTGTCGATTTTCCCAGGGATGTCCTGGGTACCGGGGGATGTGACGGGGGACAGTCTTAACAGGGCATTTATTATATAGGAAAACACCAGTGATTAAACAGCACCAGATATGCTTGCTTTTGGCTAACACCAGGTTGGCATTCAAACAGCTTATTCCGAGTTAAAACAACGTTGGTTTGATTATAAGCTGGTGTTGTTTCAACAATTTCCCAGTATTTCACGCGCAATGCAAACAACTAGTTATTTCTCTCATTTTCGGCCATGGATTACCGAAAGCTTTATCCATCGATGTGCGTTATATCCGATAGCGGCTTCTATATAAAGCAATATATCATACCCAGCTACCTGATCTGCCAATTCCATTGCCTACTCTTTTTAGATACATGGTTTTTTTTTCATCGCCCTTAGAGCTCAGAACAGCATGCATACTGTCAAATTGACCCTTTTGGAGGGGAGGTGGGTCACGCGTTGCATTATTGGATACCTGGAAAACGATCAATTCATTTTTTCAAAAGCAATCTCACGGTAAGAGGAAACATAGCTTTTACTATGCAATAAATTGCAATTTCCCTTCGGATCATGTTGGGTAAAGATGGTTTATGAAGGGATAGAATGGAAATTATGATTGATGGTAATATCCATTTTGGTTCATTATAATGTACTTTGTTTCTTTATCAAGGTTTACAGCGCTTATGCCATCATCATGTATCATGCGTACTCTGTAATCCTGACACATAAGCTAAACGCTTCAAATGAAGTAAGGGGTCTGTAAGATCTACCAAGATTGTATGGAAATGGGAGCGACGCCGGGACTATTAGGATACAATGTGGGAAAACGTCATGGGACATTGTTAGGGATCACCAAATAGTGCCATGCAAATTAGATAATGCTCTTAGAAATATAGCTTCACTGAATTGTGAAAACTCTTATTGTTTAGCATAATGGTGTACTGTGGGAAAGTGAAAATTCGATCTCGATATTTTGGGAAACCAAATATAAATGATTGATGTGGAAATAATGTATGACCTTTAAATGCTCGTATGAAATCTTCCAGAGAATTCGATGCGATGAAAAAAAAATACTTTCACATGTTTCAGTCGAATTCAAATATGCATTATATTTCCAACGAGTTTATAGTAACAAGAAATCATCTTACTCTCTATACCTCTCTCTCTCTCGATATATATATATATATATATATATAAGGGAGGGAAGGGATTCGGTGCAAAAACAAGCCCTCCATCACACCACATTCGGGGTAGTCATGAGACTACCCTTGCATATTAACATTCCTCGCATATGTATCTCGACTGATGTATCTTCGTCACTACATACTGTTATCAATAATGTATGTTCATATCTTCATTAGATCAATGGGCAGAGATCGGGAGGGGGAGGGGTAGGGTAAAACCGAGATCCAAATTTCGATTTTAAACAATTATCTATGGAGGAGGGACTGTCTATTACCCTCCCCATCTCTTCTACATGTATCTATCTCTCTCTATCCCCCCCCCCCCATCTTACTGGATCTGACACTAAATCACTGTCTAGAAGAGATAATTTAAGAAATAAATACACATCCGTGGCTTTTCATGAAATCCTTTCATAATTCCGTACTCAAGGCATGTCGATGTCACCTGATCGATGCCACAAATCCGACTCTCCAAGAAACGACCTGTTGCACGTGGACGCGAGAAACCACAAGCGGGTGTATAATACATCTTTGTCAAACAATCCCTGATCGCAAGCATGGTGATCAGATTTGCTACCTTTGTCGACGGCGCGAAAGCAAATACTTAAAAAGGAATAATCCATTCCCTAACCATGACTGATCGTTTTTGGGAAACCAAAACCTATTATCAAGATCCAGAAAAAGTCAATGGAGTTCTACAGGGCTTATTCTTCATTTTCGTGAAGTAAATCTATGATTGCCAAGAGTATGTAAGTTATCCATCTCACACCTTTTGAAAATCAAGTGCCACGCACGCAAAATTGGAATACTGATCAGACGACATCTTCTTGTAACACAAAAAGCTGCATAGGTTACATTTACCCTTTTTTTTATTCATTTGTTATATTTTTTACTTATATTACTTTGGGCTTTTGTGGGAGTACTTATGCCTCTTGCAATAGGGCTTAAAGCAAATTTAAAATTACAGAGCTCTTTATACAGTGGAACGTAATTTCTAAGCGCTTTATAGATAAGTAATTACCAAGGTGATCTCAAGAAGCAATGAATTTTGGAAGAGTTTTGGAATTGATATGAATGTTTGTAATTGTCGCAATACCGTTGTAGCCATTATAGTAAATTCCATTGTACACCCTTAAAGTGTTTTCTTTAATGAAAAAAATTACGTTTCTCAACTGAAATTACAATGTTGAATCGTGATTTCCAGTTATTCATTCAATTATTCATTCATTCATCTATTTATTTATTGATTTATTTTTGTATCTGTGTATTCATTCAGTTATGTATTCATAAGATGACTATTTATTTATTCATTCATGCATGTTATTTATTTATTTTTGGGGGTATAACAATAAAGCAAAATGGTTTATATTTTAAACTTCATGTAGTGAAAACATGGAAAACGAATATAATGCTTAACGGATGGTACATTGCAGCTGTGAAATCGCCAACGCCAATTAGCACGCGTGTTTACTAACGTTCTGACCAACATGGCCAAATGATCCATTTAATAAAATAATGATTAGAATTTTCTTGTAATTCCAGAGGAATCTCCAATTTTATAACAGAATCATTGGGCATGTAATGTTCATTTCTCATGTTAATGCTTAAAACACTCATACTTATTTTAGATCCCCCCCCCCCTCTGTTTATCCTTAATGATTAACAGAATAGGAGAAAATTCCATTAGAGAAGGTCGCGCTTAAACGGCTACCCGACCAACATATGTTTTTGACCGGTTGGCCACAATGTCGCCATGCATAAAAGTATTCGTTTTTATTTTTATTAGTATTTGTTTTCCTTTGAAGAATATGTGCTTTGCTTACGGAACCTCTTTTTGTCTACCATAGAAAGTCACCTATTCTCGTTTTATAGGTATACATTCTACCTTTAAAAGAAATCATCGGTATTAATGATAAAAGCCAAAACTGACTGTAAACAGTTAAATAAAGATGCACTCCATTCACTAGACACAAATACCTGATGTAGCCCAGGGCACCCAACCTCTTTGCTTTCGCAATCGGCACCTGGTTTACACTCTTGAGCTTGCAATTCGAATAGGGTTCGGTGTATAAGGACATGGGTTCCTATATCGTTCTGCATTAGAGGCTTACCGTATAGATTATCTATATGCTTTCGAACACACCTGCGACGCCGAAAATGTCACGTGGCTATTATAACGGAAAAGGGTACTTGGAGAGCGAGTGCGTGTGTTTGTTGTTGTTTTTTTGTCTCGCATGATGTATGAAGTCTGAACGTTTTCAAAGAACTGAAAAAACATACTATACAGTGCGTATCAAAAAAAAGTTTACACTTTGAAAAAGCCCTGGGAATTTAAAAATATACAACATGTGGGTAATTTTTTTACATACAATCCTGGGTTTGGGTCTCATCTATCTAATGAAAGTAAAAGTTTTGACAGAATGTTACACTTGAGTGAGCACTGTCCATTTTTGTAAAGCTCGCAGAAATCTGTTTGCGCAGAAATGCCCGTTTGTACGCTGTATCAAGGGAAAGGGTGAAATCAAACTTACCCTGCGAAACATTTCTCATACATTTCCCTTGCACTTTTAGTCAATTAAAATAAAACGGATACATTCAAGCATTTTCTAACAAGTTTGCCACCCAAATTGAAATTTATCACTTAGTATACACAACTTTTACCCTTTTTGTGCCTGCTGGATCTGAGGATATAACTAAATCTGAACCAAAGTTTACATCAGACATCTCTAGCACTTTTTCACTAAGTTTTTATCATTTAAAGTGGGTTTACATTTCATTTTTTATTTAATACTTGTTTCTCCACACTTTTTCCAAGCTTGACAATGATTAACAAAATGAAAATCAAGCCTAAGCCATTTCATATAAATCACAGCCCAGTGTAAGCAAATATCGTCCCGATGGCCTCGGTGTGTGGGGGAGTGGGGTGTGGCGCAATGTACTCCTCAAAGTGGTTTCGGCAAAGAAACAAGTTAAATAGGTAAAAGATATCTTCAAATCAATTTTACTAGCTAAATTCCACGTGTTATTCATGAGTAAGGTCTACTTTTATTCGCATAACTATTTCAAAGTTCTGCGCAAATCATTTTTCACTAACTTTTCAAAAGTATGTGGTGCTCACTCAAGCGGAAATATTTTTCGACAGTTTTATCGTCATTTGCTTAAATGGGCCTGTACCAATGTTAAAATGTGGAAAAATCTTCAGGATATTACAAATGTATAACTTTACAGGATTTTTTCTAAGTGTAAACTTTTTTTTGATACGCACTGTAGAGTAAGCGATGTTTTAAAGTGTTTATTTCATAAACATATTTAGTTGCTCGGGGTCAATGCTCAAATACTGTAAAAGCGTCCTCCTTTTTCTTCTATGTGGCCCTCTCTTCTGCCTTTACCTTTTTTCTCTCTTTTTCTCTCCCTGTAATTCTCTTTCTAACGTACATGTACATATCACACTTTCTTAAGTTCTCCCACTATCGCTGTCCCATATTCTCCTGCTGCCTGTGTGTTTCTCACTCATTTTTCAAAATTATTTTACTTCATGCCATGAACCCACCCCACCTTCGCCCTAACTCATGCAGTCTCCAACTCTCATGAATTTTACTACGTAAGAAATCAAGGTTTTACATTGCAAGTACATTTTCTCCATCCTTATTTCTCGTAAATTTCCTTCATATTTTTGTTATCATACAGCCTGTACAATGCATAGGCCTCATTATCTGGTCCATAAAGGCAAGGCGCTTCAAACACAGCTCATAGATAAAGGCAATCAGATAAAGAGAATACTCTCTCTCTTCGTCCCCCCCCCCTCCCCCTCTCTCTCTCTCTCTCTCCCTCTGCATGTCAACCCACGCATGATAATCCACAATAAGATAAATCCGTCCAGGGTTTAATTCTTCTCGATGCGGGTGTTTAAAATGCTATTTGCATTCCGAAACTCTCAGAGTGAGAGCAAAAATGACAAGCAGCAAGGAAAGCTGATAGCATCGCTTCGTCGTCCACAGAGCCGAAGGCTACCCGGTGTGAGAAGGTCAGAATGGCGCCAGGCTCTCTGTTGGCCGGGCTGATAGCACCATGTGTGTTATGTGGGTATATATTGAGGTTTCCCCGTTGAGTGTTATATGCTTTACTGCTTATGACTTCGACATATCTATCTGAAATTTAAGTATTAGTTGAGAGTATTAAAGGGGACTCATATGTTTGGTTGCATTACCGCGCACCCTATTTCATGTACTTTATGGCCCGTATTCTGAAGTCGGGTTCAACTTAAACTCAGGTTTAAAGTTATGGTCGAAGTATGGGAAGCCAAAAGTATCAAAAATTTTATTCAGTTGTATGTTTCTTATGTTTAATGTGCTCTTTCCTGATTCATCGATAGTGAAGACAATCATCTATTTATACTTCCTAGACAATTATGAATGATTTGGTAGCCAAATGAACTTAAGTATGATATCTCTACTGTGAATTATGTAACAATTGGCTCTCCATACTTAAACCACAACTTTAAACCTGAGTTTAAGTTAAACCCGACATCAGAATACGGGCCTATGTGTTTATGCTGTACTGAAGATGACCAATATCAAAGCTAAAGGCAGCGATAGCCAATTGTAAGTTCGAAAACATGGTCAAATCAAAGGGAAAGATGATCAAATACATGTGTTCTTTTTTCTTTCTTCTCTTAGATGGGGCCGGAGTAAGAATGTTGAACTTGTCAACATGGCGTTTAGAAATTTTACAGAAATTGTATGATTGAATTTTGATAGACTCATTCGAATTTGCTTTTTTTTGTAAATCTTTGCAGCATAACGAATATTTGTAGAAACTTATGGATGGCTTGGAGGGGTCGGCAAATGCCCCCAAAATAACCCCTCCTGTACACAACCACAAAATACAAGGAGAAGAGTTGTAACACATCATATATTTCGAAGGCAGGGCGAATTTAGCAATCCCCTTACAATAAACTTTGTAATATCAACCAAAAACTATTCAGATTTAGTCTTTGGAGGAATATTTGAACAAGAGTTTCAGCAAGAAGTTGGATCCATTTGTGAGGTTCACGTTAGAATATGTCATTTTATATAAAAACAAAATATTGGGCCGTCCCGTCAAGAGATGGCCACTGCACCTCATTCATTCAATGAGTATTCAATTTGAACACACTAATCAAAGTAAAAATAAGTACTAAAATACAAGGTTGTCTATTTAGGAAGCATACCGGTACATTCATTATAATGGTGATTTGTTAAGCCGCGAGCCTCTCGATTCAGAACGATTGAATTAGTGTGGTTTCGATTATCATAATTAGAAATCGGTAAATCTTAGAGGAAACGGCATCGAATATGCGTATACCATTATTGTTTTTTATTTTGTCTCTGTCTACTTCTTTCTTAGAGTTTCTAAAAATAGAACTCTACCCATATTTTAGTTTTGTTTTCCCCACAACCGGTTCCCATTAATTTCAATAATTTTATTAGAATCAGTTTGCTATACTATGGACATTCGCTCCATGGGACGAGTATTACTTGTTCTGCATTACAAAATGATATCACCGAAGAGACACATTATTTAGAAGACGCAATCATGGCAATATGAAGAAAGGGGATGAGAGTTCAGCTGTAAAGTGTTTTGATTTGTTTTTTATCCTTTTTTTTACTTTCAACAATTAAAAAGAAGAGAAAGTTTCACTCTTTCCGCCTAATTCGAAATATTATTCTTATTTGTTGAAACCATTTCAATCTACAAAATGTACTAAAATACAAAGACATTTAAAGTTTCTAAATAAATTACAAATTTAACGCACGACCTTCAGATCACGAGGCGTGTGTAAGAACCGTTAGGCCAGAACGCTTTACATCATGTGTATAGGAAGCTACAATATAAAATTGAATAATGTATAAACTACATTCGCCATTACACTTCCTCGGCTTGCATCGGCGTGAATGGGGGTTATTAATTATCGATTTGACTATCGATTCTTAGCCTTCGCTTGTTAGAATTTTGTGCATTGTGGAGACGTGTCACAAGATGATTATGCATGGAAAGCGATGCACTTCTTTTTATCGCGAAATTTATTTCTCCAGCTGACCTGGCGGTTTGGCAATTATTATTACAGTTGAATAATTATGCAATTTTAGTGGGTGAATGACGTTGGGTATTTTCACTTTAGGGGTATTCACCCAAAGTGTTTGAATGACAGACCATATAGGAGGAGGAGAATTTAGCTTTTTGAAACGTTTGTCTGTGATTATTCATTCTAGATTAGGTTTCGATCTGCATTTATCTTAGTTATTTTCCAGGCATATATATATATATATATATATATATCTACATATATATATATGTAGGAGAATGATGGTGATGATAGAGTTATGCCTATATGCATATCGTTTCCTTGGAGGGTCCGGCCAGACGCATAACAATTTTGAAACACAAATCAAACTGAGTGAGGGGGCGAAGCGACCAAGCTTGACTAGAAGCACTTTTGCATTTTCAAAGTGAAATTGATGAAATTGCGCACACTCTGGTTGAATGAAAAATGCCACCTACACTGAGTGCGGTCATGATACAGCTAATTGTCTCGGCAGTGATCGTGAGTTCTACGGAGGTGGCAACAGTATTTCATGTGAAAAGTGAGAGGCTTATTAAAAATCTAAGCTTGCAGTGCCTCTCATAAGCACAAGGAACGTATTCGTAATCATAAGAAAATGTAAAATTGACCGTAGGGCTTTTTGGAAAAAGGGAAGGAAATATGAAAAAGTGGTGCATAAATGAAATAAAGTGCTAAGGGAGGTCTCTGTTCAAGGCCATGGCCTTTGATATTTCAATCTAGGTTTAATGATCATTAATCATACCAAAAAAGTGGTGATAAATATCTGACTTTCAAAGGATGGTATTCGCTAATTTGTCAAAAGCAATCGTGCTGTATATTTGATTCCTTCGAAATGTCAATTGTTCGCAATCTGATTCGATTTCTCCTCATGTAGGGGCGCCATCAGAATATTTTGAGGGAAGGGGTAGGCCCAGGACGACATTAACGTGGTATTATTTTTTTCACCAATTCAAATAATGGGGAAGCGTTGATGTACTTTTTCATATTCTTCTCTCATCTTTTATCTGTTTGTCCTCCGTTTCCTCGTTCTTTTACATCTACCCTTTTTAAGGTCATAGAGGGCGGTCCCCCCCCCCTCCGTTGCGCCGCCTCAACTTCTCATATTGTCGCTTTTATCTTCGTCATGTTGGTCCATAAATCATAGATCATACTACATGGATAAGTTAATATATCCGCTTGATACCGACATCAATAACTGAAAGGGGCCATTTAAGACATGTGTTTTTCGCCAAAAACCCCCGATTATCCGACCAGTCACGACCTCACCCTCGTTTTCTTTTTATATTTAATTTCTATTGATCTGTTATCTGCCCTATCGTTTGGTTGAGATGGGAGAGCTCGATTGTTAAAACGCTTGACATGAATTGCGTGCTCATTACAATTCCAACGACATGGCTCTTAGACCTTTGCAAATTATGCAAATATGAGTTGCCTGCAAAAATGCATTTGCTTTGTAAAATAAAAAACAACGCAAGACCTTGTGTCTTGCATCGGATCCCACTTAAATCGTTAGGAAGGTACTCGCTTTCGAACTTATAGCTATTTGACAGTAGTTGCAGTATTAAAAACACTGATTTCGTGAGAAAGTCTGTAAAACCAAAATTAAGTTTTACTATGTCATCGTCGATCGAGATCTAGATCTGGTACAGTTACATAAGATGAACTTTGTGAAATCATAAAATCTAAGCTGAACAACAATCACACTGAAGATCGGCAACACAGATAGGCACACGTGGGACAGTGTATATTATATTGCTGGAATAATGGCCCGACGGAAGAGCCCGAATCCGCGATTATTTTGCTTATTTCACAGCAATTACACAATTTCTTTCAGAATCCTTTGGCACATATTTTTTATTCATATACACAGACACTTGGGTGGTCATTATATTGGATTCTGTAAAAAGTCATCTTGAGATCGTTACCACTACTGGCATTTACTAAATCATCAACAAAGTATAGACTATACCTTCTAATAAAGGCGAAATACCAGCATTTTACAGGGTGTGGACATTTTAATTTCCAAAATGTATTATTTTGTTTTTCAAAATAGAGGCGTACATTAACGGAGGGACAGTAATCTCTACATATTCCCTGTACAAAAACGACGCTCTCCGAATAGTGCCTTCCAGAAAGTAGCTTTCGTGGACGATGTGCAGTTTACCCCCCCCCCCCCTTCAGATTACTTTTCAAATACCAAACGATGACATTTTCTCCGAAAAGGCGATAAGACCCAACGGTTTCCTCCATTTTGTCTGATGACAATATAAGCAAGATTTGAACCATCACTTTGGGCACTTACCGTGCTCACTGCTAAAAAACAGTTGGTTGTGAATTCGCAAGCGGCTCTTCCCCATATCTCTATGTCTTCCCTTGGCCTCCCCGCCGGGTTCACGGCGATGTTTTGAAGCTAAATATTGCAAATGGACACATTCATTCATCGAGTTTAGCACTTTATTCATGCAGGATGACACCCTGAAGACATGGCCACCTTGCAGATGAAAACATACACCGAATTTATTCAGATGTATCTCTTTCCCCCGGGTGGTCAATGAAAAAACATGCAGCTCCATTTTCGCGATGGATCGGGTCAAAATTCACTTCTGATCATGAGAAGGCGACAAATACTTTTTGAGAGGAATACATACATAGATTGTTTTTCCTCATCTAATACGATATTAAATAGGGGAAATCTGGAAAACACAATAATTGGAGGTTAGAAGAAAAAAATCAGATTGCAGGATCTTTATTTAAATTGCATTAAATCACACATTGGCGATTGAATAAGTAGATTATGACAATTAATTGGTGTGGGTAAAAGTTATACTTCCGTTTACTCATTTTTCATGCTATATGAGATTTAGATTATGTGTATATTCACGCCCTTTTACTATGATGTAGATATATTGTAGATATTATCTGTTCTACTTGAAGAATTCGGTAGTTTTTTCGTGAAAATTTGCTTTGATCAGGTGTCCTTTTATGAAAACGTTATATAGGCGTATATATCTTCATCCGCTATATGAACTTTTTTTTTATTCATGCCCATTTCCAATACGTGGACTATTTCCAATCATGCCGATAGCGAACTGTAATTATTACCTACAATACTTTAACTGCAACCTAGTCGCGAGTGAAAATTAATATGCACTGTAAGAGTATAGGAACGCAAAAGGATACTCTACATAGCATAATATCAAAGTTAGTTCTCCATTTGAAACACCACAGGGAGTGCATCTTTTTTTTTTCGCGTCATGTCACACGGAATTCGACGAAACTCCTACACCCCCATTTTCTTCCATCGTGCCATCACCATTACATAAAGCGGTTGATGGGTGCGCCGGGGATTCCATGTTTTACATAATTTTCTAGCTATATGGCTCAATTTAAAGTAGAAATATATTGAAAATCGTAAAACTGGAGAATCATATATCACAATAAAGGAGAAAATAAGGAGAACACGATGGTGTACATCATTTATCATGGAGACGGATGAAACTCAGTTAATTGATAGTTTAAAGTTCTCTCTCTGAATGCTTCAAACACGCAGAATTACGTCCGCGAAATTGGGTTTTTTTTTATGACGTCACTGTCTGTACGAGAGGCGTGATTGGCTCTCCCACGTGAAGCTCCACTTGCATGCAAAACCTGTTGCAAGGGTACATTTTCTCCACATTGTCACTGAATACTTCGATCCCGAAATGATCGAAAGAAAACCCAGAATTTTATCTAGATTTGGATTTTCAAATTGATGATTTTGAGATGAAGAGAATGATGATGAAGTGAAACAACACAGTGACGTAGTTGGAGGTAAATTGGGGGAATTACGCCGATGATGAAAATTCAACTTGCAACACAATCACAAGTAAAGTAATGTACATACCGATTCGCTACCAATTCATGCTGCTGGAAGTGCTAGCTACACCGCTCGGGCCAAATTTAATTCATGCTGAACATGAATAACCACATCCAGACAGTCTATCATAAGAAGGAAAATGATATAACTGTACTTACAAACAAGTGAATAATCCGAACCTGAAGGCAAATCAACTCAACGAATAGTACCAGACGATATGGCATATGCACTGACGATAAACTTCATCCGGCTGGATAGATTGTCACTCGTTCTGTTAGATGTAACTTTTATCTCATTAATTTGACAAAATTACGAAACTCGGGGAATTATTATTCTATATAAAAATATAGTAACATCTCTTATCATTTTTTGAATTACGATAAAACCTGTTTTGAAGGAAAACGTTGAGGTAAATTAAAATTAGATGTAAAAGATCATCCCATCATGCGTAGCATTATGTGATCGTAAACAAACCATCACAACAACACATGCCGTATTGTTTGCTCGCCTTGCATTGGCTGAGACTGAGAGAATAGATCTATGCACGTTTTGCACAGCTCTCAATCAGCAAGGAAGGAATACGTGCATGTTTGCGATGGTTTGTTTGCAATGACATACAAGCTACGCATGTTGGGGGGGGGGGATTTAAAAGTAATTTTAGTTTATCTCAACGTTTTCCTTCAAAAGAGGTTTTATCGTAATACAAAAAAATAAGAGATGTTACTATATTTTTATATATATAAATAATTCCCCGAGTTTCGTAATTTTGTCAAATTAATGAGTTACAAATTACATCTAACAGAACGAGTGACAATCTATCCCAGCCACATGAAGTTTATCGTCGGTGCATATCGTCTGCTGCTATTCGTTGAGTTGATTTGCTTTCAGCTAGGTTAATTCGGATTATTCACTTGTTTGTAAGTACAGTTATATCATTATTTTCCTTGTTATGATAGACTCTCTCTGGATGTGGTTATTCATTTTCATGGATTTAATTTGGCCCGCGCGGTGTACGTATAGCTACCACTTGTAGCAGCAGCTGCATGAGTTGGTAGCGAATCGGCATGTACATGACTTTACTTGTGATCGTCAGGCAAGTTGAATTTTCATCATAATCATCGGCATTGTTCCCCCATTATTTACCTCCAACTACCTCACTGTGTTGTTCACTTCATCACCATTCTCTTCATCTTTAAAATCATCAATTTGAAAATCCAAATATAGATAAAATTCTGGGTTTTCTTTCATTTCGTGATAGAAGTATTCAGTGACAGTGTGGAGAAAACGTACCCACGCAACAGGTTTTGCATGCAAGTGGAGCTTCACGTGGGAGAGCCAATCACGCCTCTCGTACAGACAGTGACGTCATCAAATTCCAGTCAATTCAGAGACCGATGCGAGGCATATTTCGGAGGGGCATTTTAGCGTTTTTCAATCGGCGATTTTCACCTTTTTGTATTATTTTCGGTATTTTTGAATGACCCACTGATGATCCCCACATCATTACCTTTCCATTGATATATAATAAGACCACATTCATAATCAATATATTTCTCCTTTAAGGGAAATCTCTTGAAGGAATGTTGGGTTTTTGGGTGCAACCATTTGTGAACTTTGTTTATTTTGATCAGCTCATCATATTCCAATAATGCCTCGTAATATATACTTGTAAGTGCATCCAAGAAGGCTTTTCTTTGTTTCCTCCTTTATGACATCGAAAATCATCCATATATCTTATTTTCCTAATCTCCTGTTAATGATTATTGTGAGTATACATGTATGTGTGCATGAACTTAAATTCCAGATGAATTTCTTGACGTTTTAAGGTTGCCTTGCAATTTCGAATTGAGAATTTCCTCCTGCACTTTTTCGTCTCATCAGATTTAAGAAACATTTAAAATCTATGTGGTAAAGGGTTAATAGTTTGAATTATACTTGAGTATCATTTAAGATTCCAGGGTTTTTTACGTTTTAGTAGCTCTCAACAGAAATTAGAGCTGTTAAATCTTTGTCAAAAATTCGGTTGCAATTTTTCAAAAACATATCTCCTTTCGCTCTGTAATGTTTTTTATAAGGGGGCACACATCTTACAAAATTGGGTAAGACATACAAGAGAAAGTTACATACGTCACGAATTATGTAGCCATTTAATAATATTGTTTGAAAATTGTTTCATTTCAACATGAAGAAAAAAGCATTCCAGACGTACAATATAGTTTGATCGGGCATCCGATGGAAATAAGATTACCTGTGATATCGCATCATAGACCTGATAGATCCTGCAACACACGTCTAAAATTTATAAGAGTTGGAATGGTGGCATGCACCTTTAGCACTGGCGGATCCAGGGAGCATATCATCAAACATGTTAAATGTTGACCCAAGTGTGCCCCTCATCCTAAAAAACGAAGACCATTTTATTTTATTTTTGCTTGTCAAATTTCCATCGGGAAAATGTGCCCCCCCCCCCTTTCAAAATCCTGGATCCGCCCCTGCCTTAACGTTTTCACGAAAACTTAAACCTGGGTTTTATATGAACTCGATCCCTCTGAAAATACATATTTTGATATCATGTTTGGATAGAGTGGAATCAATGGGCATCACTGATCCGTCTATATGACAGAGCCAGCGTGTCTATGGTTTCGTGATTGCTTGTGACAAAACCCAATCTCCTGCGATTTTCTGCCATGACATAATGAAACAGATGTAAGTCCGCGTTATGATGGAAATATCTCCAGTAAATGAGGGGATATGAAATTGGAAAAGGAGGAGAGATACGTTGTAAGGAACTACCATAATGTTCTGCAGTTTCTACATCCTTTATTCAATTTTCTGAACAGGGAAATGTTGAGTGCATCCTTTCTAGATTTTTCCTCCTTGCTATTTCTTTTTTCTACATGACAAATGAGCAGATAGTTCTGTTTGTGTGTGAGAGGCATGATATGGGTTCGCAAAAGTGGGGGTGTGATTGTGTCTGTCCGGCTGGGTGGATGCGTGTATGTGATCCTGTGAGCAATGTCATACAGGACCCCCTTTTCACATTTCGCCATATCTCCCCTTCACTCATAAAAAATGGTTTACCCAACGTTGGTTAAAATGGGAACATGCATGTCGGTTGGGTAGAATGATGAAAATGAAAATCCATAATTTATTGTTCGAAATAGACATGAAATGAAATACTCCGAAAATTTGCTTTGCCCAATTGATCGTGGGCCCGTCAGCCACCGAGCAGCGCCAGATCGACGAGGCTGTATCCCTTTAATTGTTGAACGCCAAACAGGGTAGCAGCAACTCCCATCTTTTAACGTATTTTTGGTCTGACGCGGCCGGGGTTTGAACCCTCCCGGTTGTGAGACGCTCTACCAACTGAACAACACACCGGTAATGATACCCAATATGTTGAAAATTTTACGCAATGTTGCGTTGAAATAGGCCAATTTGGGGTAAAAAAAAATACCCAGCAAACATGCATGTTCCCTTTTTACCCGAATTGGGTAAAATTTTACTCAGTGTTTTAGAGTGCTCTCTCCATTTCTTTCTTTCTGCCCCCCTTTCCCTTCTTTTGTTACTTACACTATAATTAACTCGCACACTCATTCTTTCTTTATTCCTTTCTCCATTTCTCTCTATCTATCTATCTAGTTATCTAGCCTATCTTCCTGTATTCCGTTTACTTCGAATCCTCATTTTATCATTATTCTCTCATCACTCCTGTACCCCCTAAACCCCTTTTTACTTGCCATTCCGTCCAATGATATGTATTTGGTGCCCCCACTTCCACCCCCCCCCCCCTATCCCCCCCATACCACCTCCATATTCAGCTATCCCACTATACCCTAGTGCCTTCCCCTTATTCAGTTTTCCCTTCCCGTCCTTGCCCGTATTCCCCGCATCGATCCCAAAACAAATCACGATAATTTCAAAATGGATATTAAATACCGCGCAACCTGCTCCTGGCTATGAAACGATCTATTTTGATGTACACGATCGAAATCATTTTGAAGAGGACAGGCACGTGTGCACTTGTCATCGGGGGAAGTTATGAAATGAAATCGCAAAGATGTTGGACAAGTTTGGTGAAAGGAGATATGAATGTTTGTTCGAGACTTCCATTGATCTTTTGGGTTATTGTTTTGTGTTTTCGCATCGATTTAACTTAGTTTTGATGAAACGATGAATGTTGAATCCCCCTACCTTCGCATTCACACACACACACATATATATCCGGATATGTATATATATATATATATATATATATATATATATATATATATATACACACCCACACAGACCCAAGTCACCAACGATTGTGAATGCCGATTCAATCAAATGCAATACAGTATAGCATATACGTGACATGCCTGTTTATTATATTTCTTTGTATTAATGTCATGAAGAAATGTACGTTAATAAGATCTTATTAACACGAATGATTTATGTTCACGTAATCACAATCACCATAGACATCAACACCTCCACCACCGTCGTCACCATCAAATTCATTACTATCGTCGTTTTTTTTATCATCCCCACTTTTCATCATCATGACCGGCATCATCATCATTTTTTTCTAATGACTTTAATTTTCTTGATGAAACGAACTTTTGTCTCCATGTCATTATCCATACTGTTTATCGTTCGAAAGAAATAATTATAGTTTTGATTTTTTTTTGCCCTAAATCAATTAGACGATGACGGTAGCCGGAAATGCAAAGAGAAACTTGAATGCGTTTTACATGGCGAATTGTCTAGGATATAAAATTGAATATACTAAATGAAAACGTACCTTGAACTAAATCATTATCAAAAGTACCAGCCTTAAAAAAGGTAAATGAAAAGGAAAATGAAAAATTAATAAAATGAGAGGCGAATCCCAGTAGAAATAAACCTTACAAATCTATTTGCTTTAAACTAATTAGATTGGATACCATTTGATAATTTAAAAGTGAAATGTTGTGATGTGAATCTTCCTAACCCTCGGAAGTTGGCTGTAGATTCACTTAAATTAAGACGGCGATGCATGTCCCAATGAGTGTTTTGAATTCTCCAGGTAAAACAACTTGAACAGGTAAACCGCCCATTCGCATTTCCGTTTATATTAT
The DNA here is from genome assembly GCF_018143015.1 of Lytechinus variegatus. Taxonomy (NCBI): domain Eukaryota; kingdom Metazoa; phylum Echinodermata; class Echinoidea; order Temnopleuroida; family Toxopneustidae; genus Lytechinus; species Lytechinus variegatus. Next base: position 23,189,676 of record NC_054752.1, on the reverse strand, counting down.
TCTGGTGTTGTTTATTAAGCTTTGTTAATAGTTAAGATTATCTTGACTCTATTGAAGAGAATTTTTTGCTAATTTCCCGAGAGAAATCGAGCAAATAGAATCTCCAATTATGAATTGAATGTAAGTTATTGGAAAAATGGCTTGTCCATAAATAAATTTCAGCAACTTGAATGTTGTATCGAATTAGAGCAGTAATCGGAATTGAAAATCGGAGGTTTATAGGATTGAAGCAAAATAAACTACTAAACAACATTGAGGGATTCTTGTTTTGTCACACTGAGGGAATATCAATTTGTTGTTTTTGTTTCCTTGAATTAATGGTATCGTTTTCTATTTTATGTTTTAATATATCTTTCTCTCTCTCCCTCTCTCCCTTTCACTCCCATCCTATGTATGTTAATATTATGTATTCATTTTTATGATATTCTCTCTCTTTCTCTAAGTTTGATTTTTTTCTGTTTGTCTATATTTCTTGGTGACCAATCTTTATCTGTGTGTGTCTCCCCCTCTCTCTCTTTCACATTGTGCCTTTCTAGAGGGTCAAGTATCCTACTCTTGTATTCCTTTATATAGTTGACATGTAAACAGATATATGTAGATATCTTCCAACGGGCATTCTTATTTTCTATAAGACTTTCAAAGTAATAAACTTCCCAAATGCTTCAATACCGCCTCGCCAGGAGAAATAACGCCCATGAGTATTCAATACAAATTAGGTCCTCTGTTTATTTGTATTTTATAGGCAAAAAAGTAGGTTAAGCCCTATCATGAGATTTGATGTAAATTTCGATGAGTTAATTATTTTCGTCGTTTGACCTGGGTACCAATCTTCCCGAAGAACCTTAAGTTCAAGTAATAATCCAAACGGTTCTATAATTCGACAGGGTGCATAGATGATTGCATTTCTGCTAGAAACATGTAGGGAAGAATATTTGGTTGTAATTCAACGATGCCTTGATAAATTATTTATTGTCAGTTGTCAAAACTTCCCTGTAGGAGTTTATTGATATGGGTCCAATGTTCAAGGTCAGTTGATGGGGTGGGGTACAAATATTTAACCCCCCCCCCCGTGCTTGAAAGAGTGCGTTCACCTAAGGGGATTAACTCAATTATTGTATAAGATTTGTAAGACTTGGGCAACAGTCTAAATATGCATTTTAAATATTTTTTGTCTTATCTTTCATCGAAAGGCTGGCCTTGATTATCAGATTCTTTGAATTTTGAAACAAAGATCACTTTAATATCATTTATTTACACAGTCCGTGAGTGCGCTGAGCAAAATACACTCAATCTGACCGTTCTTGGGCAAGATTTGCTTACACGAACGGCGATCATAAACGGATATCATAGATGCCTGTTAATACTCTTCGAAGCACATAATGCATAAATGAATGTATGAAATCGGTATTGATCTGGCTGAGCTCGTATTCATGGATAGGCCTACCACTTGTGCTATTTATCCCGGGGGCGATGACTGTAAAAAAGGTAGGGAATTCAAAGAGCTAAGTAAACTTTTATTTCTTTGCATGGATCTTATGAAACTACATCAATATAAGCTTACCATGTTTCTTGTGATGGGCTTTCCTCGTATCTACATACAGCAGCATCAACAACAACAGCAAGAGCAACATCAGAAGCAAACTTTGGAGGGAAGTGTCTTAAGATTTCAAAACGAAAACAGCTTTCAAAGGGATTGTTTCACTTTGTGAGAAGCTGAATTTTAAAGAATCTCAAACAAAGATGAAACATGTGTATGAGTGCTTGGAGTTGGGCTCAAAAAACCCTGGGCAGACCTCAATATAGGATGAAAATCTCTTATTTAGACACAAGTAGCAATATATCAACCTGATTTTGAGAACCGTCTGTAAGACGCATTCAACTTATGCCCAGTTTTCTCAAATTCAAAAAGTGCGTTGGCTGTGTTGACTGCCTCCCCTAATCACACACTACTATTAGCTCCACGTTAGATTCAGTGTACCTTGTATACACTGTAGGTTGGTCATGCTGGGTTCATCCAGAGTTTATTTCTTCAAATTCGCTGTATGCACACTTTTGAAATAGTTCCTATAAATAATGAAACTGTTGAACTTTTGGGATGGTACTTTTAAACTATAAGCCTAATATTTAACCCATTTTCAAGCGACAAAAGTATCTTTTTTAATAAGAACAAAGTGAAATGATCACTTTAAGTTACAGGGCAAGTTCACCCTGAAGAAAATTTTGGTGTAAAATAGCAGAAAAAATATATTGGCGAGGGTTCAAAAAAATCAGTTAAGAAAGTTACTAGAATTTAAAGTTTTGGATATGTGACGTCATAAACCAACAGTTGACAATATGTTATGTAATATAAATGCATGAATTTCCTTTTTTCAGCGGTTCCTAGCGAGTAAACTATTTTTGTTTTCTATCTATGATCGGGTGTGAAATGATCTGTCTATTGATATACACAAGGTGCAGTAAAAGAAAAAATCTGAGAACATTACATTTCATTGATTTTGTACTATTTGCTATGTAGGAATGCTGCTCGCATATGATGTCACAAATGCAATAATTGAAATTATAATAACTATTTAATGTTTGATGGATTTTTCTCAAACCTTCAACAATGTTCTTTTTATCATTTTTCTGTTATTTTCTTTTACAATAAACCTTTTTTTTCAGGATGAACTTCCCTTTTAAGTTCAAGTGAGAAAGCATAAGTCTAGTATTATTTTTTCTGCTATTTTTACAATAAACTTTTTTTCATGGTGAACTTCCCTTTGAAGTTCAACTGAGAAAGAGAAAGTCTAGTATGGTTCCGATATTCAATATAAATCAAGTATTAATGATGATAATAATAATGATACCGCTTATTTTTGCCGGGGAATACAAAGCTTTGATATCATTACTCCGGCATTAGCTGCGTAACCGATACAAGCGCTCAAGTTTTCCAGGAACTTCTGCCTACCGGGAACCCATTGACCTCACCTGGGTTGAGTGCAGCACGATGTTGGAAAATGTTCTCGCTGAAGGGAAACACACCATGGCTGGGAATCGAATTCACTAAGAGGCCGTCGCCTTCCTTAGTACCATCCTGTCTGTAAATGCACGCTTCTTGCCAAACACATTCTCCACGCTTTGTGCAAATTAATGTTAGCGCCCTATCCCTTCGGGAAATATTCTGCAGGCGATACGTTTACGATTTGCATTCTTGTTCTGCGATTGGTTGTAATGGATTGATCACGAACAGTGTATAATGAGATAAGCGAGAGCATTGTATGTCCAATATGGCCGCGTATTATAGATTTGAATTGAATCTTAATACTACATGATTAAGGACTTAAAAAGAAGACGAAATTGAAAAAAAAAATGCCCGGTCTAGGTTTCATTATTCATTATATCTGTATAAGACGTCGAATGAAGTACGTGAAACGAAATTAAAAACAAATATATGTAACAACGACTGTTTGTTTCGTTGTGTAGAGTTAAGGTTTTGTCACCCAATCGATAATACATATTTGTTATTTGAAGCCACTGACCTATCTTACTTTGTCTGTTCAGTTTCCACACAGTCTGTATTCCCGTAACGATGAACCTACTACATATCTAGTTTGATTCAAAAACTTTTCGATGATAGAGAATGGAAATTCCATTTCTTGGCAGGGTTTTCCAGTAGAAAGGGGTCACAAAAATGAATTAGAGGCCGCTATATACTGTGAAGACTGGGCGAAGAAGGCGAAATGGAAAAAAAAAATTAAGGAAATATCACTTAAGCGAAGAAAATTTTTCATACGTACTTCAGTCAATCACACACTGTAATTATAGGGATTCCGATGCCCTTTTCATTCACCAATACCATCATGTTTTGCATTTTCAATGTGTTTTAAATTTTCAAATAATCAGCATAGCAACGAACAAATCAATGAGTTTTACATATAGTTATAAGCAAAACAAAATAATATATAAACGTCATAATAAATACATATTTCATAAATTTAGATATCGTAGGGATATGGTCGTTACGATATATAAATTGTTCCAAAATAAGCAATTAAACAAAATTACAAGTCGCAATCAACATATCAAAATGGAGATAAGGGACTGAAAACAAGAGCGAATATTTCATTTGTAGCCTCTCTTGGAAAAAAAATATCACTCATTTATCAAGTCTGTTTTAAACGAAATAACCATCAATATTTATTAATCATTCAGTTCAAAATCAAAGTGATGGTACACTGTAAAATATTACAATTCAATATCAGCAAATCACTGTTCACAAAAGACAAATAATTGTCCATAATACAAATAATCGTACAAAATGTCATGGTATTAACATATTGATAAACTAACCATTTAATCCAATATAAATTCACAAAATCATACAATAGTTGTGCAGAAAATTGATTGCTCAACATTGATTAAACTGAATGAAATCAATAGTATAAAGACGATACCAGGACTTATAACACCGAGCGTTTAGACGATAAGAGATGAAAAGTGCATGTAAATTGGTGGTTTCGTTTTTCCGTTAGCATCGTTGGATTACAAAATTGGCGTTTAATGTATACGGCGCGAATGTATATCGATTTCTCGAAATGTTGACAAAATGTAAACAATTTATTCTAATATCGGATGCATCAGGGTATGGCCGCTAGGTTAATCAAATACGAAAAACTGTGTGACCGAATGTGTGAAAGAAATTGGCAGGAGAAAAAAAAGTCAGGAGGAAATTGATACAGTATTGTAAACACACATTTAGTTGTGTGTTTCAATACGGTGACGGATTGTGGTGCAGGCTACTGGGGGCGGGGCAAGATACGTGTGTTTCAGATATTTCAGATTATGTCAGTGAAGGAGCAAAGCGACCTTCCAGATTTCTAATAATCGGAGCGAGCGAGTGAGCGAAGCGTCCTATCCCATGTGATGACCGGGCGTTTGTCTGTTGTTTTTCATATTTCATTTGACTTTGAAAATCTGATGGGTTTTATGAGTTGCATTTTGGAAAGAAATGCGGTAAAATAGAAATCTTATCAAGGGGTGGTGTCCCCACTGTGTATGCCGATAATCAAAATTATGCAATCTACTTTATTGGTATGCCCCATGATTTATTCTACATGGGGACCTACATTATATTTAAACGATTGACCTTGATCTGTACTGAAATGCAGGCAAAATTCCCCTTTGATCGCAAGATCAGACCGGAAATGTGCTCTCGACACGAGTACGCCATCAGTTATTGTCACACCAACGAAACCGTCTCCAAATCGACCGATTGTAAGTCAATTAGCGATAACATAAAGGCGTTGATCGGTCTGGGATCGGCATTGCAGGTGTGACTATAGCCCAACGAAGCCAGACAATGATGATCAGTTTTCTATTGAGACAAGATTTAATTAAACCGACCCGTCTCCTTCCCGCCCCTAGAGATGATCATGATAATGGGCAAGTGTCTTGATTAGGCATGTTAGGATGGGAAACATAACTCTCATCGCGCCTGCCGTAACTCATCAGGAGGGCCACAGCTCAATTGGAAACAAATGATTATACGTATGATTAAACCTCAAGGCTAGCAAACGACGAATATTAATATAGCTTTATGGGGTGAGGGGGAACAGTCACCTACATACTTAGTCCCATTAGACATAAACTGACGAAATGCTCGATTGTAGTATAAATTGACACATTCCTTGTAAAAAAAAAATAACCAGAATGCTAAGAAAGTCATTGTTTACCCTGAAAAAAAATAGCGCATTTTCGAGTAAAAAAATTACCCCATGCTAGTCGAGTGAAACAATACCAACTGCTCCTTTATTAACTTGTTTTCTCCATTCTCGTTCCTTTCTTCCTGTTATCCCCTACCTTTTTAATGAGAGGGGCGACCTCTGTAGACACTTAGGTGAGAGGTTCACAGTTTAACATACATGTACTTCGTCATAGTTATACTCAGTTATGATTTTGCTTGTACAATTATACACTTTTCTGTCATTTGTTTCCTTCCTACCCCTGATGTGGAAATGTCCAATTTTTTTTGTCTGATGGTTATGTTATGGGTACACCTGCTCTTTATCACTATGTTTTCTTTCTTTTCTTATCCCAATTTAATCCAGTTTTTTGAGCGGATGGTCGCTAGTAGTCGCATCCTGGCTATCGTGGGGAACTCAATCTCATGGATCAGTCTCCTCGTCGCTCTCTGCATATTCCTTCACTTTAGGTGAGCCATCGGTTCCTTTATAATGTGTAACAATTTTTAGAAGTGTTTTTCCATAAATAGGGTTTTTTTTAAGTCTGCCTTTGACATGCAATTAAGGTCAAGAGGCAGATTTATATTTTCGTAAGTTTTAATATGAAAGAAAATCAAAACAATTAGCACAGACTGTTGATGTAAATCATATTTGACATTTCTGCCAAAATTCGATTCTCTGCACGAAGTAATGAATGCATTGGTTGTGAAACTAATGTAAATGTGAAAAGGCCTCTTTCCCATGAGATTATCGTAAACTGTTTTTAAGAATATTTAAAACTGATAATATTCATTTTTGTTGGATTTTACAACCCCACCCTCCCCAAGCACACACACAATTAAAATATCATCTGGACATTTAAACGCATGATATGTTTTAGAATGCATAATAATTAGCTTAGAAGAAGCAATAGCTCATTGAACTAAAACAAAAAAAAGCTTCTCGCAATGTCGATACCAAAACACAAAATTCAGGTCCATGCGATAGTGTCATTTGGATGGGGAAAGGTCATTATTATCAAGCCTGCGAAATAATTCGGAATGTAAATAGCTTTAGATTTCTGTGACACAGCTAATATTATAAGATAGTCTCTTTGTCTACAAGACCTTTGTTCACAGTTCATCACGCGTGTTTTAACTGCCACATTCGTTCTTCACCGATTATGCTCATGCTTTAGCTGATTTAGATCGCATGGTCTGCCCTCTAAACGCCCTCAGTTGAACTCTGCAACCCCATTGGACTACGCGCGGCTATCACGTGATCACTCACTCACGGCGGCGCCAATATAGTAGTTTGTCTGTGAACGTATCGTGTATGGATCCATGGAGCTTAAGTTATATGGTTCGCCGAAACACGCAAGACGGTAGCTTGGAGGCGGAACGTATTACATGTGTAAATTGAACTGATGCAAACATAAACCCTCACATCAATACTCATCCTCTACTTGCCGAGATACCAAACACTCGTAATATGTGTAATAGTATTCCCCTTGCGGTTCAATCTCAAACGTCTTGCAGTTTCCTGTTCTTCTCTCTCACCATCTCCCCGGCAGTTTAATCCCCTCCCCTTTTTTTTATATTCTCTTTCGTTCTTTTCCATGTTTTTTCTTAATGCTTTCCTCCCTGTATTTCTTTCTGACTTTCTCTCATATCTTCCTTTCTCTTTTTTTTCCTTCTTTCTCCCCCACATTGCTTCCAACGTCGCCTGATAATCACTCGTTCATCGCTTTCTTTCTCCACCCCGCCCTCTCTCTCGTCTCTATTTGTATCTCCCTCTTGCTATCTCTCTCTCTCTCTTTCCCATTCCTCGCTCTTCATGTCTGTCTACATTTGCCTGTCTCTATCTGTCTCTCTTTTTCCCCCTCCTCCCTCTGTCTCTCACATGCTCACCCCCTCTTTCATTTCGTCAATCTATCTTTGTATTTGAGTCGAAACAGCTAAAACCTAATCCACGACCAATACTCCCGTCGTTTGTATATTTCCAGCAAAGCTTAGATTCTCCTCTGTCTATGTTACAAATATACTTCTCAATCTATAAAAAGAAGGGCACCGTGGACGTGCAAAACAGGGAAGCATTTAATACGAGGAAAGAAAACGGTTAAATAAAGAGATTAGTTCGATACATGCATTAATCAAATAGCTCAATGGGCTTAATGTAGCTGTGAAGTCATTTATGCAGCAACATATAATCTAAATTAGATTATTTATAATTAAGCTTTCCTTAATCATTATCATTTCCTAAGTAAAGAAAAAATTATGAGTAATACATAGGTTTCTTAACCCTTGCTGATACCTTCATGACTTTCAAGGTCGTGGACCTACTAAGTTGAGATAAAGACAGGTTCTTGACAAACCGTTTGGATAAAATAAATGATGGTGGAAAGCTTTCTCAAAGTGATTGGCAAAACTTTTTTATTTTCCCTGATATGACGGCCTTACTGTTTATCATATTCATATTTAATGAGGTTTTGTATTTGTTATATTAATGGCAGACCCGCCTCGATGACATTAGACTATTATTAAACTGATGTAGAGGGGTTTTTTGGTTAAAATATTGTTACATTAATTTGTTTGTGTTTATCTTGGATGATTTCACCAATTCCATGCAACCAACACTTGTAGTCAAACACAGTACAACTGAGGAAATGTATGTTGTTGCGTTGGATACCGTTTTATTATAGGTGTATAATGCCACAGATGATATCATAAACAATTCATGTGATAATAAATGATAATGACCTTTAACCCCGCAGGAGCCTCAACTGTAATCGGACCAAGATTCACAAACATCTCTTTGTCTCCCTGCTCATACGTCTCACGATCGAAGTCATCTTTGCTATCGATCGCCACTACAGTATCGAACCCGGTCACAGATTCAATACCAACACGCTACGATTTCAGGTGAGTGTCCTGTATAGATCACGTGACTCCCTATCGGCTTTTTCCGACACGCCAATTTCCGCATGGGAAATTGAAATGTGTCAAACATTTTTCGGTAAAAGGCCAGGAGAAGGGGGAAAGAGAATGACAATGAGCTAAAAGAGAGTTTTACAGACAGAGGGAGGAATAATAAAAATGTAAGAATATACCCGTGAGAGAGGTTGATAGGGGGAGATGGGGAAGGGGAAAATTGTACTTAGTCGGCATTACGGCTTTACTGTATGCCTACCAATCTGGAGTTTGGATGCGTAGAATGAAGGACGATTAGATTATCTTATAAAACATTATGCACCTGAACCCTAATATACAAGAATATGTACTTATTATATGTTTAGCTTAAGTTCCGCTTAAGCACACCATCCTAAGCAGAAAGAGCAAAAAAGGTATGTAGATCACATGAAGACTTACATACACACACATAGTCCTAAGCCTCAAACCCACGTCATTTATATCATTAAATGGGCCAGGGACAACACAATTACAATATATATATATGTATATATATATATATATATATATATATATATATATGTATATATAATTATATATATATATTCTTTGTTTAAAAAATGTCGTACGAAGAATGTTGTCCGATGGGGATTAATTTTGACAAGTTAACAGACAATTTAGGCGTATTTTCAACACAAAATCCGCTATTGTTTTTTTTTTCAATTTCATCATCCAGCATTTTGTTATTTTTTAGTTCAAAGATCACTCTAGCATCCATCTATACTATATTTTCATAATTTGCTTACAATTTCAAACTTTATCTAGATATTGCATGCAGTTCACAGTTTCTAATCAATAATTTTAATGAAAGTATCCAGTGCGAATCTGTTTTTCATTTCTATAATAAAATATTTCTGTCTTGTCGTACAGAATGTTACGCGGAAATGTTTTTTTCTCCTTATTTATCTCTTTATTCCAGCCCATATTGTGTGAAATATTCGAAGTGTTGCGTGAATACGGACGGTTTTGTGCCTTTGCTTGGATGTTTATAGAAGGAATGTATCTCAATTCGCTAATCTCCATTGCTGTCTTCGGCAAACCCAAGTTCCTTCTTTATTATCTCATCGGCTGGGGTAAGCGAAAAATCATTGCTAAAACTGCAGTTGTATCCATTCATTTCGATTAACTCGTTCCTATGCTTTTAGGTATATGTTATATCCAAAATGTATTCAATACAACAATAATATGTAGTAGAAAAGAGAAGGGATAAAAAACAATTTTATATCTTTACGAGCCTCTGACATTTTATTTTTTGTTCAAGTTTATTGTTATGATTGAGAAAGGATCATGCCTAACAGGCCTAACAGCATTCTGCATGCAGAATAAACGAGTAAAGAATATTGCCGTCGTTCGTGATACTTATAATGCTAGTATTCATGAATTTTTTTTTATTATTATTCATTCAAAAAATAATTCATTTTACGTAGAAATAATATTCGTTTCAGCTTCACCAATATAATAATTGTTAAACGGTAAGCGATTGAGATATGTATATCGTTAACAATTTAACACGTATTTTTTGCTGTATTGCACATCACAATCGTGTTCTACATTTCTATATCATTGGCAAACATGTGCGGGGACTCGACTAAATAATAACTCGAGAACGTTGATGCAGTTCAGACATTTAGAGAACAATTTTACACACATATTTTGCTGTGTCGCATATCACCAAATTAAATAATCGTGCTCTACATTTTTGTATCATTGGCAAACATGTGTGGGGGCTTTGAGGGCTCACGAAATTGAGGTTTGTAACTCAAACCTAGTGAGTGATTCCATATGCAATAAACGCTGATGAAACACTTGAGCCATCTGCATTGATTGAAGAAGATGTGTGCTTGCCTCAACTTACAAACTATTCCATACTTCACATTATTTGTTCGATAATCCAAAGAATTATCGCCTCTACTGGCCTTCATTTCCCTGCGAGTATCGATTTCGTGGCGCAATTATCTTACCCTATATTCAGGATTCTGAACTGACAATTGATTTGGAGAATATGCAGGCGCTTTAGAAAAAAAATGAAGAAAGTGTTCGGAGGTGGGTATACATGGGTGAGGAGAAAGGATAAAAGAGATGCAGTTTTAAAATGATAAAACATTTCAAACATGTTTGATCGACACCACTTTCTTTGAGGTGCAGCCCCCCCCCCCCTCCTCAACACAAAGTCGATTAAATAAAATGATAAAAAATGAAACCATCATGACACTGAAAATTCCATGAAATTCCTTTTTTTTTAGCAATTCGCTAAATTTTGCAAAACAGTTATTCACAATCTGTGTCGGTATGCACATGTGGAGACCAATGTCGTCACCCACTCATTATTTTTGTTTTGTAAGGCCTATATGGAATATCGTAATTCTCTCCTCACTATAATGCTAAACAAATTCATCACTGGTCATATAGTATTGCAATCGTTGTAACTTATTGTGGTTCGATGAATATTCTCCTTATTTTTAATCTAAATGTTTTAATATTTAATAAAATGGAAAATTGTATGATTAAGACAAACACAAAAGAATTAGTAAGCCAGTACCATCCCCCAAAGTCCTATTTGCATGCCTTTCAGATGAGTTATTTTCACAATAAAATTTGGGCCCATTGGAATATATATTGCAAATCAATGACCATGCTTACTGTAGATGTTTCCCCGTTAAAAGGCGGTATTTTCTTTTTTTTTTTACTTAACATTATTACATTATCGTTTTTTTGCAGTATTTCCTATTCCCTTTGTAAGTGCTTGGGCTATTGCAATGGAAATGACGAATGGTAGTCGGTGAGTTTCAATCATTTCTAGATGTCCTTTCTTTTTTTATTCGAGATTATCTGCAAATAAAAGTTTCCCTTCGAACATTCTAACATGTTACCATTGTCGAAGGGCATATCATATGCATTTTTACTCCAAATGCGGGGATGGTCATTAATTATTTTACACTTTCCCTGGGTTCACTCGAAAGCATTTGATTTACATATTTCTACATTTTGAAGGTAATGTAATTTTGTACCCTATACTGGACTAGGAAAGATGCGGGAAATTGTGTGATCTCTCAATATGCTGAGGAGAATTTATACACATATGGCATGTAAAGTTATTATGATCAGCCCTCTGCATCATATTACTTTGCATGTAATAGCGACCATGGTGACGCTTGTGATATACGATCTTAGAATTTTCAGTAAAAAAATTAAATTAGAAAAAAAAATCACTGACTATATGCTAATATTCACATTCCTTATATCATTCTTTCTTTTACAAAATCCTTTTGCGTGAACAGGTTATTTCCATTATTGTTGTATTTCAGGTGCTGGTATCCGCATGTCAATTCATTATTCTTTAAAGGTCTCATTGAAATTCCAAGAAATATTCTTCTTGCCGTGAGTATTAAGCATCCAACTAATAATTATGACAATTATTCTTAACATTATCATCATAATTAATATTACTGTTATAATTATCATTCTTGTTATTATTATTGTTGTTGTTATTATTATCATTATCATCATTATTAATATTATTAGTGGAGTTTGTTTTTTCTATCTATTTTGTTTTATGTGTTTTTCACAAGCTTCATATTTATAATGATTTAATATAAAACCGATCAATTACAAGACTAGTTGAAAAGATAACCTGTCAGAGAGGTAATGAATAAGATTTGTACACATTGAAAATTCTTTGCAAATTGAATAGTTTTAACAAGAAACTCTTCCCTATTTCTCACTAGTTTTCTAAGCTCTGATTTTTTACTCTTTCAGCTGTCTTATTACGCATAATATCTTCCTTAAAGTTTTCTTTTCAAGCTGTGCTTCACCATAGGTCCCCATCCTAAATTTCGCTTTAGATTTTTATTTTGCATCTGTTTGTATTTCGTTTCGTATAGATTTACGAACAATAAATTAAATTATTAAATCAAAATAATAGGCTTGCCAGTTGTAACAACAATGGACTTGTCGACACAGGGGGATCTACTGTCGCCAATCAATCAACACTTGAAAACATCGGGCTTATTTTTAAGTATAATTGCTTTGCTATTGTATGGAAATTATATGCAAATCGAAATGCTTCTATCGTCATTAGCATCGGCGCTTTCCTATTCTTAGGTACGCCTTCAGCGTTTCCGCTGGAAAGTTATCAAACCCAATGGGTTAAATTTTTGATGTCTCTAATGGGTCATTTTCTCTGCTGCAGTTGGTCATTCTTGTTCGAGGTTATGCATGATTGTGAAAGTTTCTTGCTTTCAAAATATTCAAATAGAAGTAGGAAGCAATTATGGACGAGCGAACTAGGGAGCATCATGTATGGGAATATTCGTCGAAGTAATTGATAACCTTCCTTTCTACCCCCCCCTCTCTCTCTCTTTCTCTTTCCATTTCGTGTAGGCCAATATTCTTACGAATGCAGGGGCGCTTTGTTAGTGTTTCAGTGTGTGTTTCTCCCTTTTCAACCCAAAATGCCATGCTAATTTCTAGGTGGATACTTGATTCTAGGCCCATCGTCTGTATGTCTACTTTGCACCATCTCATCCAATGATTAGTCAAAGAATGGGTAGAATAAGCAATCTGTCCACCAATTGATTCAGAAATTATTCAATTATGTACACGTACATTTAGATAAACGGAAAAAATAGAAATATATCTTAAATATTTCTCAAAATTAATTTCAGTATTCATAAAATGTTTCTGCAATACAAAAAGAAATCAAAATTCATCAACAAAAAATAATTAGTATTGATATGGAAATTGCTAAATTGTTTGTACTACATAACTTGAATAATCATTAAAACTAATAAAGAGATAAAAAAAATTATATTTTCCAACAATTTAAATCACCCCAAAAAATTATGAACGAGGAAACGAACACTCGAAGCGGGATGAAACAATGGGAGTGGTATTCCAGTATGAGGAGGGTCGTAATATTGCAGGATTTGAAGGAAAAAAACAGATGATATAACATTGATCTGTTGATAGATAAACTAACAATGAGGAAATGATACTAACAGAACTATCGACTTACCTTGAGCTATACTGACTATTCCCGATTATCTGCAATCATTATTTGTAACATGAGAGCGTTTAAAGTATCATACAGTAAATGAGTTATGCGTGAACTACTAGTATACGATCCTTTCTACCCCCACGTTTTACCGCTCGTTAAATGTATCATCGTTCATATACTTTTTTTACGTCGTTTTGCAGTTCGTCCATAACATTAATACAGCGGTTGTCGTGCAGAATTCCGTAAAAACAACGCACTATAGTTACTCAACAAAAATATACTGTACAATGGCATCAAATAGAAGCAATGCATATTACTAGGGTCTAACAAGCCCGATATTAAAGATTCAGCTTCAATTTCAAATCTTCTTTCACTCATCCAAAGAAAAAGGGTACAATACATATCAAATAGTTAATATAGTAATAAATAGTTATTACCCATGGCTCTGGAAGCGGGGTGGTAGGTTGCCGATGGTATATTCATTTTTTTATAGGCAGCCCCACCGCAAATTGAGAAATGTAAGCAAACAAAATTCATATTTGTAGTGAAAACTTTTTTGTTTAATCATCAATTAAAAAAATGAATACAATACCAGTCACCATTCTTTTGAATCACTATTGCCTGTTTCTGCTGGATTTTGGCTGAGGCAGGTAGTGGTAAGTCTGGGAATTGTGACTGGTTGTGTATGTTATCTTTGAACAATTTTGTATTTGTAATAATTCTAATTTTAAATGTTTTTGAACTCAATCATTACAGAACACAATGTTACTTTTTTAACTATTATGTATATATTGTTATTTTTATGTTAACAGGACCAGGCTGAAAAACAGTTAAACTGAGCCTGCTATCCTGTATAAAGATATTTTAATAAATAAATAAATAAATAAATTTTGTTTTAATTTTATTGTTGTACCCCCCACCCCCTGCGTCCTCATAGATGTGAATTCAGATATTTGCTACACAATATTATGAAATGACCATTGTTTTGTTTTTCTTCTGCAGATCAATGCCATCTTTCTCATAAACATTGTTCGGGTTTTGGTCACCAAATTACGAGAGAGTAATTCAGGAGAAGTTCAACAAGTAAGGTCAGTTCACTTAAAAAAAAAGATATAAAATCTTTGTGTAAAGCGGGCCTTCCCACGAGGCAAAGAGTACAAGAGGCCGAGTGTCCAGTAGTACGAGTTGTATTATTATTTTACTTATTTATTTTGCTTTTTTTTCGTAATTGTTCTTATTCCGCATCTAATCGATAATAGTCTAGGGGGTATTTTTTCTACATTGAATAATAGGTTAACCGCAAGTCTAGACAATTTTCTTGATAAAAGAAAATACAATATGAGAAAATCTCCTCGGACTCTTGCGTCCTTTTCCTCGTGCACCCCCCCCCCCCACCCCACTCCCCTAATGAATAGCATGCCGCGGTTTGGAAACCAACGCCTGGTTCACTATCGAGAGTTTCGTGAAGACTCGGGAATATGGCCAATGCTGGAAGTGTTTTTACCTTTATACAGCTTGCTGGTAGCAAAACAATAAAACCTAGGGGTCCAATCAGCTTATATAAACGATTTGTAACCATTAGTGACATGAAAACCCCCTGGAAAACATAAGCAAGGTGGCAATTTATCATTGTCCAAAGAAGAATAACAATTCCTGGTGGAATAAAAGCGGGAATGGGAAGTATATTTACCTCTTCTTATTTTATACTTGCTTCTAAAAGTTTTTTTGTTTAAATGTTAATTATCCGAATTGTCGAATGAATGAGGAATTTTGACTTTCAATCTTGGACAAGGTTTACTTACTGTCCAAACATGATCGCAAGCTTTCTCTATTTAAAAGCCTTGTCTCATTGGCCGATGGACGCAAAACGTATTCATGAAGGACACAGCGGACGAAATTTAAAGGATATAAAAGGATATAAACAAAATATATCAGGCGTTCCCTTCGAAAGCATAGTGGGAATTATTAATCCTCGGTTGGATCAGCAAAATATGTAGCAATATTAATTGCCAGACCAACCTCGGATAAATAATTCCACTATACTTTCTCCAAGCTTGATATATTTGTTAACTAAAGGCCACCGCACACCTTACGATCCGACAAGTCTACGACTGGCTTGCGACAGAAACAGAGAAACTGGTACATTCACTCGTTTCTTCACGATTCGATTTTGGTAAAATGGTAATAGCCTCCTTTACAACTTACCAGATTCTCAACTTGGAAAATTGCAAAGGTTGCAAAATGCAGCTGCGCGTATTGTAACTCTATCTAGCAAGCGCAGCCACATCACCCCTATATTGAAAACTCTTCACTGGTTGCCCCTGAAGGAACGCATAGTCTTTAAAATCCTTCTTTTGATTTTTCATATAGTCAATGGAACTTCCCCCAGTTACAATAGGTCTTTGATGCATCATTACCAACCCTCAAGAAATTTACGATCCTCATCATCTAATCTCTTACAAATTCCAGTTGCTAAGAAATCATGCAGGGAGCGGGCCTTTGCTCATGCAGGGCCTAGCCTGTGGAATTCTCTCCCACACAGTGTGAAAACCCAGACTTCAGTGACCACCTCCAAGGGCAACCTGAAAACATACCTGTATAAAAGTGTTTTTTGATAGACATTGACTTATTGTTCAGACATGTATTATATGTAAATAGTTTTTGTTGTTCTGCTCTGAAGCGCCTTGAGCATCTAATCAAGATTGAAAGTGCGCTATATACATGTAAATCTTATGTATTATTATTATTAGAGAGGGGAGATGTGACGTCACAGCTCTTGTCAGCTTGAGAGTCGCAGACCGGTCAGAGACAAGTCGCAATGAAAATCATAAGGATTTGACATGTCGAATCCTTGTGACTTAATCGCAAGCTCAATCCAACTTTCAGCCAATCAGACAGCAGTGTTGCACGACACGTGTACGATATACAACGCGCATACGATGTAGTAAGCGCCATTTTCTCAGTTGTTATGGCAAAAAGCGCATGCGTGAGTCGCAGACAGCATGGTAGTCGAATCGCCGGGTGTGCGGTGTCGAGGCTTATGACTACCTGCCGATTCATCTCAACTCACTCAGTCGCAAGCCAGTCGTAGACCAGGGGAGCGTTTCATGAAAGGACTTGTCGGACGTTTTATCCGACAAGTCTTGTTTTATCCGACAGTTACTATAGTAACAGTGCTTCTTAACCAATCAGAATCCAGGAAAGTTGTCAGATCTGACAACTTGTCGGACGAAAATATTGATGAAACACCCCCCAGGTGTGCGGTGGTCTTAAAAGATGTGACATTATTTATGACTGCTAGACCCTGTCATACGTTTTTTCATATATTTTGCTTGTATAATTATTGGGGTTACGCGCATATAAAGCCGCGTATTTTTGGTGCGCGCTAAAGAGACGAGACAAAATTTATGACAATTTTTTGACAAAAGTTATGACATTTTTTTTTTTTTTTTTTTTTTTTTTTTAAAACCAAGTACACACCTAGTTACAAATAATGCGTGAAGCATTTCCATTTATTTGAATGCAGGATAAAAGAGCACAGGTGTCGTAGCCGGGGATCGAACCCCGGACTTTCCATGTATAGCCAGGCGCCTTAGACCACTCGGCCACGGCACCCTCATCCACCAGAATACCGATTTTGTCATCTCTCCGAGAAAGAATAAACTATGGAGAAAAACAATGTTCAGAATACCGCCCCCTGTGTGTGCAGCTTATATGGAACAATCACCTGTTACATGACATGATCTGATTATTTGAATTACTTAATTGTTTTAATTTTTGTGCAGAAAAGCTGTAAAGGCTGCCATTGTTTTACTGCCCCTACTGGGGATAGTCAACCTGTTATGGGTCCTCCCCGAAGCTACGGCCAAGGATAGCAGGGCAATCATCGTCATCTGTCTCTTCATCTTTAGATTCTTCGCCGAGTTTCAGGGATTTTTCGTCGCTTTACTTTACTGCTTCTTAAATCAAGAGGTAAATCGTGCATAATTTTTATTCATTTATTTTTCCCCAAATTTATTTTTATTTGTTTTTTTTGGGGTTTTTTTTTTTGGGGGGGGGGGCATTACCCATGTTTCCGTTAGATTTCCGTTCATTTTTGTTCACTTATAAAACCTATTGATTCATTAAAAGTTAAAAACGTTTATACTTCCATTTGCCCATGGCATGCACTTAATTCAGTTCACTGTCTTATATTTTACTCGGAAGGTAGTGACAACAGTAAATAATATATTTCTAATGAACATAATAAACTGAGATCAATGTATGGTAGCAAATTAAAATATGATATCTATGAATTGCGTACCTTCGTGAAGATAAGGACGATATTGTACGTTCTTACCCTCACATTCGTTTGGTTTGGTTAATGAGAAGAATTATTCTCGTGACTTTACAACTATAGATGGCGCTCTAATAGATTAAAGGAATGGGTCCCTTTACTACAGTCTTGACAATAAGTTGTGATATAGTTGATTCGTTCAAATAGGTCAACAAACTAGAGTTCAAATTATTCTAAAAAGGACGTCCAGGGTCCCGTAACAAAAAAGGATAGCGATTGATCGTAAGCTTGATTGTACGTTGTAGTCTATGTCATCAATCGTAAATATATTATTCTACGATGAGTGTAAACTTTGTGTTTCGGGCCAAAGGTGTCCCACAAAAATTACTATGAATAAATTACCGGTAATAAAACGTTGGCTCAAAGCTGGCGTCAAAACGATTCTTAAAACACAATATTTCCCCACGTCTAACTATTTTGATAAATATTATATTCCATTTTTGTCAAGGTTCGGGTGGTTTTGAGAAGGAAATGGTCGACGTGGAGGAATTACCGTGATCCGACAACGAGACGGACGTCGATGCTTACCTCAACGTCAGATGTAAGTAACGCCCTGCCCATACCCCCCCCCCCCCCCTTCTACGTCTCCCTCGTTACGCACCTATATACTTCCCCCGGATATTTCCCCGCCTCGTCCACTTTTAGTGGCAATTTTCTTGTCAAAAATAGGAACTATACGCTGAATAAGATTTTTTTCGTCGTCTACGTCATGGCTATGTAACTAGGGCTCAGCAAAAGGCTCAAAAGTATGATTAATCACGAGTAATAAGGTTACACTTTAAATCTATTTAGTAGTGATAGATTATTAATCGAAACATAATTCTTAATGTAGACGTATTAGTAAAACATTGTTTTCCTAATTGTGAGCTCATTTATATTTTGGGACTTTATATCACTGTCTTATATTTTTTTTTCTTTTGTTTTCTATGCATATGCTATTCTTTCTTTCTTTCATTCATGATTTCATTTCTGTATCTCTCTCTCTTTATATACTTATTCATATTCCTGTCCTTTATTCAAACTTCATGATATTTCTCATCGTTTTGTCATCAATATAATCATATTATTCATCATCGTCGTCGTCGTCATCACGATTGTCGTCATCATTATAACCACCACCACAATCATCATAATTGTCACAACCCCCGCTACAAGTTTTTTCCTCTCTCTCTCGTCTTTGTTATCCCCGTTTCCACTTGCATTGCTCACATCATCATCGTCATTCTCGCTGAATTTCATCATCTCCCTGCCACTAATTTTTTTTTTTTCACTATCATGGGTTTATCATGTTTCAACACCTTCATTTTGGCTTCCAAAAATACTCATCTTCCTCTTAATCAGGTGAATTGTTTATCTTACGCATGCTTCATTCTTTTTAGATTCATTCGACAAGAGGAACGAAACCGCGAATGGGTGGCGGAGGGTTCGAATACATTACAGTCACGGTCTGAGATGAAGACTATCTATACAGAGGCCGAATAACGTGCGAAGAACGACACGACACGTCACGAATGCATTTCCAAACTTGAGAGCTACAAAGCGGCGTCATCAGGGATTTGTCCATCTGGTGTCTTACATGAAGCCAATAAAAGATGAAAAAAAAACTTCTAAAACAGGAGGAAACTTGGGTGCAACGTTTCGTTTGATTATCACAATGCTATGTTCAAACCTAATTTCAAAATATCGACTGCAAGGCGTTGTTGAAAACGGCATGTTATATTTTAAAATTGAGAAGAAACTGAGTACATCATTTTTCTGCTGACAAAGACATGAAAGAGGAGATATGTGACATCGCAACGACACCATCCGGACTTGCGGGAATCTAAACCTTCGCTTTGAAAGTGTTACAAAAAAGCACACGTGTGCCCGTCATTATAATCAGTTCATAACATTTATTGCACATTCATTTATTTATTCAGAGTTCAAATATACATGTATGTGTGTGTCCCCATAGTATGTGTGCATTTATACGTATGTGTGGTTATTAAGTGGCCATTGAAACGGCCCCAATTGTGAACACAGAAATAAAAGGAAGATTGTGAAAGTCTATATTTCTGTGTGTTGGGCACAAGAGGGTAGGCGAATACATGAGAAAGCGAAAAGGTAACACTATTAGCGAGAGGCAACATGTAATCTCTAGGCGTCTTTAATGTTTTTGGATCACCCCAAAATATTCATGGGCAATTTGGCCTTAATCAAGTTATTGGCCTATCTATCACATGCACCGTAATGTATTTGGAAATGATCGACAATAAATGCAGGTGTCAATATTGGCTAGACTATGTCATTTATTGGTAATTGATTTTGCCTCCCATTCATGCCGAAATAAGACAGACTCATCACTTAAAACTTTGTGAGTTTAGATTTATACAATGTAATACAAGAATTATGAGTTTTATCAGATATCTTGCGCACAATGGACCAAGAAGTAGTAAAAATTTCGCTCGTTCCCACTTTTTCTCTCTATCACACACACACACGCACAAACTCTACCTCTCCATTTGTATCTCTCTCATGGCACCCCGTCCCCTACCCGGCTTGCCTTTGTAATACTGTTCAGCGTTTGAAGACCAAACAAATGAATCGCACAAATATCAATCTTCATCACATTAACATTTTTGTTTGAACCATCGTAATGATTTCTCCCCTCCTTTTTACAAGCGGGAATGTTTAGTCTTTTAATTTGTTTAATGCTGAGATGAAATTTCATGTTTTTTTTTCATTTTATTTTACACTGTAAATCCGCAGATGTATCAAATTGTAATATATATATATAAATATAAATTAAAAGATGTACATGAATAGCATTATCTCTGTAAATTTAATTATGTAAATAATATACATACATGTAAATAAGGGTTTTGAGAAATTGTAAGTACGATTTTTGTGTGTGTATTTTTTGCTATCAACAATCTGTATCTGCAAGGTTATTAATGTATGTTGTGTGTATAATAGAATCACTGTATAAATGCAATACCTTTATAACTTAAGCGCTAAATTAATATTGGTCAATATCGAGGATTGCAAATGCGTTCACTAAAAAAAGAAAATCAGGTTTGTGATCTACGTGTGCAAAATATACACATGTTGGTCATTTTTGCACCTGAAGGAACAATTTTGCACCTTCTGATTCTGTTATGAGCTCTAGGAAATTGACAGGGCAGCATTTTGCTGGAATAAATTACATAGGAAAACATTTTACGTCTAATATAATCAGGCACAGTGGTTATGGACGACACCAAAGTAGAAACAATGGGAGAGCGAGTTTCGAACTTCATTCACCTAAGTGTGTATACAGTGAAAACAAAAATAAACAACAGATAAGTTTGGATTTTCATTCACAGAAAAGTGCAGGTAATTTTATTAAAGTTTAGGAAATAGGGTTATTTTCTTACTACTCACCGGAATGAATGTGTCCAAAACTCTAAGCCAAGGCAGTGCTCGACTAGAATTGGTAGAATCCACTGAATAAACTGTCGATAAACAAACGCGAGAGTTTGGATTGACTCATGAGTCTCGACTCTTTGCTTACCGCGAAAGTTAAGTTCAGATATTCTGCATTCCCGGTGAAAACAATAAAAGATGCCTGGAATCTAATAAATAAATGTTAATCAAACAAAGAGTAAATCCAAGTATATATAATCCACGCGTAAGAATCCCAAGAGAATAGAAAAAGTATTCAAGTTGATGGATTGGAGGTAAAGAAATAGTGATTTCAATCCTGATAACAGGTAAACACATAATTAGCACGACAGAGTTTTAAGAGTAAGTGTCCTATTAATCGATCACGCGGAATAACTAAACGTGGCAAATCGGTGACCAAGTTCAAAGATGATGTTCATTGGATGACTTAATTAATGGCGTAGAGTTATGTTGAACGCTGATTGGTTAGATACTGAAGGCAAGCTCTGATTGGTTTAGAGAAAGTTCGGCGAACTAAAAAAAATTACATGTGATCATCATGTGGTGCGCTTACTAAACACCCTGTATTGTGATACTTAGCGCGAGGAATGTTTGAAACAAGGTCAAGAAGTTCAACAATGTCTGCATACGCGTAAATGAAGAAACGTAGTCAAAACAAACAAGGTAAAATGAACAAAGTGGTCTGCTGACTTTTGAAGCAGTTCGAGACAAAAAAATGCAAAGACAGTCTTGTTTTTAATAAAGTTGTATGCAGATAAAATAGTTAAAGTATGGTAGGTCACTACAAAAGTTTCAAATATTATTAATTGCACTCTACACTGTACAGGGTGTGTTGCAAGATTTTATAAGTCAGATTCATTAATTTGCAAATTGGACCGACCTTGACCTGAGCGTCACCCTCCGGACGACCTTTGACCCATTCAAATATTTTAAAAATTGCACAGTCTAAACCGATGTAGAGAGTACTGCAAAAGTCTATCAGTCAGATATCTTAATTTCCAGTTTGCCCCACCTTGACCTTAACGTCACCATGCTGACGACTGTTGACCCCTGAATTTACTTGTATTACAACTAAACACTATGAAATACATGTAAGTAATGACATGTGGTCACATGATACAAGCTTGTCATTTCCCTACTGTCTTTATTACTATTACATTATATTTTGGGATCGTAAAAAGGAAATTATTATACAAACTAATATGCAACTGTACAATCAGTGGCGTGATGATTCAAACACAAGGGACAAATTATTATTATTATTATTATTTTATTTGGCATTCAAAAGACAAAGAATACAACAGATCAAAGACAAGATCAATCAAACTTGTACATGATAGAGAAAATAAGACCTGGATGAGAGTTGGAGAGGCTGCCTGGGTATGGAAAAGGCTAACTTAATAGCCATAACCCACAGGTCTTCCTCCCCAAACCTCCCAACCCCATCCAGGTCATGACAGTAATGGTGAATTTTTCGATACAATACACTAGTTCGGAGAATCGACGAGTTTTGAATTAATGATAAATTCTGTTACAAATTTGGTGTTTAAAATATCATTTTGGTGGAATTTTAAAGGAAATACATCCAAATTAATATGATTGTCTTGAAGAATGCTATTATGACAACTACTGAACAAAACAAAAAAACAACTGTTAATGATCCCGTACTTCGCCACCGGTACGCAAGCTAGACAAGTACATGACCAGGTAACAGGGGAGACTTACAGCGACATCGAGACGACTCTACTACGATAAAATTACGACTTTAACGTTCAGTCAGGTTTCGCGTTGCCTAAAAGAAAGAAAACGGAGGGGGCGGTATCTGCACATTTACATTCCGTTCTCGATATCATGAGATAGATAGTGACAATACTGTGGTCTGGCCTAAACATGGTTAAATGCACGTTATTATTGTCGAGGGTTCATAGTTTTGAAGGCTATCATTCAAACTGAATAATCTTAATGTAATGTTATAAAGACGAACGCCGCTTTTTGTATTACATTTTTTTTCTTTCATTTGTTTTGTCTAAAATCTGGCCATTCAACGCTCAGCCATGTACACACTCCATAATTGCCCTCATTGGGAATTCACTGCTTCATTTTTCATAAATTCGAAAATTTTCCTTACAGAAGCACTATTCTAAAGCTAGTTTGGATTGTACCGCTGATAAAAAAAAAACGATGCAGTGGAAAACCGATCGTTACGAGCTAATTGTCCGTTGTGCTGGGGACATGTTTCGCCAACATTGATGATTTTTTTTTAATGATTAAATCGCTGACATGTTTATTTGTAATTTTTTGTAGTAATAGTTTGAAGTTTCATCCTTTTCTGCTAGTAACGAGGCCTAAATGCGGTAAGGTTTACAATTTTGATGGACCAAACATGTCACAACTGTTGACGAGATCATTTTATTTGAAGCGACAGAACGTTCTCATACCATAAATTGTATTATTTAATTTCCCAAAGAATTTTATTTAGATTGATAATTTATCGGCACCCCGCCAAACACCCTTCGTATTTCTTTCCGTTCTTAGAGTGATAGATTTCCTCGGCCTCGAGTGCATGAACCTGCTACTAGACGAGTGTTACCCTTAAGTTAGCACTGTCGGCCTGTGGGGATATCAGTGTTTTTTAGCTTCGGTCTGGTGGATTGCCGACCCCTTAGTAGTAACCTTTTGTACAATGTCCTACAAGAAAATCAGTACTACCAGACTACGGTCTACCCCAAAATCATGACACCAAACTTGAGTTTAGAATATCCATATTCGTGATATTCATTATTTGCACACTGTAAAAAATGTTTGCCTGATTTTCGATAAAAAAAGGGAATTACTTATGATTCTTCGGTAAAATAGAAACATGTGTCGCGCTTGCTATGTTGATTCTAGACAAAGTTGAGTAAACATTTTTCCCATGAATATATTTTTTTACTACTGTATTTACTCAGCAAACATTAATTTTCTGCAATTTCACCCTGTGTTGAATAGACTTTTCTCAGACCTTTTAGCGTGTAATTAAGTATAAAATAAACTTGGTTCTTAAAAATGTTAAATGAATGTAATGTACAGTTGTTTCATACAAAATTCAGGCATGTTTTTATATTCTCTGCAAGATATCAAAGTTCACGTATGTACTGTTTGCAAATGTAACAATACCGACTATTTCATCACTGTTTATGTAAAGAAACCCCCTGCACAACCTTTATCGTTTCATTAAAGAACATTGTTTTTTGTACGCCTATTTTTTCTGAGTATGTTTAAAGTTGTCATGTCAAGAAATTGTATTGACTTTTATAATCTTATGACATCATACAAATTAACCAGGGGCGTCGATCCATTTTTCAGATTGGGGGGGGGGGCAAAATCATTAACGTTCCAAAGGCACACAATCGTACAAGACACACACACATACATACACACCCACACATACATACATACATACATACAAACCCTCACACACACACACACACACACACACACACACACACACATATATATATATATATATATATATATATATTTATATATATATATATATGACTCATGAGACACAGACACGTATCTCACCAACAAATTAATGCGAGCGCGAAGCGCGAGCTGATTTTTTCTTAGTATACTGACAGGAAAAGCGTGCCTGTTTAGAACTGTTTGTAGTAACTCATGAGGAGGATACATATCTCACTACACAGATAGTACGAGTGCCGAGAGTGAGCTAAAATTTCTTTATATTCTGACCTGAAAGCTTGATATTTGTATCTAAAGAAGAATAGATGCGAGCGCGAAGCGCGAGCTGAAAATTTTTATTTTTCGATCTGAAAAAATAACAATTTAATGGACGTTTTTGATAAAGAACAAGATACATATCCAAGAAGAGATGAATGCAACTCGAAGCAGGAGTTCTTTTGAGACTTTAAAGTGAAAACGGGACATTTGCATTCACCTATTTAATCATGAAAATTATGGGGTTTTGCTACAGAAATGATGCGAGCGCGAAGCGCGAGCTGAAAATTTTTATATTTCAATCAGAAAAACGGCCATTTTGAGCACGATTTTAAATAAAGAACGAGTTGTGTATCTCATTCTCGCTTGCTGAACATTACATTCTTGTTTTTTTTTTGCCATATCCAGAATTATTGGGGGGGGGGGCAAAATGATATGTTTGCCCCCCCCCCCAATATTTTCATTGGTGGGGCGATCGCCCCCCCTGCCCCCCCCCCTCCCCCCCCCCAGGATCGACGCCTCTGAAATTAACTATTGTCGTTATTTTCGAATGCCATTAATTCGAAAAGGGAGGGCAGATGGAAAATGTTTCTTATTGTCATTTCAGTATCAAATTATGGCGATACCCGTGGCCATAATAAAGCAAAGGAAACGGAATAGCATACGTTATTCACATGTATATCGATATATGTGTTTATATTGTTAATAATATAATCGTGTTAATCATTGCTCTTGAAAAAAAAACACCCGGGCTTAAAGTTTTCTCGATAAAGCATCATAATGTATATAATAATTATTAAACGGATTTTTTTTATTTGGCTTAAAGGGGTTTGTTCATTAATTAAATAGGTGAAAGGGACACCCCATCTTGCAACATCTGGAACATCTCAATTTCTTTTTTTTTGTAATTTAAACACAAATAAAAGTATTCGATTGTAAATGCAATTCAAATTGTTCCGAGGGGACAGGAACCTCTTATCTTTATATGCAATGAAAATTAATCGCCAATCTAATAAATTACTGATTGAAATGAAAGCAAAAACATAATTATCACTTCCTGGTAACCTGACTACTGGTGGGGCTACAAACATTCCAAACAAAACATGCTTTATTGCAGTGAACTTAAGTTTACTGCAATAGAATCTGTGAATCCCCCTTCCCCCCCCCCCCCCCCAAGGAACAAAAAATGGGTCAAAATTTGCAACTTGAAAACATGCCAAACATTTCCGAGCCGGAGGTCCTCCAGTTCTTAGTAACCGTTCCTATTTTCGCCTTTTCCACTTTTGCAAAGTCTGCCAAAAGCAACAATTGACAAGCCGCCTGCTGGCAACATCGAGTACAAGCTCATAAAATCACGTACAGTTATTTGGTGCGGATGTTTTGGGATGAGGGTGGGATGTGTGTGTTTTTGTACGCAAACCGTAATGGTAATAACCCTTTCGTGCGAATTTTTGAACTACCCTTGATACACTTTCAGAGTGTTAACACTGGTTATATATTCAGCTTTCAGACGAATGAGATATTTGTATAAGACGTGATTACGAAGGATTTGTGTATTTTATACGCGGCGGATCGATATCCGACGGGACTTTTTTCGCGTCTGCGTGCAGCGCCCGATGCTGATGCGTCGTTTCAATATCGCCTAGGAGTGTGTGAATCGCGTTATTGCGTAACGGGTCATTCCTGAATGGCCCTGTGTGCACTCGTGTATACCTCTCCGATAATGAACTCAGTTGCTTAAAAAGGGTCCGGCACACTTGAGCAGATACATTCTTGCAAAAAAATAAAAGTTCACAATGCGTACAACTTGAATGACAATGTAACGGAAATGTAATACTGTAGCCGAACACCGCGACGCCGTTCTGGCATATGTAGGTTTTTACACGCGCCACGGCGCGCCGTTAGCCTCCTGTGCATATGGATCGCTAAATCAATGAAAAACCCACGAGGGAGTCAAGAAGGCAAACACAGGATATGCCATGGCACATATGAAAAGGGAATTGATCTTCAGATTCCATCATTCATTCAACATGCCATGGCTACCATGTCTACGATGTCACTCTTCACATCAGATGTCTATATAATGGGTAAGCATTTTTAGTATTGAATATTCATTTCATACTTCAATTATTACACATGAAATACTTACAGAACCGTTATTATACTTTATTCAACTTAAGTTTAAAGCATATCTATCTAACGGTTACATTCCAATCTCACAAAAAGTGTAGATCTTATTTAATCAAGTAAGATGTTTTAGTAATGGATATAACACAGAGATGCACTTTTGAGAGATTTACACTGTAGAAAATATTGGGTAAAATTTTAACCTGCACGAGGGTAGTTATGTGTCGAACTAATTCGGGGGAGTATTTTACCCAATGCGAGAAGCATATTGCCCAGTGAGGTTAAAAAAATAAGCAGCAACATATACTTTAGATTGGGCACAATTTTCACCACACTGGATAAATGAAAATGCCCCAAAGAAATGCCCAATATTGGTTGGACACGTAATTAACCTCGTGGAGCATTTTTACCCAGTAGTTTTTTTTTAGAGTGTAGAGAACCAGAGAGAACCTTGAATTGGCTTCAATGTTCAAAATGAAATCAATATTCAAATTAATTCCGACCTTTCCCCTCTTACTAAAACTCAATGCCTGATGAGGTCCCAATTATCATGGTTAATCATGTATAAAGTTAAGGTGAAATACTTGAACATGACACACTCTTACCCGTCAATAGTTGAACCTTTTGGTAAATCTAGTACACATCACGTGACCACTACGATTTGATGAATTTAAGAAGTACCGCTGCGTCAGAATCCCAATTTGGGCATGCTACAAAATGTAAGAGCAACTTTAATCTTGTGTTGCTGACAAAGATAAAGATACGGACTTTAGGGTACCCATCACCCATTCCCTTCCTATAATGAAAAGAAAACATAAAACAGCATCCAAATAAAATTAATTCCAAGACCAAGAGTAAAAGAGAGAGAGATAGAAACAGAAAAGAAAATTAAAATGGTTATATACATATTAAGTTAGAAAATTTATATTGCGTAACAATTTGTCTAAAGATGGACGTAACGCGGGTCAAGAGTGGAGTAAAGCTAGCATATGTTACGTGTTTTGGAATGAGACAAGATATTGAATAAACAATAGACTTCTGGAAATGAATGAACAAATAAAAAAGTATCTATAAGATGATGAAAAGGTACAAAGCAAATACATAAGAACGGCGAAGATAAAAGTATGTATTCAAGGCCCAACTTGAAAAGTAGGCATGGCCCGACCTGCATTTAGATCTCCCCATGACCTTCATGTTGATCTCATTTTGCAATTACACTTAATGAATCCCATTAATAGGATAATACTTATCCTGGGGAGAAGTTGATGGCTATCTTTATCCAAGGCGTGCGGGTTCAGATCCCACCAAACCCTCCCCTCCATTTTTATTTTATTTTTTTTAATTTATTTATTTATCTATTTTACTTATTCATTTTATTCTATTTCATTTTATTTTATTATCATTATTTTTTTTTGGGGGGGGTAATGGGAAATGATCTTCATGAGTGGTGGTTATTCCCCCTCCCCTCCATCCCCTCCTATCTATCTGACTGACGAGTAATAAAACATGCAATTGAGAAAGAAACAACGAGGAGACCGATTGTTGGGTCTGATGATTGAGGGGGGCGTCCTTAACGCCTAACAAGGACAGTATTGTTCATCAATACCACGACTGAAATATATATGCATATAAATATATATATATATATATATATATATATATGTTATGAAAAGATGGGAAGAGCTTACGGCCGTGTTTACGTCGTCGTCTAGATTTCTTTGTCTTCCGCTTGGCGACAGCACGCAAATCGAAAACATTTCCAGTGGTCGATCAGGCATTGGCAATGGGATAGGACGAGGGCCCCATCGTTTCTTTTTTAAAGTCTTCCAACAGGCCCCCCAAAAAAAGATTGACGAATGAAGAGAGGGAAAAAAAGGAAGGATTTACTATTGGCATGGTGTACACATATTTTAAAAAGGGAACTACATGTAATAACTTGGTCACGTTTGTTCTACGGGGGCCGTACGGCGAGTGAAAAACAGCCGTTTTATTCATTTTTACTAAAACCCCTTATATGTAGCTGGTACATATAAGTGTTTAAATGGCCGTTTTCGACCTGCCGTGCTGCCGCCGTTGAACAAATGTGACCAAGGTATTAGCAAGGTCAAATATCTTGTTCAAACATCAATGAAATACCAAAAAAAGGATAGGCGGTGGCTTGATCCTTCATCAAACCCCCCCCCCCCCTCATGCATCCGCATCTGAGGACAACGCTCTTCAAATGGAATTTCCCATTTCATTTTTTTTCCAAAAAAAAATTATGTGTTTTTTTTTAAGGGTGAAGTTCGCAATGTGCACCCATGGACCTACCTCTCTGGTAGAATAGAAGTAGGTCCGATAGAGTAGTAAAGGTCCATGGTGCATCCAACCCCTATCTTCCCCATGAATTCATTCATTGTCCCTTCGTATTTTATGATATCATTTGATTTTCGGCAATTAATGCTATGTTTTTGAATTCTGAAAAAGGTCATGTATCAATCGACGTGACAGCAGATAGACAGCTGGACACCAAATATGTTTTGGATTTAACCACAATGGAGAAGAAGGCAATATAACATGTAGAGCGATTTTTTTTTTAAATGGAAGAACAATGTATCCATGGTAATAGGTATTAGGAAGGTCCCTTGTAATATTTTTTTTCTTGTTTGGGAATGTGGAAAGCATGATATGAAAAAAATATATGTCACCAAAATGATCTTCATTTTATTGTGAAAACTTTTATATATATTTTTTTTTGCTTTACAAATTTCTCGGAAGCAGTGTGACCGCCATTTTATAGTGAAAATGTTTTTTTTTTTTTTTTGCTTTTCAAATCTACATCAGCACCCCCAGTTAAAAAAATCCTTCCTATGGCCCTGGCAGGGGTAGTATTAAAGAGAAAAAATAATGTTCTTTTTTTCTAAATTTATCGTTGAAAAGAAACATTGTATCCTTAAAAAAACATATCAAAACACGACATATTCGTCAATTTAACTTTTGAATCATATCTTTTTTTGTGTGTAAGACTAATACCTGATTTTTTTTATGAAACTGAAATTATTTTCTATAAGGCGACAAATAATCGCAGTACGCCATCTGAGAGCACCAAGTTGACCAACCGCGTGGGTCGCAAAGCGCCGCGGCACACGACACACTGGCACGTTTGGAAACACTATCAACAGCTAGTACCATGGCACTCTTATCGCAAAATTAGTAGATATGTTGATGATTGCCCGTCATATCGTTTAAAATCTCTTAATTCTTTTCTGAATGATTGGAACTGGAGTTGACATTTTCATTACTAGTACTATTGCATTGGCAAGTGGCTAAACTTTTCAATAAAAACTTGACAAATATACTGACCCCTTTGAACTATTAGGATGAATAGTACAAGAACCTTGGATGGTTTGAAAAGTAGGACCAGCCTATTAAGATGCATATAAATATAATGATCATGCAGGCATTGATTCTTAGTTGCCCAGGCAGCGACAAGGTAAAGGCCAAGCAATTAACTATGTTGATATCTTTATTTTCTGTTCGTTTTATATATTCCACTTCAAAGGTTACTTCAGCGATTGGGGTAATTGGTGACCTTTAATGTGAATCCGAATACATCTTTCTATTAAATGTGTATATCCCAAAATCTTTAGTGACTTTCATGGCATTGTTGATTGAAACCTGACTTTAAGACAACATTATAATTGCCTTATTGATCGAACATTGTACGACTGTTCAAGGGAATTAGTGTAAATTGTCAAATCGTTTGATGGAAGTGAGTCAAACCATAAAATCCTCTGGTTTAATCCAATCAGTTTAAAATTAAAGTCAAACCTGTGTTAGCGACCACCTGTCTATAGTGGCCATCTGCATAAAGTGACCACTAAAACCGATCCCTCCCCATGTAGGCAGATTGTGTGTGTAAGAACCTGTCTATAGCAGCTACCTGTCTATAAAGGCCACATTTTGTGTTTCCCTTGGGTGGTCACTATAGACAGGTTTCACTACTAGATAAATTTCTGCTTGTTAGGTGTATTTAAATATGTAAGTCAATAACTCGAACTAATCGTTCCGCATCTCATTGTACTTGTTCTTAAGGTTTTAAGTTCAAACTGTCTTTGTAGAGTATATAAATACAGTCTCATGAAGTTTATTTTAAAACAACGTAGCCACCTGCTCGATGTCTATTATTCTATGTTCAGCTGCATCGGCGATCCGTTGGTCACGTTTGACCAAAGATTATCATGCAGAGCCGGTAAGCTTACCGTTGGATCGCAAGACCACTGTCCGATTTCCATGGACCTGCTTCGTGGAAATCGTACGATTTTGGTGTCTAGGGAGGCTGAGGAGACAAAGGGACAACGATACGATCTACTTTAGATTTTTCATACATCAACACCATATCTCTTGTTCATGAAATAAGTCGTAAGATGATCGCAGATGCTGTGAATTACGACGTAGACCGAAGCCATCTATGACGCTCCAGAAATCGTAAGAAAATTGGAGAGAAATTAATCGTTCGTCGTCCCCATAGCCGTAGCCAGGAGCATTTTGTTGGGGGGGGGGGGTGTACCAGCTAAATTTGCCAACTAAATTTGGTGTGACAGCGCCAACGTAAGCACAGGGGGAGTCTGATAGGGGATGTGCCCCCCCCCCCCCTACTCTAATCACATGTAAAAAGATTTTGAATTTTTAGAATTGAATTAGTGGCATTTGGTGAATACTTTAAGGTAAATTATACAAAGATATACAAAGATATTTGCACTGTAAAAATAAACATTTTGGATCAAAATAGAAAGGCTAGTGTGCCGTAGTTGCTAACTTGCAGTATAATGATTTACCCTAATGTGGCGTACCGTGGGTCACGGCATGGGGGGGGGCACTGGCAAAAATTTTGAGTCACTCGGTGAGCGCGCAAAGCGTGCTCAATTGCCACGTATAGGCTTATTGACCTTATAGAGACATTTTAAGGACTGTGCCATTAAACGGATATGTAATGTACCTCACTGAGCAAATGATGCGAGCGCGAAGCGCGAGCTGAAAATTTTTGATATTCAGACCTAAAAAGGGACATAATAGCAATTCTTAAAAAAATAAAAATACTTATCTGTCTCGCTAAACAAACAATGCGAGCGCGAAGTGCGAGATGAAATTTTTGTATTTATTGACCCCAAACAGAGAAAGTTTAAGGACTATTTTTAGGAATCAAATTAAAAAAATACTCATCTCACCATACTCATCTAATTTGAGTGCCGAGCGCTTGCTGATTTTGTTAGAAAACATAAAACACTTTTTGTATTCACTGTAATCATGATTAAAATACGCATCTGACTAACCAAATATTGCGAGCGCGAAGTGCGAGCTGAAAATTTAGGAAATTAAGACCTGAAGAGAAGCATTTTAAGTCTTTTTATAGGAATTTACGAAGACCTTATCTATTTCGATAACAAAATGGTGCGAGCGCGAAGTGCGAGCTGAAAATTCTGTATATTGACTCTAAACGGACATTTTAAGGACTATTTTTTTTAGAATCATTAAGAGTACACATATCTCACTATAGTCATCTAATGAATGCGAGTGCTAAGCGATTGCTGATTTTGTTAGAATCACATCCAAACACATGAAGAGTTTTTGTAGTCATAGTCATAGTATCTAAATAGTATCCAAGTTCTTTGGAAGTGCATATATAGACATTATTCATAATTGTGATATGCGCTATACAAGTACTGTTTATAATTATTATTATTATCATTATTACTAATCATGATTACCATACGCATAGTCACTAGCGTAAAGTGCGAGCTGAAGATATAAGAAAATTAGATCTGAAGAGGGGCATTCTTTGCGAAATCTACTAAGACTATACGTATTTCACTAATCAAATGATGCGAGCGCGAAGCGCGAGCTGAAAATTTTTTATATTTAGATTAGAAAAAGAGACATTTTAAGGACTGATTTTAGGAATTCATGAAGTTATAGGGTTAGGGTCAAATTATGAAAAAAATAATGTAATATAACATAACATAATATAGCATTATAATGTACAATAATTTCTTCTTTCCCACTACGTTTCTTTCTTCTCCCTCTTTTTCTCCTTTTTCTCCGTTTTTTTTTTTGGGGGGGGGCAAGCCGAAAGGGGGGAGGAGTAGACAAGTCTACAAGTTGTAGACTTGTCTTCATGAATTTGCCAACTGCAGAGTTACCAGTTTTTTAAGTCTTGTGTTCGGTTCTTTTCAGATCTGAAACGGGGCAGTATTTGTACATCACTTTGCTGACTGGTAGATTGCAAAGTGTTCTGTCACTTTAATAGGCCCCCTTTATCATGTTTATAATTTGCCAACTATACTTTGGCTTTGATTATTCAAATGAAACCTTGGAAATTCATCCCACCCTATATTTCTTTACCTAGTCTTTTACAAAACTAATGTGTTCGTTAAATCGTCAATAATTGTGGTATAATTTGCAAACTTACAAGCTTGTTTATATTGGGCGAGGACCGGGGGCTTACTTTGTGTGTTATTATAGCTCCATCTGATTTTGTCCTTTGTATTTGGCTGACTAGTAGGGCTCTAAGCCTGGCTACATGGACTTGGATTTGCCAACTGGTTGTCTTTACTCTATAAGTCGTAACCTTCTTCGAAGTTAGTACCCCTATTTTTTTCTTTATTTCTTTCTTTCTTTCTCTCCCCTCTCTCCTTCTTTCTTTTTTCTCTTCCTTTCTTTCCCTCTTTCTTTTTCTCCCCTATCCTCCATTTTGCCGACTGGTACATGATTTTGCCGACTGCCATGAATGTTGGGGGGTGTCACACCCCCCCCCCCCTCTAGCTACGGCCCTGGTCGTCCCCATATTAAGTATTACTTCCAAAATTGACACATCGCACGGAGGTGCTAAATGGCTAAAAAGTACATTTAAACAATAAGAGATATTAATTTTGGGGAAAAATGGCGATGAGGGCATAGAGAGCATGAACGACATAATGGATCGTTGCTGATTGTGAAACACCGAAAAGTACAAACCCCGTGTTCTTGGAAATTGATATCTTTGGCCTTCAAGGCGGTATGTTTATTTAAAGATAGATTTTTGAAGAATATCAAAAAATCAGTAACCTTCGTTGCAAAATTATTTTAATGTTAACTGAGGAAATCCATCCATGACAAGAGTCATGGTCGGTTAAATCAAGGAAATGCATTTCAAAAGTGCGCCGCCGTATCGAATGTTAGAGGAGCATCTCTTAAGTTCGTTCTTCGCTATGCCTTATCTCTCTCTGTCTGTCTGTCTCTTTCCCTAAATCTTGTTTCATTTGTACCTCTGCCTCTGTCTCTTTTTTGTTTATCATCTCTCTTTCTCTCCCTCCACCTTCTTCTTTCTCTCTCTTTCTCTCTCTCTCTCTTCACCCTCTCTCCATCCCTTCTCTTTCTATTCATGTCATTGTTCTCCTCCTTATCCTTCTCCCCTCCTTCTTTTCCTTCTTATTTTGTCCTTCCACTTCTTCCTTTTCTTCTTCTTCACTGTTTTTTTTCTGTGTTCTTCTTCCCCTCCTCTTTGTCTTACTCTCCTTCTCCTGCTCCTTCATCTTCTTCTTTTCTTCTTCTTCTCCTCCTCCTTCTCCTTCTTCTTCGTCTTCATCATCATCATCTCCGCCTTCTCCCCTGCTTCCTATTTTCCTTTAGCTCCTCTATCGACGACTCTTGCTTCTTTTTCATGCCCTCTTCTTTTCTTTCCCCACCCTCTCTATCTCTGGCTGATGTGATTTGAATAATAGAATTCGAGATTCCATTAAACTAAGGCCATTACAGATGTCAAGTACTATATCAAACCTGAACTGTTTGGCGGCCTTCTTTGATATTTCTATGACCTTTTGTCCCCAAATCGAGCATGAAAATTATCGTCTTCATCTATACTATCAAACTTTCCAAGGTTTAAGTATGAAAAACAAAAAGACGGTTCAAAACGCTGTACTAATGATAAATTGCGCATGTGATTTAAAACTCATTAATAGCGATAACAATGCGTACTCGCCAATCATTACTTCATATCCTCCTTTTCTCAATTCTACATGGCTTATAATTATCGATTTTCTCTCAACGTTGCATACGATGCTTATAGTCATTATTTTGTGTTAAAGGGGAAGTTCACCCTGAAGAAAAGTTTGTTGTAAAAATAGCAGAAAAAATAATAAAAAATATTGGTGAAGGTTTGAGGAAAATCCGTCAATGATTAAGAAAGTTATTAGAATTCAAAGTTTTGAATTTGTGACGTCATATGCGAGCAGCATTCCTACAAAGCGAATGGTAAAAAAATATATGAAATGTCATTTTCTCAGAAAATTGAAAATGGTTTTTACTGTGCCTTTTGTATATCAATAGACAAATCATTTCACACCCGATCATAAATAGAAAACAAAATAAAGTTATCAGGAACCGTACAAAATTTGAAATTCATTGATTTTTTACCATTCGCTATGTAGGAATGCTGCTCGCATATGACGTCACAAATCCAAAACTTTGAATTCTAATAACTTTCTTAATCTTTAACGGATTTTCCTCAAACCTTCACCAATATTTTTTATTATTTTTTCTGCTATTTTTACAACAAACTTTTCTTCAGGGAACTTCCCCTTTAAGATATATGCTTTGGTTTTGTATCAGCAAACGTTTTTGGTTCGTATTAAATGTTGTTGTTTTTACCCTTGACGAATATTACTCTACTATCCAATTACCAAGATTGTCATTGACGAATAATGATCAGATTAGGAGACAATTTATCTCTTCTAGAGATTACTATCTAGTTTTCTGGGGGGGGGGGGTCCTCACGAAATGCACGTGAATTATAATGAACATTATAAAAAAGAATAGTCTTAGAGTGTACGTGTGAAGTCTTATAACATCAATCTAATCGAACAATTATCAAGAAATTTGTTTATAAGCTGAGGGATTTCAATAAAAGTAACAATAACCTATACAAAAGCATCATACATCAGTCTATCATTCGGTTTTCAGTTCAATTAATTTAACATAAAGAGAAATGTTCACGTACCTACCAATGCAGCAGTGGACCTTTGCCTAATATAAATATGCTTTGTTGAATAGGTCAGCGAACCTAATTCATTGCTTTTTAAGAGTCAGATGTCAAATTAAACGAGGTTCGTGCCTAGAATATGATGAATAATAAAAAAAACAATTGACAAGAATTGTTACTTTTATTGGTCTGGTTGTGGAAGGGTACACAATATAGGCCTTAGATGTTTTTTCCAGTATCCCTCTTTATCATGCACTTTTTGGAAGATTTTTTTTTGTCATAACTAGATGGAAAGATAGATAAATAAAAAAATAGACAAGTAACATTTTCGGTTCAATTATAATTTATTGATTTAATATATGAATAAATGAATAAAAATAAAATAATGGAATGAATGAATGAATTAATTAATTGATATATAGATAAACAAACGAATTAAATAATAATGGAGGAATAAATGAACGGATGAATGAATGAAAGAATGAATGAATGAAGGGAGTGAATGGATTGATCGATGAATAAAATGATTGAATGAGTGAGTGAGTGAGTGAGTGAGTGAGCAAGCGAGTGAGTGAGAGTGAGTGAGTGAGTAAGTGAGTTAGTGAATGAATGAGTGAGTGAGTGAGCGAGCGAGCGAGTGAGTGAGTGAGTGAGTGAGTGAGAGAGTGAATGGATGGATAAATATGTGTATGCTTAAAAAGATAAACACAAAAATATATGAATAAATAGGTAAAAGAATAAATGAGCGAATGAATGAATTTGATAATAAATGAATGAATTAATTAATTGATGGGTAATTGACATGTTAAATAATCCTAAAAAACAATAATTTTTATTTAAAAAAGTTGAATAGAAAATGAATTCAGAATAAAAAAAACAGTCTTCCATTTGTGACAAGGAGAGTGTAGGTGGTGGCAGGGTCACAGCTTTATTATCCTCACTTTTTTATGATTCACATCACAGACCGCACGATTCTCACTCGTCGTACTGTGATATAAAGTCTGTGCACTTGAACTATAAAGTTAGTTTGGTTAGTCACGAAACCCCAATTTTATTTCTTTTTCTAAGAAAACAAATCACGGCGTTCCTGGATCTGTATATATAAACAAGGAATGATTTAGTGTCACTTACAAAAAAAAATAAAGTTAGACGTTTCACCTCTTTGTATCCGAAGCACACGAAATTTTGTTTGAAGTGTATCATAAGAAAATAAACTGTACAAAAAATAAAATCTTTATTTAAATGCCAAAGTGATATAAGCATGGGTTTAACGTCCGCGAACACGCGAATGTTTCACCTTAACTACAAGACAATCTTGCACAGCATACTTGAGAGGCAAAGCTCGGAGAAGGGGATTCGTTAAGATCGTGGGGTGGACAGACAAATGGGACGTTCTCGAAGCATTCGAATTAAGGTGAGTTTAATTTGTCTTATTAAAAACTGTTTGAGCTGATCGTTTTCGAGCTAGTGAAGGACAGTGGCGTAACCGCATACATTCGTAATTCCGAAGGTTCGTGTTTCCGAAGGTTCGTAAGTCCGAAGGTTCGTTAGTCCGAAAACGAAGTGAGGTCCTTAAAATGTCCTGTTTGGGGTCAATATACACACAAATTTCAGCTCGCGCTTCGCGCTCGCATTGTTTGTTAGTTAGATACATTGTAGGTACGTATCATGATTACAAAAATTTGCTTATAATGTCCCTTTTTGTGCCCAGTAAGTGACTCGATTTTTTTGCTGGTGCCCCCCCCCCCCCTAAATGCCGTGACACACGGTACGCCACTGGTGAAGGAAATACTTCAGTTGTAATATCATTATCACTCTTACATTGCTTTTATGCAATGCTTCTTGCATGTTCACATTGTGGCCCTGGCCGTGCTGGCTGGCGGAGTGTGTTGCTCAGTATAACATGTTCTTCTATCAAACTTGGAACTCAACAATAATTACAAAAGAACTAGTATACTAAGACATTTTACAAATACTGCTCGAAGAAAGTATTCTGGAAGGCGTTTCCTTTACATTTGTTATCTGACAATATGTCAGATCTGGGGCTCATTGCATAAAACTTTTTTACCTGAGAAAACTCAGGCTGTTTTCACCAGAGGTTTTGCCTTGTGCTAAAGTCAAAGGCAGAAATCAGACTTACCTTAGTTTTCAGTTCTTACCAGAGTTTTCTCAGGGAAAAAGTTGTATGCAGCAGGCCCCTGAAAACTATTCTTGGTTTTAATTGGATGAGAAGTAATACTGTATGATTGCTACTGTGGTAGCTGTCGGTCATGCATGCATGTAATCATTATTTTGGCCTATACACCAACCATCAAAACCAGTACTAATCGGCATTTAATATTCGAATCTTGCGACGAAAAAAATCCAGATCTTCTAATTTAGGCGTCGTTTAGATCAATGTCTGCATTAGAAGATGTCATTA
The DNA here is from genome assembly GCF_018143015.1 of Lytechinus variegatus. Lineage (NCBI taxonomy): Eukaryota > Metazoa > Echinodermata > Echinoidea > Temnopleuroida > Toxopneustidae > Lytechinus > Lytechinus variegatus. The sequence continues at coordinate 23,150,989 of NC_054752.1, read as the reverse complement.
TCGTCTTGGGAGCAAATGGCGGCAAATCTTATATTTTTAGGTTGATTGCATTGTTCTTATAAAGCTAGCTCGCACTGACTTACCTGTTACAAATTTGAAGCTGTTAGAAGGTAAGTGGGTTGATTGAGAATGTCAGCCAAGCTATCGATCTACCTTCCGTGTATGCAGGAAATGTTATTCTCTAATTGGAGAGCTTATAGGCAACGGGATATTAATTAATCTCTTCTTCCAAACAAAAATAGACCAAAGATCGAACTTTTGACGTTAGACTTTGACGCAGAAATATATCAACCTTATTTGCTATTTGTACATTGTAGCTCACGCTACTTTGTTTGCTTATTTTTTTTATTTCACACAAAATTACTCATGGACTGGATTGGATAACCAGTTGTGTAATTGTTTTAAATAGTAATTAATATCAATTAATGTATTCATAACCTTATTATTTTATGTATTTCCATTATTCATACATTTGATTCATTATCGATATTCTCAGTGTACAATTCTCTGGTCCTGTAGCCACAAGGTCCGGGGTTAGAATCCCACCGCAGTTCCTGCAACCTGTGACAAGGCGTTTATCTACATTTGCCACTCTCTACCCAGGTGTAGTAAATGGGTACTCTGTATAGGAGGAAATTCCTCGAATGCTCGAGTGCCCGATAAGAGTAGCCGTGCTAAAGTCGGGGCAATATATAACATTAGTATACAGCGCTTAGAAACTTTGTATTAAGCGCTGTATAAATGTTGCATATAATGGTTATCATTTTTCCATTTATTGCACTCCTTGATGAGTTCCATTTGTTTTTATTTAATCTAAGGGTAATGTAACACAGTTAGATTGGTACACCGAAACAGACTTCGAATATTCAACCCTCGTGGAATACGTGATACCATACATGTTTTCCTGCATTCCCGATTTGACCTTTTGAGTTTCGACATTCGTTGCTGACAACTTCAAATTTATGCGGTGAAAAACAAACAAAACAGTCTGAACAATTTCTGAAATGATCAAAATGCCCCATCAACTCCTCGAAGGGGTAGTAAAATATTGCGAAATTCCACTTTCGTTGCCAGATTTAGCCCGTATAATTCAACTCTTGACAAAACACATACAGATTTCGTCAATCGCCATGATTAAACTTGATCCAACTAGAGACGTGTTAAAAGCAGAAAAATGGAAAATATATGTTCTTCATGAGAGTATGGGATATGACCACGTTCATTAACACATTGCATTGACCCGTCGTGCGTGTTTATTTTATAATAATTCAACAAATTTCTATACAATTAAGGTATGAAAATGTGTAGTTTACTTGTAGCATCTGTAGTAAAATATACTTTGTGGACCTCCCTTCTACCCCAAATAAAAAGAATCCAGTATTTTGTCACTATAAAGGCTTTTCTTTCGAATATACTGTATTTGCCAAATAATATCTTATATGATGAAAATAGAATGTACAAAACAGAAGCGGATCTAGAGGGGGGTTGGGGGGTTGCAACCCCCACCCCCCCCCAACTAAAAAAAAAATCCGGGGACCATTTTTTAATCTTTTCTTTTTTTAAACTTGTAATTTTATTTCATTCTATTTCTATGTATTTCTTTCATTTATTATTATTATTCATAATAAAAGTATTAGGCTAACAGTGCTTATTCCAAGGTCCCCAATTCTTTGTATCTGTGTTGTTAACTGGCCTTACATTGCAGGAAAATGCAACTTAATTTTACAAATTTTCATGGGGGTTAATTTGGCAACGACCTCTATACCAAAAATAGTGGCGTTTAATTTAGATGCAAGAAAACGCCATTTTCACACACAGATTTTCAAAAACTTTCCCTACTGTGGGAGGGGCGACACCCCCCTCCCACACCATCCCCCTTGCTCGCTCCGCGCGCTTGGAATCGGTCGCTACGCTCCCTCGCATACCACCCCAACCCCCCTTTACAAAAAGCTGGATCCGCCCCTGCAAAAGTTGCCTGAAAAGGTGCCTAGTCTAACGTCAATAATTGTTAAATGGTATATTTTCAAGGATTAAAGAGGGCTTAGATTCATTTCCATGTATGCGATGGGCGGGAATCCCTCTCCCCAAAATCATAGATTATTTACATCAACCAATTGGAGTGGGTATTGAAGTCTCGTCAACGCCCCCCTCCCACCAACGTGACCCCATCAAGAAGGAATATATATATATTTATACATAGAGAAGGGGGCTCCCGCATGCATGACCGTCACAATCAAGGTGATACATGTACATGTATTTATTGCTGAAGCCTTTTCTATACAAATGAATATCGCAAAGTAGCAAACTAAAGTGAGTAGTATGTTTTTCATAAACACCCTCATCATGTAAGCTAATTATTGACACCTTGACAAAACCAAAACCAAAGTAGCCAACCAAAAGTTGATGTTGAAGTAATAATAATAATAGTAATAATATAGGATATTTATATTGCGCACATATCCACCTTGTTGCTCAAGGCGCTCCTGTATCATCCGGCTAAGCTAGGCGTTCATAGCGAACACAGCTTATTCTTAAGGAATTACTTCCTACCGGTACCCATTTACCTCACCTGGATTGAGTGTAGCACATTGTGGATCAGTTTCTTGCTGAAGGAAATTACGCCATGGCTGGGATTCGAACCCACGGCGCTCTGTTTCAAAGTCCGAAGACTTATCCACTGGGCCACAACGCTCCACAAGTAACGACCCCTTATAAACTAGCGTACCTACGGGGGGCAGGAAGACCTTTTTTTGTTGGCTTGTCATATTGTTGGGCGGACAAATTCCCCCACCCCCCTGTGAAATATCCTACATACGCCACTGCCTGCAAATGCACCTTCCCTTTCTTTTTTAGAAATCAACAGAGAATTCTTGAGCAATTCCTTGTCTACCTCTTCTTCGTTTTCAGTCCTGATTGCAATCGTTCATCTGTGTTTGTTTATTATTGGATATGTGAGTCTGTGACGATCGATTGGTCCAGCTCTTTAAATGGCAAACGTTGGCTCACCAAGCGCGAGTAAATCTCAGTGTTTGGGAATCACTCATCATGTCAGACGTAATTAGCTTTTTAGCTCTCCAGCCATGCATTATCCCAGAAAATCAGTAAATCCGCAAAGAAGTAAAAGGTCCGATTTTTGTTCTTGAAGTATACAAGATTCTTAACCTTATTTCTATAACGTTACCCAGAAACTCTGTAATCCGCACACATTTTCTTGTTTTCAGAAATGCGAAAGCATTCGACTTTCATTAAATCCGGATCTTCATCAGTTACTACACATACGACGCATACATTACACATTCCTCGTAGCATTTCAATGAATTGTAGTACACCATACGTTACACTATACATATAAATTGGTGATTCCAATCGTTTAACCTGCATAATATTAACATTTCCCTGAACTCTTTGTTAAAACTAACCGTTTATTCATTATTTATTCTGTAGTTTCTAAAGAATGTTTGACAATTGAATGAAACAGATTCTCTTAACGATTTTTTTTTATCGTTGTATAAATTGGTAAGGATCGTAAGTTAAACGCGTATTTTTCGTAGTTGACGTACAGTTAATCTCAGTTTAAACACATTATTGTGAGACAAGTAAAATGGCTCATGTATTGCATTCCGAAGATATTTAGCTCAATATAGTTCCATTTCATGATGGTATGTATTTTGATGAAGATGGATAGCATTAACACCAATATTGTACAATATTTTATCGTTTTATATTGGTATTAATTCTATACGGAATGACACGCGTGTCAACGAGTATTTGTGTCGATATTTGCGAAAGAGGACAAAAATAATATCCATTTTATAATCATGTCAATAGGCTTCATCCAACCTAAAGTGATTCACAGTCTCATGGTTCGAATACCGGGTCACGTCTTTTAGATCACACCGTACAAAAGCTTGGCCCTATAGTATATACGTCCAATTCAAAATGCAATATGTGTTTTTTTTTACTCATTTACATTAATTTACAGTTAAAAATTATCATTATTGTTCTTTTGGAATCGGGGGTCATTTTTGGCAAAGAATTCTGACTGAGAGACCTTTGCTAAAAATAAAGGCCGACCTATAGATGGGCCGGTCCTTGTAGGGACGTTGTCGGCCATTGCTTTGGCCTGACGACAGAGACGGGAATATTGATGATTCTCGCATGTTTTCGGTCTCTTTGTCCGTTCAGCCCGAAAAAATTTCAAACTCTAATAATCGCATTAGTTAAGATCTATTAGTCGTAAACAACATCTCCCTGGTTCACCATCAGAGAACCACTCCCGAGATTGCGGGCAAAATATGTTCCAATCCCTTGCGAATCATGCGCCTTTCGAATCGATGTAAAAAGGCTCTATTAGCCGGTAGAGTGGGCGAATTGTTAACGCCAGACCTGTTTCCAATTCTTGTACAGGGTAGAAAGAATCAAGGGCCTCAAATCTTGGAATCTCATGAATTTTCCTGTCGCTTTTGCATCAAACAGCTTAGCGTGTTTGTTTTGTTTCTGCTGGTTTATCTCTGATTGATTTTTTTCGTTATCTCCTTCTTTAATCATGATTGCCATGTTTGTAAGAAGTCAATTATGTAGAGGTAAATCCGTTGGAAATCCATCTTGATCTCATTCTGCATGTGTGAATCCTACATTGTTGTAAAGGAATTTACCGAGATGAGAAAAGAATGGGAGTAATTCGTCGCATCCTTGCCATTTTGCAAACGAACAGCAGTTGGTTCATAGGTATACATATTTGCTTGGTTTTCACGAGTTCCTTTAGTTGTCATACAATGTAGTCTTATTCAAATGTCTTGAAATCGTATTCAGTCTAATGCCCACTTTGTCTTACACGTCTTAGGTCAAATTCGTCGATCCCTCTTATTTTACTTCGAGATGATCATAAAAATTTTGTCCAAAAAATGGCATTTATATAGACTAAGTGGTTATAGAATTATAACCCGGATATCAGACGAATGCGATAGTGATGATAGTATAACTGGAAATTAGAGCGAATAGTACATGACCTTGATGGCAATTGGACAAAATGATTATTACCCGAACTGGTTGTAGACGAAATAGAATAAGACCTTGATGAGACCGGTAGTACATGGGTGAAGGCTGGGTTTCACGCGAACCCTCCCGCCGGGGTAGAGGAGTTCCGACACTGGCAAGCAAAACGACTGTTGTATCCCTTCTTCTGCTTTCGACAGCTATTTTTTTTCTAAAATTTTTTGCCACCTCCCAATATGTGTACCCCATACCACCTCCCTTACCCATTCCACCTCCCAGTATGTCCACCTCCCTATGCTCAAACGAGCCTACGCCTTTGATAGAGAAGAATCAAATGCAGACCAATTTTCAATTTACCAGTTTATCTTTGCACCCACAATCAGATTCCGCCTCCCAAACTCAGGTGACACACTGTTATGATAATTCAAGTCTGAAAAAAGATGTGTATCGTGTTCTGGTTCATCCACCACTGTTGACATTATGATGAAGACCCCTCCCCCCCCCCTCCCACCATGCCTCAGTCTTCACTCCTTTGTTGGAACGAAGTGAATGTCCTACTCACATATTAACCATGTCTTTTCGTGTGCGAGAAGCTGTCCAAAACTTTATCAACTTTAACATGAGAAAGGACAGAGAAGCTATAGAACTTGGCTCGTGCTCGCCCGGGGCTCTCATTATTAGGGTGATTTTCATTAGTCAGTCTTCGTCTCAATCTCTCCATCCCCCCTTAAGTATTGGAAAGTCGATTTAAAGTACATGGATACATAACAATGTAACATAGTGTAAAACATGACGGGATTGAAAGTACATAGCCATCAGATCATTATTGGCGTTGTGGGACAGGAAGAGGACATCGGGGGTCACAAGCTTGTCAACTTTGTCAACACTGAAAATAAAATTATTTACCTCGTAGAGCATGATACATAATGATTTATTTTCAATCATTTTGGGAATAAGCCTTTTGGATGGTGTGTGTACGCTGAGATTTCAACAAATATATTGTACGAGCCAAGTAAATCATTTTTGTATATGATGTAATTGCCGAAGTGATATTAATAAATGAAACAAATAAATATCACTTGAATTCAATTTTAATCAATTTTCGTATGTTTGCTTTTTCTTAGAACTTTAGCTCTATATGCAGTTTACCAATCTAAACTCGTAATTCAATCTTCATATTCTGTATACATGTACACCGATAAACAATCACCATAACACCCCCACAAATAATAATCATGATAATGGTAAATGAATGAATGAATGAATAAATAAATAAATAAACAAATAAATAGAAAAAGAGAGAGAAAAAGAAAGAAAAACAAGAAAGAAAGAAAGAAAGAAAGAAAGAAACGAAATAAAGGAAGAAAGAAACTAAATAAAGAAAGAAAGAATCAAATGGAAAAGTACGATTAACAATTTTTCCCTTTTTAAGGCAGCAACAAATTTTGACCGACTGTTTTTTTATTATATGACTTTGTAGTTGATTGAGTATGAATTTATTTTAACATAATCATGGAAACTTTAAATACAATTTAAATACATGTGTGGTTTTTCTATCAAGTGTACATGCAGTTTCTCAGTTTTCTAAGGCTTTGGCGTCCATGTTATTGGTATAATTATGTGCATGGAGAGGGATGTACATGTATGATTAGCTAATTTATACATTTCCTTAGATTAATCATTATCAAGCCATGTAGTCGATAATGGATCTGAAATTATTACTAATCGTTCCATACAAAATAATCGTGCTGTCTAGGACAATATAAAGATAAAAACAAGGGGGGTACAAAATAGGAAGGATTGGTCTCCAAAAATATTCTCAAAGTAACTTCGATTGTCTGTAATAAAAGCAGCAAACAGTGGTGGGTCCATGTGCAATTGCTGGTCACCGATGGCCGCTGTTCATTATTTATGATTTTCATCTTCATTTTCGCGCCAATATTGTATCGCCAGAAGGCAAACAATGGTCTAGCAACCTACCAAGTTCACATCATGCTAAGATTGCAGCCTGCATTCTACGACGTCATTTGCCAAACCAAGCCTGACTGCTATAAATTGGTAATAACCATCTTGGCCTTTAGGAGCCATCTTCTGATGGCAAAGATGGCCGGACCTTTAATATTGGAATAGCTAATAAATGATTCCCAAATCGCCGGCTGAAGATCGCAACGCCCACATAATTGGAGTGGCGAAGACCGCGCGTACTACTGAGCTTTGTTCGGGTTGGTTCGGCCTCGGAGAATACCGCAGGCAAGGTGACATTTCATCCGGAAAGATCGGCGGAAATCCAATCTCCGTACCCAGACTTTTTTTTCTTTAGAAAGATGCAATTCGCGTGCTTCGTCTCCCGTTTCATTGCGTTTTACTTCTAAATCTTTAATTTTCTGTGGGTATGGTTAACCGAGTGCATAATTCTATCAATGTTCATTCACAGTCGACATTCGTGTGCTTTTTTTTCGATTGGGAATGTGGTAATGGTTAGAAAAGGGCTGAGAATGCTTTACATTCGGTGCTTCAGAATTATTACAGAAGTTAAAGAACACGATGCAATGTGGTTTTACGTAGGATATTTTTTTCTTTAAATCGTTGTCATATTCAAACTACAAGTACATCGTCAGCGATCGCATCATAATACATTCATGGGATTAGTCTGAAACCTTTATAATTTCGAGGTCGGTTTAAAGAAGGGTCATTAGTGCGCATTTCATGATGTAACTATGAACATGGCCGACCTGAAAAGCTCTTCATGGTAGGTTTTGCTATTGATCTTCGCTGACTAATCAAGTTGCACTCAGCCAATCCGAAACAAGGATTCGCAGTAGCTTACAACAATATTGATTGGAAATCACCGACTTTTTGTTTCATTCAATGCTCCCCAGACCTTCTATTAATTCTAAACGGATATCGGTAGGCCTTAGGTGTAAGAGCCCCCCCCCCCCGCCCCCTTGTGATCCCGATGTCTAGAAGCGCAATAAGCCATTACTGTCTATCAGAAGAATTGAAGATCATAAGATATAAGAGTGTTGTCCATTACGTGTAGCTACCTGATGAATGGTGTCCTGTGATCATGTGCCAGTCCTCCTATCCTCAACATTGTATAACAGAGAGGGGGGAAAATAATGACAAATGAGAGGTATCTGAGCAATATTGTCGGCACTTTTGTGTCGGCCCATTAAGATTGTCCGCCTGATGAATGACTCTCCGGAATGGTTCCACTCGTTTCTGTGTGATCCAGATTTTTCCCCCTATTTTTTCATGGGTATGTCATTTGAATAAAAAAGTGACGCTCTAGGGCGATGATTACTCCATTTCGAATCGTAAGGTTGATATACATGAATCTACAGGTTATCTTGGACGTGATGTATACCTGCTATTTGGTAAGGTGTCATGCAAATGTCGTCATTGAAGATGTTCAATATTACGCAGACTTGATCCAATTTAACATGATTATTATTATTGTTGGTACATTTTATATTCTGTGCACTGCAGCAGACCATAAGGATTTGAAAAAATTGGTTATTCTAAATCGGCTTTAGTTGTAACCATGGACCTTGTAATAGGTCCATGTTGTAACTGACCAATCAAACTTAATTGATTTAGACGAAGGGGCTGTTGACCGATTGACAATTTGCTGTTCCTAAGAGCGCTGGCATCGATTTGTTGTCAGTACTTGTGCACCCGACGCGAGAGGGCAGTAGGAATGATGATTTAGTAGGTTTTACTTAGACTACGCCTCATGAATATTCATAGCATGAAACGTTCTGATGTATTGTTTTTCTGAACCATCGTGCTCGAATTGTGTCAGTGGCTCAATCAGAAAGCCAATCCTGCACTTGAGCCCATGCTGGACACAGGTTCGACTCTCACCTTGAACGATTTGTCAAAGATTGTTTTTATCAAAAGTAAGGCAAGACTCTAAAAATGCAAGTCAAAGATGTGTAATCTGATTCAAAGCCTCCAAAAAAACACATCGGATGCATCAAGTACTGACAAAAAGAAAAAAAAAATCGCGTCGGGGCAGTAACGAAAATACCCCTCACCCATCAACATTACCGTCATCATCGATATACTAATATTGGCATTACACCCATAATTCATACAAGTTATGTGACACGTATTGGACAGCTGAGAATTCGGAGTGGACAAACTGCCATGTTGCGTCTAACTGAATTCAAGGTATTTTTGTTATGTCATCACCCCATGACACGAGCGTCTTAACAGATTATTAACATTTGTAAACCAACGGCACGCGACGCCTCGAAATAGCACCCTTGCTGATACACGCATCTCCGGAATCCCGCCTTTGCTATGTTGGTGTTAATGGTCTCCCGATTCGCGATGCGACGTGTATATCAACATTTTATAGGAAGTTTCATTGCTCCAATATCGGTTAAGATAGACCAGTGATTCGAAAAACTTTTGGGGGTCGGTTAACAAACTAATATTGCATGGTGTGTCGAATTTTACCTGCTAGAATAAAGAAGCTCTTCGGATTGTCCGACCATGGACCATCTGCCATGGTCCGACACTGCGTGGAAGCACCGATTTTTTTGTTTCTTTTTCATTTTTTTTTATCTCCCCCTCATTTTCCCCATGGGAAGAACTGCACATGTTCAATATTTCATTGAGCATGCGGAGTTCTGCCAAGCATCAATAATGAAATAACCTTCTATCACGTGGGCGCCAACTTACCATTAATATACTCATGATTATTCATGGAATAACATATATAAAACAATAATTATATGATAATTCTTCGCTATGGGTAATCAGTAAAAATGTATTTATTGACACTGTAATTCCTTATCCCTCCCCCCCCCCCCCGATCCTTATTTATTATTTAGTCATACACCAGTTTTTTTTTTGTTCATTGTTTTCTCCTCGCTCTTCATCTTCTTCCTAAAAAAACAACAACTAAATAAATCATACATAATAGCCTGTTGATGGGCATCACCCTTTTCTGTCAACGTTTCATTTCTTCCAGTTTTGTACATGTTATAATTCAATGTTATCAGAGCTTGGATAATCTCTTGTCGGTATGGTTTTTTTTCTTCTTTTTTATTACAGAATAATGTATTCTCCACTTAATTTCCTGTATCCCAGTGATGAATTACTTCCTGTCTCCCTTTATTTAATAATTATGACATTTCGGTAAAAATTTTCCTGTCACTTTCTGCGTTAGGTTTCGAGTTTCATATTAAATATGAAAGTTGGCTTAACTTGTAAATGTCACCAATCGACATGTTTTCATTTCTTTGAAAAAAACAATGATCAGATGTTTCCTATATTCCGCTGTGCCTTCCTCTCTACGAATTTCAAACGTCTGAAAAGGTCGATATTAATAATATCGACCTTTTAATATTCGGCTTCCAGAATAAAATAACATTTTCTTTATTTTAACATTATGAAACCACTTTATTTTCAAACTTAATACAATTCAAAACAGATACAATACCAGAAAAAGTATGGATATTTTTACAATTGTAGTCTATTATCATATTTACGGTGTGTTGATAAACCATGTACCGTAGTAAATGTAGTCGGGATGTCATTTTTTTTGCTTCTGTATGAGAATAAAAAACAGAAAGAAAAATTTGTAAGTGTCCCAGTTAACGATGTGTAAAAAATATTTTACTAACATAAAGTGATTTTCGTTTCATCTCTTCAGAAGTTTATTTCATCGTCTATTATGTCAGCCACTATGGCTGATTAACCTAGACGTAAAATGTTTCCAAGGTAATACCAGCTTGGCGTTTACCAGCAAAAAAATGCCTACGGGAGTTACCACAAAAAAAAAACAGAAACAAATTGTATCCTTGGTTCCTCTGTGTTTTCTTTGTCAACCTATCCACATTGGCGTGATGGTGTAAACCTCCCAAGAGTATTCATATATGGTAAGGGAAATGAATAATGAAAAAGAGGGGTGATTTAAATATTCAACTGTCAGATTATTTTCGATCAAGCGGTATTTATCGATATAAAGCGTTGGACATAATCTACAACAAATTCACATGCATGTAGCCTTTCTGCCATCATATACATATGTCCATGTGTAACCTTGGTCGGCAAATGAATTTAAAAGGCAAAGTAAATGTGTTGACCACCCCCCCCCCCCCATGAAGCCACTTGATCGTTGATAGGTCACTAAATCACATTTTCCATGTTACTACAACACATTCATCAGACTTCGATATTGCCCGGCGCATACTATGCGATTCGTTGCGATACGAATTTCAAAGAAACTAATAACATCTAAAATGAACATTCCAGCTAATAAAGTCTTTAAATAATGGTAAGAATTACTGAAATCGAAACTCAGTCTAGTTCGAGCCTCCTAGTAGAAATGAAAGCAAATTCAATTTCAAATCTTAATGACGTCATCATCGGCTGCGACTTGGAGCCGATTTAAACTTTACTCTGACCACAGGGCTTACCGCGAAGCAAAATTGTGATTTTATTATCCATAACGTAATGCCGAACTTCAAAAAAAAATACATAATGCAAAATGTGATTTTTTATTGCGTCCCATCGGATGCAAATTTGCCCACCCCCCCCCCCCCGCCCTAAAAAATAATAAAATAAAAACGAATAGAAAAAGGGCATTTAAAAATCAAGAAATGAAAATGAAATAAATGAATCAAAGATAACATAGCAAATGATTAAATTACGAAAATACAAATAGGTAATTAAAAAGTGAATCAATAAGTAATTAATGATATACGAGAATGATAAGAATGAAACAAACAACATACTGACAATGAAAAAAAATGATGACAAGTTTAATGTCGTCACTCCTAAGCAAGATTTCGATTATCGGAAATACATTTCAAAATTTCGTTATTGATCCATGATGGAGAATAGTTCCTATAATAATCTTTTGTTTTACTGTTTGAATGGAACAGCGTAATAATCTGACTTTATCGTCAATTCTGCTTGGACTGATAACTGTATTTCATCATCTTGATAGTACTTTGATGTGTAATGATTCTGGTTGAACAGTTACAAAATATCACGGGAACGGTAACGATTCTGGAGATAATTTTGGAGTGTAGAAATAAGACGGATACGGAACGGATCGACTTGAGTATTCTGAGATTGGCAGGCTATTGGCAAAAGCAGGTCGCCATCTAAGCTAAACGAATTATCGTTTCTTTGTCATTCTTATTGACCTCATATGGTCAAGTGTGTAAATATGCCTTCAGGCAGACTTTTTTAAAGTGAATAAAAGTGGGAAGCTATGTAGTCTTGACAATCAGAAAACATTGTTATGGTTTGTGTAGAGATAGACGAGCACCACTATACAGTACAAAAAAAAACTACGACGAAATGAATATATTTTTTGGTTAATAGGGGTAGAATATATTATAATGTACTTCTGAAAAGAGAGGAAAGGAGATGACGGGAGCAGGAAAGAAAGCAGACGAGAAGGATATTTCAACTTTGTAATTGAGAAAGAACGCACAAATTCGAGACTGGAGAAAGATTGGGAGAGAGAAAAAAGTGAAAATCAGATAAAAGCATCATTTAATGTAAAAGGGTTGGCTGATGGGGAAAATGCTCCTCAATCATGAAACGATCGCTCACATTCTTTGGCACCTTCTAGATAGAAATAGGTTATAACAATACTACCAAGACCAAACAGTCATGACATTTAAGGATAAACTGTTAAGGCTTCGGGCTGCTTATACTATCATCTTTATCTGTTCATCGTAATGTTCCCCTGTTACCCGAAAGGGTTTACACAGCATGATTGGTATACATTTTAAGTCCTACAACTTGGGCGAACATTTTATTTTGTTTCCTCAGGCGGGAACATGGTTCTTGATTTAAATTTGGCACGCGAACTCTTTTTTTTTTGTCAGTTGCATTTCGTATATGCTTACAAAGATACTAGCATGTCTGCTTGCTTTATTGATGGCAGATTATAACCCCCCCCCCCCCTCTATATTTTACTGTTACTCATATTGTGTTTTAAAGACATGGCGTATTCGTGTAAGCTTATCATCAGTTGCTCGCAAAATCCTTTCATTATCTTAATTGTGCGGTGTCAGTTTTTTCTAGCTGGATGGGGTTACTGAAACTTTACTACGATGTTTATCATTATTTAATAAAATCAATGACGACTTACAACATTTGGGGGGTTGTGTTAACTATGAATTGAGAATGTATTTCCATATTTTTCTGCTGACCGTTAGTAAACATGTTTGTTATGGTAAGTGAACGTGAAAAGAGGGGGGGGGGGGGCTGCGGCTTCCCTATGTTTAATTTGAAAGGCCCGTAACGGTGTGAGATTCCGCTTCCTCCGCGGTAATTAAATAAGTTCCGGGTATTAAACGTAAATGGATACAGTGTGAATGGATGCCTTGGAAGAATAATTGAATTGGAATCGAGACAAGTGCAAACAATTTGGGATCCAATGTCAAATATTTAGCGGTAATACGGCGCAATGATTGTTTGCATTGCCGTTAAGGTATGCTGCGTGTGAATCTCTCACCCTAGAACGTCTCGCCTACCGCTGCCTTCTGGGTGACTTCAAAGACATCATTTTCCTCGACTTGCGTGCAACAGGAGCAATTCTGAGATTAATGCTGGGCGCTGTTATTGATAGTAATAAGCGGAATTTTCATTTTTACGTAATAACAAAGGAGGTGAGTGCCAAAGGGATGTGGCAAATACAGCCCTTCTTATAATGTTTTAGTAGTACTTAGAAGGGGGAGAAAAGGTGGGGAAATGGTATAAAATTGGTATGAGAGAAGATTATCGAAAAGTCATAACTTTGGGCCGTATAAATTTATATTGTTTATTTATTTATATAATCTAGAAACTTTTGAAAATATATACATGTATGTATGTGATACTCTGTGCCACCTGACAATAATAATGATTAATTTAGAAATATTCTAATATAAAAAGACAATCATCACAGTGTTTATCGATCAGGTTTTGGACATCGAATCTTTGTGTATTGAACAAGGATTTTTAATCTATCATTTTTACCCGATGATAAAGTAAACCACCAAAGAGGGAAACAAAATCAATTCATAAATAAAGAAACAAAGAACATTGAATTAAAAGTCAATATCTTGCAAAACAACAAGTAATTACAGTTATACACGGAAAGGAATAGTATAATACAAACAATTTTACAGTATTGCATCAAATCAATTCAAATTTACAAACTGGTTTTCCTTTCGAAATGACTATTTAGTCTCTTTATCGCTATAGAAAAGACGCCACTACCTCCGCATTCAGTAGATCTGCTCTGGCAGTCTCTTAATATCTAACGTAGATAGCGCCATCTTCTGGTAATTAATCGAAAAAGTTATTACGACACGGTTTAATACAGTGTGTAAAGTGCAGAGTCGGTTGATCATGTTTTCTAACGTACAGCTAGAAGCCGGGTCCTCTCTAAAGAACACAAGAATAAAGAACATTTTGAAGGCGCCGGATTCACTTGGGGCGGGAGGTACGGTCTTACCCCTTAAAATCGCATAAAAAATCAAGAGAGAGTAGGAGGATCCTAAAATGCCTTTATTTGGGAGTGGTGACATTATGAATTTCGCTTGTCAATTTTGTGGGAAGAAATGAACCCATTATGGAAAATTTTTGATCCACGCCCATTTTGCAACATAGAATGATTGAGCAAGAACGGCGTACATTGTTTATAAAGACTCAAACACACGGATACCTGGCAGGAATTTATTCCTTGAAACGCCGAGCTCTGGAAAGGCTGCTTGAGCTACAGCAATAAACTTCAATTCCTTTGGAAGCGCATATAGACGTTATTTGTAATGTGGTTTGCACTTTACAAAAACTGGCTATTATTATTATCATAATTATTATTATCATTATTTCACAATAAGAAAGGTTTTTTCTTCATTTATGTGCATGTTATAAAACATGGGGCAAGCCATCATGATCATTATTTTAAATATACATTATGGGCCTTCGTTTCATTTATTTCAAATACAGGAAATTTCCGATCCTAGCCATCTCTGACTTGTGTTGTTTTTTCATTTCTGTTATGTTTGTCTCCTTGTTGACCTTCCCCCATTATTTGTAAAATCATATGAGCTGCACTACCTCCCAGCTTCACCCATATTATAACGGTTACCTAAGGGGTGTGGGGTTCCTGAAAACCGATGAAAATATTCAAACAAATTTGATTATTCTGTCTGAATAAATATATCCATGATTGAATTTAATTTCATCTACTTCCAAAACAAGTACATCATAGACCGTACAAAATCACCCCTATTCTATAGAATATATCAAACATGACAAAGTCATATTAATGAAGGTCATCGATTTCCCAACACAATATTTGGGAAATTAATATGTAAATATTACCGATCTATCGAGCTCGTAAAGCATCGCAGTATGCTTTGTGTGGTATCACGGATGAGTACATATTGCCAGTTTTATGATGATGGATGACATGCCGTCCTAGCTATTTGGCAGTTCATTGGCGATAGTCATTTTCTATTTTGGGAACGCAAAAGTTGAAACGGCCCCACAATTCTGATAGTTTAAATGAGCATACCACAAATTAAAATTAGTTATATACAGTATGCATGCATAGTAGTTGAAGCAATTTATTGATTGATAGCAATAGAGTGGCGTACCTAGGGTTTTTCACAGGGGGTGTAAAAATGTCTGCCCAAAAATTTGACAACCAAAAATGTAGGATTTCGGACCAGAAAAAAAATTGACAAGCAAGTGTAAAAATATTATTATGGTAAGTTGCCGTTTTCTATTGTTGTGTTTTTTTACGTTATGCATACCCATATTGAAGGAAAGGGCAAGGGCAGTAGTATTGCATTTTTACATGTTTTAAACAGAATTTATAACACAGAAAAGCATCATTTAACAATCAACATGCCCCATTGCACAAGCAATGAATTATTTGTTTTACTTTATTTTATTTGTTCATTTTCTGTCATTGGGTGGATAGCCCTTTCAGCAAAGGGGAGTAAAAAAGAGATTCCCGAACATAAATATAATGTATATGTACAAACAATCATTGAAAAACAAGTGTAACATTAATGAAGAAAGATATTAACATAAAAACTGAACCAGTAATAAATTGATGCGGACGCATCATAATTTTCAATACACTTTTGTTTCCAAAAACATGGACTTCAGGCATATCTTGTTTAAAACCATGTAAAAATGAACGAGGAGGCGATATTCCGGATTAAATGTTTATTTGAACAATAATCATTTTGTCAGATAAAAACGGCAGAGTGGCAAAAAACTTACTTTTATGTAATTAAGATCCCGCCATCAATACAAAATCTTTAAAATGTCCATGGCATATTCTTACCCCTTCACGAAATACGAAATTTAAGAAACGTAGATGGAGGAAGAAATTAAATAGTTTAGAAAAGGGACTATTATTGGTTTAAAAACCTGTCAAAGTGCACAATAATTACACCACATAGGACATGGCACATGGGAATTTAAATGTTGGCACATTGCATGTCCTCACCAGAAAGACCTTTTAAAGAACACAGACACAACACACATAGTGGGGTCTATTCATGGTTAGATTCAACGTACTTAGTGTGCTTAGTAAATGAAATGATATAAAGAAATGCAACATTTAGAGAACGCATAATACACAAGGCCCTATCCACGGAGGATTATTCCATTGTGACTGGGGGTGCTGGGCATTGTCACAGGACCCCCAGTAACAAAAGATCATCCTCCGTGGCAAGGTGCATGAGCCTAATATGAGCCATGCTTTACCCATATTGGAAGCTCGAGCATCCACTGTGGCGTAATTCCTTCATATCGGGTACTCGTTTACTACACCTGTGTGGCAAATGTAAAAAAAATCATTTATTTATTGTAACGTATTTTTCATTAAATAAAATATGATAAGCCGAAGGCTGTTTTACATCATGGTCCTGACACACTCACAACGTATATACAAAGCACAATATTATCAAAAGGAGGTCATGTCAATGTAACAAAGATAATGATTCACAATAAAGAAAAAATGGTCCTTAAATCGTCTGACCTAGAAGGAATATCAAGAGAAAAGCGAAGAGAAGAAAGAGAAGAGAGAGAAAAAAAATATATATGGAGAGAGAGAAAAGAAAGTAAAAGAAAGAGAAAGAAAAATAAAAAGGAAGAGGAGGGGGGCTTAAGAATAAAAAAGGGTAATTAAAGAATAAGCATGTTTTATCATTAAAGGACAAATCTGAAATAATTGCTTTAATACCGACATTTAAAATTATCGAGATAATTTGCATTCTGAATATCGCCTGCATACTTGAAACAACTCTTAAAACGCCTTGCCAAAGGACACGAGCGCTGCAGTTGGATTTGAACCCCTGACCTTGTTGTTTAAACTGCCGGAACTTATCCACTGATTCACTACACCCATATGCAAAGGTCGGATGATGCGATCACCGGGTTTGAACTCGGGTGGTTAGACAGTTTTGACCTTAATGCCACTCAATAAAATACCAAAGCAGCGGTGAACATCCGACCATGTGTTTCGATTCTGTGGCAGCTGGACGTCGGGTTAGCATAAAGAGAAAAAAGAAGTTGAAGAGGAGCAGTCCCGCTGTGATGGTCGCATTGCTATCACGGTTCGTATACCATGTATACCATGAAATGCCATAATTATCGCAGGGGTGGTGGGATTTTATGTTCTTGACATCGAAAACAGAGCGATTAAAAAAGAAATCAAGAATTTTGCATATGCCTGCAGATGGTAACGTAAGAGATGCACAAAAAAAGTAACGAAATTTATAAAATTTTGAACTTTTCCGTGCATTTGCTCGTGAGACAACTACTCATACTTAAAAGTCCACCAGTGGCGTGAGAAGCGAAAACAGTTGAGGGGACCAGATATGGCGTATAGGGCAACAATTATAAAAAGCTGCGAGTGAGCGAAGCGAGCGAAGAAAAATTTGGACATTGTGTCACAAATATCAAATTTTGTGATAAATTTTTACATAATATTCAGGTAAAGAAGTATCATAATTATGGTCATGAAAAATGGAGGGAAAGCGCCCATAGACAACCCCCCCCCCCCCCGTCTGTATGACACTGCATAGAGCCAAACATTAACCCGAGGTTCAAACCTGACCTTCACCTCTATCCTATTCATGACCTTACTCTGAACCGAACACAATACACTATCACAACCTCAACCCTTGCCATTTATTGTATTTAGAGAAATTAGCGGATGAGCAATTTCACTTAGGGCAAATGTCGCGTAAAATGTGTTATTGTGGAATGCGATAAGAACTTTAAAAAACATGAAAAGTGAAGTGAAATGTAGAAGTAAAGCAAAGTAGCCTCGCTCGCTGGCAATGTCATCTAAATGCATCAGACAGGTGAACCTTCTTGGGAGAAATCGTTCATCCATACGACAACGTTGCAATCAAGAAGTAGATACTTCGGGGCCCCCCCCCCCCCGAAAAAAAAGGTTTCCATTACAAAATGCAGATCAAATTGGTCCCGAAGAATTTGAAAAGCAAAAAAAAAAAAGTTTTCACTAGAGATTTAGGGTCATTGTGGTAACAGTTTTCATTTTTGTCATATCTTCTAAAATACCCGGGGGTGCTGCCTTGTGAAAATAATACACGTTGCACCCCCCCCCCCCCCGCTTCCCAGGGCCATGGCCCCCAGCCTCCTTCTTCCCAAGCTCTAAAGGAGTCTCCTTCAAAATCCTTGTTATTTTCGTGGTCATAGTAATCTTGATTGTCAAGGATACCGAGTGTTAAAACTGATGCATTATTGGTATCTTCAGGAGACCTCAGCCTGTGGTTTTATTCATAAACACACTCAAGAATGGTAATACCACCACAGAATGAAAATGTTACAACCAAAGTTTTTAACACCCACTGAAATTACTACAAATTTAATATCGGAATAAAACGTTTCTTATTGGATTTCATCCATATAAAGCGGTCAATATCATAGATTTTGCTAAGCTGTGTATCAAGTAATGTCAATCACAAATTACCTCGTACGAGGACATTGGACATGTTGAATAACCAGAGATGGTCCTTGTACCGAACACCGAAGATGCATGATCACTTTTATTAAAAGATTAATTGCAACGTTAACCTACCTATTTTTTTGTTTCATTTATCAGGCCACAAAATAATATGTTTTCAACCTTAATTTTATTACAGTCATACCAATAAAATTAACTCCAAACTGGCCGACGATTATCCCATTCCAAATAGCGTAATCGGTCAGGAGTCCGATTCGTTACTGTGACTGTGGCATCGGACTGACCCACTGACCTACACGGCCAATAATCACGTATCCGACATCTAGATTAAAATCGAGTGCTTTCATTCTGTTAAGAAGTCAGATAACCTGAAATAGAACGATGCATCCCGGGATATCACGGAAGATTGCTCGAGATATAGAAACCCATTTCTTACTAAAATATATCCCAACTTGCATTGCTTCATCGAGTGAATATGCCGGATGAACAGTATGCTGAAAATCCTAGTGAGAAGGGCTTTCTAGATTTTTTTTCTTCAATGTCTCAGTTGAAATAATTTTGAAGACACTTTCGGTTTATAAGGAATTAACACAATACTTGAGACGGAGTTGGAATAAGAAGATGAAAAGGGGGAATGCTAAGAATGTATCAGATTCCCCCTCTTATGATGAGAAAAAATATTCATATCCTTTTCCTCCCTTTTACAGGTTCATGATGATTCTCAGTGACCATGATTGAGGTATCATTTTTATTGCCTATACAGATATAATGTAACCCCTTTCAAACGATAGGAGATTAATGAAAAAGGGATGTTTTTTCGCATGGAAAAAAGGGCTGTCAAAAGACATATGGGATCGAGGGTTGACAGATGTGTGTGGGGGCTGCGAAAGTATGCGTGTGTACCGGAAACGTGCACACAAAAGGTTTGACTACTAATAGTATGGGAACGTGAACATGAAAGGGTGATTCAAGGGAGAGAAAGCTGTACAACTTGTTAAAGAGAGAGAGAGAGAGAGGAAGAAGAAACCGGAGGAGAGCGGCGAACGAGAAAGAAGAGAGAGAGAGAAGGAGACGAGAAAGGGAGAGGGAGGCAGAGAAAAGAGGGGGTAAGCGGGGAGGTAGAGGAGGAGGGGAGGGGTGCATTGCGAGAGGAGATATATTCGGAAACAAGACTGGTTAAAAACACGTGTCAGATCACCGACTTGATATCCGCCTTTGAGTCGGGCGGAGGGTGTCATATTTAATATGGCCATGTGTATAACTATACGATGAAGTAGCTTTTCCCCGGAACGAGATGGTCATTTAACCACTCAACCGGTTTATATCAGGATGTGATGCACCAATTACACGCTTCGCCTAGTTTGCCGCCGCGAACAACCATAAAGGACTAAATAACCTTTTGACAGAAAATATAAGTGGGCCTATTATTCGGAAGGTGTTATTTGCATGTTTGTTAGGTTTCTTTGTTTTCCACTTTCACGTTCGTTGTTTTCAGCTGCTCTGTTGTCTTTTTAGAAATAAATACTGTATATAGATATCAATATCAGGGGCCGTCTAGTATCAGCAGTGAACATGACAAGGGGCACGTTTCGTGATGCTGTTCGGCAGTTTTGTACGACGTTACCGCACTGTAAAAACTGCGGTGTTAAAACTGACACCAATTGGTGTTAATAGAGGACAACACACTGAGGTGTTAAAATTACACGCTAGAGATTTAACATAACACCAAACAGTGTAAATGTAACACAAAAGGTGTTGTAATAACACCTATAGGTGTAAAACTAACACCACCAATTTAACACCGTGTAAAATAAGTGGTGTGGTCCTCTGTGTACACCGGTTAACACCACAGTTTTTGCTGTGCGGTAGCAAATACTTACGGTATATTAGACACACACCCACTTTTTTCCATTTAAGATATTCGGAGTGCATTTGTCATAGTTCATAACCTTAAAGATAAATGTCAGTTGTAGTAGTGATTGTAGAATTACTTCATTTAAATTACATTGAAATTACCACCCTGGTGGCTGTTTGTAAAGGCACTTAATGTGCAATAGGACTTTGGACGAAACCAAGTGATTGCTAAGAAATTCATGAAATTTGAGCACAATGTTAAGTCTTTTTGTCCTAACAGTAATAATGATCTGTTAAGCTGTAAATTTTGCGTTTAATGTTAAAGTTATGTGGTGGGTGGGTATGGGTGTCTCGGGTGAGAAAGAGAAAAAACAGAAAGAGGGCGGTAATTTGAGAAAATAGGACTAGAATGGGTCAGAGTAGTTATAGCAGTGATGATGATTGGTAAACGGGGAGCTATATCTTTTACAGGCACATCAAAAGTATTGGCAATCATGAACAACCACCGTCCGCTCTGCACATTACCATTTAACATCCGCGCGTCTTTGCAACGAGCGTACACCTCGCGGCGCCTCGGCGCAGCGGGAGGGATTGAAATAATAATTGGCGAACCAAGTGGCATTCAGCATTCGTAACGTGCTAGCTAGCGCAAGGAATAACACACAGTAATGCTCACGCCAGTTCGTAACCGGCGACTTTGCTATATGGTGGTTTTACGGAACGCCAAGTCGGGTTTCTTGTTCAACCAATATCGTCTTAGCAGCGTGCTTGCAGGCGTTTAGGAATCAATTGTCGCTCAGAGAGTATTTTCTTTACATGATCTATCGCTGGAACACTGTGAAATCGGATCGCATCGGGAAAAATAACATCATAGTATTTCTTACGATCTGTCATCTTCTTGTCTCGCTCTCGTACCAAAAGAAGTGAGTAAAGTAAGCCTGTCTAAGAAAAATGCAGATGACATTTTAAAAAGCATGCTTTGATAGCACTCTTCCCGCATTGCTTTACTGTGTTCATGGTATGTTGATTTTCTAAAGCAATTAGTGAAAATGTTTGGAAAAACTATCACCAAGAATCAAGAAAATAGTTTTTGTTTAAAAAAAAAAACAGATAAATTTATTCTTACCCTGTAAATCAACTTTGCCGGGTAGCAATAAAATTGTCTTTTACTCAAATCTCGTAGAAAAGAAGTGCAACAAAAAAATCCATACCAAAGTATGTTTCTTTCAAACTCTTTATAGTACGTGCTATGTTTTTTTTATATCAATTCCTACCGAGATTATTCTTCCAGTAAATTACAGTTACATGTAAAAAAGAAAAAATTATGGTCGGCTTTACCTCCTGACTTGATATATTTATTTGTGGGATACATCATTGCAATTACTTGAGTTTTCATTCCATTTCTGACACTTCCAGATTATTTCTTACTTCTATGCTACATAAAATATGTGCATGATCTTAAAAATTCCTTGATATTTTTACATTATTTAGACATTGCATTTGTAGAAAGATTCAGTTTGACGATTTATCAGTGTTCCCTCAGAGATAAAGTACTTGAAATAAAAATAGTACATCGGCTACTTAACATCACATTGCAACGTCTACACAATTATCTTTTTAAAAAAGTCTGCCTACCAATATGAAACAAATATGTTATCAGTAAATGTATAAGAACTGCAATATGGAGGTATATTTACGCCTAGACGATTTTTGAGTATGTTTAATTAATAAATAATATTTCATCGTTATATTGTGTTTGTATCTTATTGTAAAAAATAGTTGAAGCAAACATTATTTTTTGATATTCTATTCTGACCATTTGAATGATTGTAGGGGTAGTTGTACCAACGTCTACATCCACGATCGCGATGTAGTTTAAAACAAGATATCCCTTTATCTATATTAAAAAAAATATTCTTACTGGCCCTTTCCACATAATGTTGGCGTCATGACACTGAAAAGCGGGGGTGCTGAAGCTCCCCCAAATTTCCTTTGGAGTGCTGCGTGTATCATTCTCCATAGGCAACAACCCAGGTATTTTGGTAGATTTGTAAAAAAAAATATGTTACCAAAAAGATCTTCATTTTGTTGTGAAAACTTTAATATATATTTTTTTGCTTTCCAAATTTCCTCGGAAGCGGTTTGACCTCGATTGTGTCGTGATTTTTTTTTCAAATATACATCAGCACCCCAGTTAAAAAAAAAGATCGTTCCCAAGGCCCTGGCATGGAAGTATTCTATCAATGGGCGCTCCCTGTACATGGTAATCAGAATAATTAGAGTATGTACACTCTTAAAAACAAATTAGTCAAATTGACTAGATCAGTAGTCAGCTGGGAGCAACTGATATGGCAATTACTGATATTCACATTTCTGACATATATTCTAGTCAGAAATAATTTGTTCTGGTAAAATATGACTAGAAAATAGTCAAATATGACGAGAATAACAGTTGAACCCAGATGAACCTATTAACTAGTCATTTTGACTGATTGTTTTTTGAATTTACAGTATCATATTCTATACATTTTGTTATTTTCCATAGTTAATGATTATTCATAATGTATTTTTTCAATATTAGTGTTTGTGTTCTATTTTTTGTTTATATTTGAATGTGTCACCGTGTTTTATATTTGTGTTTGTTTACGAAGGGCCCCAACGAAAACCAGCTTGTCGCTGATTGAACTAACCTTCTTTAAATATTTGAGATATAAAAAATAAATAAATCAGAAATGATAATTAGTTATTAGAATAACCGAAAATTTAAAGAAATCATTAACTATCTCGTCAATTTTACGTCAAACGCGTCAAAATTAGTGAAAAAAAAAACGTTGGAAATTATGGATTTTCTTCGCTTGAAATCAAAATCAACAAAATTGACTGCCATAATCAAACTCGCCCCTTAAAATCCTCATTTCATAACGCCACTGGCTTGTCATTGCTCTTGAATATCCAAGTATCACTCGATGGAATCAATTAATTTCTTGGGCAAAGAGCGTCAATGAGGGACCTTAGGCTGAGATCAGTCAAGAATCAGTTCATTAAGCCCATCTCCAACAGAATGTATGTCAAACTAAAAGTGGGATGATGTTAGAACAAATGACCATTTCTTGCTGCAAAGGGTCGTGCCGTGTAATACAACGTGTTTTAATTGACATTGGACTACGTGAAGAATATTATGTGATTCACACAGTTAAAGGTCAAGTCCACCCCAGAGAAATGTTGATTTGAATAAATAGAGAAAATCAAACTTGCAGAATGCTGAATATTTCATCAAATCAGATGTAGAATAAGAAAGTTATGGCATTTTAAAGTTTCCCTTATTTTTCACAAACAGTGAAATGCACAACTCGGTGACATGCAGATGAGTCGGTTGATGATGTTCATCACTCACTATTTCTTTTGTTTTTTTATTGTTTGAATTATACAATATTTCAATTTTTAGAGATTTGAGAATAAGGACCAACCTGCCTGAACCATATATTATTAAATAATGCTAATTCCACATGTTCAGGGAGGAATTAATCGTTGTTTCACTTGACAATGTTTAGAAAATTAGAATATTTCATATTTCCTATAATAAAATACGAAAGAAATAGTGAGTGGGTGACGTCAGTCTCCTCATTTGCATACCGACCAGGATGTGCATATAACTGTTTTGTGAAATTAAGCGAAACTTTAAAATATCATAACTTTCTTTATTTTACATCCGATTTTGATGAAGTTTTCAGTGTTATGTTTGTTGGATTTTTCTCTTTTAATTCAAATCAACTTTTTGTTGGAGTGGACTTGTCCTTTAAATTGCTCGATTCTAAAAGTGTACATGTCCACACTGTGGATACTTCAACACTGAGTTTTTTCAAGGAGAGTTTCTTAAAAAAAACCGAGGACAAATCTAATAGATTGGAGCATTCATTGCAAAGGGAATATACATGTATATCAAAGGTAATATTGCATTTAATAATCTTTTAACATTCTGTTGAAGCCATTATCAAAAAGGGCATTTTTAACATTCAATACAATCTAAAATCATGATACCCTACGAACATTTTTTTAAACGACTCCGGGTGTTCGAACCTACAAGCTCTTGACTAAGCTTTCACGTATATAAACCACTGTACTACTTCGCATGTTCACGTAATAAAATAATCATCAATGAATACTTAACATTTTTGAATAGCCACACGTTGTTTATAGCGCACACACTCAGACCATGGCTAAACCGTAGCCAGCGTTCAGAATACGGCCACTTATTTCATATCTTCCTGAGATAGCTGTTGTGTATGCGATATGGATTTGTAAAAACACGGCCTACTCATGGCGAGGGGCAGTTTCATAAAACTGTCCATAAAGTTGTCCATTAAAATGTTTATGTCGATTATCCACAGGAATTCGACATGCCAAATGTTTTAGATTTCTTGATTGTATTACCTTATACCCATAGCGCAAACCATGGGAATTGGAAGTACGTTTTAATTTTGCCTTTAATTGTACATTGTGGTAAATGCAATCATTCGCGTAATGTTTTCTATAATCACTGCTGTGCTTTGCGGCCTTGCGCAAACATACATAATTGTCGCTGGGCTGTAATAACCCCGTAACTCTCAATGAAATTGAATTGAAGGCATCTCAGAAAGCAAATTTGATCCTTTTTCAGAAGTATAGCAATGCTGGCACCTCATGTTATTTGATTATGGTCCCCTAATTCATGCAGAAAACTTATGTGTCTAGGAAAAATAAGGTTTCAGTGTAGTCATATCTCTGCAATCAAACTTTATCTGAGCAGCACTGATGCCCTCATCCTTATTTTTTTCACTATTTTTATTTATTTTACATTTTAAGATTCTAAGTATTTTAACAGCCATTATGTCATTATAAGAAACATATACCAATAAACGTCATGGTTAAATAAATGTTATTTAAAAATTTGAAAAAAAATGGAAAAGGGATTTTTTTTTCATGGTCACAAGATTTGAAAATAATCATGAATTAATGTTAAATGCATGTTGACGGAATTACAGTACATCAAGCATAGCTTAGGAGTACTTATGAATGTGAAAAAAGGCATGGATTACCTGTTTTATCGGAATTTAAAAAATACATAACGTTGTCTAGTATTAATTGTCCAAGATTTGTCTAACTTTTTTTACTAATACACCTGTTAAAGGGATCTATTTTCATTTATTTATCCAACTTTGCTTTGCTTTTCTGTGCTTATCTCTCTTTTCAGATTCGGTTTGTCCGTGACAGATCAGGCATAGACTTGGACGAATTGCACAGTCCTCTTTCTCAGATTTCACCTGAAGCGGCTTCACAACTCTATCCGGACTAGCTCTGGTGTCCACTCCTGTCGTTTCAACTCTCCTGTAGGAGAACACCAGAATTTGTCTTCGTGTTTTTTTATATATATATACTGGATTTTTGTGTTGTTATCTGTTTTGGATCGTGGCGTAATACCTACACCAAGTACTTGAGGAACGATGGGAAAGGGCGAGGAATGCCTGAACAGCGTAGATTTAAATGGTAAGTGCCGAATGAAGTTTTATATATACAATCTTGTCTGACTGGTTGTCGTCATCAAGTTATAAAGAGCGCGAGCTCCCTATACCCCCCCCCCCCTCTCTTTTTCTTTCTCTATTTGTCTATCAATGTATTCTACTTTTGATGTAATGTAAGGATGCATTCTTCCAAATGTTTTGTTTACGTCTCATACAGTGTCATAGTTTTGACAGAAACCCAAAGGCGCGATATTATCCCACCGTAGACTGGATGACTACTGTTTCATTGGAGTTGTATATCAGCCACCGACTATGATCCTTTATCGCTCTCTTCTCCTCGTGTGTCTGTGAGTGTGTGTCTGTAACGGCTAATGTAGGGAGTATGTATCGGAATTCTCTCTATCTCCAACTCTAATACTCTTATCTCTCTCCCTATCTTCCTCTCACTCTCCCCCTCTCCCCCCCCTCCCCTCCCCCTCTTCTTTCTCTCTCTTCATCTTGGTATCTGACCCTCTCTCAATCTCTTTGTGTGTCTGCCTCACCATCTCTCCCTCTTTCTTTTTCATTCTCTCTGCCTTCCTCGCACACCGAGAAACTGAGGTCTTCTCTCTTGTTTTTGTTTATTTCCGTCTTAATGCTCTTCACTCTTCACGAGTGTTACTCGAATTTCAGCTCGTGTTGCTCTTTTTTTTTGGAGGAACGATGACATAAAAATACACACTGCCTACAGTGATTTGCCGGTGCACGGCATACACAGTGAAAATGCTGCTTAAAATGGTATACTATTCTGTTGAACTTTTCAGTAATTGTTTACCAGAATAAAAAAGTTTATTTATTAACAATTGAAATATTAATAGTTAAAGTCTGTTGTTGTTTTTCTCAATTTGTAAACATTATTTAAAATATTTCAATAACCATTTTAATGTTCCTTTTGTAAACTGCGTTGTATGACAATGTCAATCAGTGGTTTTACTGTGTAAATTGTCCAAAATGAGGAACAGTTGTTTGTTGTTGGGATATATTTAGTCCAACCTATTCGTAGTACATTGATAAAAATGTTATGTAAGATTGCAAGGATATTGTTCATAATTACTGTGATGGTGGAAAAACGTTTCAGTATTCTGTAAATTTCCAACATTTGTGGGTTTCCGGAGTAGAGCGATTGCCGTGCATTTTAACAAGTACCTCTGACAAAGTTGGTGTATTCCTGTTGAAAAGTGAAAAAAAATGTTGCGTGTGTGTATATTTTCTTGTAATTCTCTCAGGATGTTGACAGTGTCTGCATATAATTTCCAAAGTGTGATACATGCAATGATGTCAAATTCGATTATTTGAACATTTCGAACCGTCTATCACTTTTATGAGCAAGTGAATTCACATTGTGAAATCGAACATTCACGTGACTGATCATGTGCATAATTGCCTGCGCTTTGATGCTGTCTATCATATCATCACTTAATCAGGTGTTTGGACACACTGAAACAATAGTACTTTCTTTGCATCCTGAGACGTCCACTTAACACGAAATTATGCGTTTAATCAGTCTGTGCGATTGGTATTCGAAGAATCATTGTGGTTGAATGTTGTTTTACATAATAGGACATGACGTGCGTTCAATAAAACAAAATACGACCAATTACTAATTTCTGTCTTTGAGGGTCCAACTTATTCAATGAAATATAGATAATAGCAGGACATTTTTCCCCCCGAGGAGTGTGGTCGAAATCAAATTTGCATAATAGGACAAGCTACCTCTGCCCTGTCACGTCTGTGTTTGAATTATGCGGCTGTCTTTCGGTCTACTCAATCTTAATCAAGGCATTTCAGCCATGTTGATTTCTTTATTTCAATTATTACCACACCGCAGCGACCACACACTCGTAACTCATGCTCTTGAGTTTTATATTCACCATCTCGACTGTGCGGTTTCGAGAATGTCCGTTGTGAATAATAATCGCGTAACCGGAACCGGCTGCGAAAGAGAGAAAGACCATTTTTTTCACGTGTTCGAAACAAGTGAAACACAATATGGCAGGCATGTGGAGCAAAATAATGTAGGGATCTCCATATATGATTCTGGTTGGAATTTATATTTGATGGTAATCTTTGCCCTAGATGTTTCAATTACAGTTACCTATTTTCCCTTTTTTGTCACTCTATGTGCTTTTTTTTTTATCAAAATTCAATTAACATATATTTAATGTGATTATTTAATTTGAATAATGTAAGATCTATATGATAATGGTTGAAATTTATATTTGATGGTAATCCCTGCCCTAGATGTTTCAATTACAGTTGCCTATTTTCCATTCTTTTTGTCACTCTACATGTATGTGCTCTATTTTTTATCAAAATCAAATTAAGATGTAGTTAATCTAATTACGATACCGTAGCAAACGTTCGTTAAATTTCTTATTGTTACTGCCCTAAAGATGGTTGCGACGATTTTTTTTTGTTCAATGTTGAGTTAGATTTTTTGTATAAAAATTTTGAAGGGATGAATATGATTTCTCAGTTTGGCAAAGATAAATTGAGTAGCACTCCTTGATGGTAGGCCGCTAAGAGAAGAGAAGAGAGAAATTAGTGACAAGTAAAATCCAGAAAAAATATCGAACTGTGTTTACTGACTTGCCTTCCCGTCCCAAGTTATACAAAACCTTTTCGGATTCGTGAATGAACTTCAAGGCATGGGTAGTATTACATTTCGTCATGAAAAATCATTTTCCAATAATTAGCATCGAGTTGCACATAAATGAATGTATTCTTAAAATAAGATTCAGTGAACGTGATATCCTCTCTGCGTGAAGAAGAGGACGGATTATTTGGTAAAGGAACATGCCATTTAATATGTCTTTCTTCTCCAAAAGAAAAAAAAATCGAAGCAGAGATGAAGGTGGTTTCCTAACCATGCCGTTGTGGTGAAATAGGTGTCTTGATTCGTTTCAAATGCAGAGGCAATTTGAATGACGATATTCAAATGTCAGCAAATATCAGAAATATTCGGAAGATATACTGCTTACTGACATCCAAATCAAGTTACATCGTTATCTTAAAATTCAATTACATTCCATATTTTTGCTGGCTTGCTTACTTAATCATTATTTTTTTGGTGTATTTCTTACGTACTTGCTAACTTAGTTACTTAATAAAGTACCTACATTTTAATTCTTCCATGCCGGACCGAATACTGTGTCACACGTTGTGTTCAGGGAATGGACTATCTAAAGATGTGATTCTCACTCTAAAATGCTCAGATTTAACAGAGATGGCAAAGCGAAGATACGAAGACACACTTGGACACTTCGACAGTGTATATGTGCGTGTGTTTACGCATGCTCATAATATTGGACCATATGAAAATAAATATTCACTGTTACAATATTCAGATTCAACAGTGTCAAGCTGATTTCGTAATGTTTACCACACTGACACTATGTGAACAGATTGTGGGATACAGTTTGGGACACTTTATTCCATGTATGCAATTACTCACTATCTCAAAACTTATTTGCATAATTACTAACCTACATAAATTATATTTACTTTTCCAATCGATTTGTGAATATTCTCTCTTTTATTAGGTGAATACAATGTCTGTACTCTTTACGTTGTCCGGCGCGCACTTATTAAATTTACAAACTAAAATGAGTAATTATCCATGTCTTGTCTTCTGGTTACCCGCTTCCATCGATCAATGTTGTCAAATGTCTGGTTCAAAAACCCTTTATCCATCTTAATGCTCATCTGTCATTGATTGAATATTGCCCAGTTGATGCGTGGGATGAGAGAGACCGAGACAAACAAATCCGTTTAATGTCCTCCGTCATTTATTTCTAAACTTCATTTTTTCCCCTGAAATGTCAGGTTACATTCACTTCACGAGTAGACTGATATATAAAATAGAGGTATTTTACACAGTGGCGTACCTAGGATTTTCCAAGGGGGGGGGGGCGAGACTGGTCGAAAAATTTGAGAAGCAAAAAAAAGGTCTTCAGTCGTACCAAAAAAATTGACACAAAAAGGGGCTTCAAGCTCGTCAAGGGGGGGGGGGGCAAAATAGGTTTTCAAGCCCGTCAGGGGGGCAGATTGCCCCCTCTTCTCCCCCCCCGTAGGTACGCTAGTGATCTTACATGGAGGAGAGGAGGGGTGCGGAGATGGGGATGGCACCCTTCTTATCTTCCCAATGAAAAAAAAGAAAACTGAAAGAGGGCCAAAGGGGCAATAGAAAATAGAAAGCAGAAGCAACAACCGATTAAGACTGTTTCATAAAAATAATGCAAAATAGATTTTTCTTTAAGGACGCCCCTCTACACCCACCCCCCCCCCCCCTAATTCCCAATGAGACATCATGTTTCCGCACCTAAACATAGGCATTTTGATGACGGAACGAAACTCTTCATCTGCATGATGATAATTTGTTGGCATTTGATTTGCGATTGCGCCTGTGCCACTTACTTCTCAGGCTTGTAAGAACCTTACATTATTTTCATTTTTCTCGTTTGTCGTTTCATCTTCTGACAATAGCTGGCAGTCTAAATTGAAGTATACAAAATCATAGAAAATACACAATGTATAAAAACGGTATGACGCAAATGGCTGGTCAAGGCCAATAATATAACAATGCAATTCCTTCCTGTCTATCATATTTTCAAAAAATAATCTCCCTCGTTGGCCTTTCAGAATTTTAAACACGCAACGAGAATTTTACTTTCTATAGTTTCATTATTCCCCCTTCGTCAGTTCATTTCATTTAGGATTTATTATTGCATCACTATTGCTCTTAGAGCTCTTCGCTCACCCCCCCCCCCCCCCCCCTCTCTCCCTCTCTCTCTCTCTCTCTCGTCTATAACTGTCTTCCTGACATTTTCCCCTTTATCGGCAAGATATTACACTTTTGATGTTGTTTTCTTGACTATGTGGGTGTGTATGGATGTATGTCCGTCTGCCATTTTGTTCACCCACCCTCCCCCTCTCGCTACTTACATGTATCCCCTTCCCTTCTTTAAAGGACAAGTCCATCCCAACAAAAACTTGATTTGAATAAAAAGAAAAAAATCCAACAAGCATAACACTAAAAATTTCATCAAAATCGGATGGAAAATATGAAACTTATGACATTCTAAAGTTTCGCTTCATTTAACAAAACAGTTATATGTACATCTCGGTCGGTATGCAAATGAGGAACTGATGACGTCACTCACTATTTATTTTGTATTATCTTTTATGAAATATCTTTATTTTCTCGTCATTGTCATGTGAAATGAAGTTTCATTCCTCCCTAAACACGTGGAATTCCATTATTTTAACATTTTGTGCTTCAGACAAGGAGATCGTAATCGTCAAATTCTTAAAAATCGAAATATTGTATAATTCAAACAATAAAAAACAAAAGAAATAGTGAGTGCGTGACATCATCGACTCTCAAAAATTTGGATGTAACTGGCTCGTTCATATAACTATTTTGTTAAAAATAAGCAAAACTTTGAAATGTCATAACTTTCTTATTTTACATCCGATTTTGATGATATATTCAGCATTGTGCTTGTCTGATTTTTCTCTATTGATTCAAATCAACATTTTTCTGAGGTGGACTTGACCTTTAATAGGCTTTCACAATCGCTCTTGCGATCGCTTACGATCATTTGACCACAATATACAAATTATGTTGCACATAATCGCAACGGTTGTAAGTAGTCGCACTACCGATTTTGAAAGGGGCTTGAAATATCTTGCTATCTGCTACAGTATGGGATCTATTGGTATGTTATTTACCAAGCCACTTCGATCTTGTTCGGTTTTACAAAATATAATTGAATTTCCATGTTGAAATACGTTAGAGCCGGACATATAGCTGGATTAACGAAAAAGGATAGCAATGCATTTTTTCTCCTCTTTTAATTGTCTTCTTTCTTTTTCTTCTTTTTTTTCTTCTTCTTCGTCTTCTCCTCCTCTTTCTCCTTCTTCTTCTTCTACTCCTCCTTCTCCTTCTTCTCTTTCTTCTTCTTCTTCTTCTTCTTATTCTTCTTCCTCTTCTTCTTTTTTTTTCTTGTTTGCCTTCTAATTGTACTCTAATTTCACCATACTATATTTTGGTCTACCCAAATATTCAGTAAGAAAGCGTTTACTATTGCAACGCCAACACCATGTGTTTACTCTAGTTACAAGATGTTATGTTAATGATATTGGAAGTCCTTGTAATATCGGCTACATCAAAGAAGATTCCGTGAACCTTCAATATAGAGATAATTACTATTGAATATGTTGTAATTGGAATGCGGATTCTCATCTCCCTTTTTTTAACGTAGTACTGAGTAACCTTCATTGTATATGCCCTATCTTTATTACGTCGTTACATTGGAATTTTTTATATCTTAGTATTCTGAATTTTTTATTACATCAATATTGAGTGATTCTGATGATCTTTTTTTACCCAATACCTGTACAATAACAATCAATACATGTTTAAAGATGGGACACGCATTAAGCCATGAAATTAAACGTCCTTCTAAGAACTATTCCTGTGCTCTAAATTTTCTTCCAGAAATCAGCTCTTTTGAATCGTCGGTCTATTCTAATTTTCTTCAACCTCTCTCTTTCTTTTCCTTTCACTCCCTCTCTCTCAATCTCGGTTCCTCGGAGAGGACTTTAAGCCGTCGGTCTTCTGATTGCTTGCTTACAAACATTCACGCTTAATTAGCAGTCAGGTAAAAAAAAATCACAAACACCAAAACCACTCTCAACCAACCTCTAGTACACGTTATATTGGGTTAGAGTCCCCCTTTAAAGCTACTTCCCTGTGAAATCTACATTTTCCCAAATCTCCTTTTCTTCTATCCTTTCGGCGTTCCCCTCATACACAAAACCCCTTTCCTTAGCATTATTTTGCGTGTGTCTGCACAACGTGGAAAGCTGCCCTAAATGAGCTAAATGCGTCACATTACACAAGATTCTGGCGGTAAGACCATTTCCCGTTATGTACCAGATGTGGTGAAGGCATGTAGGTCAACGCTTCCAGTTACAGGCCCCTGGGAAGTGGTATTTCATTCAAATGGACCTGTTTTGCGGAAAATTCCATTTTTTTTACGTTGCGAAGTAATCATAACAGCATATTTGTAGGACAGTTTCATTCTTAAACCATGCTTAATGTGGCCATTTAGAGGAATGAAATGGTAGAAATTGATGTTCTTTTTTTGACTGGATGTACTTATAGATCTTAAAAATCTTGTTGCCGTGGTTAATAACATGTTTAGTTGTTGTATTCCCTCTTATCAGACACGGTATGAGGCAGGTAAATGAACTAAGAAATTTCCAAGAATTCAAAACAGCTCAATGTAGAAAATTCAGGGAATGAAGAGAAATAAGGGACAAAAATGCATATCAAACTATTTCAGAATGTCAATAGAAAGACGAATTGTTTTTCTTTTCATTTTACATTTCATCATCTATGTGCTAAGGTTCAGCACGCTGTATCCTTATCAAAGTTGAGTCCAGCTAATAGTCAAGTTAATAGTCAAGGTTAATCAACGTTTTACTTCAAATGAATTCATGAAAAAAATATATATTGTAAAAATGAACATCATTACAATCGAAAATATCGATTGACAAATATACTTTACTAATCACGCTGTTCGTTTTATTACTTGATTTACGTGCAAAGTTGATTCAAATCAAAGCATATACATATTTTGCATTTTTGATAAATCATTCTGCATGTATGTTGAGTTCATTGATGTCTTACCCTTGAGAGATGCAGAATATCGATTGATCTACTTTCTTAATCTCTTTGCATCGAGAAAACATCTTTGGAAATTCATCAGTCAAAGTATTAGTGCCGAAGGTGAAAGCTTGAAGCAAAAACATGTTCCATTTTTACTAGAATTCTCTTCCAAACTATAAACAGAAAAAGCTTAAAGGTATTGTTTAACTTTGTGAGCAGCCGATTTAAAAAATTCTCAAACCAAGATGAAACATATGTACAAGTGCATTTATTAGAACTAATAAACCCTGAAAACAACCATTATGGAGAATGAAAAGCTAAAACTACAAGGCAAACCCCGATTATGTAAATAGGCGTCTTATAGACGCCTAAATAGTACACATAAGTGTATGGGATGAAATTAAGATGGTGTTTCCGGTCACTTTATATTTCATGAATTTAGTATTCATCATTCCCATGGGATGACCTCAGAAAATTGTCAGAAAGAGATAAAAAATAGAAGGAACCATACATGATCTAATGATTTCAAACTTTCCAATGAGTGATATCACGGATCTTCTCTCTCTCTCTCTCTGTATCTATCTGTCTCCCTCTCCCACTGACTCAGAAAGAAGTTTTATTTTAGAATCATCACCATTCTCATATTCATGCTTTCAATTTTATAGGTATTCCCCAGATTGCCGAAAAACACCACAAAATGAGTAAATGCATTCATTCTTTTTATTTTACTCTTCCAAGAAATTGGCGTTGGCACTCAACATTTCTTATCACTGAAACAGGTCGATCGATCTTGACTGAGAATTCTTTCATAAAGAAATGTTTTCCCTGGAGAATTCAAACGTCACATTTGTTCTTGTCTGGAAAAAAATACTTGCCTGTGTCTACTTAATGAATGAGAAAAAATCACTCTTCATCGAAATGATGAGATTGTAAAATAACCAGAAATTATTTCAATGGGGCATCTTACATCTAGGTCAGCTTGAGAAAACGAAACCTCCAAGGGAATATTTCTCTAGTGGGGATATAAATTGCAATGTTATGAATGACATCCATGACATCCATTCATTTACAAACAAATGAATACTCTGCGAAAAAAGACAAATGGCATTCCAATTTCTTCGTAAGCAAAATTGTATACTACTGAACATGTTGAACAAGCAACATCTACATGTATATCCAGTATCATCGAGATGTCTATGGGCATAGCACGTAAAATCTACTCTAGATTTCACCTAAAGTAAAATATATATATTCCAAATATTTTGTTGTTCTCCTTCTCTCATTAAGATCAGGAAATTGGGTGTTTGTTGAGTAGGAAATCACCAAATAGCCAAGAAACATATTTTTGCCTTTATCTTTAGCCATTCAAACTTCGCTTTCTCCGTTGACCTAATGTTGAATAATTTTCACTTCAGACTATGCTAGAATGCAGTATCTGAAAGTCCAGCCGTCATATCAGAGTTTGATGACAAATTTGGGAATCTATAAAAGACATTTTTGTATAAAAATTAAACAGTGTAATAGCAAAATGTGTACATTTCGGCATAAGTGCCCCATCCTGATCATGCTATCCTTTGCCTGATTACACCTGAAAGTGCCTATTTGGTTTCTAAATCTGATATACATTGTAATCCGCCTGTAAACTGAGGAGGAAGTGTCCAAAAGAATAGAAATTGCCATTATTATTAACTAAATGTTGATAAATTTCATATCCGAGTAGGAATATATGCTTGAATGTATTATTCCGCCAAAGTAACTTCTGGGGAAAATTCCAACTATCCTCATAAGCTGATGAATAATTGACACCAGGGCCCTGTCTTACAAAAAGTTACGATTGATCCGATCGATCGTAACTCTATGGAAATCCATCAGTGTCATACTTTTTTTCTATGAAAAATTTGCACAATGCCATTTTTATGCAATGAGAAGCGCAGTGAATTTTCAAGAAAACAATGGATGCATGAATATACATAACAGCTGGAAAATATTTTGAACAAACGTGCATAATAGATGTTGATGTTGCTGGCCGTCCATATTTGCGATTGATCGGATCAATCATAACTCTTTGTACAACAGGGCCCAGATTTTCGAGTGGGATGTCATTTATCATTTAAAAGCTGTTCGATATCAGTGGCACCCCTGGACACGATGAGACAATTTCAAGTTGATTTTTGCGAAGATATTCAAGCTTTTGTTGAATATAGATTGAAAAGGGAGAAGAAAGGCGGTGGTGATAGCGACAAACTCTTATTAATCTCGCCTTTGGGTAATGAGAAAATGGTAATGATGGCTTATCGAAAACGCAATCGTCAGGACTCTTGTCTGGCACCTGAGATAGGAAAGCGATATACATGTATACAGAACGTTGCGTGATTTAACGCGGTTTTTTAAGAAATACTTTTTCATAGGAAAAGAATTAAAAATTAGGACAAGGAGGAGAAGAAATGTGCTTAGTAAATACATAAAACGCACATTCGTCATCCAGCTTAATCACATAACGTCATGTTTATTTTGTTCTGTTTGTAATTACGATTGCAGTTTGTAATTACAAGCTAACACTGAACGCAGGAACAATGTACATTTCATGCGAGTATTCATTGAAATACAAAAATAGTAATGCTGTTGCCATTGAATATTATGTCATTCGGAAAATCGTGCTTTTGCCGTGCAAAACTAGAAGCCTTTCCTGGGATTTACATTCTGTAGCGAGGATATCAGGTATCACTGGAACGACAATGGCGAAACTTTGCTTTATTTCTACATCTTCGCCAAGTATGGGCGGCGAATGGGGTATCTGGAAAAGACAGGGTCCGAGTATGTAACCCTGTGAAACGCCTCCCATCTCCTTGCACATTGAAGACGTAATTGTGCCTCGGACATGCTTCATGTGTGCATACACAATGTAAACATCAGCATGCCATTTATATCTGAGGGTGCAAAATATTGTTCCACATCAAAGATCCACCCTTTAAAATGCTACAAGCACACCAACGAAACCAACTCTAGACCGATACAACTTTTACGCAATTTCTTATGACAAATCGTCGGTCGTGTTGGGGCCCGCTAAGCCGGTGTGACTGTAGTATTCGGACTTGTGAATGCATGCCAGAGGGAGAATGAAATAGTTTGAAAGGGACTGATGAGTAGGAAGAAAGCAGATCAATGATATGGTATTATATGGAAGCCGGTGCAGCAGTAAGGGAAGCATTGTCTCAGTCACGAAGGAGAAGGTAATATGAGATGAGCTTAGGAGAATTTGGCTCCATCGTGCACCGACTTCATCAAAAATGTATACATTTCTTTTCCTCGTTTTATCTTACATTATCTCCTATCTCCTCCTCCCCCCCCTCTCTCTCTCTCTTTCTGGTTCTCTCTCTTCCTATTCCTCTCCCAAGTGTGGGTGCGATGGATGCTAGCTATGCATTCATGTGTGTAAGCAATTAAAAATATAAAATCAAAACAAGGGTTTCGAAATATGTTCCTCTATATTGTCAAGAGCCTATCACTTTTCTGCAATATGAAAGAAGTCTCATAAAAATGATGAACTAATATATATTTTAAATTCAAATAAAAAAGGTTAAACAATATGGATTCTATTAAAAACAACAACAACAATTTCAGATTTTACATTCGACATTGTTGCCACACCAATCTTTGCGGGATCAATAAAACATTCATCTGAGTAACGAATGAAACGTGTGCATCAAAGGTAAAAAGCCATAGTCATGGCTTATTCATCAGTATGCAAATAGCGATATATACCAAACTCAAAATCTGGTTTTGGTATCAGTGCCCATATATTGTAGTCTAATGCAGGTAAAGTACCTTCCTATTATTGAGTTCGATTCTGTTTTGTAGATAATACCTTCTTTTCGTATCCACTTTCAAGTAGATACTAATGAAAAGGACTCTTTTCGTCAACCCTCAACTGAACAGATGTAGGTCAAGAACTTACAAATAGAAAGGAAACGTATTTGTATTTGGATTATCTTGGCTCCGCTACACTGTCGTTGTGTAATATCGGTGTCTTTCATCAAACGTAATATCTTCTGCTTGAAGGATGTCGAAAAAGCCGTGCATCCTCTTTGTATTGGTAATAACTTTCAGACAAACAAAATTTATTCGAAAGAAATTGCCACAGGCACACCGGCAAATGTGTTGCCAGAACGACTAGATCCTTTGTGCTATTTCCAGCGAATTACCTTTGGTCGAATTGGAGTAGATCTCATGGTGTTGCCATATCACATTTGAGATTTTCTTGGCACGAACGTTCCTTTAGCTTCGTCAGAGGAATACATGAAACAAAATGGCAACCTATGATTCAATTCTATGATTGAACAATATTGTTTTCCCCCCAGTCGCCGATAAAAGTAGGTCAAATAGTTTGAAGGTTTAAGGAATATTGACCGATGAATATATTCCATATACATGTAACTCCGAAGACCACGTTATATTCGCAGTCATTTTTCGTGAACAGAAGTTGTTCTATAATATATATGATTTTCAAAATTGGAAATAAATTACAAAGAACTGGAGATGGCAGCGTGAAAGCTTTACTATTTAAAGAGAGTGGAAGCGAGGGCATCCTGGCAGGAGGAGAAAACGATGAGGAAATAGCAACGGTGGTGGGGAATATACATGTAAGTTGTTATAGGACAATTCCTCCGCTGAATATTTGTCTTCCGAGTTGGTTGGTACCTCTCATAGCTGTTCCCCCACCTAGGCTTGCTACCGAGGGAGCTTTTATCCGAAGACACATGGAGTATGTGTTTTAGGGAGGG
Source organism: Lytechinus variegatus (assembly GCF_018143015.1). NCBI lineage: Eukaryota > Metazoa > Echinodermata > Echinoidea > Temnopleuroida > Toxopneustidae > Lytechinus > Lytechinus variegatus. The sequence goes on along the minus strand of NC_054752.1, from coordinate 23,112,163 downwards.
TCGTCCTCATGGTGGGTTGTCGTCCCGGCCCAATGGGGTTACCCTGTTTCGGATGAGCATGATTCTGCCGTCCTGGTTCACCACAGTTCATCATGATGGCAAACTTTGCTTCTCTATCTATTTGAAATGAGACAGCTCTTTCAGCATTTCTCCTGAGTGAGGTGGAACTATGTTTGAATAGGTTAGCACACTGTTGCCATCACAGTTGGAACATGTACGGCATGTTGAACATGCTGAAGGTCAATTGCAGCTGATCAGAATTTCCCATAAACGCTACAGCTTTCTTAAGCTTTGGTTTAAACTATTTTATGAAAAATTATGCTCATGAACACAATTTGGTGATGATCGAGCACAGAGTGAGGCACTAGATTGCTTCATCTTCTCCGCAAGAGATTGATGGCACTGAGGTCATTGACTCATTGCGACCATCAGTAAATGATGCAGAAAAGTCCAGGATGAACCTGGTAATCAGCATGAGAATTAGCAATCAGTGGAGATCGTTCTGTTCAGTCAATCCAGAGAAATTCTGCCAACGAGCCTTTTCTGAACACCCATTTTAGAGCACCCCTGGGAACTGAAATTCAAGGATGCCTCGTCCATTGTCGTTATTCTCGTCACGTATTCTCTTCAATGTCTACATTCGGGGGCGGGGCGTAGGAGCAATGTCACCAGTAAATGCTACGGTCACACCAACGAAACAGACGAAACCGTCATTCGAAATAACGCATTACCTTTTGGTCGGTTTGCAGTCGGTGTCTCTGCTTCATGAGAGTTTACACACTCTATCCCCCCCCCCTTCTCTCTCTCTTTCCCTTTCTCTGCATCACCCCCCCCCCCCTCTCATTTCTACCCATCCCCTTTATACAACTATTTCGCTTGAAATCGCATAAAGCATTTGGAACACTTGTAATGTAAATTTGGGTCAAGTATTATGTCAACACCAATGTATGTGGCTGAACTGGAATATTGGTCATCAAAGGCGCCATCTGGTCAACTGAAATAATGGAAAATCAGAGACTGACAGTGTGTGACCTAAAGTGTCGAGAATGTACACACCGACAGACTCACACCGGACGACCGGACACATTTCCGTTACAGTGTCCGTCACGTGTTCTTTACATGTAGCCATCCTGCTGGACAGAACACACTATGTGGACCCAACTACAGCAGGAATTGACCGAACTCTTGTTCAGGTCGTCGGGGTTCTAGTTTCCAACAATCCCAATTCCTAGACTCTCAGCAGGTCTCCTGATTGCTAAACCAAAATAAATAACCTCTGTGAAGTTACATGTTTCAAAGTGAAAAGACGCAGTTTACTTCTGGTTGCTACTCTACTAACCTGTAACTATTGCTCTCCTATTATCAGACCTCCCAGACATGCCGGCCTCTATTACATAACACCCCAGGCATGCAGCTGAGTGCAAGACTTGAATCCCTTCTCCGTTCTGAGATAAGCCCTGATTTCCCCATGATTTGTCAATGTAAGGTCGCTTTAACGGCATGACGCTAATTTCAAATTGTTTTCCACACAGTGAACACAGTACTACAAGATACGATGTGTGACACACTGAGGTACATAGTGTTTTCGACAAGTCGAGTTTACGATTTCGTGTGGGATGCACCAAACGAACCTTGAGACTTGACTTTCCATACCTGTAGAACAATATCTAAGGTGGCCTGGTATGGCTGTTATAACTTCACGTGTTTAAAATTTTCTTTCTATTAAAGGTCAAGTCCACCTCAGAAAAATGTTGATTTGAATTAATAGAGAAATATCAGACAAGCACAATGTTGAAAATTTCATCAAAATCGGATGTAAAAAATAAGAATATTACGACATTTCAAAGTTTCGCTTATTTTTAACAAAATAGTAATATGAACGAGCCAGTTACATCCAAATGAGAGAGTCGATGATGTCACTCACTCACTATTTCTTTTGTTTTTTATTGTTTGAATTATACAATATTTCAATTTTTACGAATTCGACGATTAGGACCTCCTTGCCTGAAGCACGAAATGGTAAAATAATGGAATTCCACGTGTTCAGGGAGGAATGAAACTTCATTTTACAGGACAATGACGAGAAAATAAAAATATTTCATATTTCATATAATAAAATACAAAAGAAATTGTGAGTGAGTGAGTGATGTCATCAGTTCCCTCATTTGCATACCGACCGAGATGTGCATATAACTGTTTTGTAAAATGAAGCGAAACTTTAAAATGCCATAACTTTCTTATTTTACACCCGATTTTGATGAATTTTTCAGTGTTATGCTTGTTGAATTTTTCTCTTTTTATTCAAATCAAGTTTTTGTTGGGGTGGACTTGTCCTTTTACAATGAAACGGGAAACATATAACCAAGATTTGGTTCCTTGAACCTACGGGATCTTCGAACCTTCTGACGAACGGTTACTGGAATGTGGCAACTGTTCCCTCAACAACTTACCTGGTGTTTAGATCTAGAGGTGAAAGGTTCTCTGGTCCTCTTGAATGAAATCAGAAATGAGCCAAATAGTTGTTTCTCTCACAAAAATTTTGAGAGTATGGTGCTTTTAGGCCGCAAAGTAGAATTATACATCAGCTTCACAGCACTATTTAGAATACTCTTAATTGATCTTACTGAGTGTTTCACCTTGAAAATAAAGTTGAGTGTTATACACAAGCATTTACGTAACAAGATTTTTATGACGTTAGAAATGTTTGATAACTGAGTCATTCTGTCGAACACTTTTTCACTTTGATTAGTCATTAACAGTTAAAGATGTCTTCGGCAATCATCTGTAGATTTGTTTATGTTATTTCGTTTTCTTTATGTTTTCTTTAATGTGATTATTCATTTGGGTAATGCACCTTCAAGGACGTCACGTATCTCGCGTAGCGTTATGGAAATGTGTAGCTCAATTATGAAACATACGTGGCCTTGTGTCGTTACGTCTTCGGCCATGTTTCTTTCAATGAAAAAGAAATGTTACAAAACAGCGAATGAAATCATATTTCAGCCATTATGGACTCCGAGGTCAGGTAGACGACTACTTTACCATGATGGAATTTAGATTTGTCAATGGAAAAGGAAAAAAAATATAATATAATATAAAAAATAAGATGGAAAGAGAACAGAGTTTACGTCTTGGCGGTTTACGCCTTTTGCACGAATGTTTCTAGTCGAAATTGAAGTTGAAGACACGAGGTTGGCCATTCAAGAATGAAACTGAAAGCCCAGCCATTAGCGAATTTCCTGCTTTTGCGGGATAATGGGTCGATGAATGTGGTGTACTCAAAAACGTGGCATTTAGGAGCGAAATAATAAAGTAGAGACTGCCCAACGCAACTGACCTAAGGAGGTGCAAATGAAAATGAGAATATGTAACATGCGTGGCTGTAATCTATGAATACAAAAGAATTAACAAAGGAATAGATTTAAATCTGGTTTAGTTTTGCTTACGTAAGCATTTTTTCGGGGTTTTTTCTCCCCCCCCCCCTCTTTTTTGTACGTTATGCGTATTTTTGTTCTTCTATGTAAACAGAAAAAAACTTGAGTAGAACTAGGCAACTTTTGGATTTTGTTTCTCGCAGTATTACACTTGAAACCACAGCATTCTATTTCAGAGTCAATTTGACCTTGACCGTGTCACGGCATAAACTCCATTTAAAAAAGGATATTGTGATTGATTTAATTCTGTACAAGGGCACTATTGGCTTGTATCTACAACTAATTTAATGGGAACTTATATTCCATGTGATGGCTCTAGAACTGAGATCGCAGGCTTAAATGGTGTTGGGGTGAAAGAGTCAATTCCAGGACACGTTTGGCCTCAAGATGTTTGAGAATATAATGGATGTGAAATTATGAAACGCAGAAACATAGAGGCCAATCGACTGGTATATGTTACCGGTGCATAAGCGTTATCAAAATAATCTTCATGGAACGTTATCAAAATAATCCTCACGGCATATTTCAACTTTTGACAGTGATTCACATGACCCTTTGTGGCTGAAAGGGAGAGAAAATGAACCACAAAATCATGGCAGACGTGAGATGGGATTAGTGGGAGAAGTCAAAGATGACGCACGATTTCTGTCAAGTGTATAGTTATTTACGACAGAAGGCTAAGGTTAACTTACCTGTTTATTGTTGAGGAAAACACCCAGCGTGTATCAACAGTATCATTTATCATCGTTGACAATTGGTATTGTTTAGCAAGCTCCGTAGATATATTCTCTTTTAACTTGTTGCATGATCAAAGTAGAACGAAGACATAAATATTCTATATATGGAAGGTTCTTCACTCACCGTCCAACAGTTGGTAAACAATTGTAATCTACGAAGAGTTAAACTGGGTTACATCGGGTACGGTGGTTACATTTTATTTTATTGAGCTACATACATGTAAGAACGCAATATGATCATTCCCTTTATTTCTCGAGTTTGTGACTTCAGGTTATACCGTATTGTCCCGATATCGTTATGTTCTTAAGTGTTTAGTATTGAGGTAGTATGTAAAATGTTTCACGATGAGTTTGCAATTAATAACATTGCAGACGAAATTCTCACTCCGTATAAACGAGCGGCCAAATCAATAAACCTCAACAGGTGTTTATTTTTGTTTGCTTTTTTCACTGCTCTTGAGGGTGGGTTTGAACTGTCTCGAACTTTTGTAGCTTTTTTTTTAATAGTTGGTAATATAGGCTTACAAAACATCCCCCCCCCTTCATATATTATGCAAATTAATCATTTTATGGAATTGATCTAGCCACATTTCAATAATATTGAACAATATTTTTTGCATCACCATTGTCTGTTGTCCCGAATGCATTACATTTCCCAAATCATCGATAATCTTCCATACTGATCGTTTATCGCATCAGTCCTCATAATTTTATTGTCATCCTCCACAAATTGCTCCAAGACAGATCGTTCTAAATGCAATCACACGGCCGCTGCTCGTGGGTCCAGGGTAAAAAATGTAAAGGAAGGCAGCTGCTGTTTAAACTCTAATCTCCAACAAATGATTGCAAAATCAATTTTGTTCTTCTTCTCTGTATCCGCAAGGGGGATGATTCCACGGTGTGCATTTTAAATGTCACCGGTATGGGTGCTGGTAACATTATACAGAATCTTAATCAAGATGCGAGAGGATGATGAGTTGTTTGTTTGCCTTTTTTTGTTCCCGCCAAAAAAAAATTACCGTAACGATGATTGTTATGATTGTGTGTTATATTTGTTTCATCGATTAATGTATACTTTGAGAACAGTATGTAAAGGATCGACTGGTTGAGGATAACAAACAAAACATCCAATAATTCGTCAAGCTTTTTCGCTCAATATAACAATGAATAAAATTCAAATTGGACACTGAACTTAGAAAACCAGAAAAATATATATGATTGGGTATGGATGAAATGATATCAAAAATGGGAGGAATGGGAGTAGGGCGGAGTTACAGATAATGAAGAATGGAGTACCTTTCCAACTGAAATAGTCAGGCCATTCAATTTTGACTGATTGCCAAAATCGTTCATCATCATATAACATCATTTTGCAGAGTACATATTCATATTTTTGGAACAAATATGAATTGGACTGTCAGGTTTTATGACACGCGCACAATCAAGAACGCTGCGGAGGGGCATAGATCACATTAGGACTGTCATCGAGGACTTGATTGCCGCTCGCTCTTCTCATCGTACGTGAGCGTTTCGTCATCGTTATGAGTTAACTCGGCACATACACAACCTCATTATGGTAACGAAAACAGAATGGAGGCAGCTAGCCAAAACAAAGCTCTCTCTCAAATATATCGATCATTCATTCAAATGAAGTGAGATCTAGACGCATTAAAATATCCTTATTGGATCATTTTTTTAGTACTTTCGTGCTATGGTATTTGCAAATCCACCCCTTTACCCTCGCTCTCTCTCTCTCTCTTTCCATTTTTCTTCTTACATGTATTTTCTCTCACCACCTAGCTGCGCAATCTTCATCAAATATCACTTGAAAATATTGCAAGTTTCGTTTACTCTATGCTAGGAAACGTTAGAATGGGATTCCCTTTTGAATGTTTGCTTGTGACTTATAGTGGACTATGTTTGTGTGTTGTGCCTTACGTCAATGGTGGAAAACCATTGCACAACGACTTTAAATTTGGACCGAAGACACACAACGCACCACGGGCGTCCTCGGTACGCGAACTTATTACAGTCCCAAAGTAAGCCTATATGCTTATTTATATGGTGGTAAAGTCAAAAGTCGTTGATTTACATAAGATGTCCTCGGTTGTACAGTACAAGTTCATACTGATTATCGCTGTACGAGATTCATACTGATAAAAAAAAGTCCACGGTTGTGAACTGACAAATCATCTGAAACCATGTCCTCGATTTCAATCATAAATGTGTAGGCATGATGGCATGTGTGTGTCCGCGAAAATGAAAAAGTGAGAACGGAAGTAACATGCCTACCATGGTTTCATCTGCCATGAAACAAAATAAAGGTGAGCTCAAATTATGTTGTCCTTTCCTGACTAGCTTTTGAAGTGATTTTTGTGCTCATTCTAGCTAATATATTCTGAATTCGTTTTACCAAGGTTTGTGCCTTTTATCAAAGGCTTAATTTTTTTCTTATGCAATATGATGTATCACCTTGCATGGACTATATATGTAATGAATACGTCCAAGGACATTTTCTTACATACGGAAACAGGATGTGCATGATTCGTTTCATGTTTCGGTATTAAAGGTTATTACCTCTTGTTTAGAAGTACGACCTTTCCTGAAGGAAATAAAAACAAAATGCGATATGTGGTGAAGTAGGGCATTTAAGGCGGTGTAACATTTCTACTTCATTGATAGGTTAACAAAGAGTTTCACCCAATCCCCGAGCGTGAATCTAGCTTTTGCCATATTAAGGGGGAGGACAAAGTATTTTTAATCCACATTTTCGACGGCTTGAACAGCTAAAAGTTTCATGTAAGTGAACTGAGAGATTTTCTCATGTATTTCAGTTCAGATCCTTTATCCCTGTCTTTTTCACTTTCATTACGTCTCTTAACTTTCTTCTTCTTTTTTCTTCTATCCTTCTACTCTTTCCCTTTTCTATTTTGTTCCTTTTTTACGCCTCCGATAGGGGCGATCGCTACGTCCCCCTGGATCCGCGTTCGCCCCGCCCCCCCCCCCCCCCACCCCGCGCTACGGGCGGATGTGGTGGGAGTAGAACGGGTGAGGGTGCCCCGACGTACACCTGCTTAACCTTTACTGATTAGCATTATGAAACAGGACCCGTTAATCTTAAAATCAATGATTTGGATGTGTTGAGTGCGCTATTGATTGATCATAAAATTATTCTCGTCCTGTCCTCGGTTTCTGCGTACAGCGTTACAAGCAATGGATGGTGCTTGCTTAAACGCCATGCAGTCGTGTGATTCAGTGAGCAGCATCAATCAATTTCGAGATTTATTTAAAATTCGTATTTTCTTTAATACTAATCTATTTTTGATATGAACCAATCGGAAGCGCCGTAGTGTACCGGTTTTGACCGTTTCCTTGAAATCAGAGGGTCATGTGTTCTGATTCCATCATGGTACTTTGCCACTCTCACCCAGGTGCTAGTTGGGTACAGTTAGGAGACAACCGTCATTGTGGTTGGTTTAAGCAAGTATGCGCCTAATATGCAGACTTCTAAGAAAACCGTGAGTCCAATGACCGGGTAATAATAATTGTTAGCATTTTGAACATTCATAGATTGATATCGCGCTTTATAAAAGTCAATTATCTTTATCATTATTCAAGTAGTAGTAGTATAAGTAGTAATCGTCATTCTTTTTTAAAGACATTCTTAAATTCTTTTTTCTCCTATAGTTCCAATAATACATGCACGTGATAAACGTAGAGTAACTTGTTTTATACTTGTGTGTGACGCAACGAATCCGCATCATTCAGCTCTATCACCGTGAGCAGATTAAACACTTAAGTTTTTAAAAATAGAATGTTGAGAATTTGAAATGTTTGAGGCCGTTAAACCTTTCGCAAATAATTACTTGGTAATATAAGTATCAAATTACGATGTAGTCGCTTGGTATCAATGGTAACGGTCATGGTTGTTGGGCTATAAACATCAAATTATCATTTGAAAAATCTGGAGAGCTGCATAATGAAGGTTTTTCTCAAGCCTATGTTCGTCGAGAACCGAGCATGAAAATATGTAAATGCTCTTTATGTGTGATCACAGAAAAATTGATCAACAAAAATAGCAGTGATTCTATTACGACTTGTCTCATTTTAAACGTCATTGATCAGCACGGAGTATAGCATGATTTCCGAATTCATAACGTTTTTCCCATCAATATTCGTGCTCTCTAATACTTATTTATTCATTAATTTATCTATTTATTTATTTGTTTGTTTTATTTACCCAGGGTAGCCTGTTCAGTGATTGAAACACTGTTCCCAATCAGGGATTGGCACGAATGCCTATATCCATATAACAAAGATTATACACTTTATATAAGATATGTGAAATAGACATTATTACATTACAATATTATAATTAAATAATAGTATAATAATAATAATAATAATAGAGGTATATTTACCCAGGGTAGCCACTTCAGTTCCGAAAACTGTTCTCCCAGCGGGCCCTGCTGTTATTATTACCCGGCTAAGCTAGGCTACCTATTCAGGTGCACACAGCTTTTTGAGGATTACTTTATGAATAATATGAGAAAATTAATTAAAAACAGACTGGTATTCAGCAGGATTTCATTAGGAAATCAAGGGGGGATAGGAATGTAAATTTCTGATATATTCAGTTAAAGTTTCTGATGGGACTGCCATTTTGGAAAGAACACACTGTCCCACAATGTGTCACGTGATATGTTCACAGTGTGAGCCAGAATGTTTAAGGAAATCAAGGGGTTTGAACCGTCTGTGTTGGCTCATTTCATAACACTCTGAGCACAAAGAGTTCTTCTCAACATTGTTTTTATATGTCCTTAGAAATTTAAAGTAGAAATAAAAGCTGTCTGCTTTAATAGGATTTTGCTTTAATATTGGAAAAATCACATTCAAAGCTTACCTCACAAACGATGATTAATGCAAAATCGGTGTCGTTTACTGATCCTTATCAGATTTAACGCGTGGTTTGGGTTTCCATGATTACTTATAACGCGCAAAGAGAGTAGGGAAATCCCCATTTATTATCGGGTGTGACTCGCATTGGATTGTAATTTGGATATCAAGTAAGCTATTATTCAATCGAAATCTTATTGGTTTCTTCATAGGCACTTGACATTCTGTTTCATTCATGGAAATAATCGTAGGCCTGCTATCAATTCCCGGCAGCAAGTCGCAAAATTTAGAACTTATCCAGACTTTAAATGTGTAAATGCGTTTATTTCTATGAAAAGGATTTTTTGGGGGAGAAGTTCATGTAGAAGTGCGTATTGAAATAAAATCGCATGTACTCCCTTTTCTATCAAAATTGAGTTAGTTTTCGTTTAAAGACGAAGGTTTTGCAGACGGTTATTTGGAGAACGATGGAAATTGAGATGGGCATGAACTAATGTCACGCTCCAGAAACGTTGGTATGTGCTTACGGAGCACCACGCCAATCATTTTACATCGGTGTAAAATGCATGGTGCTATTTCAAATTCCATTTGTGTTTTTAAAACGCTTTGAGTTTGCTTTAAACACTTTTTGATATCGTGTTAAAACTTCAAACACCTGAGGAGGTGGTTCGCTCAACACACGGACCGGTCTTATTCTATGCGCCGCACACATACCTTTAAGCTACAGAAAAAATACTCCATGGCACATTGACAGTATTTTGGGCCATACCAACACGTATTAACACGCACACGCAAGATTAAAAAACGTGTGCCAATTTGTGCGCGCTTGACTTTTTGGGGGACTTTGAAGCGCTTCATTTGATTTTAAAAGAGTACGCTATTGCTCTATTTACCAACATGAAAAAACGCTATTCTTTTATTTTTGGTTAGTGTGATGTGTGATGAACGTTTGAATGTGTCAGTGATCTCTCGCCGATGTGGCGATATTTAAAAAAATGCAACGTTGTGACGGTAATATCGTTATGACAACTATACATGTAAAGAATGTCAATATATTTTAACATGTTTATTTTTAGGAATGAAATTTTAACCGGCTGGAGGACCAAATTACGTAGTTACGTTTGTGATAGTATTGTTGTTGTTTTCTGTATTTTCTAAATGATAATTAGCTGATAATGATTGGATGCCAATAGGTATTCGGAAACGAAATGAATATTTACGGAGCATGTAAAATTGTGTACACTTTACATGTATGTTTGTTTGTGTTTGTGTTTAACACTCAGTATACCCAAACACATGAAACTCTTTGAGATACGCTGTTTTATGAGGGTCCGGTAGCGGGTTTAGCACGTTAGCTTTTTTATAGAGGAATTTGAATGAAGGAAGGTGTTGAAAAGTGGTAATTCAACAGGGGCCAATATGCAATTGTGTGCACAGTGTTTTAGGATGCATGTACACGCTGATTACTATTCACGCCAGTGGCGTACGCAGGGGTGGTTAAAGGGGTTCAACTCCCCCCCCCCCCAAAAAAAAAGGTTGATAACCTATTTTTCTTTCTTTTTTGTCAACATTTTATTAGGCTTGCACCCCCCCCCCCTCCCTTTAAAAAATCGTGCGTACGCTACTGACCCACGCTTACACAAGCAGAGTATTGAATAAATTTGGGATACACATGAGGCTGTGGTAGATCTTGAAAGGAAAGAAAAAAAATTGTCGGGTTGTTTCATTAAAATATTTCCACTACAGAACACCAAGGTTTATCGATCGGTGCACCTTTTGATTTAAATATTTTCTTCGTTTAATCTTGTAATAGGGTAAGAGCGTAGACACGAACGAGCTCGGGTACATGCCGAATTGAATTATATCGATAAAACAGCGAACAAGACAAGTTTACTCAGAGCGCTAAGAGGTTGCGTATATCTCCTTCTTGAATATACTCTCGAAATATAATTGTTGTGTGGCGATGAGAAAAAAAAGCAGGGGAACCTAAATAAGAAGATGGATATGATCATGATGAAAGAGGAGAGATATTAATCTTTCTAGAGTATATTGTTCGATATTAATTGATATTCATTTGCATTACAAGCCCTCTCTAAAGTGCCACAGCTGGAATACACGAAGATAACTATTATGGAGCGCATGTTATATTGAGAGTGTGTGTTATTTGCGTGTGTGGGTGTGGGTGAGTGCTTGCGATTGCGGATAAGGGTGAATGCGTTAGCGTTGGTGCGTAAAGAGTAACAACATGAATGCGTGTGTGTGTGTGTGTGAGAGAGAGAGAGAGAGGGGGATAAACAAAGGCAGTGGGGTTATACATTCTGTCTTGTGTAGGTGACAGTTAAAAATGGGATAAAGTGTGTAGTAAATGACTCTAGAATTACAAATAAAAAAATGTACAATGATATAGTTCGACGATGGCCAAGGTATCAAAATACGAATTGTGGGGGGATCAGATTGAGCCATTGAAGCTTTTTCAAAAAGAAACATAGAGTGATGTCAGATTGGCAAGACGCGTGGTCTAGCCATGATTACGGAGTGGGATTATCATTCCATACATAGGACAGACATTTTGTAATCAAAACATTACAATGAGAGAACTAATGAAACAACTGCTCACTTCTTACACATCTAATGTACGTATCCCTTCTGTTGCCATGGCTACTACTAAAAAAGAAGAAAAGGAAACTCCAAGCATGTGTAAGGGAACGGTGCATTGCCGAAAAGGGTTCCAAAATGGCAAGACAACTGCTGCTCGAGGATGTGCCGTTGAGATAAAGAATTCCAATGTGGATTCGCAATAAGAGAGGAAAGCAAGAAAGTCAGATTGATTCATAGATTAGAGTTTGAGCGAGGTCCATTAGGATTCTAAAGTGCACAGTCTTAGCTATGGAATATAGCGACTATATCATTAGAGTTATGCATGCCTAAACGAACACATTTGCAGAGTTCTTTAGTCAGTGGCAGTTTGACCATCAAATATTAACTGCACGCACTACTACATCCGGCCGAGGCGCCGCGGGCGTAAAACATAGAACGGAAGCGTGTTCTTATCCATTGATACAATTTCGGAGGGAATGAAAGACTCCTATTAAAAGTTTCATCAACTTTACTTTCTCTGCTGATCTTTCAAGCAGGTTTTTTAATCCATTTGTGATATCTCGATGATAATGTAATGGCTATGTCAATACAGACTTTCTGAACAATGACGAATAAAGGCACCCTTCTGACCTTGTAAATATTTAGGACAACCTGTTTTAAGAGAAATCAATCGAAATATTTTACTATACCTCTCGTTATTTTCAAGGAACTTAAATGCTTAATAAGGATAATTACAGACTTGGATGCAAGCTAATATAGTTTAGAAATTACCCCCAAAGATGGTGGGTTCTCCAAACACAATTATGCCCAAGTTCGGGAGCATTTTTTTTTTCAGATGATAGATAACTTGTGTGGAAATCTGGAAGAAATCAAGAACTATAATTGGCAAACTATTTACCTGCCACGTGCTTCTGTAACAGAGGCGACGCCACTGGCAAGCAAGAGGTAATCACCACGCCTAAAACATTGTCAAGTGATAGATAAAGTAAAAGGAGGGAAACGAGAAAGAAACAAACGAGTGTGGTATGTATACTGCAAAAACAATACCAATTAGTATTAAAACGGCATCGGTTTAATTCCAAACTGGTGTTGTTTCAATACTTCTCTGGTGTGGACATAATAGATTCCGGGCACAATGTAAAACTATAGCATACTTTCAGAGATCAAAGCAAATTCTTACATTATACATCTGCACATTAGCCTTCTATCCAACGAGGATTTAATAGCATCTTTGACACTGTTGATTCGTCAATTTATATGCAAGATGTCTGCCTGGATATAGAAATATATTTATACATGTATATATTCATGAACATCGGGTATCGAGGTGACATGGTTCAAGAAAGGGTATGGCGGTTTCTTGTAGGGCATTCCAATGCATAATTGAATATAAATGTGCTTGATCAGAATGGCAGTATCATTTTAAGCAGGAAATCACGGCAAATTGGCATGAAGTTGTAATTGTGTTATCTGATCTGTGTTAAATCTATTGTTGAAATTTCATTGCATTATCATTTGCCATTATCAGTGGTGATTGTATAAACTTGAGGCATATTTTTACAGATCAATAATGATTCCAGACAACATGTTATTCACCAATAATAAGGAAAGACAGAGTTTCTTAAATGCTGTATCATTGAAAGCATACCCCTTTTCATATAACCTAATCTGACAAAACAACTAAATGTTTTTAGATGTTTATGTTAGAAAAACAACCAAACCATCTTATTTTTTACACTGCGACTTTCAGTGATAACATCTTGGGTGAAATGTAATTCATAGCGATTAGTACAAAAAAAATCAATATTTTATTTTGAGTTGAAACGTAAATTGTTTGCTTGCCTCATGACATTTATATTTAATAAAATATATCAGCCCTTAAATGAATGAAGACGAACGAAATATATTTACAGGAGCTTTGATATACATTTTAAAAAAGCCCTTAAAATATCCTTGAATGCCATTTCCTATTAATGCATACTAAAACATTACCTTGTGTTCCGTACTAGCCATGCTTGTGTCGCGCCAAGAAGTTGAAATGTAAGTTGGAAATGTGGTGCATGTCACAAAGTATTAGTAGAGTAATTTAAAGAAGACGTATGGTGGTAGGGAAAACAAAAGAAGGTATGTCCAGCATGTGTATTTACTTTGAAAGTGAACAAAATAACACGAGAATGTGATCGCATTTATTTTCATGATACATGACTGATACATGCGATTCTTAATTGATTTGGGCTTTTGGTTCCGATGGAAATGTTTTGAACGGTTGGATCTCAGTTGAAGTGTGTTTGTCACTGGGATAAAAAAAAACCCTCAAAAGTTCGCCAGAGTAGAAAGAAGGGGCGTTGATTTTAGACGGGAACGAGTCCTCAGCCCCTAATACTTTTTAGAAGAATGTTGGAGTGGTAGAGGATAACTAAACACTAAATCAAATGATGATGATGAGCCCCATCTAGTGAGAGAGGTGTGAAAGAAGCTAATTTCATCCAGGCATTCGAACCTTCTCTCAATAGGGACGGAGGGCTATGCTTCCGAGTGCCTACGACCCAATAATCGACTGCTACTTCACCAGGTCAAATCGGGCCACTTCGGTCATCGCTGAGGAAGTTTGCAAGTAGCCGCCGAAAATTTCGAGGTAGTTGTTTGAATCGGTTTTTGTGGGGTGTGTGTGTGTGTGTTCGAGACCAAAAGTTTCAGCCAGCACACTAGATGAGCTTTCACTTAAGTGTTATTTTGTCCTTGCAACGAACGTACTAGACCGAACATGAACCGTGTTTAGTACACTCTAAAAACAATTCAGTCAAAATTGACTAGTTAATAGGGTCAGCTGTGTGCAACTGTTATTCTAGTCATATTTGACTATTTTCTAGTCATATTTTACTAGAACAGAGTTATTTCTGACTAGAATACATGTCAGAAATGTGAATATCAGTGATTGCCATATCAGTTGCCCCCAGCTGACTACTGGTCTAGTCAATTTGACTGATTTGTTTTAAGAGTGTGTGTCTGGTCAGAAGGATGAAGACGCCTACTGAACCTGACTTGGCCGACTCTAGCCATTGCTCTTGTGTGAATCGCCCTTTTTAGTCGAGAGCGAATGACCTATTCTTTTCAAACTGTGCCATCGAAAAGTGGCATCCATCCACGCTGAATTATGGCCTACATTAAGGCATCATTTTAGACAATGAAACACGACAATCGAGGTCTGGAATGAAATATCTGTTGACAATTCCCAAGAACTACATTTGCTACTTATGATTAGTATGTACATCCGATGACGATTTGATGTCCTAGATACCTAGTCGAGGAGATATTGGACTTGAAATGTTGTTGTCATTCGACTTTGTGAAGTCAGTGAACTAGTCAGACCAAATATTTTTTTATTTCCAATTTTATTTTAAAGATTTACATTTTAACTTCCTAGATCAATAGTGGTAGTGGTAGAATGACACACTCGTGTTTCGCAGTTGGAAAGGGTTACATGGACGTTTTTACTCAATACCCACCCCTTGCTCTCTCTCTCTCTCTCTCACACACACACACACTCACACAAGCCTCTTCATTGTAAGGATGGAGGGGGCAGTTGATTTGGGTCTTTGATTTCTCAGGACCCAAAATAAAAAAAATAAAAAACGGAGAGAGTTTTTTTTTAACTGCCATTGATAGTGCACTTTGCATTATATGGTACTTGAACTGGCGTCCGAACCATAACTTGTCCGCTAGTTCACGAAATAGATGCACTGTTAATGCATCCTCATCCATCCCCCCCCCCCTCTTCCGGTTAGTAGGGTGAAATTTCCGCTTTGTCTTCCGGTCATTTCCAGTTGAGCAGCGTTACACCCCTGGTACCATGAAACAAACATTTGCTGATTTACTACCTCCACTATGTGTTCTTCAGTTACTCATCTTGCTTAGTTTGTCCGTAATTGACCTCCTGGCATGTATTCATTAACACGCACCTGCACAACGAAAACCGATATCGCTATCGATTATGTATCGATTTGGACAGCTGGCAGTTCCTTGGTATGGACGAGAAATCCATTGTAGCATGGCCAAGTGACATCCATAGTTTATGTACAGGAAAATGATAAGGGCCACGGGCATAAGCAAACTCCGTATTCATGGGATATGGCTGTCAAAAAATACGTGAAATTTTGACCCGAGGCAAGACTGGTCGAGTACGTTGTACTTTTGAAAAT
Organism: Lytechinus variegatus; assembly: GCF_018143015.1. Taxonomy (NCBI): domain Eukaryota; kingdom Metazoa; phylum Echinodermata; class Echinoidea; order Temnopleuroida; family Toxopneustidae; genus Lytechinus; species Lytechinus variegatus. The sequence goes on along the minus strand of NC_054752.1, from coordinate 23,096,299 downwards.
TTGGACGATGTTTGTAATGTGCAATAAAGTGTCATATGTCATATTTTTTTCAACCTCGTGTCATTTGCTTTTTATCATTAGGGTTTAGTTCTATATCTCTTGAAGATGTTTGTTAGATAGATGTTTCCCTTCCAGCAGACATGGCAGAAGGCTAAAAAGATTTCAGATTTTTACGAAAAGGAAAAAGGGTAGGGCTATTTTTAAAGTTTATAAACTTCAGTGAATCCCCCACCCTCTCTCTCTCTCTCTTTCCCCTAGTAATATTCAGGTTGAACTATCGGAAAGTTTCTTGTTACTCTTTGCGTTGGTAAAAGTTAAAGCTACAAAGCTCTCTGTACATGAACCTTACGATAAGATTAATATTCTTGAAATAACGTAAATACAACTTCATTAATGTAAATATTATGAGTAACATAATTCATATTGTGTCTTTTAAAGTGGGATTGCATTTGATATTGAGAATATTTATTTCTTGATGACAAGATATATAAAGTTACAATCAGATATTTCCCACATTAAGTCTGTTATGAAACCAAATTAACCAATCAAATTTTAACTCTCAATTTCATGGCTGTGTTTTATTGATGGTCAGGGATTTTGGAGCCGGCTGGCACGTCTATAGGCAAATGCCTTTGCTCTGCTCCAAAGAAAAGACACACTAAAAGACCCCTTTGCCTCGATGAAGTGCGCCACGACAAAGATCTATCAAGATCAATCAATGGACAACCAGATATTCAGAATTTGCAAGCAAACGAGACATTTCTGCCATTGCGTTAACCCTGATATGCCTGAAGACACACCAATAGCTGGTAATGATCGGAAAGTTTGCAGTGTCGCAGACAGTACCCAAGAGATAAGACCCCGGCGCCGCAACGGTGCCAGTCCACACCACTGACTTACAAACAGAACTAGAACGTGATACGGGTCTCATTTGCATTTTGGGGACATGTGATATTACCTCAATGACCACTAGCGTGATGCTGCACTTGTGTAAACCACCAGCGTCCCAGGATGAACCTCCTCCTGAGGAGACCCGACGATGTAGGCCAACTGGTTCGTTCCCCCAAGGCTGACCCAGATCGGCCATTTTGATTGTGTACCGAGTTGAAGGGGGTTTGTCAAGCTATCAAAAGGCTAATATGTTCGTAGATCGGGTAGCAGTCAAAACGGAATACTTTGCTTCCTGGGGTTGGGATAAATGAAGATGTTTAATAGCTCTGGCTGTCGGCGGTGGTGTGGCTGAGACTGTGCGATGACTTTTGGGCTTCTTGATGTCGGAGAAAAGGGCACATCAACATAAAATCAAATGAAACATTTCATGTCGTATTTGAACAGATTGTTGCAAACGTAGCTCGAGTGGCTAGGGTTGGGGCACACATAAAAAGGGGGTTTGGAGAGTAAAGATAGAAATGAAGGATGAGAATTATAAAATATTGTAGAAGAATAAGAAGATCAAAGAAATAAAAAGAGAATGACAACAAGAATTGCAATAATAATAATGACGACGATAATATTTTGCTTTTCAAACTAACATCAGCACCCCAGACAAAAAAAAATCTTCCCAGGGCCCTGCACCTCATTGATAACAGATCACCAAGCTAGGTTACAACTTACTAGAATATGCGTGGTCTACACTACCAGCAAAAGGGTATCAAGATATTGATTTTATGTCATCACTGCTTGTAATTTCATTTATCACATTGATTGATGAAAACAATATTTTGACATGTAACGGTGTAGCTTCTGTTGGTGGTATCAATGTCATGGAAGCGTGTACACAGTTAAAAATAGTTTAAACAGCGCTGTTTACTACGAGAATCCACAGGTGTGGTTTAAACATTTTAAAAAAATTATCTAAAATCTTAAAGTTTAAATTCAAATGTTTAATCATCAATAATTTACGCATGGTTGTTTAAGATTTCAAACACTTGTTTAAACTGTTTAAGCAACTACTGTGCGATTCACATAGTAAACAGCGCTGTTTGAATTATTTTAAACAGTGATAGAAGTTTCGTTTTTGTATTAAACGGGTGAACCAGAATAAAGATTTAACCGTCAAAAATTTATGCCCATATTTGAACTAGTTACACTAAAAAAAATATTCAAAGTGTACTATAAACCGTTTACTATTTTTGTTAGCCATAAAAATTATAATGAATACAATTCGAGAAAATTGTCGTCATGATTATGAAATGTATATTAAATGGTCAAAGATTATTTACATATCAGCTTGACGTATGGACGGATGCTATTGTGAAATACAAATCTACATAGTTCCATCGAAACCGTTATCCTTTTTTTACTTTAATCTGAGCTGACAGGCGAAGTCTGATCAGATTTCGTCTGCATAATTGCCAATCATTTTGCTCATAACACTCGCTTTGTTTGTGACCGTAGCCATAATACTGCGAGAACACGAGTCGATATTCCCCAGCAATAAACACAAGTAACATTACTTCAAAAGTCAGCTGCTTCCGTAAGGCTGATAAACCTAATTGACATTGGCAATCGATATCTGACAAATTATCGAAGATTGAATAGGAATTATCATTTTATTGAATTTGATTTGAGGCAGATTTCATAAACAATCTCATTGCATTTTAAAGCTGGTTGTTGTTCTTCATTAATTTTATTTCTTTTTCTGTAGAGTTATCTCTCAATTCGTACTTAAATAATACCATAAATTGCTCGCTTCGTATTTTTTTAGTAAAAATGTTTAAGCGGTTGGAATACTCAAGGTTTTTTTTTTTTTGGGGGGGTAAGTTGAAGATGTCTGCATTTGTATTACTTTTCTGTGTAGCACAACTAGCGGCTGAGATCTACATGTATGTGACATTGACATTACAGCTGTTCATAATGTCAAAACAATGTACATAATGTATAGATAAAAATTTATAGCATGCTTTCAATTATATCACAATTATTCATTAACTGATCCATGGTTAAACTCCTGATATAGCATCACTGCAATGTTTTGTAAGTGCCGGCAGATGACACGTGTTTTACGTCTAAACTTAGTATCATGTCTCATGATTGTTAAGTTGCTTGAACCCGATATAAAGTGGGACTCTGATATCAAAGGCTAGCTCCTCCTCTGGGGTACAGTCTGATTAGTGAATCATTGTGCTTACCTTGTCCGGGCTCTCGAGGATATTTATTCCAATTACCTCTTCAAGGAATTTACATCTCGGTTAATTAGTCCTTATTCCCGTCAGGTCTACTTGCCAAATTGCAGTCCACTACCTGAATTGGTACAATTAATTCTAGGAAACCGTAAGCATGGTTAGTATCGGGTCGAGCTCCTTTGAAACGCTTAACATTGACTGAAATATTCAAGGTGCTTTTGAAATGTGTAGCGAATGCTAAATGTTAGCGTTGAAATTGCTAAGGCGTTTATACCCCATTCGCACTCTCGGGTCTTCGGGTTGGGCAAGGTGGGGGTTTAGTTCAGACCTTGGCCGCTCAAACCAAGGTGAGAAAAAGTAGACAGCTTTTGACCCGCTAAAATTCAAGTTTATGACTCCCTGGCAAGTGCGTTTTTTAAGTGTTCTGTCATTTTGAGTTTGCAGTAATAGACATTCCCCCTCCTCAACAGCATACAGAGTCGTCATTATAACATGATGGACGTTTCAGTAAAATCTTACAGAGTAATCCAAACATGGTGATGACATTATTCAAATAAATCGTTTCATCTATCTCCTTATTGGATTTGCCTCTTCTACAGAATATTGATCTTGTATTGTAATCTTATTTAAAGTGATTGGTTAACATTGGTTTGACTTTTAAAAAATATGAGCTAGAAGGTGACACTTGTCACCTGTGTCTGTGATATGTTACAAAAATGAAGACCAGAAAAAATTGCGTTCGAAAATAATTATTTAGTGCTTCAAAAATTGAAATATAAAGTGACCGGAAACACCATCTTAATTTCATCCCATACACTTATGTGTACTATTTAGGTGTCTATAAGACGCCTATTTACAAAATCGGGGTTTGCCTCGTAGTATTAGCTTTTCATTCTCCATAATGGTTGTTTTCAGGGTTTATTAGTTCTAATACATGCACTTGTACACATGTTTCATCTTGGTTTGAGAATTTTTTAAATCGGCTGCTCACAAAGTTAAACAATACCTTTAACCCTTTACGATGTGTAGACTGTGAGAAAAAGTGTCGGCGGACTCTCTTAGAATCTACTTATAAATTCAAAATCACAGATTCTTGGTACATCCCTCCAGCATTCCCTAAATACAATGGCAAAGAGAAGGGGCATTTGATGTTCAGACATTGATAAGTACTACATAGAGGGCCTAGTTTCCGTGTAAACGTCCTTATCCTTTGCATCAAGATGACCACGAAGGAAGTGTCCCAACCAATAAATATTAATAAGATGTCTTGGTGAGGGACCGTCGGGGACTTGCGGGCGACCAGATTAACCGCACAATCTACCAGTCAGTGGGGTGTTGATCTTGACTGTCTTTTATCTCACCTGACCTTGAACGTCACAGGGCAGACAAAGTTGTCTAGGGCATGTAGGAGGAAGAGAGGTGAGGAGTGGATGCGATTGGGGAGGAGGGGATAGGATAGAAAAGCAGCTTGGAAGGCAGGCAAAAGAAATTAAGATGAGAAGAACAAAATATTGCCCTCACCCACTTTTAACAAAGCCGAAGGGATTTTAAAGCAGATGTATTTAAAGAAGATGTATTCAAAAAGAAATTATTCGATTTTAATCGTTTATTTTCTGCCTTTGTGTATCATTCATTAGTTCATATCGCACTCTAAAAAAATTGGATAAGAGTGCTTCATGAGGGTAATATTTGCCCAACCAACATTGGGCTTTTTGTTTCCAGTGTAATGACAATTTTGCCCATTCTATAGTAATTGCTGCGTACATCTATTTCTAAACCTTGATGGATAATAAATTACGCTTCCCGCATTAGGTAAAACACTTCCCCAAATCCGTTGAACAAATAATTACCCTCTTGGTGGTAAAATTTTTACCCAATATTTGTTTCAGTGTTTGGAATCGTAACCATTTACCCATACGATACCATTTTTTCAGAGGGGAAGGGGATAATAATAGTCCTAGATTAAAATATAACCTTTGAAATAAAATACATACACAACTTAACCTGCAAATTCCTTATGTTTATCTGTCTATCATCCATACCAAAAAAGGGACGAAGTTATTATTCAAAGAATAGGCAACGAAACTCCAATCATCCTCGACCTCACTGAAGCCTCCCAATTTATATATCTGGAAACCAAACAACATGGCGACATTCCGCTGATAAAGAAATTGAGTAACATGTAGTTGGATTAAAGTGACTATGATAGCTGGCCTCGGGTGAATTCAAGGAAAGTAAATGATCATGCACATGATGAAGATGGCAGGAGCCCTGGGATAATGGATTGAGTGATCAGAGGGCGAGGAATTATTTCCCGTAACCTTGGCCAATTAGTGACATTATATCTTAGTAAAAGTTACAACGCGTTCCAATGTTTTATTAATGTTCCCTTGACGTTAGAAAAAAAAAGCAACATGCATCTTAGAGCAAGTGTGACAGAGTTCAATGTTGAAATGTAGGTCACAACTTAGGCTATAACACGGAGTGAGGTAGGAGTATTAGTATTTTTGAGGGAAATCATTTTATACCATATATATAAATGTCACATTTTGTATTTCAGTTCTTGAAATCGAGTACCAGTTAGAAATTGTAACTAAACTAGTGATATATTTTAGGTATTTACTTCAAGGTAACAAAACCTTTTAAGCATTTCGACACATCAAACAATCATCTAATTAAAAACAAAAAGAGGAAATCTATGAGACTTTTCGGATTTCTAGAGACTGGATCGCCTTTCATTGGGAAAAACACATGGATAACAAGTCGCCATTAAGAGATGGCGGATCTTAAAAAAATATCAGAAAGAAGGCGAAGAAACCTATTACAAAGATTTGAATAAATTTAATAAGTTTACCGAATTTTCCGAAACTTGGTAAAATTTTGCTTTTCATTTCCATTAATATCTTGTATTATATATTCACAATGTTCTTTGCAGACGAACATAGCTTGAACGACAAAAACTTTTTACAAGTTTCGAAAGTATAGTTGCTTTTAACGTCTTTTTTCGCTGTAGGTTAAAATGCTTCATGTTTTCGTTCTTTGTTTCATAATGTTGTTAAGTTTTCTTTACATTTCTGTGCATGAAGCATGTGAAAAGCACCCTTTCTTTTTAGCTAGTTACCCGTGCTCGATTAAGCCGCTGAAAAGTTGGGGTGAAAAAGAACACCCTTGGGGCACTTCGAGACAAAGAGCGAGAAGTACTTAGAACATCGTCGATAGCTCAACATGCCGATAGCGCATCATTCGAAAGGCGAGGATTTTGAGTACATGCGGCCTTAAATACTCCCTCGATCTATCGTATTTCATTTTAATCACGTTTGGTTGGTCATAATGCGGGCTGGCATCTCACCATCGTTTATGTTAACGTATTAACGTAAAGTCGTATTAACGGACAGAGCATGTTCTTTCAAGATGTTTAATGCTCTTCCAAGAAATCAGGACCTATCATCGCAATTTCTGGGGGAAAAAAGATTGCATCATTTGAGGCATACATTGGGTGATAAGTTTATCAAGATTTCACTGCAATCACTACTTAAATCCGAATTTTATTGAATTTCGGTGGTGATTAAAATCCCTTTACTTTATTGTTATACACTGATGTCGATGATCCATGTAACCCAAGTTTTAATTATAGTACGCATTAGTGAGCAGCTTTCAATTTCTATAGGTCACGTTGACATGGTTGAGTTAAATACGCATCTCATCTAGGTCCTGTCCTGACCCTTCTTCTAAACGCATTGAATCGTTTCATTCGCTACGCTTCTCCTGTAAATTGTAATACCAAATCGAATTACGTGTACGGGAGTGCAGCCTTAGCCCTTTGCCAGTCTTTTCAAAGAATGGCAAAGGGGAAATACAAAGGACGAGAGTGAATTGGGATTCGATCCTCTATAACATTCCGGTAGATTGCAGTCGAATCTACTAGGGTTTTTTTTCATGATTATATCTCATATCTCATCGATGAGATAATGAGCAATATCTGCCACTCTTTAAGCTGTGAATAGAATAAATAATGAAATATACTGCTTACTTTAACACTTGGGGGAGCCCGTGTAGTGAGTGTACATTGGGGTATTACTACTTAGCACTTCTGGTGCTCAAATCACTGTGTGTCATTCCTCATTACACACGATTCTGTTTTTAGAATCCCGTGCGCCTAAAATCAGCACCCGAAGTACAGGAATTATCCTGGTTCTTTTGGTGCTGAATCAAAAGGTTTCATTTTTTCGAGTGTATATAATTTGCATTTGCTATCTAAAGTAGATATGGAATGACTCGAAGATAGGTCATCTTTCTTTTTTTAGAATGTTTTCATAATGTGATTGTTCTTAATATAGTCATGCAAAAACTTGAAATCGAATCCGGAAACAGACCTAGGCAAAATAAACAACACTTCAAGTGTCTGAAAAAAAAAATCGTCCTTGCTTACTTCTTTTACTTTAGTTTATATTACTGTTGATACGTCTTATACTACAAGTGATTTGCTTCTACTTCGTCTTGTACTTCTACTGCCTCCGTCTACTGGCCTCTGGCTCCTACTACTTAAACCACTGCTGCTACTACTACTACTAATACTACTATTACTACTTACAACAACTACTACTGTTATTACTACTACTACTACTACTATTATTACTTACTACTACATAAATAATTACTACAGCTAATTCTACTACTACTACCACCAACACTACTACTGCTAACATGACTACATATTCGTTGACATTCTCTTTTTTTTTCTCTCTCTGCGGCGATTATAAGGCGGATTATAACATGTATGAAGAACTTATCATTCTTGCTTTTGAAGTAGAATTGTGTCCCAGTTGGCAAAATGCTCGCTTTCATTAAGAGAAGAAGACGGGCCTATCTGACAAAGCACTCATTTAACAATCGGAATAAACAATAAATGAGACATTACCCTTGGCTCCGGATTGATGCACTAATGCATTGAGACGCCGCGCTAATGATCTCTGCGTGTTTTAAAGGAGCGCAAATTCGTTGTCTACGTCAGTACCAATTTGATATGATTCATCGCTGTGTGACTCGAGTCGAAAGGGTGCTTGGATCCTCTCAAGATGATGTTTTCAAGTTTATACCTTGAGGGGTGTCCCATCACCACGCCATCACCAACTCCCGATCAGCCTTGGCGAGATCGAAACACGCTTGAAAGGCAACAATAATATTTGTAAGGTGAGCGGAGAGGGACGGGGATGGGTAGAAATTTTTGATTTCTGCTCAACATTAGTACTAGTTGCACGCTTACGTATTCAACGATAAACGATTTTTGCTTTCTTAAGAAATAGTCCATTTTGTCAACCTTGAATGTTTTATACCTCAGGGAAGGCGTAAATTGACAATCGAAAAGCTCACGTCATGAGTTAGATTCGTGAAGTTTTGATCACTCCTGATATTTCGCCATTATCTCAACATTGCTTTGAAGAAAAAAGTTGAAATGTATGTATTCTATTTCTGCAAGTGCTTATAGGTAGGGAGTCACATTGCTTTTGACTCGTTAGTCTTTGATTAATTCTCCATGCCATTCACCTCGATTTTGCACACCTTTCCCTTGTTCTTCACGTCCCCATACCAACGAACCCGCTTTGCCTCCAGTTTGGAATGAAATCTTTTATATCTTTCAATCGTCTCACGTCCTTTGCCCGACCCAACAGTGCACTTTTCCTTCTGATCTAGTTGCCATCAGATACCTCTCTTTGCCTTGAACAGCCGATATCAATGATAAGACAAATCAGTATAGTTCAGCTTCCAGGAAGGAGGATTTTAAATGCCCTGGTAAACGGTGACTAAAGGGTCTACATCTAAATATTCTAGCTTTTCTTTCAAGTGTAAGCTTACAGGAGAATATCAATTTAAGTTGACGTTATGTGTTTTCGGGGTCACTCAATGACATGACATCTTTCACTAAATCTCAACTCAATACTCTTTGGACTCTGTAGTCTGAGACACCAACGCGCTGTCGACTGCAGGACTCTAACGCTACAGCCACACCTAATGAACCGACCCCAAACCTACCTATGGTATGTCACCAATGTTCATGTTAGTAATCACGTGATACCTTTTGTCGGTTTTGCCGGTGTGAATGTAGCATGATATGTCCGACGTTTAAAAATAATCTGGGACCCAGTAACACCAATGTTAGCGATTATTCGCTAGCCTTTGTGGTAACAATTCTGATTGGTTCCTAGTCAGTCTACTCAGCAAATTGCACATCCAAGGATGATCTTGATAGGCCATTTCATTGTACGATTAGTTTCTCACTTTTGTGTTACGGGGCCCTGGTGTTCTAGGCCGAGGACTGAACAAATCAACTCTTTCCGTCGTCTTTTTCTTAGACTGTTAAACAATATCAGAAGATGTCAAACATAAACATCTGTATTCCATTTGGAATACAGAATACAGTGTGTTTAAGACGAGGCAAAGGTGTAAGCTCTCAATCTATACAAAGATGTATGGACACTCTTGCGACACAGGTCCATAGAAAGTATTTCTCATTCGTTTCCAGGATGGGACCCTGCTGGCAGGTCGCCGGTTCCTTATTTGTCAGAGGTGTTTTCAACTGTGAAATCAACTTGGGGTTGAGGGCACTTATGTTGATTTCAGTTATAGGGGAACAGTGCAGACCCTCGCCCATGATGACAGAGAAAGATTTCGAGAAGTCGGGAAGATTTGTAGCTCATTCGAATTCCTTCCTCGGGACAGCCACAGCGGTAATATGTTAGCAATGTTTGTAAATGCATGTCGGAATACCTATGAGCATAGAACCATGCTGTACATTTCATCTGGTTTATATCACTAGTCACATTGAAAATGTACGCTATGTTTATGTGTCGCCATATTGACTTTATTTAAAACAGGTCATCAGTGCCAGGTGTCATGATTAAGCAAATCACACGTTGATATTGTACCGCGTGGCGATGTAGCAAATCATGTCCTGTTCCAAATGTTATAGGATAAACGTTTTAGTATTCAAAAGAATACTTTATGCAAGGTGTTTTAGGATGGACTACACGACGTATCTCATGCAAACACTGATAATTTTGAAATTTTTACTTTTGGAATTATTGATTTCAGTCTTTAGAATTATTGATTATAAAGTATTCGAATAACATCCATGAATGGTATTATATCATAATTGCCGATTTGCCGTTTTAAGAGCAAAGTAACCATCTGAGATATATCCCTTAATATTTTTTTAATAGAATAATAGAGCGAGATATACATTCATGTTTCTTTTTTTTTTGGCGAGGGCAGGAGATATGGCAAATTGTCAGAAAATACTTTCTGAATTGCTTTAACTTTTTCCATTATCGTGTCGCGACCATTCTGGGATAAGTTTGAATTTCTTGCATCTTTTTTATTTGATATTTACTAGATTACCATTTCGAAAACTTCAAATTTAAGACATGGTCTTTAGCCCCCAAAAAAGGAGATCTTAGCAAAGATCAACCGAAAAAAAATCAAATAACAAAAGCTATTCAGGATCAGAATAGTAATTATTCATTCGTGCCTCAGAGCCCGAGGAAAAAAAATTAATTTAATGGTAAAATAGAATCGTGACGTTTGATCTCCATATTTATCCTGTTCACGGGCTAATTTTTTTTCTTTAGAACATTGTGCTTCAAAGAAAACAAGAAATTTTTCGCATTAAAAAAGCGATTTAAACTACAAAATTCGTGATTTACTTGCGTATTGAAATGTAAGCCAGCGAAAGACATTAATATTGCATGTTGCTTTTGATCGCTTTATATCTGGTCGTCTAACCATTGAAAACAAAGAATCGATAACGAAATTTCTGCAGCTGGCGTTATGAAAAATGGATGTTAAATCGATGCACCTAAAATGATTCGAGGCTTGATCACTAGTAATAAATACTTTCTTGCGCTACAATAAGGCTTTAGAGTAATTGAACTTAATAAAAGGAATAAAACCTTAAAAGGGGCTTCCAAATTTGTTTCGAAAGAAGTTGTGAATTTCCAACTGTATTTTCGAAATCGATTGAAATAAGTTTTGCTTGTACATGTCACGTATATATGATAATATGGCATCATCCTTATTCTTCCTCATTCTAAAACACTCTACCTCTCTTTTCCTCCCCCTCTCTATTTCTTGTATAAAGTTTCGCTCTTTGGGATAACATTCATTCAGAACTTTTAATCGAATTCAATTCAAATCAACGTTGAACATTCCAGGTTTCCTGAAATATTTTCATTTTTACAGTTAATGCTGATGGAACTCTAATAAGATTATCTTCTTAGAACTGTGACAACAGTGGATGTACTTTTCATTTTGTATTTGGCAAAAAAAAATGAAATATTCGTTTTGTTACCGTTTTGAAGAGCTGGGGTCCGGGTGGGGGGGGGTCCAATGGCAGAATTGTAGGTTTGTACTATTTGACCTGACAACCCAAACCAACTTAAACCTTTTAAAAACACAACCCACACTAATAATCATCAAAATGAAATAAAATTATAAAGACTTGTCGAGACTGACACACATATAATACCCTTGATTGATTGCAGAAACTATGTGATGAATTTAGCTTCAAAGAAGAAGCAGAAAACAAATGTCGAGGTCTGGGATCCACTCAAGGATAATACGTCCCCGCTGAGCGTTCGCAGTGAACTTTCGAGCATTCTGAAAATGATTTCAAAACCAGATTGCCAGTTTGGCCTTTTTGTAGATAACCTTCTTGGACGATTTATAGTTGGTTTGGGAAAGGGTAGATGAGATAAAATGTTGGTGTTAACCAACTAACCTGTTGCTCTCGTTCAAAAAACGCATTAATTTACTAGCAAGGATTTTGCCAGGTTCTGTTCACCTCAGATCTTCTATACCAAGGTTTTATGAGATCACCATGCTATACCTACCTCTAGTATCATCCATAATTCATGCACTTCGCGACAAGTTATCTTGCCAGTTTTTGCTTGCAAAGATGGTGAATACTGCCGGGTGCTTCTCGTTGTGGGTTTATCTGGAATTTATCATACTGTATTACCGCCATATAGCTTACGGAAAATATTCGCTTCTCTCTGCAAACAAAGTTATATTATTCAAGGTGTAAATAATGAAAATAATAGCCACTTAAGCTCTTTTGAACTGTTCTCCAAGCGGTCCCTGCATAACGTGATATGTTATTATCACCTTTCTATATCATACCTCGAATACCCGACAAGGCAGACGGTAGTATTCCCGTCCATGATTCGGGCGCTCTACCACTGAGCCACCATGATGAGAATATAATGCACACATTATTTCAAAAGTGGGATGTGACAATTAATGAAGATACTGGTTAATAACAAAATGCATTTTGATGGGAGAGTGATTGCAAACATGATTTAGATAATCTTTAAAAATATTAAGCATTACAACATCAAAACAAAATACACACTGCAATCGATACATTGTATACGCACACACACCTACCGATAGCGTTTAATTACTTGTTTAAAAATGCAAATGAAGAGATTGGCATGTGATATGCATTTGGTGAACCCTTGACATTTAAGTGATTGAACATTTCGGGTTCACTTTTTTTCACCGGGGCGCGGTGGTAAAGAACTTATCAAATTAGCGATTCACAATTACTCCTTGCCCGTAGCATTCATTTAATATTGTATAGCTATTTTGTAGGTAGGGGGAAAAGTTGATCGTTATACGAATTGAGATACATTTATATTGAAATCTTAGTTTACATGAGTTGTCATAGAGTTTACATATCTAATTACCTGGAGATTCTTTGGGAAAAGACGGTACAAATTGTTATGAAATAATTTGAATGCCATTGAATTTGTGAAATGCTTAACAAAGTTGTGGAGGCTGCATTCCAGTGACTGACCTTTGCAAACATGAAGGTTGAATGAAAAGGGAATCGGCCTTTAAAAAACAATGTTACATTTTGCACGTCCGTATACAGATGCCAACAAACCTGAATCATCTTATGGAAAACTATAGTGATGTCTTCTGTCTCGACCGATGGTACACTTTACCAAGGCCTAACCAATTCCCCTCCCCTTCCCGAACTTTGTTTGTTCTTAATTATGATTTTATTTTTTGTAGTGTTATTAATATCATTATCATTTCATTTTTTTGCAATTTTGCATCTCTTAAAAAACTAAAATTAACATTTTGAATCAGCTTTAGACAGTCAAAGGTAAATATATATTCATTTACTAACAACAGCTTAGAAATAAACATCCCATTACTATATACCGAGGAATGCATCGTCCATACAATTTACAGGGCAGACAGACTACGACCTGTAAGCATCATTAGGAAAGTCCCAAGCACCATGATCGCGGTCTGTACGTAGAGTTAGCAAAACTCCTTCGAGTTCACTGACCCACCTCTCTGAATGTAACCTTCTTCTCTCAACCTACGACCATGCTCCAGTCACGGAAGAAGTCATGCACACATATTACATTAGTGAAAGGCCCCTGGCCCCATGACTTTGATTTTCTTTTCTATTTTGCGGCATTCAGGCTACGTTTGTGTTCTTCAATTATGAAACAAAGGGGAAGTATATAAGAGAAGGGGCATCTCTTTGGTTGAATCTGTTCTTATGACCGTCTGTACACGTGTCGTTCGTAACAATGTCAAATAATCCCTTCAAAACTGACACAGTAATTGACTATGTTTGATAGAAAGAGAATTGTTGCAATGACTTCTTGGTATAAAGACTCATACATGTAGAATATCAAGGAAAAATACTGTATGAAAATGATAAAAATATCATCGTCAATCAAAATGGAATTGAGGACTGCGACGGTTGAATCATTCTCCAAGCATCGATTGTATTCTAGCAGATTTGAAAGTCGCCTATACAATACGTATGAAACATTTGTTGAAATGATTTCTCCTTGCTGTATAATATCTTGACAATTGGGTCAATAATTTATATCCAAAATAGAAAATAAATCCCTTCGAAACTTTGGATTCGAATTAATATCATTATTGTTATTTTCATTCTGCATGTTGCACCGGCGCCTTTGTGGTAAATTAAAAACTAAAACATATATTCATATTCCGTATTACATTGCCATGATCATGATCGTTCGAAGGTACGCCTATACGGGCATTTCAGCCTAATGAAACATAGCTTGGTTTTATATACCATCTAACAAAATAACAGTGCACACAAATTTACAGATATAAATGCGAAGTTGTAAATAAGTAAAGGATAATGATGGATCACTCTATTCAGAGACATTGATATAATTGCTCCATTAATCATTGAATTCGAATACGCTGACTTAAAAAAAAAACAAAGAATTTTCTTCCTACTCCTAGTAAAATCAAACTCCCAAAACACAAGAAAATGCATGAAAGTAATTACTAAACAGATTTAATTATCACACAAAAACAAACGTTCTTAGTGTAGATGGTTAATCGTCGTGATAGGCCGGCACACACAATTAAGATTAACTTCTGCTGAAAAAAACAGTCCGTAAGATCGAATGCATCATTATATGAAGAGACAATATAAAATGTCTTGCTGTGTCAACCTGTCCTTCAAACATACCGTGTATATTGGAAGGATTACCAGGTGCGCTATATTGTAAAATTAGAAAGGAAAACGTTGGCGGATAAAAAATCAAATATCTTGGCATCCATGAGTTTTTACGACTGGAACACTAATCAGACGGGCGATAATGAAAAGAAACGAACAATGTTGGCCATGTTAGAAAATAATAAATAAATTCAAAAGTTAGAGTTTAATGCACCCCCTCCCCCAATCTCTCCCCTATCCCGCACTCTCTTTCACACACTTACATATACACCCTCGTATATATACCATGGACCTACTACACTGAAGTAGGTCCATGTATATACCTACACACTCGTACTATCTCTTTATCCTTCTCCTCTCTCTGCCTCCCCCCCCCCCACCTCCTCCCACCTTCTGTCTCTTTTTTTTCTCCGCCTCCCTTTCCCCCTCTCTCTCTCCCTCTCTGTCCCTCTCCCCCGAGATATGATATACTCTCTATTTCTAGATCTTCATCGGACGTATCAAGATCTCGACCTTTGAGTATACCTTAATGAAACGGAACGATATGTGACAGTTCCTTTCCTTGTTTGTCGTCTAGGAAGGAAGATATTTTTGAAGATCTAGTCGTCATTGTCCGATAGCCAAGATCCCCTGCAGCAAACCCCAAATTGATTTTTTTTTTCTAAACGGGGACCTAAAAATCCCTGACTTCTATTGGACATATTCAATGAAAGTCACATGCAAAATGTCAAGACGTGGCTTGGGGAGGAAAAAATCAAATAAGTGACATTCAAACTATTTTTTGTTCAATGTTGTTATTATTATTGTTTGATTTATAAAGCCTTATTCACTTGCTGACATTTTCATTATTTCCCCTTGAGGCAGTATTTGAAAGATATATATATAAACGATGATATTTTGTTGGTGTCTTATGCGGGAAATACTTTCGAATATGTTACTTGATTACAGGTGCAAAGATGAAAGCTGACGCTAACTAATTTTTTAAAAATGTAAGGTATATATATTTAAAATCACAGCTTTATTCGCATTCTAATCATTTCTGAGACATTTCGCTCATGTTCTTTGACATTTTTTTTTCTGATTTCTTATTTACCCTTCAAGTAGTGTTTGATTTTTCTCACATATGCCTGACATATCAAACAATATTGCAAACATAATTGTTTTGGGGGATTTTTTTTCCATATTTGCATATTCAAAAATTATGTTGAACGACCGTAGTTCTAAAGTTTTTATTCATCCAGGAAAATATCAAATAAGCAATGGAAATAAATTCTTGGCATCTTTAATTTGCGACAAAATGACTAAAGTCCAGTCGTGGACGATTATCAAGCTTTCCGAGGTGGCCCTTGACCACGTCTTCTGCCACTGGCACAGCAGTTTTATCATATTGAGCAAATGTATATTTTCATTCAAACTAGTGTGCTTAGCAAATTATATAGAAATTTATGTCATCTTTAATTAGCGACATAATGATTACAGTCCAAGGGTGGACGATTATCAAGCTTTCCGGGGTGGTCACTTGACTACGTCTTCGACCAGTGGCGCATACTTAATATCATGTTGAACAAAATAAGGTGTAGATTCAAACTAATGTGATTAAGAAATTACAAAATAATTAACAGATAAAAGAATGCCGACACATAAACGTGTGAAGAGCTGAATTGACATACGAAATTCACTCTCTTTGTCATTGGAATCCACTTGTTCATAATGTTATCGACGTTTCGTCCCTAGGGTTAATCCAGCTTTTCAATACAGCCACACCGGTGGAATAAATTCCAATCCTACCGATACTATATACAATTAGACACGTTGGAACAAACGTAAAAGCTACGGTTCTCCTAGTATCGTTTTCCTAGGTATGACCGCAGCCTAAGCCATGCTTACCCCCAAATTGAATGCAAATATTCTCGATCTAAGTGCACGGCACGGTCCTAATGCAAATCCCTTACATTAGTAAATCATTCTACCTGTTTGCCCAATGTAGGACGAATACTTAACTAACCTGGTCATATAAATAAATCAGTCTGTTTCACGTAATTTCTTGATCGAGTTCCCCCTTTTTTCGGGTCATAGGCTGCGATTGAAAGGAATGACCTAATGGATTGTACGCACCCTTATGATAACGAGAAGCTCAAACTAGGTCGGACTTGCCATTAGTCGCTTTCAACCGATAGAGTTGTCTCTTGGTGTTTCCATACCTTAGGCTTGAATCATATTATTCGAACTTGTGAATGAAATCAGCCCTATATACCTATGTCGACGTTTATTTGAAGAAATGAAATGTCCAATATTCACCAATTTCTTTTCGTTACATTGCTTCTTTACCGCTAACTGCAAAATTTTGTCAAGTTTATAACGCATTGCAGTGTAACATATAAGATATACGAGATAAATCTTAACATACGCACACGCACGCCGATGTATGTACTCCCCACACGCACACACAACCGCACCCTCACAAATCTAGTTTGATAAATATCATTTGACGCAGTAACGTTGTTTGATCAATATTTCATTCATTTTCTTTTTGAAAGCTCAAGCGCTCACACCCACACACACATTCTTATGTCTTATACTGTCATATACACTCATAATCGTACCTTAAAATTCTACCCGTATGTTTTAGTGAAATTATCTTTTGATGATTGATTGATTGATTGATTGATTGATCCGATTGAGTGATCGATTGATTGATTGATATATTGATCGATCGATTGATTGATTGATTGATTGATTGATTGATTGATTGATTGATTGATTGATTGATTGATTGAAGGACTGAGTGAAACAGAATTGCGCAATCCCGTGCTCCTGATTATAATGTTTGGCACATATATGCCAATGCTCAACTAATTGCTTCTTTGAAAGTTTCAAATTGTTATTATTTTGTAAGCCCTTCTCGAGTCATCCGTTTATTATGGAATGTATTTTTCTTCATATATACTACAAGCTTCCTGCATTGGGGCTTTTCACAACTTCTTTATTTGTTTATTATTTCATAGTTTGTACATGAATGTAGTCCTACCCTTGACCTTGATAACAGCCAGCGTCCAGAGCTTGTAATCCCCGAAACGAACTTAGCAACGTCAAGCAAAAAGCCAGTTAGTGATTGAAGAGCTTCAGCCATATCCCGACCGGCAGTTTCAGTTTTCAGGATTTTAACAGCCTCTGGACCGCACCCCTAATACCATTATCTCATAATGCATATTAGACGTAACGGCATATCAACTTTCCTGCGCCATAAGTGTCCAATTTATCACATATAGCCTATCTTATTATACGCTTCCTTAAAAAGCGGCAGCAGTGGTCCGTATTTGACGTAAACATGTTTTTGCTAAGAGAGTATGAGATATACGGTATCTATTTTGCGACTTCATTTGTTTGTCATTTCGTAAAAAAGCGTTTAAATGGTTGTAATTAAATATTTGCTCACTTTGCGAGCAATGAACTATAACACGCGTAGATAAATAGCCATAATACCCAGCAAGTATTGGATTACGACTCACTTTCCTTCATCGACCACACGCGCTATTTATTGAATGATAGAGCAAAAATACACTTTGTTTGTGACATCTTGTCAGCATCCATATCACCCCACCCCCACTCTCTCTCTCTCTTTATATATATATATATATATATATATATATTGTAAAGAAATGGATGAAGAGAACAATGGTAGACGTAGCTTAAATCAAGGTTCTCTTCATCCATTTCTTTACAATATTTAAATAAAAGAGTTGCCAAAGCTGTTGTACATGTATAGCTTCACACATTTATATATATATATATATATCCTTTCTTGCTGTAAATGTTCATTTAAATACCATTCGCCATATTTATGATTAATGGCTGTGTGCATTTGCAAGCTATAAAGGTTGCAACGCGGTTTAAGTGATCGCCTTATTATATTTATGGTAACCTATTTTATCTCTTTATTTCACGGTTTATTGTTTGATGTAGTAGACATGGTAGAAAATCTTTTTTTTAATCAATATGATTTCACTTTTCAAATTGCGAAATTCAAATTTAAAGAAAAATATCATGAACGTCGAGAAAAAACCTCCCCCAATATCGCTATATAGACGTCACAATCGTGTAGGACTATCGAAATCTCCCGCCTTTATAACCTATTCTACATCGTACTAATCCCAGGTTCGGTGGAAGTAATACCTTTCACTTTCCACCAATTTGGCTGCTTTCCTTGTACACCTCTCCTTAAATAGGCGATCCATTTATCCTAACAAATCTTGTCCCCATCGAAAACTAGTGATGGTCCTACTCAGACGGGTTTATCGCTTTCTTTCGTGTGCCTAATTCAAAGAGCGCGGCTTAAAATGCTTAAAAGCTTTTGGCGGACTGCCCCTTACAAATTGGATTTTACCTTATTTTAGTCGAGTTCGATGTGGAAAAGTAATAGTGACAGTTAAGTCTCATGAGGACCGATTTGCTTATGTTTTGAGTTTGCGATCTACTTTGGTGAGAAATTCCGGTTTTCACAAATCGACAGAATGAAATCGAAATGGATTGAGAATATCATTTTGGACTTTCGAATGCGAAACATCTAATTCAAGTCACTGAAGTTAAACGTCTTATCAAGCAATCAAGGAGATGAATATGTCAGCACACTGAGTATTTGGTTCAAATAGAAGAAAGGAGAATGAGCGACTGTCATTGATGAGGTTCGAGGTTCAAATTCTGTTCAGGTTTTTGGTATGGTGACGTTTAAAGATCTGTCACATACATAGATATCCATGTTTGATTGATAAACGTCTGTTAAAACTCAATTACGCACACACACAAATACACACCCATTCCCATACCCAACTAACACAAATAAACCATGTTTGTACAGCTACTTAGAAATCAAAGGAATTGTTCAGATTTCCGGAATTTCGTTCGGCGAACTGTAAGGGCAATATTGTCTGACTTTTATAAATAACTTGCAATTAACTTTTTTCAAAGATGCAAGGGGGCTGTGAACACTTTTATACCAAACTTACGTTTTTAATACGTGAGAGCAAAGTTCTAAATGTAAAATAGGAATTCGCTCAGTCAGTCATTTCTGGTAATGGGCATGCCCTTTATATAGCTTGGGACCATCTAAATACTTTGACACTTGATATTGATGATGGATTTTGTCAGCATCCTTTTACCTGTCCCGACCGTGATATTGGGCGGCGACTCGTCGGCAATTTCGGCTAAATCTCAAACGGCCCTAGCCTTTGGCATGGATATGACGAAAGCAGAATGGAGTAGCTGTTTTTATATATCCGAAGAAAGGAGGTGGAATGGATAAAAAGGGTCTAACATGCTTTTATTTAAGATGTCCGAATAGACTTCCATAGCAGTCATCAAAGGTTAAGTCCTCTGCTTGCTACTAAGTGACGCTTCAGTGTGTTTTTGTTTGTTTGTTTTTTGTCGAAACCACTATTTTATATTTATATCTATAAATACATATATATATGTATATATATATATATATATATATATATATATATATATATATAATAAATATATATATATATATATATATATATACCAGACTAATTACTGTGGATTAACGTGGATTAACTGTAAAGTGTGAACTAAGACTCGACTGATTTATTGAAATCACATTAATCGCCACATCACATCGTTAAGCCGTCTTATTTGTCCCATTACAGGCAATGTTGTAACTCTACCCCCGTAATTACAACGCAGCTTCATGATTTTTGTACGCGGATTACTGTGGTACTCGGACTGACCTTAGACCAAGGCTTAAAGCCTGTGTATAGCTTTGGTAAAGGGTCAATAATGTGATTGATAATCGAATATCATCTAATATGACAGTCTTACTGAAGCGTAGAGACCGTTAGATATTTTTCCAACTGCTCTTCTCTGAGAAAATTTCAAATATTCAAATCTTGGATATATAGCGCCCTCTCACGGCGATGCTTGTTTTAAATTTAAAAATGGGCATTCAAGCACTTATCTTATCAATTTCGTGATTAGATATCCAAAAGTTACAGGCAAAGAACATATCTTGAAAGTTTCAGCCCATTCCATGATTTGGAATAGGATTTAATTGAAAGACAAAAACACACAGATATTTTAATTTGATCGGGTGACCCGATCAAGTTAAATTTCCATGTAAAATCGCAAAATTTATCCTGTAAAACACATTTTCATTTCATATCCTCCACATCATAACTGTTATAGGGCATATCCATTCATATTAGCTAGCAATGAATTGGAATAGTGATAGGTGCATTTTGGTGGATTTACCAAAACTATACACAAGCTTTAATGATTTTCCCCCTAAAGTCCTTTGAACAAAAAAATCTACGCTGTTCTTTTTTTTTTAATAAACAAATAATGTTTCTTGTAGAAGCTAGAAAACTTTCAAAATAATATTTGTCAAGCGAATCAATCATTGTTTAAAGAGAAATGCCAGTAGTTGCAGTAAACACTTATTTCATGAGAGGTCTGTAAAACCAGGCTTAATTGTCAGAATATCATCGAGGATCTAGATCTGGTACAGTTACATAAACTGAACTTTGTGAAATCTTTAAATCTACGCTGAAAAATGTTCACACTGAAGATCACCAACCCAGATAGGCACACGTGGGACAGTGTATTATTATTGCTGGAATAAAGACCCAACGGAAGTGACCGAATCCGCGCTTATTTTGCTTATTTCTCAGCTATTACACAATTTCTTCCAGAATCCTTTGGCAAATATTTTTTATTCATACAAACAGACACTTGGGTTGTCATTATATTAGATTCTGTAAAAAGTCATTTTGAGATCGTTACCAAAACTGGAATTTATCTTTAAGCTTGTAGACAAAGATGTGGAGGATGTGTGAGGGTGAAACATTTATTGAAATCACTGGAGCAAGTTAAAAATGTACCGTCTTTTGGGGAGGATATGTTGATGAATTTCAATGAAATTTCTCGGTTTTAGTACACATTAACTTGTAAGTAAATTACTACATATATACAACGGCTTGCATTTTTCATACTTTAATAGAATTTCCGTTTGTCCAATAAATGGATCTGATAAAGTAGCCTCATAAAGTTATTATTAAAAAAATTTCATATTTGTTATTAGTTTATTTGGGGGGAAATGGTTTGAAAGCCCCCTCTCACCTGATTGGATGTAGGCGAACGAACGGTGACGAATGGGAAAATGTACGAAATGCCCGCGAATTCAACGAATTTAAATAAAATTTCCGTCAAATCATGCGATCAGTGATTATTGTCAAATTTTGTTAGCGAACGGTACTTCTTTGAGCAAAGTGTTGATAAAACCCAATCAGACGAACGAACAGTGAGCAATGGTTTGATATAGCGTGCGATTAGAAACGAAGACGAGGGAACAAACCGGTCCACTTGGTAAAAGCGCGATGGGGGACTATGCGCGACAATAACGCACAAACGATAAACGAACGCTTACCGCAGACTAAATAAGAAATGCGAATTCAAACAGATACATGTACAAAATTTCCGTGCGAATTTGAAAAATGACAGCTGTTAGTTCAGAAGGTGTACGAACCCAAACACGGAGGGTAAATGATTTACTATCAGTTACCACTGAAAACGATTTTTTTTAAATGCCTTTCGCCAGTCATCGCAAGACATATTTCAGACGATTCGGTTAGTTGCGAGAGGGCCTAAAGGTAGTTTTGCAACCGTGTTCTTTGAACGTAAATGATTAATTTCTAGATTATCTTATTGCTGGATTGTTTGAATCAGACTATGTAAGTGCTCCCATGAAAAAAAAATAGTTAAATGAATCAATATGAATTAATTAACAAAAAAGTATGAAAAATAGAGTCAAAATATCTCAACCAATTGTTTTTTTTTACAGATTCTAATTAAACATGGTTTTAATAACTTTGCAAAACTTACAATGCGATTCTACATCTAAATAATTCCTCGTCGTAACCACCAGATTTATTGCTAATATAATTCGAATCCGCTGATTATGAGATATCATAGTTACAAAGCCTTTCGTGATTACGATCTCAAGTGAAAAAGAAAATTGTCTAGACGTATCTTGGCCTTCAGCTGTATTGAGTGGATGATGCGGTTTTCACGCACGCCACCTGGGCTGTGAAGACGATCCGCCCCTTGTCTGAGTACATAGAATGACGTGATTCTACCGACATTTTAGGAGCAGACGATGCCGCAAGATGTCCCCGCGTTCCGCAGTCAACTCAGATAATCCCATGCAAACCGCGTAAACTTTAAAGGTAGGATCGTGGTCATTGACACCCTCGGACTACAACTTATTGAAGGTATTTTATAGTTAGTTTGTTTTTAGGTCAAAGACGTATGATGTGAATTTCAAAAACTTGATTGGATTCTATTGTTGAATAAAATGGAACACTAAATCAGTTTGCAATCATTGAAATAAGTGTGCAGAATCATTAAATTTAGAAATTTCGCTAAGTATGCAAGTTGGGCATGGTAGGTCTGTACTATGACATGGAAAGAAATGGTATTTTTTTTTCTTTTTCTTAGGATATTTTTAAGTTAATTATACAAGTTTTTAATGACATTCCACTCATCATTACTTATCTTTATTTTTCATATTCTTTACATTTTTGCTACTTGTTCCCTATTTAGTCTGTGATCAGGAATTCCTAGCTTTGAGAGTACTTGTGTTGGTTGCAATATATAATTATACTTGCTTATATAGCGCTTAATACTTACTTTGTCAGAAGTCTCTAATCGCTCTACAGTATATGCAGCATAATTAACCTGGCTTTAGCAGTGCAGCTTTTTGCGCGCTGCGTTTCAAGGAATAGATTCCTGCCAGGTACCCATTTACCTCACCTGGGTTGAGTGCAGCACATTGTGGATCAATTTCTTGCTGAAGGAAATTACGCCGTGGCTGGGATTCGAACCCACGACCCTCTGTTTCAGAGTCCGGAGACTAATCCACTGGGCCACAACGCTCCACTATATTTACTTTTTATGGATTTTTCATTAATATTCTTTAATTCCACAATTATTGTCGCCAAGCAACGCTGCCTATGTATTTTTAATATATTATTTTCGTCTCAGTCATTGCCTCAGCAGGCCAGCAGCTTTGAGTCTTTCTCAATCTGCATCAAAACTTTTACTTGATTGCTGTCTTACCACATTTTTCATCAGTATACATTGCATGCATGCATCGTGCATATATTAGGGAATAGCGAAAAATATTTCTAATGTAAATTGCTGAGTGGGAAAATCCCTCGTACTTTTTCGGGTTTTCATTATTATTTGGGGTTATGCATTATCCAAAGAGCGATGAAATTTGAGTGTTTTTAGACGTTTCCATCAATCACATCTTTTATTACTTCTCTTTAGTTTTTCAAGGCTCACATTATTTATTAAGTATTGGTTCATTTTGAAAAGGTAATCGTGATAACTGTAGGTATGCCCATAAAAAAGACGTTCTCCTATTAAAGTGATTATCCCCGATAGATTTCAATCATGGTTGAGAGGTTTCTTACTGTCTATGATTAGCGTCACGTTTTTTTTTTTTTGTATCAATAGGTTATCTTCTTTTGAATAGATCTGCCTTGAAGGGGGTCCCATTGGCGTCAGGTGGGCTTTAATTGAAACAGAAAATGAGAAAAAGATATCAGCAAAAGTTTTGACCAACATCCGTCAACAGCTGATAAAATCATTGTATTACAGTTTTAGTTTTTCCCCACTATTTTGAAGCATGCTCTTTATTTTTAAGAAATAATCAATATTTCAATGGTTTCATGATGCATGAATTGACCATGTTCGTAACATTATAAAAATGTGTCTGAAAATAAACGTGATGTTATTGTATGACAGTTGAGAACCATTTTCGCTACCATTGGATAGACCAATTCATTTCAATAAGCATTGTACAGGAGCCTTCCATAACCAACTGGCAGTCGGCTAAGTCTTATTTCTCATCACCCTATATCTCAGTTTTTGTCAAGAGTGAGAACTTCCCTTAGTGAAGAAAATATACATACATACAAAACATGATCGATATCCCGCGTATGATTAAAAAAATAGCTAAGAAATTTGAAAATAAGGTCCTTGAAAGCGCCCCTCCCCCCCAAAAAAAAATATATGTTTTTCTTTTTATAGCAACATGCATATATCTTCATGACAACGATAAAATGATTTGCGTCTAAAACCCTTAATAACACCCCTGCCATTCTGCTCGTTCAGTGCCAAGGCCCGGAACGCGATCAAGGGGCACCCCGCCTGGGCCCCGGGGGCTGATCGATAGCGCCACGGCGATATGGGAAATACGTGGGGATGTATCAATCAGAATGTGCCATCTATTATGCAGAATGATGTCCCTGCCTTGCCCTTTTAGGGGTTGGTTTGGGGATAAAGATAAGGAAGAGACGAAGAGCAAACATCTTTTTAACCGGCTGGTCTACTTTTTCCATCCATCCTTTACTAAAAATGCTAAATGTGTGAACAGATTTACAAAATACGTGAAATATGGTTAGCACTTGGATGGAGCCAAATAAATTTGTCTGCATAAGAATATTGTTCTGGTAGCAACAACCGCACTTTGGCAAAACATTTGCACTTTTTGTCGCTTTTTTTACAAAGTGGTGCGATTAATCCGACCAACCGCAGCTAGAGAAAGCCAACAACGTCAACCAATGCAAAGCGTGTTTGTTTCAAATGTTTTCTAGAAAATGTATATTTTTACATTCATAATTTTCTTGACAGTTCAATGTGCTTTTCTTCGTTTACGAAAAGAATATCGTGCCAATTTCCATACAGTTGAGGTTAATAGGATCAATCACAACTTTTGTAATACAGAACCTTGAGTATCCTGAATCTATCGTATACTTAAAGATAAATTCCAGTTGTGGTAGCGATCTCAAAATGACTTGTTACATAATTTGATATAATGACCACCCAAGTGTCTGTTTGTATGAATAAAAAAATGTGTGCCAAAGGGTTCTGGAAGAAATTGTGTAATTGCTGAGAAATTCCAGCAATAATAATACACTGTCCCACGCGCGCTTATCTGTGTTGGTGATCTTCAGTGTGAACATTTTTCAGCGTAGATTTCAAGATTTCACAAAATTTCAGTTTATGTAACTGTACCAGATCTAGATCCTCAATGATATGTTGACAATTAAGCCTGCTTTTACAAACTTTCTCATGAATTAAGTGTTCACTGCAACTACTGGCAATTCTCTTTAATTAGGGCATGAGGACCTGTAAACTCGTCAGATATTGGACAATATCCATTGACAGGTAAATATATTCATGACAGAAAATGTCAATCTAATGTAATGTAATATTGCTTAATCTCAGGTAGTGTTTGTAGTAAAGTCTAATGTAATGTATGCAATGCAATGCAAGCAATACAATGCAATGTAGTGCAATGCAATGCAATGTAATGTATCAGCAAACGTTTAGTGGTGTAACTAGGTGATAAAAGAACATTGTAGAAATTCATGCTGAGAGTACTTCTGGGTGAGATTATACGCTCCTGAATTATGATGGTCTCCTAAGACCCCCCATGTTGAAATGAAAATATTCTGAATGTAATATCCATAACATTAATGATACTGGGAACGCCGAGAACGGTCCGAACATCATGAACGTGCTAAATACAAACCACAGTATGTCCACAGCCGTGGGCTCATAATCCACATTCCCAGGTCTGTAAATAACTGATATACTTTGCTTCGAGAGTGACGCATCTTGTCCATGTTACAACCACTGCACTTGATGCGTAATGACTGAAATTACCCCTGTGCGACCATCAATTCATCTTCAAGAGGATATTCCAAAGATCATAGAAGATGAAGATAATAGGACCTGGGGAAAAAAAAGAATGGAAAATACAGCATGGCAGAATGAAGGGGAAAGCTAGAGATGTAAAAGAACACCCACAGAGATGAATAGACGGGGAGACATCTGCATGCATTGAGATGTGGAAAGAAAGAGGGAGAAAAGGGAGAGCGAAGGTAAGGCCGGGGTGAAAAGGAGTCAGGAACGTGCAGCACAAAATGCATGCTAGGAATGCCACAAGAGAAAAAGGGGGTAAATAATAAATCGTTTCTTCTTTATCATTCATATCCACTTGGTGACGACATTCGTCGTGGATTTATCACGCTTTTTCCAGTCATGTTCGTGCCATCTATACGTGTGAGCATTTCTTGTAGCCATAACTATTTGGAAAAAAGCACCGTGTAAAATGATGTTATCGTTGTACTGTTCTCGTGGGCCGAACATTGCAGTGGGGGGTTAATATAATATACAGTTTTTTTACCGTGTTTATATTGTCATATCGCAATTTGCTTTCATGCAGAAAACAAGAGGGTGCCGAAGAATAGAGGAATACTTTGTTTCCCATCGTTTTTGGATTATCAGCTCGACAGATTTCACATTCAGAATTACCGTTGAAGATACGTGTTCATTTATCACACACGCACGTGGGCGCGCGCGCACATACACACCCTCACACACACGCACTCACATAAAGATAACTTGATGTTATACCACCATACTTTTCCATACAACCCCAATTTGAAATTTGGATATGTGAAGAAGGCTTAAATCATATCGTCTTGCCCTCGTGTTAACCAATGCATCCTAGAGCTTCATCTGCCAAGTGCGCAACTGCAATGGACATCGGGCAAACATTGATTGAAAAGGGAAAACGTCAGCGTTCGGTGATCTCCTGTGATCAATATGGGCCTTGGATTAATAGAGGGGGATGCGGATTGATTACAGACTGTAGGGGATTAAAGGTGTTAGATATAATTTTGATAACTTTGGGGGTACAATAATGGGGATTAGTGTGGTATGCAATCACACAGACACATGAGAGTTGGTGGCGATTCATAAGCATATAGAGCATTATTCCGACTAGCCAAAGACAAAAAAGGGGAAACTGGGCCATTATTGTGCAATAATTTGAAATTGCTGAAAAAAAGGGAATTGTTATGTTTGTCAACTAATGCGCATTTTAAATATACTTATGTTATACAACCGTATTCGGCTACAAATGTATATAGTAGAGAAATCTATGAATTTTCCTTTTCGAAATGATACATGTAGAACCTCCCCACGGCACTTTCGCCCTTTGATAATATTGCCTCTCTCCATCCAAGTCTTCATTTGTACTAGCAGGAACTAATTTCTTTTTATGCATTCATCGATATTATACATCGACCTACTGCTTCGTATTCCACCTCTATCGCTAAGTTCACATCTAATTGAGATCGGATTATTTTTATTGTAACTTTTCCTTTTCACCTCTCAGTATGTTTTCTGCATGAAATTAAGAATATTGCACTTTTCACTACAGTCATTATGGTCAAATAACTTCCGCCATAATTTCTCTACCAATATGAGAAACGTCGAAAACGTAGCTGTCCTTCCAACTCGCTTGTTTCACATCTTGCATAGATGACACATACTAATGATCATACATTTATTTATCTTATTACACAAAGTATTTTATTACATTGATATTAATCTCTTTATCTTGGGTATCAGTGGACCTGAAAGAGAATGACAGGTACACTTATAATTTTATTTGCACGGAGAATCATACATTCGTCAAGCTCAAAACCTTGCTTGCTTGAAATTTATTTCTACGTTCCACATGTTCAACATAATACAACATAATCAATTATTACATAGATTTTACATATATATACATTTTAGACACACGTATCATTTACAATCTCTTTCTGAACATAAAAAAGTATATGAAAAATATTATTTATCTAAATTTCAGAACGCAGGAGACCGTCGTCATGAGCGACCTGCTTGAGGCAAGGATAATTTTTTGTAATTTTTTTGTTCCTACATTAAAAAAAACCATTCGTGCTTTCATTCACAATTATATTTGTTGACAACTTTATCACAAAAATATTAATAATATGAGGCATTGTCAGTAGTTTTCTTGATTGTTCGCTTAAACATGAATCCTTCTTGTCTCAGAAACAAGCAAAATGCGGAATCCTGCCCCAACCTCAATTCCTGGCTGAAAAAATAGAAATGTCATCACTGATGTGATTATTCCTTATGACAATTCAATCAACCATATTTAGTCGCTAATGATTTAAGTATTTGACAATCCAGGAATTGCAATTTATTGTAACTTCCATAAATCACGAATGGAAGTTATTGAATTATTTCATGTGGCCAGATAATAGATAAAACCAACTGATTGCGCGACGAGAATACGAATTACCCCCATAAATGTCAAAAATCGCATTTAACTGACTGATCCAGTATATCGGGAATACCAGCACTTTGTCAGCAATAAATCGAAATGACAGATTAAATGATACAAATGGGGAATTATTTTACGGTGTCAAATTGACGAGAGGAATTCAATAAATCATTTTATGGAGGAAATGGGAAATGGAAAAAAAGTCGGTTGTGCTGTCGGATTACGTTTAAGTCTGTAAAATTGGCATGTTCAATTGTGGCTACGACACCCGACCCATTGTCGATAGTTCTCCCCCCCCCCCCTCACTCTCTCTCTCCCTTTCTTTTCTGTCGGTCACGTTATCGATATCTCTCATCCTTATGATAAATTATTTTTATAACTTGAACTATACTGTACATTTCAAATGTCATATTCACTCAAAATCGCATTCTACAATGTAATAATGCACATTCATAAACGTTAATTAAACGTTAATGGAAACACCTTAGTCATTTTAAGATTGCTATTTTGTATCACGTCTTTCATTTTACTTGGGGGTGATATAATTCTTTTAAAGAAGTCACTTGCCAAAGGAGAAAACGGTATCATCTGAAATTATGTTATTTCACCATTCGTCTGCTGCTTCTGAAAAATCTCTCGATGAATTATACAAAAAAAAAACTCTTCTTTGATATCATGGTTGTATATTTTACAGTATCATCAGATCATTTTACTCGATAACACTTTTTTAACGTTCTGCCGACGTCTTTCACCGACCGTTTTGTAGAGGCAGCACTTGCGTTGTCCATTTGCAGTTAGCAGTATTCAACAACCTGCTCGAATAAATCCTTCTCGCTTACGAGTAATACGATTATACTTCCTTATTCTTTCTTTCAATCTTATATTCATTCCATCGAATGAATACCAATACATTGTGATAGAAAAAAAACTGTTCTCAGTGTCTGTTCCGAAGTGGCGCCAGGGATGCACTGGAAAGGATAGAAAGCTAAATAAACGCGAGGTGAGGAAAAGCGTGCATGGGCTAGATTTTCTTGAAGATTGGGTCGGATGACGCGCGCGAGAATATCGGAAACAAATCATTCTTGGTAATATTCATGTCACGTGACATTTCATTCAATACGACCGAACCGGTGCGCATTACACGAAGAGAAGCGCCGAACCGTCCAAATCCCGTTGTGCTCTTGGTTTAAGCTCGTTGATAGCCAAAACATGCCTGCTTGATAGTGTCGATATCGAATGGGATGGGGCGAATCGTCCTTTGTTTAATTGTTTAACTTTGTTTCTAGGTAACAATCCTCATTTCGTACACCATGGGGCTTCTCTCAGCCCCTCCCCCGTCTCTCTCTCTCTTTCTCCCTTAAGATCTGTTCTGAAATCGATCATATTACTATAAGAGTTTTGAAAACTTCTTTGTCCAGGAATCTTGGCAGAAAATATGTACACCCCATTGCTTGATTTCCTCCCCCGGGTAATGATGGATCCGCCTCTATATCCCCGTAAGATGCTTTGTTCCCCTACTTTAAACATCCTGGTCCCGCCACCGAGTCTTAACCTTCAACCACTATTGGGCCTACTGCTTGTTTTCTCGGCATCGATTGTTTCCTTTTTTTGCTTAGGATGGCCCTATACCTGGAATCACACCTGAGCTGTTTCTGGAATATTTCGTGTTCATGTGATGATGTACATGTAGTCACATAAATGTCTAGACTCCGCACACTTGGTTTCTTTCTTCTCAGACGAAGTTCAGATGATATCCTCTAACATTAATTGAGGTTATACCAAATATCTACTTTTTTTCACTGAGTCGACATATCCTTCGTATGATTTGGTATAGCCACTAATAATATCTAGAAATCTATATTATATGTAGTACCCTTTTCCAGGTGTTTTATCTGTAAAGGATACTCGCATTAGGATCATGACTGGAACGGTTTTAACATCTATTTCCAGGATTCATTTTTTTCAAGAAGGCCTTGGTTTTTCAAAAGTTTCTTAGAGTTAAGCAGAATTTTTCATATCCTTGTGATACATTTTCAATCTAACTTCTTTAGTTCGGAAAATATGCCATCAAATCTGTAATTGAATTCGAATCCGGAGATAAAAGTAAAGCATTGGTTTGCGGTTGTATAATCTAAGGTGATTACATAACATGAATACAAGATCGTTTCGCGATGACCTTCAAGAGTGTTAGGTGTATAATGAACAGTGATCTGATTAAGAGATTAAATCAGGCAAATGGAGACAATGAAAAGGTTAATGATGCTTTTTGTAGATGCATGCAATGGCTGAGAAGGTTATTATCTTCTAAGTTGAATGTCTGTTGCATTGTCTTGATCTTTGGCTTCTTTCGGTCTACCATTGTCAACCAAAACGAGCTATATTTCAAATATTTTCAAATATTATAAAACATTTCTTTTTTGATCGACCTTCCTTTTTCATTTTTAATTCGTCGTTAATTGCAACATTCATTTTATTTTAAAAAAAATCACTGACTACATGTCTGGTGTTGTCCTCATTAATTTATATGTGTATTAGGTACTATCAAATGTGATTCCCTTTTTTTACCATGTCTTATCAGAGGCACACCGACAATACCGGTTTTTTACGTTCTTTATTCAATTTTTGGGGGGTTAACAAGAGCACTACAAGTTACCAATAATGCATAAAATATTTCCATTTATTTGAAGGCAGGATAAAAGAGAATTGTACATTAAATGCCTTGATCACGGGCATAGGTGCCGCGGCCGGGGATCGAACCCCGGACTTTCTATTTATAAAATTGAATATAACACAATCGGACACATCTTCTTGAGTACTATCGTTGGTGTGTCCGTTACATACAATAGTTTCACGCCATGACCCCGTAACACAAAGGTTAGCGATATATCGTTTGATGAAATGGCCTATCACGATCATCCTTGCATGCGCATTTTGCTCAGTAAACTGGCCAGGAACCAATCAGAATTGCTCTCTCAAATTAACAATTAATCGCTAGCCTTTGTGTTACGGAGCCATGCAGGTCGCTTCATTCTTCTTTAATTTGTTTTACATAGTCCATTCCAAGGTCGTTTTTAGTTAATTTTTCTAATCCTATTCATATACTTCTGTTAATAACCTTGCACAGTGTGACGGCCAGGGGGTAATCATAGTCTTAATTGAATTGATTTGGCTGCTGAAATTAGTGTGAAGTCATTAATGTCTAATTGTGTTATGGGAAAGATGGCATTTACTTATGTTAGCATAGAATTGTAGTGAAAGTATCTTGATCGGGAGACATTGGATAAGGGTCATCATTCCATTCTCATTTAAAGCTTAATTCACGTGGACCGAATGCACAAAGTGTACTTTTAGGGCTGTGGTGAAATGACGCCTTGGATTTTGAATGATTATATCGCGTTCAAACGAAACCATTTGTTTTTAGAGTGTAGTCTTGTATTTACTACTCGTCTATCTTATTTGATCCAATCTTGCCACTCCCTTCTTTTTCACATTTGATTTGTTCTAATTTTTGTCAGTTAAAAACCATGTTTCCGAACAATAACACTTTGAAATATCAAATCGACCCATGACTTTAACTTAAACCTGATAAACCATTACATAGGGTACTAAAAATGTGTTCTCTTATTCAGGAAAACGTCAAAACTTGGGGTGATTCATTATAATTTAAACAAAAATGAATTTCCTGTCAGCGCCATATCATTCATTAGCTTTATCCCACCATCAAGAACTAAATAATGATAAATGCTAACATTAACATCTCTTTCACGGCTAACGCCGATTCGAATCGCCTTACAATTTAATCACAAATGGCTGTATTTCTGTTCGTTGTTTAATTGTAATAAAAGTAATCGTACGGGATGCATATCCATACACTCTACTTACATGTTTCAATGTAATAAGGGCATGGCGTTGTGATGGTATCCGTATACGAGGGATTGATTGCGTCTGAGCTTGGGCTAGGTGGTCGGATAGTGCGAATTGCGTCTACAAGCCTGATACGATCTGTTCAGTGTTTATATAGCAGGAAATATACACTGATGGAGAACAAGATTGGGCTGACTGACAGATTACACTAGTTCGGGAGCGGGAGAGAGAGAGTCTGAAAGAGGGAGAGGAGAAGATAGAAATAGAGGGGGAGACGGAGTACGCGTGTGAGGGTGTATGTGGGGTGCTTGTGTGTTAAACAAAAAAAATGTGTAAGAGAGAGAGAGAAATAGAGTGCACTTTGACGACGGAAAAGGACAAAAAGAATGCCCAAAAGTACCTAAGAAGATATGCAGCAGGTTAAGATACTAGTAAATGAAAGAACAATACAAATTAAATATTTTTTTAATGAAAAAGAAAGGAAAGAAAATAATAAATAAAGTAAAAAGAAATGAAGATAGAAAGAATTTAGACACTATACAAAAAAGAAAGCAAGAAAGAAAGAAAGGAAAGAAAGAAAGAAAGAAAGACAGAAAGAAAGAAAGAAAGAAAGAAAGAAAGTAAAAACAGAAAGAAAAAACGAACATAGAAAAAAAGAAAGTTAGGTATATAGATAGACAGAAATAAAAAAAAAGAATGAAAATATAATTTTACAAATACAGACAAACAGAATCAAAAGAAGAATGAGAGAAAGAAAGAAGGGAAACATTTTCGATCAAATCTCATGAATGATAAATCAGAATTGACTACGTTCCAGGATACTTCATGAAGAATTCAAAAACCAATATCCACTCTATTATTTTTTTCACCGCGTACATGGGGCAACAAAAGATTACATGCTTTATCTCTTGTGATATAATACAAATTGAAGTTTTAAGAATCTAACTTTCAGTAATTCCAATATAAGGCAAAATCAAATCTCTTTTCAAAGAATAATCGCTCGTGATAGGTCAGAAAAAAGTTCGTGATTAAGCTTAGCTTCAAAGATCAATCGTTTGCTATTTTTCTATTTATCAGCTTTTGCACAGATATCTGAAATGATAGTTTATCTGCATTTCTCTGTTATTGTCTTTATCTACATCCACTCTTTTTTTTCTTGCATTCATCCTTTCCTACATTCATTTTGTTTTCTTTCCATTAGTGTGAGATCGCCCCCACATGGCACATAGCCACAGGCATCGATTTTATATCAAGCGTTGTGGCGTATTTCATGAAAATTATTTCATAGAAATAATATTTATATTAATTGTGAAATATCTGAAAGTATGTCGCACACACATTTTTGATCTCTCCCCCGCGTTTCATGATTCTTTTTTTTCTTCACATCCATTAAGAAACATTGAAATATAAAGCATTCCATGCATTTAAATGGGCTTTGCATTTTCACTTGGAATCTTCTTGTCTGTTAACCACCCCCCCCCCCTTCCCCATATCCAATGTAGATTAAATGCAAGGTCGAATGATATCGTTACAGATTAAAAAAGAAGTGCCATATTATTTTGGGGTTGCCATGGATACTATCAACTGCTAAAATGGAATTCACGAATTATCACACTTTGTAGTCCAACTATCATTCGGCTTAAAAGAATAACAAATTCAAAGTGCCAGGAAAAAGAATGCATTGATATTTCAAATTTGTAAAACGTCTCATATATAATTAGCGAAAAAACGAAGAATATTGTTTGTGAGTATATTGAAAGAACATGATTTAGGCCTATGTAGCCTTAGGTTTGAAGAATTTTGAAGAAAAAAAATTGCACTGACGATACTACGTCGACTATTACTTTCACACCCGGGTTGTATATATGTTGGCGATGCATGGATATCATTATTATGTAAATGTATTATTAATACATTAAATGCACGTGTGTGGGTATGTCGTTAGTGTATAATACAGAAACATTAACATAATATATACAGATTAATTTATCTCAGCGACTGGAATTAAGCCTAGATTTCTTATTTGCCATGTTTACACGAGCATGCAAGACGATCGGAAAGTGTAAGTGACCTTTTGATAGCGATCGATACATCATGAAACGGTTTCCTTGGCAACAACGCTACAACTTTTGTGGTTTTCCCAATGCAATCCCCTGCTCCATTTAATGCTGACAGTTGATGGAAAGTTTAATCATCAAAATCATATAATTAAGATATTATCAATGAACGAATCTAATTATTTTTTTCTGACGAGCATTCGAATCTCAGGAGTGTTAATTGTAAAGTGAAGCTGCTTTTATACGATACGATAACTTACTGGGCAAAATAAGTTATCTCTGTTTATAAAAAATAGAAAGATGAATTAAGAATAGATTAAGTATCCATTAAAATATGTAACATATGACGAGAAATCCAATAGAAGTATAAATATATACATATATTAAGCAATAAATATTGTATATTGCACCGAAGTATATGCCTTTTGTACACATATATTACACAGGTTTCGAATAGTGAACATTGCATTTTCCATTATTATCATGTAAATTTGAGTAAATGAGTTAATCTGTACATATCATATGTTTTATTAGCCTATTTGATGGTATTTCTTTATTCATGATCTGGTTTCAATTGTAATATTAGTTTTGATACATTTTGTTGTGCAAGGTATTTCTATTTCCTTTATACTTCATATTTCCTTTCTCTTAACCGCTTAGAGGCAATTTGCGAATTTGCGGTATATAAAAAATTGTTATTGTTATTATATTATATTATTGTATGTGTGTGTGTGTGGGTGTGTCTGAGGGCGGAGTAAGTGGTGTGTGGGGTCTTGTGCGTGTGCATGAGTATGAATGTTTAATAAATATGTCCTTTTTCACGAGGCCCGGGTTCAAACAAATAAAGATGCTCAATTTATTGAAGTATAACTTGATAATGATGCACAACATTTGTATAGCGCCATATATCTGTCAAACTTCATTTGTCGTTTCTTTGATATCATTTCAGATTATATTTTTCGACAAAAACAAAATGTTTCCATCGAATGTCTCATCCTAACTTCACGTATCATGGTTGGAAGCTAGTATTTGGATACAATCGGGTCTATTCAAGAATAAACACTGTTATGAAATTACTAATAGTTTTCGAAATTGCAGCTAATAATGTTACAATTTTATTTTTATTTTTAAGCCTTTCATAAAGAAATGGCCAACATATACGATAAGACTCTAAAATTATAACACCCTTAATAAAGGAAAGGCCTAGACATAACATGTCAAACATCCCAGGTTAACTTAGAAAACGTGTAGTGTGTACCTGTTAAGTGCTAAATATGAGATTAATCTCCATTTTGTGACTGAT
Organism: Lytechinus variegatus; assembly: GCF_018143015.1. NCBI lineage: Eukaryota > Metazoa > Echinodermata > Echinoidea > Temnopleuroida > Toxopneustidae > Lytechinus > Lytechinus variegatus. Next base: position 23,060,235 of record NC_054752.1, on the reverse strand, counting down.
TAGATTCACCAAATCAATTTTATGGTATCAGTCTCACCAAATATACTGACTGCGAACCAATAAGTTCTATTTCAATGAAGTAATGCAATAATTTTGATGGGTCTGGAGTCGATTTCTTCAGTGTGACTGTAACTTTGGAAGAGGTCCTAGTGATTTCATATCTAATGGAGATAGCTATTGTTTTTTATAACAATATAACGCTGCTGTGTGGTATGCAGGCACTTCTCCTACTGGCAGATGGTCTAATTCTTAACAGGTTTGGCATCATCTTGGCTTTGGATTTTGATACTATATTTGAGATGGTCTAATACTAAGAATGTATAACATTATCATGGATAAATCAACCTTGTTTGCTATTTTAGTAAACCGTTTTTATCCAACATTCCCCCAATCACTTTTTACAATACACTCTTGGTATGTCCTTTGGTGTATTTCACAGATATTCTAATTTCGCATTCGTCTTATTAGATCGGTTACTCTTGAGACTCGTCATTATCAACCTCATAGCAGTGATCATCATAATAAGCGTCATCACCATAATGGCCATCGATGTTATCATCATTGTCGTCATCATCATTTACAACGCCGCCATCAAAATCATCATTGTGTTCATCATCATCATCATCATCATTTTCATCATTATCATCATCATCATTTTCATCATCATCATCATCCTTATAACCAAAAAAAATCATGCACCATCCTCGTTCTATTTGTTCCCCGGTCCTGTGTTTGATCAGGAGTCTCAACGTGGGTATCATTGACCCCACTACCTTAACCACAAAGTAAGAAATTTGAACCACGTCGGTGAAACACAGGCTCGCGAATGGGATGACAGTTTTAGCCTTTCATCCAGGTAAGTATTCTACCCAATCTTAATGATATGTGGTCAGAATTATATCAAACGTCGATATATTTTACCAACTCTTTGATGTAAAACGCCATAAATGGTTTCAACTGTTTTGATCATCGTCCAATCGGTCCATTATCCGGAGTACCGCAACGGATGCAACCATAGCAACGATGTTTCTGTCAAGAAGTGTTTGATTTATTTACTGCGATCAGTTGTGATGGCTTTAATAAAAATTATAATAGCAATTGCCAGCGCGGGTATGGTCATTTTTTATGGCACGCTAAAGGTATAAGATGATTTTTTTAAGAACAAGATAGTCATTGGGCATTGTAAGTGGTGCTATTTAGTTCGACCACTTGGATGAACCTCGGACAGAAGTCAAGTCGGCAACTGACTGAAATACTCCCGCATGGAGTGGGGAAGGTGCTAACAAGTTTTAATAATGTTTGCGGGAACCCTGTCTGAAGAAACTAACAATAAAATATATATTTCACCACAAGAACATTACCACACCAAGTGTTCTGTACCAATGTTTAAATTCATGACGTTACTCCGGCACCCATCGATGTCTTTATAACCACTTTATAATGGATACCACGAAAATTTGGGTGTAATATTCATATATCTCTCTTCCAAGAAAACGAAGAAGTGTTATTCACTTCTTGAAATCAGATATTGTTTGACAAAAATATGAAGTATTTATGATACCAGGGGGTGTTTCACAAAGATTTAAGTATGACTTAGAGTCGCACTTAAATATCTAGTTGCGCGCAGTATAAAAGGCATAACCAACGAACGTAGAGGGCAGCAACACACAAGCGTGTTGCTCTAAGGAAGGTCAACTCGATACGCGCATGCAACTGAGCTGCGCGCATATTTTATTGTTCATGACAACGAAATCAAATGCCGATCAAATACAACAACAAATTAGTAGTGATCAAGAAACGAATATGAAAGAATATGACTACAACGATATCAAAGATAACATTAAAAAATATGTTGAAAGATATACATAAATATGAAAACATACTCTGATATTTAAAACCTTACAAATGCAAGTTTCAGAAAACTAAAATCATTACCAAATCGGCGATTGTTGTTATCAGCGATTTCACCAGACGGCTGAATTAGGTGATTTGCGCCGAGACGATTTTGTGACCACTCGCAAAGCATTTCGGGATTGAATATGTCCCCCTTATTTTCTCTGGGCTCTTCGCTGAACCCATCATCATTCTATGCTTAAGCTACATTATGATCCGTCGTCTGCTTAGATTTCAACCCCTAGTCTAGCACTGGTACTTGTTCTGCTAGGCGTCGATCAGCATTTATCTGCAGTCCATATAGGCCGTGACTCATTTATTTATTTATTTATTAGAGCAGGCAGCAATGCCAATGGGTATTAAAAAAATAATTCACGTATCTATCAGTAGTATGTTATCATTTCTTTTCACCATTTTCCCCAAAACTTATAAATTTAGAAATACATTCCAATCAGTAATAAGTGAAGTCTACATCTAACCTAGATCTTGATCATGTTGATCGATAGACCAAAAGCTTCAATCTCTGTATTTTGGTTGCTCTGCTGAACTGCGCTGGCTCACTCACCGATGGAGATTATAGTAAAATGTCAGAAATTGTTGAATAAATCCCCAGAAACGACGGTTATTCCGGTCTAGTTGATCGATAGACCCAAGTCTAAAGCCCTTTTCTAAAGATCTAACTTTATTTGTCTAACTAGACAAATGCTCTGACCAGTCTCGATCTGTTTGTTGAAGATGTTGTTCCCCGTGTTGTTCCAGACTGGATATCTAAGTAGATCTAGAATATATATAGATCTAGCACGACTTGTTGGTATGAGATAGTCTATGCAACAATAAAAAATACTAAAATAATAATAAACTCAAAACAGATGAATTCCACAGTGTCTTTATAGTATAGGACGCCTAAATCTAGACCATTTGAGGGTTGGTCCATGCAAGCTAAGTTTGGTTCAATTAAGGCCAGCCTGCATGGGCTAGCCGCTAGGAGGTTATGATTTTTTTAGTCCGTTAAATGCCTACACATACAGGATAAAGTCTAGATCTAGAACTAGAAGATTAAATGGTTGACAAGTTACCGTTAGGCCTTACCGTTAGCCATGAAATCTTTAAAATTCAGTTAGAAAATGCATAAAAAATAAAATCACGACGAGCTTAGTCACTTTGCTTTTTCACTTTCGAAATTTCTACAAAAAAAAAATACGCGTTCTGCCAGCCAAGCCCAGGCCATGCAGGCCCAGGAAAATTTACCAATTCTTGCAATATGGCAAACAAATTATGTAAAAGTCTTTGATTGCACAGAATCAATGGTCAAATTAAGATATGGATGCTATCTATCAAATCTACTTTCTGCCCAAAATCATAAATTAAGATGGTGTAAAATCTATCTAGCTCCCATTTCTTCTAGTCTAGTCCTAGCCCTTAGATCTAAGTATAACTAAGGTTAAGTCTAACGCAAAACGATGATGGCACTCTGCAAACGATGTAACATTGCAATCAATTTCCCAGAATTGGCTGATTTTTCTTAGAAATTATTGAAGAAAACCAGGGAAAATGTGAATAGGTGGCCGTTCAAGCTTTAATTTGGCTTTGGAAGTTTGGTTGCTCAATGATTATCGACCTTCGACGCGACGCAACGCCCAGCTGTGCAGCTCAGCAGCGCGCAGCCAATGCAATGCATCCGATGCATGGTGTTTTTTTCGCCGTCCATATTCTCGGACTCGAAGTTGAAATTTATACCCGGATTTCGGGGTTTCGGCGCCTTGTATTAAGATTTATAGACTTAAAAGTCAAATGCAAATTAAAATTTGAAATCTGACCTTGAACAATCATCGTTGATAAACATCAGCCCTGAAGCAATTGCACTTCAAATCAGACCAGGCAAATTAGACGTCATTGTGTATGTTGCTAGAAGATCTATGACAAGTCGACTGAAGCCCCAGCGCATCATCAACGTTACTAGTAGCTACGCGACCGGCCCAGACTCGGCGCACCCTGGCCAGAAAAATGACCTCTATTATTACGGGGGTTGTCTATGCATTTATTAGTGGTGCAGCGAAATTCAGCAGAGGAAAATAAGAGATAAGAGGTATCCTCGTCATAGACTTAATATTCTAAAATGAGAAAAAATGTCAAAATCATGATTATTTAAGCTAAATAATTTCTTTAAAAATAAAAGTAATATTTTTAATATTTCTACCTAGAATAACCGACCTAATAATTGTTCATTAAAAATATTTAAAATTAACAAATGAAAAAAAAATCAACTCGACAAATTTCCGAAAAGTCCCCCTTATTTTTTAGACTGGTCACAAAATTCGAGCGGAGTTGACCTTCCTTAGAGCAACACGCTTGTGTGTTGCTGCCCTCTACGTTCGTTGGGCATAACAGCTTTGGTCAGATCATGCCAAGAGGACGCGCACTTCTGCGTATTGATCAATACGATTGCGCGTTGCATATCATGTACGCGTCAACATTTAAGTGCGACCTAAGTCATACTTAAATCTTTGTGAAACACCCCCCAGAAGTGCAAGTTCGGCAATTTTGATAGAGATAGTTATGAAGATGTTGAACATGGTCATTGATCATGATGATGATGATGATCAGTAGTATGTACCAGTGTTGAATTCATGGTGTTAGTTCTGCACTCATTGGTGTCTATATATCCCCTTTAAAGTTGTTACCTCGAAATCTTTGGTGTAATGTTAAACTCTATGGTTTATATCAACACCTGAGTGTAAGGTCGACCGATGTTCTTCTCAACACCATATACAGTAGCTCTAACAAGGCCACTTAATAAGTAGGTAATGATTTGAACTTGAAATAAAAATTAGTTATTACTTTGATCATTGAAAATAATATTAAGTGTTACATAATTATTACGTCCTAAATGAGATACTTCTAAAGCATTTTTTAATATTACCTAGCCCCTTTGACTAAAAAAACAATAAAGAAATTGAATAAAGAATGGCAAAATTGTTCTAGGCTTCTCACGCTCAGTAGACGCAATGCAGCCCCAGCAACTCAAATTACAACGCTCATCGGTCTCAATGGCAAATTATTTTAACTTGAAACAGATCGTGTCCATGCAAATAGACTAGAGTGTACTTAACACACATTCAAGCATGACTGCATCACTTGCAGCGGAGGGTTTCTTACCAGAGATGTCGAGATGAGAGGAGTGCTATCTAGAAGCAGCTCCTCAGAGAGATACCACATAGGTGAGAGTGTCAGTCACTATTGTCTCTCGTGTGATTTGTGGTTTAAACGGTGGATTGTTTCCTGTATATAATCGTTCTCGACGCTCCCCCCCCCCCCCTTTCTCTCTTTCCAGTTCTTTCTTTCTTTCTCCTTCGCTCGTACACAAATAAACGCACACTCTATCACACACACCCACACGCCCATATCTTATTTTATGTCTGTCATTCTCTGTTTTTTTCTGTCCATCCCTCTGTTACCTTTTCTCTGCTATTGTCTCTCCCGCTCTTATCCTTTTCAAAATGACTGATATCACCAATGCCTCTTAGAACTCTCCGTATTTTTAATATCGTCCATCGATCCATCTCTCTGGCCATAAGGTAAATGTGTTTTATTCACTTGCAGTCATATATTAAAACTAAAATGTATTTATGATACCATAAGTGCAAGTTCGATAATGGTAATAGTGGTAGTGTTGATAATGATGATGGCAATGGTGATGATGAGGATGATGATGGTGATGATAATTCGTATGATGTCGATTGTGGTACCAATAGTGATCATAAATACAGTGATGAGGAAGAGGATGACCACGAGAACGGTGACGACAGTGGATGAGTGGTTCTTAGGAAGGCGATAGACCAACTCTTCAATCATCATCATAATATAAATGAGTTAATTTTGCCAGTTTGATCATAACGACAAAATAGTGATTGATAAGGACGAATTTGATGATCACTATCGTGACTATGTTCATGTAACCAAAACACATGCCAGCCTGAACTCTCAGTAACCATAACCAACCGCCCATAAAATGAAGATGAAGCACGTGGCTATGAAAAGCGTGAGGAGACCTCGACAATCAATTTAACGATGTCATCGACTTCGGACCGAGTAGAATTTTATTTCATTCCAAGCATCACCCAACTGTCGCAGCCTTCCTTTGCTCTTTATCTGCAAAGGAGTCATGCCCGCGGCCCCCGCTCCAGATACGTCGGGTGGAATCAACGGTTTACTCAAACACGTTAGACGGTATTCATCCACTGAGTCCATTAGTGCGTTTACCTGCTTTCATCCCATTCAGGTTTTTCATCGCTCTCACCTCTGCCCTAAACTATTCGGCCCGGGCAATTCGACCCCTTCACATTACACAATCGGTCTATTTCGTCATTGATGAGTTCTGTAAAGATAATTCCAATGGATTGGAATGGCGGCAGAATGGCAAAGTTTCAGTTTTTATGCAGAAGTCATCCCAAGGATTGAAATGGTCCGTTTGGAAATAAAAGTGTGACGAAAATAGTGCACATACAAAAGGATGTATTGCATAGCGGAGGAAGAAAAAGTGTGTGTTTAGCATGGTGAGAGAAATAAAAAAAAAACATATTGAATCTACAATATGAATAAAGCGTTTTGTTAAATGAGGTTAATCTGAAAAAGGGGGAATAAGAGGGGGTTTTAACCAGGGGCGTCGATCCATTTTTCAGATGGGGGGGGGGGCAAAATCATGAATCAACTTTCCAAAGGCGCTCGGCTCGATCACACAAAACAAACTCACACACACATATGCATATATATATGTGTGTGTACATATATATATAGAGAGAGAGAGAGAGATATGATATTTCGAGCTGAAAAAAAATAAGTTTAATGGACCTTTTTTATAATAAAGAACAAGCTATATATATATCCAACAAAAGATTATTGCCATTGGAATGGGAATTCTTTTGAGGTTTAGAACTCGCGACCACATTCACCTATTTACTCATGAAAAGTATAGTTTTTTGCGAGCGCGAAGCGCGAGCTGAAATTTTTTTGTAATCCAATCTGAAAAGTGGATTTTGAGCACGATTTTAGACGAAGAACGAGTTGTGTATCTCAATCTCGCTTGCTGATTTCTGTGTAACATTACAATCTTATTTTATTTTTAGCACATGCGGAATTTTGCCCCCCAATATTTTCATTGGTGGGGCGATCGCCCCCCCCCCCCCCCCCAGGATCGATGCCTCTGGTTTAAACATTAATTGGAAAAAGCGGGAACTGCACAGAAAGGGAAAATTAGTATACAGTAGAGTAGACATTTGTCATTGATAATGAAGCGAAATGAAAAGCGGGAGGGATAAGTGAAGTACCATTAGTATTACTGTATACACAAATAACTCACATACACTGTTGTTTGGAATAACTAATAGTTTGTGGTCAGTATTGCCATGGAGACCGATTCTTTAACAAATAAGTGGCAAAGAGAACACACGGATGTATTCTCTCATGGTTAAGGATTGTATGCAAGTAACAGATACAGATACTGCACAGAAAGGGAAAAGTAGTATACAGTAGAGTAGACATTGATAATGAAGCGAAATGAGAAGGGATAAGTAAAGTACCATTAGTATTACTGTATACACAAATAACTCATATACACTGTTATTTGGAATAACTAATAGTTTGTGGTCAGTATTGCCATGGAGACCGATTCTTTAACAAATAAGTGGCAAAGAGAACACACGGATGTATTCTCTCATGGTTAAGGATTGTATGCAAGTAACAGATACAGATACTGCACAGAAAGGGAAAAGTAGTATACAGTAGAGTAGACATTGATAATGAAGCGAAATGAGAAGGATAAGTAAAGTACCATTAGTATTACTGTATACACAAATAACTCATATACAATGTTATTTGGAATAACTAATAGTTTGTGGTCAGTATTGCCACGGAGACCAATTCTTTAACAAATAAGTGGCAAAGAGAACACACGGGATGCATTCTCTCATGGTAAAGGATTGTATGCAATTAACAGATACTGCAAACAAAATTAAAACGATTTCATATTCATATCAATTGTATTTATTCTTGGTACATGTTGCACTTCAGACATTTTATATCGATAATGTTCTGATTCTCAAATTATTTCAAAAACAATTCCAAAGATACAACGGTCAAAACCCCATAAACGTGATAAAAACCAAAATGCTATCAGACTCGTTATGCCAAATCAGTCTCCAAAAAAGAGCCAGTTAAAAAATAAAATGAGCTAGCCCATTTGAAAACAGTTTTTAAAATGCATGGTTTTTTTTCCTTAGTCCGGGTAATAATTATCTAACCATGATTACACGTTTCATCCCCATATTATTCAATTGTTAATATCTGATATCATTTATCACTGCATTAGATTCTGAAATACTTTTAACTGTTCAAATAATAAAAATGTATTTTTAATATTATTTTTGTTTCTCTCTTTCAAACTTTCTGTGTTAAACTTCATTTCATAATTTACACACTTCATTCTTTAGGGACTCCCCTAAACTCCATGATCTTATATCTATATGATATATATATATATATATATGATTGAGTGAAATATACTAAAAATGAAATGGAAACAAAATCCTGCATTTTAGTACCATTATTGACTGCGTCATAATCTGAAGACAACCAGGCACTTGTTTGTATATTTCGACAAAATTTCTTCCAATGACAAATCTGTATGCATTTCTTTTCTATTTCTGCTATTTTTCTGTATTAAGAAGGCTATTACATTTATTTGTGCAAAATGATAGACTTGTTTAATAAAGTTTTAATTTTAATCAATTTCAAATGTGATTTTTTTTCTGTTTCTATCAGTGTATCCTTTACTGAATACGTAACCTCTTTGTACAATTACATTTTCAAATTATTGATATCAGGATAATTTGATTTTTTCTGTTTCCCTCCCCTCCCCGTACAATCTCTCCCCTCCTTTCCTCTCTCTCCCTCTGTCTGTCTCTGTCTGTCTCTCTCTCCTGTCTTTTCAAATTATTTTTTTTATGAAAATGTGTTCTACTTTTCAGTGTTTTGCTCCATGGTACAAGTACTCTATGGTTTTTATTTCTGAACTAATCTAGCCACAAGTCCCCGTTCTTGCTCCCCCATCGAAATGCATAATTAACCTATCTAGTTTCCATAGACAATTCAGGCAGCTAGAGGGTTCAATTAAGTAATGGCCGAGAAAACGGTTAAAATGTCGGTTTATGTGGTGATAATGGTTTTTGCTCTTATCATATACCTATCCATAGAGCGAGTTGTCTTTGGTGAGTCCGTGTAGTGACGTGAGGACCAACCCTTCCCTTATAGGAGAAAAGTTGTGGGAAAAGGGCAATAGAAAAGTGTGTCATGAAACCCCTTCTCCCTCTTGAGTCAAATCAGGATGATATTAATGATTTTATTCGGGGTGTCTCTGTCGGTAAATTGCCAATTCGTCTACTGCCAGCTCGTCCACTCACCACATTATCTACCTTCATTTAGTCTTATGCCATTCCGTCCATTAACTTTTCGTCTAACAACCATTTGGTCCAATCATCACTTCGTCTAATCACCATTTCGTCTATTAGCATTTCGTCTAATAACCAGTTGGTCTAGTACCCATTTCCTTTCAACTGATTTTACTCAATTAACGTTTAAGCTTAATTAGACCATATGGTATATGGACTAAAGGGCTATTGGACAAAGTGGTTATTAAACGGAATGGCATGAGACTAAATGAAAGTAGACCATGTCGTGAGTAGACGAACTGATGATGGACCAAATGGTAGTAGACGAGTTAGCAATAGGACGAATAGGCATTAGACAAATTGGAAATAAACCTCTCTGTCACTCTTTAAAAAATACCCTCTCTCGTAAATCCTGCCCAGCACTTTATGGGGCGAACAACTTACCGCCGCCATGTGCCGTGCTTGCAATCAACTGAACACGTATCTCGACGCAGTACTTCTCTCTATTCTCTACAATCAGAAACGCCCTTTACCTAATGAATCTGCCCTCTTTCCAAATTACTTTCATCAAAGCACTGGATCAACCCACATTAGCATTTAACATGCCTACGTCCAGCTTAATTAGCAATATTAGCGTTCGAAATTGTATCCACAAACATAGAGAAGAATAACTAAACGTCTATTTTTCGATCAAAAAAGATCATTGGGGCTGGGGAGGCGAGTTAAATGATGATTGTTTCAGAATTGCTTACAAAGCCCATTAGTGTACTAGTCGAGAGTCGGGGCATAGCCACCCCCTCCCCCTCCCCCTCGAAAAAAATATAATGATTTTTGCAGTTGACATGGTTAGGGCTACTGTCTAATGGACGACACATTATAATGTGTGCCAATCGGCTTACATCGTTTACAAGTTTGCAATCGCATTTATCAATCGCATTTTGAAATAGTGTACACAGTCTCCTTTTTTCTTATTCTTTTCCCAATTGTTTGAAATTATCATCGAAAATCAAATTAAGTGCAGCAAATTCATTCTTTGTCCTTGACGTGCTGATGATGGCCTGGTGATTCAAAACAATGGCCTTCCAAGGCACTTAAGATAATGTAATTAAATTTGCCATTGTCGTTGTCCAATACGGTGATAACGGACGGCGGAATTCCCTAATCAAGAAAAGACTTCAAATATGATGATACGATTGCGATGTTCATCAATTTCATCATATTTATACCGCGAGGGATATTCGAAATAAAAAAAATGGGCAATTCATGCTAGTCCTATAATCGTTTTAAAACATAAACAGGGCTAAAGATATAGAGTTTATAAACATGGGGAGGTGTAGTAGAGGTACAAGGCTACTTTGACAGGGGCAAGACAGCGTGTCCCCCCCCCCCCCTCTCAATAGAATAGTATTATAATAGAGAGTATCTACCGCAACGATTACCCCAAAACATTTCACTTCTTGTTTAGTCTCATTTCTTATTCCTATTCTCTCTTTTTTTTTCTTTCTAGTCTTTCATTTAAGGGATGTTTTACATAATATGTTAACAGGGTTCGCCCCTTCCTGTCTTACTGGCTTATGAGGGGGAGAGGGTCAAATTATTGTGAGACAGATGGTAAAGAAGGGCAGGGACAGAGGCACCGAGAGAATGGTAAAATGTATATATATTCAACAAAAAGACTTTTACTATTACAGTGCTGTATCATACCCCCCCCCCCACCTTTCCTCGCGCCATGCGGCTATATAGGATGTTGCCATTTTGCGAGAGTTTTTAAAATGGATCCATAAAACGGAGAGTCAATCTGCGATGCCATATTAATGAGGCCGACCGGCAATACTCGCCCGTCGTTAGAAACTGAGCAATTATTTCTTCACGCCGACCATGCCAGGAGCCCCCGTTGACATTTTTCGTCATCGAGGTGATTATCTTTTTCCCCCAAGGGGCAGTATTCTATACCTCGCACGGACGCATTGTACGTGGTTTTCTTACATAACAAACATTCTGCATTCATACAAGGACTTGTTTATATGAAGCAATTATAATTGTGATTATGTAGTTTCCTCTGTAAAGCACTTGTCAAATGCAGCTATGAAAAGTTTAAACCATAAGAATAATATACCTATTAAAATGATTATCACCAACGTTTACAGTGTGGAATAAACTGCACGGTGTGCCAAATTGTAAACAACTTTTAAAACAGCGTTTTAGATGTGTCTTGACCTTTTGTAGTATCATTTTTCCTTTCCTATTTTCTACATATCTCTATGATGTTGGCGACATTTTAAATAAGAGGGATGTTTCATGACAATGCGTACACATAACCCCTAAATATCTTTTTTTTACCAGGGTATGATGCCATCATGATACAATGTGCAGGGGATATCACTTTCAAAAAATGCACTCCGAAAAAAATAGGGCGATATTCACGCATCCTGTAAAAATAATAATGAAACATCTTTAAATTTTGCGTCTATATTTCCACATATATATTTTTTTCTGTTTGGATAACGCAGTATCATAAATCTCCACTTAAACCGACTGCGTGTAAAGTGATACACGACATTGCATGTAGAGCCCTGATGTATTGCCTAGCTAAGGGTGTGATATTTGCCTCCTGACAAGTCTTTAAGTCTTCAATCCTCAAAGGAGTTCTCCCTCCCCTTCACCCTCTTCATTATTAAGCTTTCTCTACCTGTGTTTTTAGCACTCCTTCTCCCGTTCTCTCTCTCGGACTCTCCACCTTTCCTCCCATCCCCATCTTTTTTCACACACATCCCCTCTCTCTTCCCCCCTCTCTCTCTCTCTCTCTCGCGCACGCACATCCCCCTCTCCCCTCCCCCATCAATCCCTATGTACGGTCATGAATCATACAGTTCTTCGAAGGGTTAACGTATGCTTTTAACACCTAATATACTGTATCATTAACGTCATTTGTGAAAAGGTGTTTCCAGAGAATAAACTTGCCCCAGAAACAAAAACATAATGGAGGATTTTTTGTTCGTTCTTCTTGTCCATCCTGACACATCTCTCTTTCTCTCTCTCTCTCTCTCTCTCTCTCTCTTTATCTTTCTCCCTTTCACCTTTCAGTCAATTCTGCCTCTCCTCCCAATGCTTATTTCATAAGTTACCTAGGTTAACCGCCGGTGACAGTTTACTTAAGTGATCGATGCCTCGTAAGTGGACATGGCGATTTTTATTAAGTATCACCGAGGTACCAGCGGCTCTTGCCGCCGATCTTGCCTCGGGAGGATATTATTAGACAAAATGGGATCAAATGGAAATATAGTGACCTGGAGATCGCATTCGAGGGCCCTTTGTGTTACATATTCGCCGTCAATAGCGGCTAAATCTGAGTGGTCATCATTTTTTATAAAACAGTCAAATCGCATCTACTTGAACATGCCTTATATAAACGCTGTTGAATGCTTTATAAAGGAGATGACATTGTTTACATTATAGACATATCAAGAGGATATTGTCAATAATTAAAGGGGTGGTCCGGGCTGAAAATGTTCATAGCCTAATAGATAGAGTAGAATTCACAGAGCAAAATACTGAAAATTTCATCGAAATCGGTCTACAAATAATAAAGTTATTGAAGTTTAAAATTTAGCAATTTTTGTGAAAACAGTCGTCATGAATATTCATTAGGTGGGCTAATGATGTAACATCTCCACTTTCCGTTTTCTTATGTTATTACATAAAATCATATTTTTTCATTATTTCATATTTGTGTAGATAATATGTATCCCTTATAATAAAATAAGTTGCAGCAATAAATATCTAATGCATTAAATCAGTTGTCAATCGAATTTTTTAGTTCTTGGAGGAAAAAAAATGAATAAACCTATTTTCATGTAATGAAATACAAAAGAACAAGTGGAGATGTGGCATCATCAGCCCACCTAATGAATATTCATGACGACTGTTTCCACAAAATAATGCTTAACTTTAAAATTCAATATCTTCGTTATTTGTTATCCGATTTTGATGAAATTTTCGGCATTTTGCTCAGTGAATTCTACTCTACCTACTAGGCTATGAACATTTTCAGCCCGGACCACCCCTTTTAGTAAACCATTTTTATCATAAACAATTTGCTTATTCATTTTCAATTTGCAGCAACAGAAGTACTGTACAACTATTAATAGAGCTTGCAAAAAGTAAAAACAATGATGACCCGGATGTAAGAGGAAGACTGCAAGACTATGTTAAAGTGGTTGGTTAACATTGGTTTGACTTCTAAAAAATCTGAGCTAGAAGGTCACACTTGTCACCTGTGTCTGTGATATGTTACAAAAATGAAGCCCAGAAAAAATTGCGTTCGAAAATAATTATTTAGTGCTTCAAAAATTGAAATATAAAGTGACCGGAAACACCATCTTAATATCATCCCATACACTTATGTGTACTATTTAGGTGTCTATAAGACGCCTATTTACAAAATCGGGGTTTGCCTTGTAGTTTTAGCTTTTCATTCTCAATAATGGTTGTTTTCAGGGTTTATTAGCTCAAATACATGCACTTGTACACATGTTTCATCTTGGTTTGAGAATTTTTTAAATCAGCTGCTCACAAAGTTAAACAATACCTTTAAGGGGAGAGGTCGAAAAGAAAACACGTCCTCTCATTATCATTTCGATCTTGCTGCCGTATCTGGAAAATACACAACGCCACAAGAAAAAGACGAATTGAATAATAAACAAAGATATTTCTATTGAAAGATCCAATAAAACCGGAGCGCATTTCTTGGCTAAATGAGGATTTAATGAAAGCCATTTTCTATTCTCCGCCCCCCGTTGAGAACGAAAGCGTGTGAAATGCAATATTACCACTCCTAGTCTGGATGTCTTTTCACTTATCTATACCGAGGATAAAATCGACATATATCATTGGGAATTCACCATCAATATTGATGCAACGCCTGGTTGTCTCACATATAGCGCTTTCATATTTCATGTCACTGCGATATACATACTGTTCACACTCCAACAAAAGGTTAAACCGTGGTAAAATGGGTACATGCATGTTTGTTTGGTAAAATATTACCAAATATTTTGTAAATCTCAACGGAATGTTACATTGACTTCAAACGTGCATTTTGCCCAAAATAGAGGGCTAAAATACCTAGCAAACATGCATGTTCCCTTTATACCCAAATTGGGTAAATTTTTACTCTCTGCACTCTTAAAAAAAATCAGTCAAATTGACTAGACCAGAAGTCAGCTGGGCGCAACTGATATGGCAATCACTGATATTCAAATTTCTGACATATATTCTAGTAAAAAATAACTCTGTTCTAGTAAAATATGACTAGAATAACAGTTGCGCCCAGCTAACACTATTAACTAGTCATTTTTGACTGATGTGTTTTAGAGTGTATTATTAAGCCCTATTGTGTTTTTCTTTTTCTATACACTGCAAAAACTCCAGTGTTGATTAAGCACCAGCCCGGAATCTATATATGCCCACACCCGAGAAGTATTGAAATAACACCAGTTTGGAATCAAACCGATGCTCTTTTAATACTAATTGGTGTTGTGTAATCACATATCTGGTGTTAGACCAAAACTAAATTGGTGTTGTTTAACACTTCACTGGTGTGGATATATATAGATTCCAGGCTGGTGTTAAATCAACACCCGAGTTTTTCCAGTGTAGTTCTATCTGTCTATTACGTCCTTCAATCTATCTATAATCGTGTACATCTTGTTGACATCGTATTTCATTCCCATAGACATGTACAATCCAACCTTTGCATTGATTGATAAAATGTATTCTTTCTGAATATGACATGTCATAAAAACACAAGGTACGTCCAATGTTGACTTTGGGTCGTTGTTCGTTTATTTCGGGTATTGTTAGGTGTAATATCGGGATGTAAAAATAGGTCCATGTATATACATTTTAAAGAAACAATTTAATTATAAATTCAATTTGGCCAAGAGGTGAAATTCGGTTGGTCTTATTTTTTATATTCTTAATCATTATTTCATTTTTATATATTGAATAAACTATCATACAGTCTACAATGCGGTAGAATTTGGAATATATATAAATGTATAATAACCAATCAAATTATTTGTAGATAGATAAACCGAGATTTGGGCTCTTTCATGTTTGCTAGACCTTGTAATTTGACGTCACAACAAAATACGTGGCCTGTAATTATGATTCACTCTCGATCAAAAACGATCAATATTTTATTTCCGTGATCGAAAGACTCTTGCCACTTTACAGGAAATGATTTATGACACTCATGCACTATGATTTCCGGCATCTAACAGACACGTCATCTCATCTACCTGACATTTAGTCATATTTCATGCAACCGGTCATGTTTACAAGTTCTTTAAGTTTGTGTGAGAGGGTGGGTGGGTGTTTAGGTGTGTGTGTGTGTGTGTGCGTGTTTTTTTTTCGTCTTTACTTGTTTTTGATTAAGATTGTTAGGTTATAATATAATAGCTGTTGTTGTTGGTATAACTTTCTAATGGTCCTAAAACGAAACTAACGTGTACTATTTGACCTGTTTGGGGATCCTCGCAACCGTAAATCCTTATTTCTTACCATGTAATCCACTATACACTGAAACAGGTAAAACGTAAATAATTTTAGTAATAAAAAAACATATATGCGAATCATTATACTATATTTGGTCAACAAAGAACACACATATTCGTTCATTAAAATTATCCATCCCCTTCTTCATATTTTCTCCCAGCCCGTTTTCTAGCCTTATTCGTTTCTGTGTACAGGCATATGCCTCCACTGGTTTTTGCTTTTAGGAACTGACGACTTCTTCTGAAAACATAGCTTGTATAAATTCATATATTTTTTTTTACAAAATATACAACAATTTGCTTTTGTCTGAATTTGTTTCTAAAATTGTGAAATGTGTGAGTTGGGAGAAAATTAATATTTATATGAATAAGTATCAAACACATTTTTTATACCTAAGTATTGGTCAATTTCACTCGACCTTGCGTAAATGTAAATATGGTTATGTGGGGGAAAAAGAACGGGCACCTGCAGAAATTATATTTCATAAAAGTGTCGCTTCCTTTCGTAAAGCACCATCCAAAGTATCTCGGTGCACTTATGTGGCTCTAAATATCTAACTACAAGGTGTAACGGAAATTCTCAGATATCATGTTCTTGAATGAAAATTAAGCCTCGAAGCATTTTGAAGTTGGGGATAGGTCCAGAATTAGGTATGAAAAAAATGTAAATGTCCTGAAAACAGTAACCATGGTCATAGGAAATTGAAGATGTTATTGATGGTGTTATTTGACCATTAACCCCTCCGGGTTTTCCGCTTTCAACGTTTCCGTTGCCAAAAACAAGAAATAAAAATGATGGTGAAAGAAATGAAATGTTTTGTAATCGTGACCATGAGAGTGAAGGAGTGGCAGAAACACTTGGATAATGAAGGTTTCTTTTTTTCCCTGACGGCTATTTTTCATTCCGTATATTTTACGGTTTTCTTTTTTTAAACATTTTTTTATATTATTAAGCATAAGGGGATGATGATTTCTTTTTCCATCCTCATCCGCTCTTCCCAGTTAATCAAATAAGAAAAGAGAATATTCCCTGCTAAAAATATGTCAGTTTCTCATAGCGTGTTTTTTTTTTCTCAAATCAATTTCCACACTTTTCAAATACTGACATTTTAAAATTGAATAATGTGAACATCATATTCGTACAGTCCGATATGTGGACACACTTTAAGTACATTATGAACACACTATTAGTACATTTTGAACACACGGGGAACACACTGCTAGTACACTGTGGACACACTGTCAACACACTGTTAGTACCCTTTTAACACACTGTGAACACACAGTTAGTTCACTGTGAAAACACTCTGAGTACACTGTGGATACACTTTGAGTACACTGTGAATACACTTTGAGTACACTGTGAATTCACTGAGTACACTGTGAATACACTGTGAACACATTGGGAATACATTGTGAACAAAATTGAATGATGTGAACATCATATTCATACGAACCAATATGTGGACCCACTGCGACTACTCTGTAAACACACTGTTTGTACACTGTTGGTACACTGTGGACACACTGTCAGTACACTATGAACATACTGTTAGTTCACTGTGAAGACACTGTTAGTACACTATATGCACACTGCTAGTACACTTTGAACACATTGTTAGCACACTGTACACACACTTAATACATTGGGAGCACACTGTTAATTCACTGTGAACACACTGCTAGTACGCTGTGAACACACTGTTAGTATACTGTGAACACACTGTGAATACATTTGGGAACACACTGTTAGTACACTGTGAACACACTGTTAGTACACTGTGAACACACTGTAAGTATATTATGAACACACTGTTAGTACACTGTGAACACACTGTAGTACACTGTGAACACACTGTTAGTACACTGTGAACACACTGTTAGCACACTGTACACACACTGTTAATACATTTGGGAACACACTGTGAATACATTTGGGAACACACTGTTAAATCACTGTGAACACACTGTTCGTATACTGTGAACACACTGTGAATACATTTGGGAAACACTGTGAGTATATTATGAGCACACTGTGAACATGCACACTTTGCAGATGTCCTCATGAAGAAATGGTTTCACATTTTATAATATGGGCATTTTTACATTGTAAATCGTAATCACACATTGATATAGTCCACACTGCAAACAGACTGTGTGAAACTGAATGGAATCAAGACTGCCTATTTCGAGTAACTTAACTAGGAAATATTAAACTGATTGAATCATCACACTGCCAACACTGCAACACACCGTGTGAAACCCTAATGTTTCTAAATTTATTCTTACTTCTTTCTAGTAACTTAACTAAGAAATATGTAATCTCTTGAATGATATTAATAATAAGAAATCAATGTATTTGTTTTTTTCAATTACCATATTGCCATGTTCATCCTCGGCCTGCTGGAAGAAGCGCAGTTTCTCACATTTTTGTTTTCATAACGTGTTTACAGAGTGGATTACATGAATTTTTATTCACACTCTGATGATATGCTCGTATTTTAACAGTGTTGATGATGATTTTACACTGTGGACACCTCTACAATGTGAGTGTTTAAAGTGTATTCACGCAGACTGTGTGAAAAATGTGTCATTCACACTATCACAATTCAACAATGTAAAGGTGACTTTAAGTGTGTATGCTCACATTGTGTCCACAGTCCACACTGTTAATACACTGTGAACACACTGTGAACACAATATGAACATACTGTGAAAAAACTTTGAACACACTCTGTTCGACGTTCTGTGTGATACTGTGTATTCTCGGTCCAGAAGGTCGTATCAGTGTTAGAACAAAGCTTTGTATTTCATGTGAACATTGTCTATGTACTCCGTGAGAACATTCCCTGCAAATTGACTCATTTTCACGAAGCATCTTTGGAGCGCGCTATGTGTCTTGTCAGTATTGATTTTGTCATTGTGTTTCATCAATCTCATTCGGCCTATCGATCCGAAGCTCCAGTGATAGCCAAATCTGTGTTCATAAAGAATTTCTTTTTTTCATCAACGCGATCGTTTCGATGAATAAAAAAGAAAGAAGACATGATGGTGTCTACTGCATTATGAACATCATACCGAAATTTTTGACCTATATTATTATTATTCAGAATTAAGTATGTTGTCATTTCTTCATATATTTTTTTCCTCTTCATCGAATAGATGATATAAGATTTTTTCCTCTTCTCTGCTAAACTTGTAATCTGACGAAGAGTCGAAAGAATTGCTTAACATATGCGTTATAAATGTAATTTTCGATCTTGTATTTTTTTTTAAGTGAAAGTCTTTTTGCCATCGCGTTAGCGCTTCGCCCACTTTTTTACCAATGCCAATGCACTTCAATGAGACGAAATCCACAATTTTGTCCACTCTTCCATTTTCACGCCACATCGCTTCATAAACCCACAAACCACCACTCTCCAATGCACACTTGAACTATTCGAATTTTTCTGCCACTCTGCACCCCGGTCCCACCTAATCAACCTTATGTCATGTTCTTTCCCGTACCTCAAACTTGAACTGTAACCGTCTCGCTCAGATGCCAGTAGATCAATAGTTTTACCTGTATCGATCTGAGCTGGCATGGGGAATTTATTTCTCCATAACTTAATCGATTGGAACATAACGTATAAGTGGCCCTGTTAGATGCCACAAGAAAGGGAAAAACCTTGGCAAGCGATTTAATTTGACCTTGTTTATTTGGTTGATTGGTTTGGTTTTTCGAGGATAACTGTTGCGCGCTTCCTTCCTTACACTTTTCGAGGTTGGACAGGGATCATGCACACTAACTTTCTTAATTAACAAGTGTTCTTCACGACTTTGCTCTTCCCCAAGTACCCTAAGTAAAGTATAAACACGCGTCGATTAACGTGTAGGCCTGCTGCAGTTGTATGAAGTCTCTGTAATCAGGTTTGGTTCGAAAAGTCATTCCAGGGTGTGGCGACTGTTGGTCAAGATAAATAGATTGTGACATGTATATGGTGGCGCCAATAAAAGAGGCGCCAGAAAAGTCGATTGTAGTTTTTTACTTATTTCTTATTCAGTTACGATATATTTCTGGGGCCCCCTTCGTAAGGGGTTACAACTGTTGTTACTTTGCCGTTATGACAACTATCATGGTAGCCTTGATTTTGATTGGCTGCTGAGCCCTCTTGCCATGGTAGTTGCCATAATGGCATAGTTACAACAGTTGTAACTCTTTATGAAACGGGCCCCAGGTTTAGCTCTCTTTTGTTTTATAACATCATGATATCGGTTTATACCACTCTCTTTTCTGTTCCATCCTTCAGTCATCCAGCCCACCCCCTCCCTACCTCAGTCAAATCTTGCTCTCAACAAGTCTTAATGGCGTTACACACCGACGCACACGGTGCGATTACGCAGTCTTTTCGTCTCAGGGCAGGAAAAACACATTATAAATCTCGATGACGCAATATTGGATATATTAAAGAACAGTTTAAGGGGTATTGACACTGGGACGCCACAAATGATGATCGTCCGTCGTACAATATTTACCAGATATCCCAGAGGATCGATCGACGTGAAGTCGTGAAGAGAATCTCCAGGCTATTCTAATGTCTGTATTTATGCTGTCTTTGAAGCAGCAACCGTTTCGTCTATGAGAGTGTCCCGCCATTATAATATGTATTTTTTCAGTTCTAATGGTATTATTCTCATTAATGAATGTTCACGTTAAGTGTTATTATGTAGCTAAAGGCCATATGAGTTCAAATAAGTGTTATGAGGACAATGGTTATATTAGTTATATGCAACCCATTTTAAAATTATCAAAACTGCTTTCATATACCTACATATTATGAATCTACAGGGAAAATTCAATCATGGGCCATTGATAATGTAATTTCATTTATTTCAAATGCCTATAACAAAGAAAAAAGTACCGGCAAACCGTGTTGCTCAACAAAAGGCTACTCCATGTATTCCGTACTCCCACGCACCCACATAGTCCTTACACCATCACGACCCGGGCAAAAAGCAATTTTTCAAATACGCTTTACATCTTGTCATTGGCCCCTATTTAATTTTCCCTCGTCACATGAAAAACATTCACTCTCAATCTTACCCAGCAAAATATTGATTTAACTTGGAAAGACTCCATCATTTGATGCGAGTAATTAACCCCTGAGCACACACATCAACGGTGAAAAAAGAAGACTAGTTGAAAGTGTAAATATTGCAGTCTCCAATGCAAGAGAAGTCACCTGTTCGCCTTGCTCTGAGTGAATAAATGTTGCGGTGCACAGCCAAAACATTGTGCATGTATCATTAGAACATGCTACCTATTATTGTGAAGAGCACGTGGGGTATGACCTATATTTGGCAGTGTGAATGTGTCTGTCGTATGAGTCGGTATGTTTACATCAGTACTAGATCGCATGATTCTTTGTTTAGTGTACATGACGATACATTGTTTGATTCTTGTGTCATAAATAGGAAATGTCGCGCACAGGAATGTCTTCTGTTTTTTCTACGTTGGCAGTAGCAGGTAGCATGACTGTTTTGGAATGCATTTAAGCAATGGAGCGGGACAATTGAGTTTATGGGACTTTATAAAGTGAGGTGTTTGGCATATTTCTGTGTACGCCTACATTATATGAAAGATGTGGTATCCAATAGATTTTTGTTAGAAGAAATAACACTTGTTTATTACAACAATGCCCCCACCCCAGCACACCCTCAGCCCGCCTCTTTTAAAATGGAGATTGGTACCAAAAAGAGTATCAATCCGTATTTTGATGAAACTTAGAATATTCTGCGCGTTCCCAGATAGAGAAGTCATAAAGATTGCAATAAACTTGTTCATATTGTTTCTTTATAAGTGTGTTGTTTTGGAGAGGAAATGAGCGAAAATACTTCTTTGAATATTATTCCTATTTCTTACGTTTTTTTCGGAATGTAAGTTTTATATCTAATATCACAACGGATCTATTCGCTATTTCATAAGCTGTTATTTATTTATTTATTCATGTTTTCTTTATAAAAAAGCAGGGTAGTCCCATTCAAGCTAGAGGCCTGCTTTACAAGGGAGCTCTGCTCGTTCGTTACCTTATACGCGCTAATCCATCGCCAATGAACAATTTGGGGTACACCATTTACCACAAGAAAGGATCACCAGTCGTTCTTAAAGTCGCTCTTTAATTTACGAACAGCTTTATGAAACGGCCCCCTGGTAGAACAGCTTCGGTCTTGATGTCTGTCTTACGGGGTGTTGCAAGACACTTGTAATCGGTTGCAAGTCAATTTTACGTCATGAAATCAATCATAACTCTTACAAATTAATTGCAAACTTGGAAGGATCACTGGTCTGTCAACAAGAATGATTTTATTTGTTATAACCACATTTGATCAATTGTAAATCTGCAACTAACATTTTGCAATTGATTGCAAATATTTTTTTCCTGCAACTCACCCTTGCACAAGGGAGATTGCAGTTTGGGGTCAAGGATCCACATAGTCGTGTCAATGCATTGGATCGAATCATTTTAATCGTAACGTATAGTATTCTCCCACATATGGTAGGTCAATTACATCGACCCTCGCCCATTCCTACTATTGCCTTGGCAACGGGTCGATTTTTTAAAAAAAGGAAGGAATTCCATTGGTCAAATCAAGAACCTACCAGCTCTGACAGGTCCACGTTTTGACGGTTAAATAATGATTGGCTCGATGTAGTCTCATCGCTGGGGGAATTCTCATCCGACTGTTGATATACTTTTTCTATGAACACTGCATGCAGCGGCTGTTTTCGTTAGTTTCCTCCTTTGAATTGATTCATCTGAGATTCTTCTGCAATTAAGTTTGATCGACACTACGTATAGAAGACCAGGGTCCTTTCATTGCCAACTATGAAGACATCTTGAGACATATTATCACCTAAATGAAAAATTATTGAAACTCTCAATCAGAATGTATTAAAAAAATGACGGAGGCTAAATAAGAAACCTTTCAAAAGGGGCAATAATTTGTCCATATTTTATCAATCTTTCATTTTCAGATCAACTTATTGTGCAATCCTAAAATATATAGGTACATATTGAGGGTTCATATTATCGTTTCTATGAACGTATGGTTTAGAGGTCAAAGGCGCTTGACCAGACACCATCATGGAAGTCTATCAACGTTCGATCCGCCCGCTGCACTAGCCACGAGTAAGGCATATAACCAACAGTACTCCTTTATCCCACATCATTATGTAAATTAAAATGCCTTACGCACTGTTGGTAACTATATGTGCGCTTGTTTAAAGAAAATAAGATAAAATTGAGTGCGAATAGAAACAAATCTTTCTGCTTTGTGACGGTTGGTAAATCATGTCCGCCCTCTACCCTACACCTTATGAAAAAATGTGGAAAGGCTTTGGGTAAATATCAGACATGCGTCATGAAACTACATTTACCTTCAAAGGTTCATTTGGATTGCGAATGGGCTAGTATTACAGTAATAGTGTTAGTGTATGTATGTTGGTGTGTGAGGGCAATTCATTTATTTTAACTTCCTTTTCAGTTTTCACTTTCCTGTATTATTTACCAGGGTAAGGTATTACAAGTACACCTGTAATTACCTTTCCCCGAGTATCTTGACAAATCCCCTGCACTCTGCATGCATATCAATATACACCACCAGGTTAAAGCTCGGAGGATTATTGCTGCCAAATAAAAAAAAGAAATGATGCAAACGGGAAAAGGAGACAGGCATGCCTTATAAATATTACACATGTACTATTTTTCCTGGACTGTTACGAAACGGTTGCCATGTCAACCAGAGGCAATCATTTCGGCGAGGTGTTTTTGTATGCGATGAGTGACAACAAGTTTCTGTCATGGTCGGTTTTTCGAAATTGAATTAAAAAATTGATGAAGGCCGAAGTCGTAATTCCTGGAGAAGCATTGCAAAAAGTAGGAGTGGTAAGCCAAAGCCTATATGCTCTTGACAAAAAATGTAAAATTTTTGCAGGAAAACGTACACCAACAATCGAATCATTTGGCATGATGAGTACTGATTAATGGTATTAATGAAAAAACATAAAGTCAATCATTGATGACATTATTACTCGTAATGCATATTTTGATGCAGTGAGGAGATGCTATCATAGTTTGAGAAATTAATTATGTAAAGTGAATGGAAATTTATTAAATTAAAATTATCTCAAATAAAAGACGATTTTACTGTGCAGCGATTCGTATATTTCGATTAATATGAAAAAGCAATTTATCTATGAGAGGAATCATTCTAACATTTAACATATCCTTATGAATAGATGATGCACTGTCAAGCTTCCGTGTTGATGGTATGGGGCAGAAAATGGAATAAAGAAAGAAAAGGTGACACAGATTAAATAAATTTACATAGATCACGTAGATCAGGTAGAGATGAGATAGAGTGATGGAAACATTCAGCAGTTACTATCATAAAGAATTGATACGACCATGATGGCATGTTCCACCCTCACCATTCTGAGGAACACAAATCAAATACAATTTTACAAACGAGTATTCTTACTTCGTAAAACAAAAAAAAAACAGTATAAAATTCAGCATAAATGGAAATGAGTCCACTAAAAAGCAAAGCTTGTGAAGTGTAGATCCCCCTTGGAAATAAAGAAAATATAATCGACTTAATTTTATTTGCGTTTATATGCAGGAAAGAATAAATAGAAGGAACAAAAAGGTCGAAATCATATTGATGTAAACATAATTACAGAACAAGTGCAAAGCTATTAACACAAAGAGATCACCCCAAAAAAATAATAATAATAATTATAATAATAATAATAATAATAGTAATAATAATAAAATAAAAAAATAAAAAAAGTAAATGAATAAAATATGAAAATATACGCTGAGACGACGTCCCTCTCTTCCAGTGTGTTCGGATTGAATAGCTGACTCGATATTTGATGAAGAGGTATTATATAGTAATCAATTTCCGGAGCCGTTGATGAGCACGCTATCACTATCTTCAATTTATTATCGGTTCTTACCTCTATGTTCTCGTCATAATCCGATGAGTTTGGCTCTGTTTTTTTGCCTCAGTTAGACCAAAAAGAAACGATACCTGACCGATCAAAATGTATTGCGTTAGTTGCCATGAAATTATATCTTTCAGTTTGAATGCGGTTTCGTTGGGTTGACTGTAGCATTATCGATCCGTAAAGTAATCATCTCCGACCTCCGATGGATGCGCTTTCGTGCTCTTCTTCATTCCTTTAGCAACGGAGTATCAGGGTCGGAAATTACATTGCTCAAGTGGTAACGACCTCTGGTGGACGCCAGCTGACCTTCGAAAGAGAAGGGCGGTGGATGGAGCAAGTCACCCGAGAGTAACCCGATGGACACCCCTCTCCGACCGCATACTGTTTTGCGGTGAAGATGGTGATGGCAAATGACTTTATCAGTGATCGGACGTGTCGGGGGTTAAGAAAGAGGTTCTTGAGGATTATCGAACGAATAAAGATTTTTGTAACGTCGTTTTACTTGTTTATTTCATGTTTATTTCGAATTACTATACTAGAAGATATTGTTTTCTTATTTTATAAAAAAAAATGCTTTAAAGTTTTGAAACAGACAGGCTCAATTTGTATTTTTGTTATTTTAAGTATAAAACATTACTTAAAACTGTTGATACATTTATATATTTTAGCTGGTTCAGAATTACCGATCATAATAATTACTGGTTGTCCAGGCTTACAATGGTATTCATTCAAGTCTCCCACGCCCCCCCCCCCCCCCCCCTCCCTACAAATGCTGAAAATAAAGCATTCAAATCAAATGGTGCAGGCAAAACCTTTTAGTTTATATCAAAGCCTTTTCTCTCTTTCTCTCTTTTTTTCTTTTCTAGATTTCAAAAGTGTTTAGAAAGACTGCTAGCTGCTTTATTCCTCGTTCCTTTTCACCACTTCCCAGTCTCAGACTTCCCCGCTTTTTCCTCACAAGGCTCCTAGTCAATATTTTCTACCTTCATGTTTATTCTTAGCCAAAATCAGAGCGTGGTTAATTCGTAGAGAACATTTTTCCTTCTTCGTTTTCATTTAACACAAAGCTCCCTGGTATGAAATTCGATTAGTCGCTTGAATTTGGCCTTGATGCTTTCTCCTATAAATGTATATATAAAAAGAGTTAAGTCGCTGTCACACCTAAACTTTTAACAGCGTTTACCGACGTACGTAGGCTATGACAAGACGTTTTATTTCTCCCAATTTTTTTTTATTAAACAATAATTGCATTTTGATGGCAACACAAATGTTCTGTTATTTGAATACTGATGTTTTGTGTTATTAACAAAATGCAATTATCGATATCAAGAATGGAGTGTTCGATATCAAGAAATAAGAAACGGAATTAAAGGTGAAAACGACTGGCCATACGTATAGCACATCGGCGTGTGCTGGCTAAAATCAATGTGTGACTGCGCCTTCATAGAAGGACGTGCTGTAGAAATACGAGCTACTTCGACTTTATTCGCTTGCATAATTTGCATGCTCTTGCTATAACAAGACAACTCTCCCTTCGTCTTTTTATTCGCCACTTCTTCTACTTTTGTCACGTTTTTCATCGACATTAATTCAGTTAGCCATTCAAATGAATGAGTTGATTACTAAATAATATGCATACATTCGCGGTTGGAATGAAATTAATCGCATTAAGTTAAAACATAGTATTGTCGCCATATTGCATAGCTGCCATTAAATGTCTAGCTTTATAACGAATTTGATATTTTGTTGAATGGGTGTGCTGACTCTGCAAATAGGGCAATTGCTTGACGAGTGCTTTTAAGCTTTAGTTTTTAATCGATTATGGTGACACGTTTTCATGTTTATAACTATGGGATATACATGTATAGACTTTCTTACATATTAAAAAACACACACTTTCATCAATCAATCAATTAACCAATCCAAATTAAGGTTAGATGCACTGACTGCATTTGATATATATATTATTACAAATATGAAACGACAATACCGATTGGTTGCCGATCAGTGTTTTAAACAAAATGCGCATGCAACAGTAATCTTGATACTCTTTTCTATTCATCGATTGATTGCTTGTACACCTTTTATGTGTAACGGAGCTCATTGTACAATGTAGATTCGGAGAAAGACTTTTGGGCCACTATTGCCTTTACTATTACCTCTTGTAGTAATGTGGTGCTTTAGATCAGCGACGCACTACACTACTCAAGAACGCGGTAAATGCATAAAAAATACCCGTTAAATATCTAATAAGAACAGCTTGAGATCTTTGTCGAAAATTAGTGAATCGGAATAGCTGTCTCGTTTCGGAGCTGACGAAAAACTGAAAAAAATCGTTTGTCCAGCGTCAAAAACAAAACTGCTGTTTCGATTCACCAGGCTGGTTTTCGACAAAGGCTCATGGGGTGTTTTGGTCATTAAAGACATTTTACAATGCATTGTTTTCTTTGTTCTTGAGTTCGTTGTGCGAAGCAGAGCAAAGTCTCTTGTTCATAACAGCACGAGAGTTAAAAATAGTGTACATTACATGACATTGACAAACAACGAAAAAACCAGCATAGCCTATGCACCCTGATTCGAGAGTGGCAAATGGATAGGACGGCTATGCAAGATTGACAACTTACGGGTGTCATCTTTTTGATGAAGTCGAACATTCAGTGTGTATTCAGGCTCCCGGTTAGTATTAACTTTAACTTCAAATGGCTCTATTTTATTTGATTAGAATCCTTTCCACATTCAATTTACGGTCACGACCTAATTCCCCATTTCTCGTTGTCTCGCTTTTAACAGAGCTATATAATCTTCCATGAAGTTTCCCCCCACATTAACGAGGTGAATTGAATGAACCCTGGAGTTATCTGACCTAAATCTTAACAAAGGAGAAACTTAGTGCGTACTCGGTTTCTTCTTTCCTTGCAGAAGATGGCGTCTTTATCAAGTCTATCTGACGACATGCATTCGAGGTTCGTCAAGAACTTAACACCGGCTGACGAAACTCACACCCCAACGTACTTTACTTTGGACATTAATACGCACACAAACGTACATTAACCATCTAATGTGTCTCGATGTTTCAATGGTTAACAGGTCTATGCATTAGATAAATTGATGGAGTCGGTAGTAAGGAGAGTTGCAAGTTTTGATGCGAACGTTCCTTTTTCTTCTTGTACTCTAGTTTCGTCCTGAACCATCAAAAAGAGAATAATGAGTCAAAACCTGATAGTCCAAGAATCAAATAAAAAAACTAAAAACAAAAGATGGGAAGGGCAGAAGGACGACTTATTTCACCTTGAATGTAAATTTATTGAAAGTTTATGTAGGCATATGTTTTATTGGATCAAATAAAAAATCCAATAGGAAGGACGCCTTTACAACTAAGTGTTGGTGTCCTGTTGTTGTTGTTGGAGTTGGTGGTGGTGGTGTTGATGTTGTTGTTATCATTGTTTGTTGTTTCGTTATAACCTGTACTATCTTACAGTAAATTATACACCTGAGATCGTCATGTCTAGTCTGTGTGATTTTTTTAAATAAAAAAATCTAGATTCCAAGCACTGCGTGAAAGCAATTTTAACTGACCAGGATATATATGTCCCTTGAGTTGGAGAATAAATGAATAGATAAAAACATTAGACACTTGACATTAAAGACGGATATTGAAAATATCGCATTTCGACGCAGCGAAAGGTAAGCAGCCAATTTATGATACGAAGTGCGAAGGGTCTACGTTCCAAACGGTGGGCGACATTATGCCACTAAATACCCTAACCCCTCATTCGTACTTTCACCTGGCATCATGTAGTAGCATGAACTAGAACAGTGGACATCCAATCACACCTAACAGTGCAGAGGCACGTGATCGCCCTCAACTTGATCACCTGACATATTAGGTAGTTTTCGCACCAAGACGCAGAACGGCTTTAAGAACATTGAAAATGTAATGTCATAACCCCTTCATGATAAGGGGCAACGAAAACGTCTTTGACGAAAATAGGTGAATCAAAGCACACGAGTTTCGAGCTGGACTCTGGATAAACGACACATTTGCACTTTTTTGTCAGCTCTTAAACCAATCTTAGGTCTTAGGGCGAAAGTGTCCCCCCCCCCCCCCGGCATATGCGGCGGAAGCGGGGGGACGTGTCCCCCCCCTATTTTTTTTTGTTGATAACCTTTTTTTGTTTTTTTACTTGTCAAAACAAAGTGGTGGTCCCTCTGTGTGTTTTTTTTTTACTTGGGTTGTTTTGGGTTTTTTGTTATTTGACGGGTATTCCCAATGTATTTGCTGTATTTTTTATCCGTTCAGCATCATGGTAAGAACAATCTCAATTATGAAGTATCTGCGCCGCAATTAACAACCGGTACCTCAAGGCTGGCACGGAAGGGGGGCAGTTGGCGATCGCACCTACCCCCTATGACTACTTTAGTGTTGGAAAAATAGGGAGGAAAATAAAAGTGGAGTAAAAAAAAAGACAAATGAGTATAAAAAGAGAAGTACGTGTCGTGTAACTTTGTTACCCCTGTAATTCAATAGAAGGGAGCAGATGATGTCACATTTTAAACCGCCCCCTTCTACCCTAATAAAAACTTTCTAACGCCGCCCTTGACAATTAATTAAACGTATGTTGTACATGAACAAAAATGATAAGTCGAGACTAATTTGGGGAAAAGAAGCGGTCTGAAATAGAGTAATTTATCTCTTATGATACAAGCATAATCATTCCACAGATGGTTACAAGTCATACAAAACATTAAGTGCATAAGGATTACATGTATCGGTTAATTGTTAAACCAGTATGTAGTATTGTAATTTTCAATTTGAGATATCAAATTATATTCATCTAAGTTATCATTTCTGTATTCCACGTTTCTGTGCGTTGTAACGATCATTGTATTTTGTCGTGATGGGTAAACTTGTTTTTCTTAAAGCTTCTCATATTCATTTTTAAATTTAAAGATGCATATGCGACTTCGATCAAAAGTCTCGCCAATTGATTTAATGGTATCCCATACCTTCTCCAAATATCAGAGACTACACTGTACAGAAAGTTTGTTTGTTTAATATCTAGGTTTACGAAGAAAGTAAAGATCAACCCTACAGATATGAGTCAAAATTAATCAACCTAAAAGCTTGCTTTTCTTGTTAATAAACAAGTGCAAATGTTGTTAGAATTTATAGCTTCGGTGCCCTTCGATGCCTTCGTGTCGAAACCTGATATGAAAGATGGCCCCCAAACATTGCCCAGTTCTGCGGAACAAAATATGATAGCAATGATAATTTGTAAAATGAGAGGAATGGGATGAGTTGTTGCTTAACTAACCGAGAGTTTGACATGTCACAAATATTAGCGCAGCATCACAGGGGCGACACCGGAATAAAGGATAGGGGGTCAAACGGTGAGTTTGATATATTCAATAAAAACAAGGTATCGTCACCCTCTAGCCATTTACTCTTTCCTCCTTGTCTTTCTTGTTTCTGTGTTCTTTTTCTTTCTTTCCTGCAATTTTAGTATCGCTTTGAAAATCATATGCCCCCCCCCCCTTGCTGCATTCTCCCGAGGTTTTTTCTTTGTGGATCGACGCCAAATAAAAGGAGGTGATTGGGTGACAGAAGGGAACAAATAGGGTTGAGAAAAGCGGTGTAGATTACGGGCACTAGATGCAGGGGGTTGAATTAATGAGCTAAAACTTTTGAGGGCGGCTAGACCTGGCGAATAGGGGGAAACTTCTGAGAACCTGCTAGCGAGCAAGAGCATATGACCTTTTTATTACTGAAATCTATTTCTATATTTGTTTAATATCATCTTCAGAAAATAGTACCATATATTACCCCTTTTCTTTGTTTTTTCTTTCCTTTTCTTCGTGTGTTTTTCTTAGTACGCACGTGGTACAACTACCCAACAGTGGAGAAGAATTGTTTTTAGCAAAGAAGACGCATCAGCGAAGAATTTTTTTATCCCCGAAAGTTAAATATTAGATTTGTTTCAATCCCCCTCATGTATGAATTAATCAATCTGCCAATATATTTTTACCTTAAGGCCTGTTCCCACTTACCGACGGACACAAAACGTATTCATAAGGGAAAAGCAAAATTTCGGGGTGGCTGCATCCGTTTTCATCTACTCAAGACAATGGACAAAATGAGCGAACAATGAAATCATAGTGGACGGATGCTCGATGGATATAGAGCATATGAAATACGTATGCAAAGAGTACACTACGAATACAGAACGTTTTCCAAAGGATGCAAGATTCTTTTTCGCTTTACATCCTCTCTGCATCCGTAAGTGCAGTGGGGCCAAGCCTTAAACCACTACATTGACAAGGTTTAGACACATTTTGATTTATGAATGAAAATGTGGGAAAATGACGTAGCTGTAAGCGTGAACGTCGAAAGTAAGTGGTTATTATAAAAGATGCGGATTGCAGGGGAGCAGAATGCTGAAACGGGAACAGGGAGAAAGTGGGGTTGAGAGTTCAAATAAAAATGGGGAGATGGTATAAAAGAGGGGGTGCAGGGCGATGAACGTTATACTAAATGCGACATTCGGATTTTAATCATTCTGAAACAAGTCAAACTGAAATGAAAAGTCCTGACAAAGAAAAAGAAATGCCCTATAAATCCCGAATGATCAGACTGATGCATTCCCTGAATTGCAAAGATGACAACGCTAAAAGCTACGTGAATGAATCCTTAACCTACATTTGAAGTGGATATGTGGGACAACGCTGCGGCTTTCTGGGGGACTTTCAACATGAAAGGTTGAACATGTCCAGGGAAGCCGCCTTACCCTGAAATCAGAGAGCAAAGGTACTTAAATGAAAGTTAAATTTACCTTTGATTAGAGAACGTTTGCAGCCATCAGGTATAATGGATTGCGGTTCAGTATGAGTCGAGATGTCTATCATGATTATTACACGTAGGATCAACGTGGCTCTGAATTTTCTTGAACTGAATTGATATAACTAGCGTGTTATTATTTGATTGGAAATATGCAAGTAATAGTTATTATCCATAATCCACAAAAACCATGATTTATTGTTCGTTCGAAAAAGACATGAAACCCTGTCTGAACGTCAAACAGGGTAGTAGCAACTCCCATCTTTAACGTCTTTTGGTCTGACGCGGCCGGGTTTGAACCCCCGAGCTCCCGGTTGTGAGACGGACGCTCTATCAACTGAGCCAACACACCTGTATCATGCATGGTAATGGATGAATTGCATTTATAATACCTCAGTCACACCAACAAATTTGTCTCCAAATCAGCCGGTGGTACATCATTGGTAATAATTTAATTGTTGTGGTCGGTCGGGTTATAGTTTGACCGGTGTGACTGTGTCATCCATGATAAAAATGGCCATCATGTTGATTATGGTCATTAGAAAACTTCAGCCTGTAGTACACTAACAAACGTCGAAACTAAAACAAAAGGATCATTTTTTGTGAATACCCTATTTCGAGATTGATTCGTTTAATAATTTTAATCTAATTTGTATTGATCCCTTATATCGTTGTATTTATTTATGAACAGTATCAGTCTTTGGTCAATGATTCATAACCTCTTCTTCTGTTCCCCTGGCCCGTATTCCGAAGTCAGGTTTAACTTAAACCACGGTATAACTCTGTGCTAAAATTATACGGAGCCAAAACTTCTGTTTATATTGTGTATTTCTTATGTTGACTTTTTGGCTTCCTTTAGCTTTTATTATGAAGAAAAATACTTCAAAATACTTCCAAACACTTGAGTTATCATTCCCAGACAATTGTTAACAATTTGGGTTTCATACGAGTTAATAAATTGGATGTATACTGATTTGTGCCCCAGTTGGCTTTCGATAGTTAAACCACAACTTTAAACCAGGGTTTAATTTGAACCCGAGTTCAGAATACGGACCCCTGAGTCAACAATTTGAGAGAGAGCGTTTGCCCCGCGGTGCAGAACGCTTTTAAGAACATAGAAAATGTATTGTCTAACGCCCTTCATGACAAAGTCCAACCAAGAAGTTTGTCGAAAATTGGTGAGTCAAAAACAAAAGTTTCGTCCTAGAGGGTGTTTCATGAAAGTTGCCAGCACTGACTAAATTGTCGGTGCTGACAATTTCAGTGAACTCCTTGGTTTTTATAGGCTGTGCGGCACTTGCCTCTGACTGTACTATGGTAACTGTCGGAGAAAGCCAACTTGTCAGTGCCGACAACTTTCATGAAACGCCCCCCCGGACTCTGTATAGACAAATTACTTTATTTGCGATTTTTGTTTCGGCGACTCTGAAACTTAAGACGAAACTGCTGTTCAGGCTCAACAGGTTTCGATAATGGTTTTCTAGCTGTTCAGTGACATTGGACGGGCATTTTTGATAATTAATTGTGTTCTTGAAAATTACTCTGTGCCGCGGTGCGAATATTCCCTAATAACTCCCAATGTCACCCGGGGTTTCACTCCGCACCTTATAAGGTTGCCCAAACAAAAGTCCAGTGAGAGTCATGATTGTTTAAGTTTCTAATTGCCGATCTTTTATTTCAGATCCTCTTACATGTCTTCAGGAACCGATTCCTGCATACTACACACACATTTCAGCCATTGGGAATTTCCCTTGGCAGGTTGAAGGTCATGTCTACATGGACCCGAAGATAATCGTTCGATAATTCGCTTTACTTTCGATGAATTATTCTGCTTTTGCTTACCATTCGGAAGAGTGCAGGGACATTGCATTTGTACAAGGTATGCGTGATACAGTCACACTGTCAACGAAACCAACCAATGATATGCCTTGCGAAATATGCCATAGCTGTGATCGGTCCGGAGATGGTTTCGTTGGTCTGACTGTTGCCATTGAATAAGCCAAATGTTAAAAATATGATCGATCTATCGTTCCCTGTTCGCCTGCATTTTTGAACCGCCTTGGATTATTAAAAGTTTCGTAATGTTTTGTTTTTTCGACCTTGACTCTTTGCCCATAGGTTTACTTGATCGACACTTGAAATTGCGTGGTAATCCCTTCCTCCTTTTACTTTCTCTCTACTCTAACCCCCCCCCCCCCTTCAAGACATATAGGCCTATCTCCTTGCATTCACCATGTTCACGTATATGATGCTTTCCCCCTCTTCGGCTCCAACTCTGTCTGCACTCCCCCCCCCCACACACACACACACACACCTTCCATTCCTCTCTCTCTCGCTTTTTTTCTGTCCATCACTTTTATTTGCTTTTGTTTTCTTCTGTCTGTCCATCTTCCCGTTCTCGCCATAACTAAACGGCCTCACCAATTCCTCACCAGCCCTTATGCTTTTAATTTCAATCAATTTACGCGTTCATTGATAGATGAACCACTAGCACCTACTCCAGTTTCCAGGTGAATGCTCCATGATTGCTTTCTTTCCTTTTACTGGTTAAGTGATATTACTGACTTTTTTCATATATATAGGTTCTGAACCAATTCCGCTCCAATAATCTTCTTAATTACACATCGACCGCTTTATGCCAAGTTTTCATCATATCCCCGATTTTCCAAATAGGCAGGGTACTGACCTACTTTGCAATAGAAAATTCACCTAAAATGACAGCAGGCTTTATTAGTGTTTGATGAGGTCAATTGGGAGTGATAAGGGTATCAATGGGTAATTTACAAACTAAACTCGTCCTATGTTTGTTAACGTAGCGTACAAAATTAGAGTCATGAACTTCATAATACATGAAAGTGCAGTGAAAATTAAAAGGCTTTATCCTTGTCTACAAATGTAGACCCACATCTGCAGAGTGTGTGTCACAGCTGATTCAAGGAGTCGGCATAGCAGAGTAGGTCTACCGTGACTGCAAATGGCTCGCTTCGCTCGCGCTTTCCCACCTCATGATCCATTCAGAGTCTGCATAGAAGGCTAGCGTTATCCCACTTTAAATCTGACCCCGCCCCCATCCCCTCCATCCCTAACGTGAATTGGTTATTACTCATTAAAAGGTGGGCAAGTGGGGGCACATTTACTAGAGGAAGTATCTCTTCCATTCAGAGCTTGGCTTTATCTCGAAAAGATGGCAAATATCATGCCAAAGGCATCACGTGGATAATGAAAAAGACAATCTATGTTCTAACCAGT
Organism: Lytechinus variegatus; assembly: GCF_018143015.1. Classification (NCBI taxonomy): domain Eukaryota; kingdom Metazoa; phylum Echinodermata; class Echinoidea; order Temnopleuroida; family Toxopneustidae; genus Lytechinus; species Lytechinus variegatus. The sequence goes on along the minus strand of NC_054752.1, from coordinate 23,025,267 downwards.
GAAGTTTAACGGCTTTTTAAAGGGGTGGGAAACGTTGCTAGGGTTGCAACTAAAAGTGGGAAAAGGGGGCTTTAATTTACAAATTGTATACATCGTGTTGACGAAGAAATACATTTGCAAGACCATTATAATTGATTGCAAATAGTTTTGTGAAACGTTATATCATGATAAACTGCCAGATCAGAATTTATTATATCATTGTCGCTTTTTTAGATTAGAGTCTAGATTTAAAAAAGGATTTCCTATGCCTAATTGTAGTATCCTTGGTCTTATTTATTAATTCAAATATTGATTTCTTAACCCATATTCTGTTGATACTGCATCGTATTGCTTTAATTGCTTTGTCGGTCTTTTCGTTTCATTATTTATTCTGTTGTTCTTGTCCTATTTTAAAAGGTAATTTATCACGCAAAGTCAAACATAGAGTACCTATCTATCTTTCTATCTATCTATATCTATCTATAGGTCTGTCTATCTATCCATATATAATTATGTCCGCCTGAGATCTGCATGTGTGTCTTTCTATTTAAGTCTTTATCTACAATATAGAAATTTATCCATGCATGATGTATCTATCTAACTATCTATCCATCCATCCATCTATCTATTTATTAATCTATCTCTCTAATTATCTTGCCGGGCATTTTTCAACATCTATATATTTATCCACCCATCTAGTTATTTATGAATCTATCTCCCTGATTTTCTTGCCGGATATTTTGCCTATTTCATCTCTCAGTTTTATCGAGATCTAATCCTACGCAATCATGAATAAATCTTTACAAATGACAGGTCGTAATTGTTCTGTCAATCTCCGAAAGTGAGCAAAGTTATACCTTGGGGTGCACTTGATATTTTAATCAAGACAGCACTTAAGGAACACTCTTTTTCAGGTATTATTAATCATAAATTTTAAGCTAGAGGCAATTTTCTATTCTTGCATAATGTTATTTTTACCAAATCCTCTGTGGGTTTTTTTTTCCAAAGGTCGACAAAAGTCAAACCATTTCATTTCTTTTACTTCATTCCGTATGTTCATTAAGTTATGCAACTTTAATAGTGTAAAATTGATGTTAATCTGTGAATTTGAAGGCGATTACCTCAAGAGTATAGAACAACTCAACAATAAATCTTTTCACAACTCAAAGATTTTTGAAAGATGAAAATTATATCATTAGAAATTGTGACAAATATAGGGTAATCAGCGGTCGTGGTAAGGTAGCAGGAATGCCAGTTTTCAGGCAAAAGCCTGAATTCAGGCTCTGGCAATTTATTTTCAGGCCATAGTTTCAACATTTGTGTGTACAAAATATTGTATTCTAGGCGATTTTCAGGCCCTCTGTTCAATTCCAACTGGCATCCCTAAGGTAGGTAATCCTAAAGCGAAAAGATTCGTGTTTGCACCCTACATGCACTATTGGCAGAGCCTTTGGTATGCAGTCTGGCACCCTTGTAGAAGGTTGTGCACACATGCACCTTTTAGTTCCTGTCTTTATCCAGGAATGCCATTCTGCACCACGAAGGTGCAAATACTCACCCTGTACCGTGTGTACGGTGGATCATCTAACCCTGCACCGTTTAAGGGGATCAAAAGTCACTTCAACCTGAAAGCTCCTGATTGCTCGAAGTTCCATCCAAAGGAATTCCCAGTACGTAAATTTATTTGAAGGGTGAAATATTGCACCATCCTATGTTGGTTTCTATTCCTACTCCGATTAGTGTTATTTCTTAACAAATGACTTAGTCACACTGGTAGCGTTGTGGCCCAGTGGATTAGTCTTCGGACCTTGAAACAGAGGGTCGTGGGTTCGAATCCCAGCCATGGCGTAATTTCCTTCAGCTAGAGATTTAACCACGCTCTGCTGCACTCGACCCAGTTGAGGCGAATGAGTATTTCTTGAACGCTTTAGCGCCTATCAATATGGCGGCTTAGCTACAGCCGGGGTAATAATATGATACCAAGTATCAAAGCGCAGTTGAGTATATATGCACATAGTAACTGCGCTATATAAATGGACATGTTATTATTATTAATGGGTGCATTTCGCGGAAAAACGTTTAGGGTCGAATTTAAAGTCATATTCTAATTCTTACTTAACTGGCATCTTATAATGGAGGGGTTAAAACAATATTTTGTGGGGGGCGAGAAGAAATATACACACAAATTATTCACAATTTTGAGAAAAAAGTAATATTTCATTCATGCAGAAAATATATACAGGTCAAATTATTTCAGGTCAGTTTGTTTGCAGCAAGAGAAAATTGGACCGTGAAGGAGTGACTCTTCGAGAAATATGTTCATCTTTCTATAATCTTAGCTTATAATGAATGTTGTATTCACCGAGAGTGTTGTGTAGTGGGGTTTATAGATGTGTTTTGATTTGGGGTATTATTCTTCTTATAGACAATGTTTCTTTTCATACAACTTTGAAAGAGTGCACCGATCCCATAAGGACCTTAAAACAACAATAGAGCGCATATTTCTACCGACCTTGGGAAAATGCCCAAACGCAATGCAGACATCGATCCAAAGGCAACCCCCCCCCCTCTCTCTCTCTCTCTCTCTCTCTCTCGCTCTCCCTCTCTATTACCTTCATTCTGTATTTTTATTTCCCCTCTCTTCCGCCTTCCCCTTGTGTAGAGCTGTTCTATGCCCTGGGAGGTAATGCATTAATTAAAGCTTTATTTACAATCCCAGCTATCAATCACGTGACGAAACTCTGCTTTGTGCTTCCACCAATTTGGCTCCAAGTACCCGCTCAGTCTACCTGTCTGTAGCGTCTCCCAGGGGCTCAGTGGTACCTGGAGGATTATTCATTAAAATTCTAAGAATAAATGGAGTTCATGATCAAGGGTGCTCATTACGGGTTTTACCGTCAAACCTGAAAATGCAAATTAAAAACTTGAACAAGTTCAGGGATTTGTATGCAGGTTTATTTTCCAACGTGATTCTCGGACTATATCTTAGGTCATTGAAAGGAGAACGGTGAGTATCAGCAGTTCAAACTGCAAAATTTATATGAATTTCTCCTCCGTTTCTATTCATCAATCTTCTTCTTTAACTGCTTTCATATTTCCTTCGAATTCTTCCCGAGTCGGCAAACGCTTGGTGGCTCCCATGACCTGTAAGTGGCATTGTTCAGTTAACAAACAAATAACAAGCTCTTAGAGAGGAATATTAAACAAAATAACAGAAGAGGATTACTTTTCTAAAAAGGGGAAGATACGCCCTACGATTGAAGCACTGCTCTATGTCAACTCCCCTGCAGTCATGATGGTTCTTTTGTTGTATGCAGTATTTTCATTGGTATCTTTTGACAGAAAAAAGTGTATCTCATTATATTCAGCAGATTAAGTTGTGTAATCTCATTGCTTTCTGTATGTGGGGGTGTGTAAGGGTGTGTTTTCTCGTACATTGCTACTTACACGTTGATGCTCATCATCTAAAGTAGATGTGAAGTAAGTACACATTTTTTTTTAACTTCGATCGAAACTTCAAATCGGGACATAGTCGATCAGTATTATCTTCCAATGATTTTTCACATTTAAATCAATTACTAAGGTATAGTACCTTGGGATTCATTTGAAGTCGGTCATTAATTTTCGTCGTTCTCTGAGACCAAACTTTTTTTTACATTTTAGTAATCATATATAACTCACACGGCAAATCCGGCGCGCAGTTGATAAATGTTGTTAGAAGGTCAGTCTCCTGGCAAAAGCTGTGATGAAGGCACCCTAAAATTCTAAGCTTCACTACATGATTTATACAAAGGCATGTGGTCATGTTTGATAACATTACGGACAAATTGAACGATGTGAATGTTTGGGAGTTCAATAGCCATGGCTATTTAAACGTGACTCCTTGGATATTTAGCATGTGAAGTGAGACTCCTCGCTGTAATGGAAAAGTCTCTTTAATCCCCATCACAAGCCTCGGAGTAGACATCCATTCTATATCATAATAATTGCGTAGGGGCCGGCTTAACAATTTCTGATATCTCATTTCACGCAGCCCGCCCCCTGGCAAAACACGTACCACAACGCGTCACCCTCATCTCCGAAAAATGTTGTTGAAATTATATGCAAACATGGATTGGTAATTGAAGATATGATTCCTATTTGCTTGAGCAAGGGTGTGTTGGAACGAAAAGGAGCAGTGGAAGCAAAGGAGACAGGGGCTGCGGGAGGGATAGGGGGTGATATTGAGATGAAAAGGGGAAGAAATGAAATAGAGAGGGTACTACGTCATGTCATCCCTTGTATAAAAGGCCAACCACGGATATGTATGAATTCCAGACCATAGTAACTTCTGGCAGCTATAACTTTGGGGAATCCATAGGAAAAAAAACAGTTTCATTGGGTTATGTAATAGGTTAGGTGAGTTGCTAGGTCAATGCATCGTTTAATGAACCATGCAAGCCCGTCCCCACAAGTAAGAAATAACCATATAAACAGAAACCGAACCCAATCAGTCTATAGATAATTATAATGGCTGCAATTGCAAATAATCTGAAAGAGAAGATAATGGGGAAATGAGAAAAAGCGCAGAACCGAGTACTTTGGTAGAATAGGACGGGCCAGAGCAAAGGAAATCAAACATATACTTTTTCGTGAGTTGAAGATAGCATTTCCACCAACATGGCTCACTTTCATTTTTGTAAGAGATCTGGAATGTCATATCCATGTTTTGATATCCTCTGTGAACGCATCGATTGGATCCAATGGATCAACAAGAGTCGGGATATTTTACATTTCACTTCACGTCCTCCCAAAATGCAAGAGTATCCAAGCAGGCGGCTATTCACCCTTCAATTTTGAAAACCATATTCGAATTCATTTATTCACATTTCATTTATTTCACATCTCTTTAAAACAGAAAACGGGGTATAGTACACAGTGAGTTAATGCAATAGAGTTAAAACAACCAAGACAGTTGTTCGATTTAAACCAAAAATAACAACAAAAACATAGAGTAATGAATGGGATGTGAGGGAGTAACAAAAAGCCATTGGCCTATCTAGGCTACTCCCTTTTGACATTCATTTCTGATGATAAAAATAACACTTATGAAAAGGAAATCCGAAAACACGGGGGTTTATGTATTTTTATGTTAGTACTTCTTGAACACTGTTGCCAGCAATTGGGGCTAATGAAAATCAGCCAAGAGTAACCGAGTAACTCACACCAAGATAACCGATTCCATACTGACTAAAGGTTCATTTATACGTTATATCGAATGGAATACCAACGTTCGGTTTCAACGATTCGACACGCATAGCCCTTGTGTGATTACCTGCTAAAATCCCCCACCGACACCACACATTACCAGCATAATATAAAACAAATTGTGATATCATAATGTTACTTGCCATGATTTAAGGAGAGGGGGTGAAGATCGATTAATGATTTTATCGATTACGTATTTGTTGAGGCTTGTAACGACACGTTTTGTATTAACTCATGGCGTATTCAGGTTTTTTAGTCGATTTTTTTTTACAAAGCTTGCTTTAAATCGCTAGGAAGGAGGATGTAAACCATTAGGAAGATTGGTCCTTATAGCAGATTGAGCCTGTCCCAAACAGGTTACTAATAAAATCTATTTCGCCCACTAGGACTCGGATAATCTTCATAGATCGCAACTACTGCTATCATTACGCAGCACTCTTAAGAACAATCCAATGCATTGTGATGTTGGAAGTTACGACGTCTTTTAAACTTAATACTCTTACCGTTATGAACAAATGCTTTCTAACACAAAGCAGTGCCATGAGCAGAACTCGACCTTAAACCATTGACCTTTTCTGACTCCTATTACTAGTGCCTATATAGTTTCTTAAATGCAAATTTTACCTTCGGTGCCAATTATACCGAGCTGGCTTTAATTGATGAGTTTGATATCCAGAGATATCGCAACAATAGTCAATTTCAGCGGTGATCACTGTCAGAGAAGATTGTATCAGTATTTAAGAAGTGGTGAAAAGTTCTGCTATTCTGAATGCTATCTTGTCCCTGTTTCTCACGAGAACAATTTAAACCATGTAAACGATCTTACCCAAGTGTGTGCTTTAATATATTGCCAGTTCGCAATGATTAATTGCTGTTCCTGTATATCTTCTATAAAGGTGAAACATTGAGGTACAGTCCCATTGGTGAAACCGCCGCCAGCCCGACGAGAGATATTACGTTATGACAAATGACATTTCATTGGTCGATTTGGATGCGGTGTTATTGATATGACTGTGGCATGAGTCGCCACCTGAAATCCTATACACTTACGTGTTACACGCTCCAGTGGGGCGGTATAGTGGTAACATCCCCGTGGGATGTGGGGTCTAAATCGTTTACGCGTTGTCGTGAATTCGTAATTTCTATCGACAGGTTACATCGTAATCACAACACTCTTCCGATTACATTGTCATACTTGTCACATGATTTAGTGTTCATTGTGATCTTCGTTGTTTGTGGGTGGCTTGCTTTATTTACACGAACTTTCTGTAAAGTTTCAAATTCTCTCTCTACCTTGCTCGTTGACAATCTGACAATTGAATTGGATTTTCGATTTGAATTTGTATTTCGATCTGAATTTAATACGAATTGGACTTTGAATTTGAATTCAATTTGAAATTTGAACATTAATATGAATTTGAATTTACAATTGAATTCGATTTAAACTAAAATTTTAGAATAGTTCCCTGTGTCTTGTATTTATTGTAATTATATAATATGTTGTGTATTCCTATGTGAAAGTGTATATAAATAGAATGAAAAAAAAGAATGGACGAGCAGCATATGTGAGAAAGCCTACAAGAAATTAGAAAATAGAAATAATGTCATTCCTTTTCTGGAATCAAAATTCATGATCGATCTGCATACTGGTTTTTTGCATCTTCGGGCCTCACTCATTATATTTCAAATGTTTTTGTATGATAACTAGAACACATCGCTTCAAGATCTATAAACCGACTGCCATTATCGCTTTCCGATAACCGCAATTACCACAGGAATCATTCTGTCCATAAACACCTTCTTTTCAAGTAGATCTCTCGAAGGAAGTAAGAAAAGTAGGTGGTCGAAGCACACATACGTGATGCATTAAAGTGCACATTCAACCACCATCAGAGATCCTGAAGAGGACTATAGCTCTTAAAATATATTATAAATACTGAAATCACGTCACAATTCTGTATTTGTCTCGTCAAATAATAATTCTGTTTCTGTTCCTGTTTATAGTAACTCCCGTAGGAACTCAGCAGGACAGCATTTTTTGCTGGTAAACGCCAAGCTGGTATATAACCAATTACCTTAGAAACATTTTACGTCTAGGTTAATCAGTCATGGTGGCTGACGTAATAGACGACAGATATCACTCTTGGGCCTTTTTATCAAAGTGGAGACAATGGCAGAGTTGGGATTCGAACTCAAAACCTTGCGATTATGAGTCCAATGCTCTAACCACTGGACCACCCGACCACACGAACATGTTTACGCATCCTGATATATCCCCCACTTTCATGATATGCCAAACAAGAAAGTCTTTATCTACAAGAAAGTCTGTACACAGTAGACAACTGTCCCATATTACTAAAAATTTGCATTCTCGTGTATGTTTTTTGCTCTGTATAAATCTAGGAGCAATGTGTTACGTAACCATTACAATTTAAAATGTTTAAAGTATTTCATAATTCTGTTATGTAGACACCTCTTCTAAAGTAACTTCACGAAGGTTATCTACTTGTTGTTGGTCATAAAATGAGACAATCTTCGTTTAGACAAGCTAAAGGAGAAGAAACTTAATTGGCTGTTCCTTTCATATCAGAACGAAGTGCCTAAAGATAGCTCAACACTAAAATGTTCGTGTGTTTATATTATGAATCGTTAACAGTTTAACCAGTAATGTTTAATATGTCATCGATAAACCCTTGTGTATTATAAAGCATGTCCCTTATCTAATATTTGCACAGATTTAAAGAGGTATCCTAGTTGAAGTTTAAGTACCTTCTCTTTGCCAACCATAATAGCACTCCTCACCATTTTCCCTTTGCAATCTTGTATTTTCACCTTCATTTATTCCTCTTCTCATATCTGCGTTGTCGAATGCATTACCCTATCCAATGAATTTTTCAAATCCTATTTCTAGAAAGTACCTTCTCTTTCAATCTTCATCTACATGATTTACGACCAAGACACGTGAAAATACATAATATATTGATATCACTGTCACGGTTTCTTTCACCAAGTGCATCATTTAATGTATTCCTTGGGTAAAAGATGAGCGGCCCTCCTCCTATTAGCAATGATTACCTGGTTAGAAGAAATCCAGGTGGACCACATATTGACCGGATGGGTTTCTTTGTTTTCCGTGGAGACTTCACTTCATCGATGTGATAGAATTTGAAATGGACATACCCATCATGGCCGTATTGTCATCATCGCTTTCGCCATCGACCCAGACCCTTCTCGGGCATGCTTTCGCATATCTATATTGCACATAACGATCAATACCTAATATTCTCAAAACATTTATGATTCATATAACTTGCAAGAAGAACATACAAAGGAGACATGTCAGTCAACATTTGTTCAGGAAATATTGATCATGGTGGCAAAGTCTTTGGGGTCCTTCTTTATGATTCAGTGTCCCAAAGCTGAAGTTCTTTGGTCAAAGAATGTTGATATCACGAAGTTAGGGATATGAAGGGGAAAATGTTATATTGTGCGTTTACCTCCGCGGTTTTCTCAGGAGAGGATTTAGGAAAAGTACACCCAACTTGAGAAGAAGTTTATATCACGTATTTGATATGCCCATGTTGGCCGCAATCCGTTAGACATGTTCGAAAGACGAGGGGATCGTTCGTGATCCATGGACACACACGGGGGTGGTAGGGGCAGGAAGGTGACATGTCTGAACTTCCCGCGTGTAACTTTAAACCGGTTTACATGGACATTTTATGACTTCCCTCCAAAATAGACTATTGCCATACTTAGGAGAACTCCGATCTCCCTGGTCAAACGTGCCTTTACCATGAATATCCGACACTTGACTGTTCCCCTGTCAAATAAAAATTAAGAATCTCTACCACAAAAGATGCCCTCCGCACGTGACGGTTGACCCGATTTTTAAGTATCCCAACTGATCCTTTATATTCTCTCTGGAAGGATTTTGGCGATCAAAGCGGGAAACCTGTTCCATGGACCAGCCTGTCCAAAATCTCATCTTACGATTATCCGGTAAATCAGAGAAATTTCCTCAAAAGCAAGTTTAAGTCAATGTGATTTACCAATACGCTTACCAATTCCAATTGCCAGCGATGCCAATAATCTTCGACGGGTCATTAACCTTACGCGAGATCAGTAACCACCTTATCGAGCGAAAGCAGACCTTTTGTGTCGTTTTTTCTGCTTTCGCACCTTACTCCTCTTGAAATGGGTTAACGAATAAGACATCTTACGAAACTATTTGCATGTAATAAATAATAACTGTCACTCTTGCCTATGCACGAACCAGAAATCCCTTTTTTACCAAAAACCTATGAAATAAAACTATCCCAGTGTAGCCTCTCAGACCACCTTTGAAAAAAGTTAAGTTATTTACTATTATGTTTCCATCACCTGCCTTCACAATTCATATCTCAGCCGAAAACATTAACCTATTATTTTCCAAGCTGATTTATCCATAGACACCTGCGGAAATTGTTGCAAATAGCACATACTAGCCTCAAGCTTGCAAAATACTACCGAAATTTACATACACCGGGGATCTGTATGAAAAAGTTATCGAATTTGATGATATGAACGATCTTGAATTATGAATTGAATTATGTTTCCAGATTGGAAGAGGAATAAGTAGTAGTGTATTGCAGTGTATTTTTTACATGATGGTCTGTCTAACATCTTACTTTGCCATAAAACAATTGGTCCAGCGTCTAAGTATAACTGCAACGAGAGAAAACAAGCGAAATTCATAAATCCATAATGAGCAAATTTGGGCAGCAGAGTAATAAACCCCGGTGGACTCCCAACAACTCTTTACGCTTTTCATCGATAGTTTTTTGGCACACATAACCACTTTCTGTCTTTCCCGCTTCAACCTGCTTTTACTTGGGTCTACGTGCCGAAGTCTAAATAGACCCTCCCTCTTGGGACATAAAGTGGGCGAGTAATGATAACGGATTACTTAGAGGTTTGAGGCTATTTTCCAACATTAATACAACCGTGACAGAAGAACGACTAGACAATTAACAGAAGAAAGGAAAGTGGCACAAGCTGGAATATTGGACTGTCGATCATCGAAAGCACGTCTTCTTCTGGAACCTTAATGCGTGGAATATGGACCAACGGCATGCTCAGAATTAAATCCGAATCCTTAACCGATATTCTCTGCTTGCAGATCGATATGCAGTCTCTCTCTTCGTCCTCCTTCATTTTCGCTCTTAGCCGTCTCTCCCTCTTTCTCTCTCTCACTCTCTCCTTTCTATATCTATCTCTCTCTTCCGTTCCGCCTTATCAGTGTCATCTTCATCCGTAATTCTCATTATACAAGTTATAGAGGTGTTTTGACTCAGTGGATAAGTCTCCTAACATTTATCCACAAGGTCCGGGGTTCGAATCCCACCGTAGTATACTCACATTCTTTGACTATGCGACGAGCTACAATTGCCACTCTCCATCCAGGTGACCGGTAGGAAGAAATTCATTGAATGCTTGAGCGCCTGATCAGGTAGCCGTGCTTAAGCAGGAGTAAAGGGTATAAAGCACTCGTAAATTCAACATACTTAATTTATAATTAATAGCCATATAAGGGTGGCACAATCGACCGTGGCCCACGTCTCCGCTTCGAACGTCAGTGTTTGTTGTTTAATTCCAGGTTGCTTTGTCTATTTTTCATTTTATTGCACGCCTCGCAATGTTTCTTATTTCCGTTCCCACTTCTCTTCTTTTCTTTCTCCCCTCCCTCCCCCAACCACATATCTCTGTCCTGTCTCATTCTCTATCTCTCTCACACACGCGCACGCTTTCTCTCCATCCCGTCCCGTCATGCCCTCCGCGCCTGCCTCGATTCGTTGCCACTGTAGTTTGATTACCACAATTTCCTTGTATAGCTTTCTTCACTCGTGGAGAATATAAACTTCGACGCGACCAAAAATAAAAACATTAAAATGCATTAGCCGCATTCCGTAATACGATACCTCGCCTCGATCGATATCGAGTGACTGGATCGTTTAAGACCAGGGCGCAGCGAGGGACTGTGTGACAAGAAGAATATGGAGAGTGGGGAAAAGTGCTTAGCATGTTAAGAATGAAAGCTGGCGCTTTTTTCCTTTCAGGTTGTGTATTTGTGAAAATACGGTTTTGCTGAAGGAAAACAGTGTACTATAGTTAGACAAAGGTGAAGACAAAGAAAAGAATATTTACTTTTGTTTGATATTATTGTAAGGTAACGTTTAAAGAGAGATGTTCAAGAATGCGGATTGAGAGAGGTGGGAAAAAATCAGGAAAACATGACAAGATATTGGATATGTTGGGCAGTCAGCACAATCTATTTCACATTTATGTTCGCTGATGAGATAACATTATGAACAAAAAAGTAGTCGTTATGCCATGTATACGCCGCCATTCTATATATGCGTGAGTTACCATACCCACGTGATAGAGAGGATACAACCAATATCATGTGAAAAAAAGGAATCAAGTGGAAAGTCGTTACTCCAAAATTGATCATGACATCTCAAACTAATTGGCACAGCCCCTGGTCGTCCCGGTGAAATTGTAATTTCGTATGAGGTTCATGCCGTTATTGCATGCGTTTACACAGACTCATGTATTCTTACTTTCACATGCGCACATCTACGGTGTCCTCACTTACATTATCTTCACCACGCACTCGTGCGCACAAAAATAGTTCATTTCTCACATCATGAATTAATAATGAGTTGACCCTACTCAAGTAGAGTGCTTTTCTTCAGCAAGAAATTGTGCTGCACTCAACCCAGGTGAGATGAATGGGTACCAGGTAGGAAGAAGTTCCTCGAATGTTAAAGCCGGGGTAATTATAGTAACAGGATCCGCTGGGGGAACAGTTTTCAGAACCGAAGTGGCTACCCCGGAGAAACATACCGTTCTTGTTATCATTATTATTATTGTTGCTGCTGCTGTTGTTGTTGTTGTTGTTATAAAATAATATTACCTGCTACATTCACGGTATTGTTCGGTCATGCTGGTAAGTTAGTACGCTGCCTTTGTCACATGTTTGTAGTCAACATGGTCAAAGTATGTTAAATACATCTTCAGACACATGTCGTGTATTATTGTGTTCAAAACTACTTTAAACCATGTCCCACATGTTATTATTAAGATGACCAAGAATTCAGCTGAAGGAGATAAAACCATATAAGTAAGCCCTTCCGTAACACCATTACTTTTTTACCAAAGAATTCAGGAGTTTACAAGTTTCCTGAATGTATCTTGTCGCCTATCTGTGGCACCAAGGGCCAAGAAAATACTCTGTGATTGGTTCCTTGAACAGGGTCTGGGGGGTTCGGTAACGTCTCAAATGATACTTTCCCTCTATCTCAAACAGTATCGAAGTGGACATCATCTTCCGCTTCGTCTCGATGACCGACGCTGCCAACATTCAAACCGCCCCTGAAGCGGTGTGCACTATTCGAGACCCAGGTCGTCAAGGGACATGTCCGGTGTTTGATGGCGGCAGAGAGGCCATGGCGAAGTGATACTCCGTACACTCTGGACCAAAAAGAGCGGTAGTCAATGAGAGCCCTTATCTAGGGATATCAATTACAACTTTTGATATTCCCTCCTTTCAATTAGCAGAACATTTAAGCTCACATCGACAACGTTTCCATTGTCCACATCAATGACCTCGTAAGAATTTAATGATCTCCTGCAGTTCCTATGTTCAAGGGCCACTTTCGAAATAAGCCGGTATTTTGCAAAATGCTACACTACTCAGACTCTTCAATATGAGCGTAATTATCCTCTCATCGATATAAAAAAAATCGAATGATATTGCTGTGGTACAAAAGGTTTCATCAAGATTGTACCTTCGTTTATAGATAATGTTGATTAAGGGGTATCACCCGTTAATCAGATATTAAATGCCAAAGCTTTACCCACGGTCTTTTTTGGACATCACATAAACACGGGAAAATGACAAATACATAGGTAACACACATGGGCATGACATTCTAGCACTCGATTCGCACTTGCATTCCTCAAGCCTAAGGGGTTGGGTTCATGTTAATACAATTAAGAAGACTTAAGTAACTCGTGCTGGTCGTGTACTTGAGGAAATATTACTACAAGGAACATTCGATCTGAAAAGGAATATTTGACCATGTTGACGTCGCTGTTCAGCAAGAATACAGTTTGGATGGTCGATTAAATTGTTAAACATGTAATACTAAAATGTGTGAATGGCAATCGTAGTAGGGTAGATGGAGTGCAGGGCTTGAAAGACAAGGGGCTTGATGTTGATCATGTTCATGATGTTGGTAATGATCAAGCGGACAGTGGGAATGTACCAATCTGCTTTCGGCTACCAACCATATCATGTCCAGATACATGTACCTCCTTGGCCCATTTATGACAGTCTAGGAGCCTTCCAACAACCGCTATCACCTCCCTTCGACCAGACGTCGGTCGTAACAAATACAGGTAGCTTTTCAATCAGAATGAACATTTTCTCCTTAAGGAATCCATGATCTCGAGGTACATGTATCTCTTTTTAAGATTTGTTTTCAGCTACTTCACGTCCCAGTTGCGCTTGAAATGTACCTCACTTGACTTCAATGTGGAGGATCTAGAATGTCAATTTACAACTTACTTGTTACTGACGGACTAAAAGGTGTTTGTAGACACCCGACATGCCAACATGTAGCCTATATCATACTCATTCCTAACACAAGAACTTAACAACAAACCTAAATAAACACCTTAGTTTTGCGCATGCGTTGAATACTATACTTGGTTCTGTTTGTTACATACCACGCACGCCAAGTTGTATTCAAAGCAGGACCAATGCGTGATATTCGTTCAAAGAGAAATTTCGCTTTCGGTATATATCAGTGGCGGATCCAGGCCTGGGGCACAATTTTCTAATGTAAATATGCCGTTTTTACACAAGTGTGCCCCCCCCCCCCACCTTTGAAAGTCATAGCATATTTGGGGATATGTCGCTCATACACAAGTGATGACCTCTTTCTTTTTTTCTTTTTTTTTACGTGAACGAAATGGCCTTCATATTTCCTCAAAATGCATGTTATAATCGCTTCAATGATTTGTATTAAAAATGAAACGATTCCTAGCTGATTGTCTTTGGATGTTCTTTTCCCGCCATTGTCAAGTGTGTAAGTTTAATCTTTAGTAGATATGAAGTAACTAGCATCATTTGGGTATGTCTGGCATAAGGGGCTTATTAGTTCTTTTACGTTTAACTTACCAATATCAAAAATTATTATTTCATTTACTGTGAATATCACTTTCCAATAGAATCTTTAAGTTTTGCCTATGAAGTTGTTCTTCACTGTTCCAGTTGTACACAAAAAAAAAGGCAGAACAAGATTGTCCAAAGGGTTTTCAAACCATGGCAGTATTATAATTAATGTTGATTGAAGTTTCATCGATTCTCAACACAAACAAATCACCTGTGTGAATGACCCCCTAAGACACGCTACACTTATGGCATGACTGGGTAAGTGTGTTAAGATTTTTGTTTGTTTCAAGTATGTTTTCGTAGCACCGCATCGTGGTAAACGACGACGTTCCCTCGGAATTTGCCACCTTGGTCTGTTTTTTTACTTAACAATGCACTTGTGTTACTACTGACTTAAGATAACCAATATCTCTTTCATTAAACTACTTCTTTGTAGTTTTTGATTCTAGAGAAGATTTTTTTTTCATTTCCAATCTTTTCCGCTTCATTTCTGTAATTTTTTTTTCATTTTTCCTCTCTTTCTCCCTCTCTGTTTTGTCATGATATTGTTTGTCGAAACTATCATTCCCGTTTAAACTTAGAAACCGGATCGTTTAACGAGGCAAGTTATCGCTATATTTTTACCAACAGATTCATTCCCTTTCGATAAGCATATCATATGCACTGGCCTTGCATATTACAGCAATTACGCATTACGTCAAAAATTAACTATACTAATTAATTATGATATAACTATGATATATCTTTTTTGGTTGATTGTAATATAGTGAGTAGGTATAAAAAGCTTGATCCCACTAGTATTCCTTTTCATCGTACAAAAGCTTTTTGATTTACGAATTGAATTTCATTGATCAAAGATATACTTTAACTATTTATTGCAGCGCAGGGAACCCATACTAAAAGCTTTGCTTTCCAGTGGTTTCCATTTTTTCATTTCTGTATATTATATTTTTTGTGTGTGTTTTGCTATACATTGTAACTTTTGTTAAATTTTGGAATGAAAAAGAATAAATGCAATCAATCAACTATAATTATGATAATTATCATCATGATAAAAAGTTGCTGATGATGTCGCTATTTTCATTCGTATTGTCCCCCCTCCCCCTCCACAAAAAATGTATTGGCTTCATATTATATCTCATTCAGTATAAACGGTATTTATGCTTTCCGGGGAGTTGGTCTGTACATGATTCGTAACTTACAGTAGGTAATGATGTGAATCAATCTTTTAAAATAAAATACCATTATTGTTTAAAAAAAATAATGGCAAAATACTTCGTGAAGATATCCTTATTGTTTCTAGAAAAATGCTGAAAGAAAATGCATGAGATCAAAGGAGAGTCAACTACTCCACTTAAGATCGGACTGAGATAGATTCTTAGCCCCCGCAAAAGTTAGAACCTTGTTAAATTGGCTACTGCCTCAAGACCGCTGAGAAACTTTTGTCTTTGAAGAATTACATTCAACTTTTGCCAGTGATGGACCACAAGTCCTGTTCATTGACTCCAGCATTCTGGGACTATGGATATGGGGCAGAGCTTTTGATTTCGTTTTGTGATATATGAAAGTGATATGGCAAGGAGCAATTGGGACCACCATGCCTGAGAATTGAGGATTTCTAGAATTGTTCTCGAGATGAAAGGCGGCTAGAATGTCATTGCATTATGAATCATTAGAGGCTTTAGAGTGTCACATTCTCTCAGCATGCACTTTCAATATCTTTTTCTTTTCTTCAAAGCATTTCATCATGAATGATTTAAATTACATGGGTGGTTACATTTCAAGCTCCATTTATTGCTCTCTTTCGCAAAGTTCTCAAAATAATTGACACCGCCATAGGTTTTTTTCCTACAGCTTTCTTGCCACCTTAAAGGCTTGGCTTGGAAGAGAACGTTCTTAGCGGTAGCGGCGTAATTCATCAGGTAGATGTTTAACTCTATCTTAAAGATGCCTTGTGCTGCTAACTCATGTTTGCTTGTTTCCTTTTTGGGGGTATCATGGCAACTTTTTTTTTTGCTTGAAATGGTTAAACCTCTAGTGCCGCATCAAATCTTTGTTTTATAACCTGTCACCAGATTAAAGAATTGGGGCATACTTTTGCTCCGCTCCACTTTCTATTAAAGCAAACGAATCAACAAGCAACAATACTAGCTGTCCTGTTATCTCTCAACATGCTCAAAGAACAGTATTACCTGAAGATGTTTTCTTTAAGTACATCTTTTTATGCCTTCAAGAGCAATGTAGCACATCTTTTGGACAGTGACATGTTTAGTTTCTCATTTTGTTTGATGGTCGAATGAGCAGCATTCACATTTTGAAGTTAAATACCTGGAGGTGCCATTAGACCTGTTGACACTTTGACAGAATTTTCTTCCTCGATGTGCCAATCTCTGGGCGTTTCTTTAAATGCTAAATGGTAAATGGAGTGCTTAGCATCCTAAAATGTCGGACGAATCAACTCCTCGACTTAATTCGAGAGGTGCTTTAGCATGACAATCAACGAGTCGGTGAATGGGTTTCCTTCTCATTCATGTTTTTGCACATATTTACGCATACTTCTTTATATTTTCTAATGCTTATTTCAATCAAATGAATTTTTGAAGATCCAGATTATGTTGGCCCACTTTTCTTATAAAAAACTTGCCATTATTTGTAAATTTGCCGGCAATGCCGATTAACTTTCTTAAACCTGTTCATTCTAGCTTTGGCCATACCTTGAACAGGTGGACTTGTGATCCTTTCCCATAGCAAAAAAGAATGTGATCAATCTTATTGGCAGATTGGCAACAGCAATTTTTGTTAATGCACATTTTATACAAAATTTTAAATCAATTAATAATGATTGGTTTTTATATAGCGCTGTATCAATCTACGACTGCTCAAAGCCCTTCACAATTATTTTTACCCGTTCACCGGATTCATAGCTTTTTGACAGCCTGTTAGGCGCATACTTGCTTAACCAACTACAATAACGGTTGTTTCCTACCGGTTCCCAATTAGCACCTGGGTGAGAGTGACAAAGTGTAGATTGGCGCCTGGCCAATGGACGCTAGGCCATGTTGGGATTCGAACACACGCCCTTCTGATTGCAAGGCAAGAGTCAGAACCGCTACACCGCGGCGCTTCCACAATCTGCCATATGTGCTTTTGGATGCCTATCTTGTATTAAAGGGCACTGATCTCCCATTTCCATCGTCAAAAAAAAAACAGTTTTATATCAAAGTGGTGCTTTATATGGTTAGGATTGGATTGAAAGTGTCCTTGTGACAATGTTTGTACCAGTCAAAAGTTACACACGGCGACCCGAGTTCCCAAGTAAGGGTTTTATTGTGCTCTCTGTCAACTGGATCATTTTCAACTTTTTGATTAAAAAGTATTTATTACAAAGCTCATTATACGTTTTAGCCTATGATGAGGAGGGCTCTCTTTTTTATTAGTGATTTCCGATAATATTAAACTTTGGTTAGGAAAATATGTACTTGCCATCAAACAATAAAAGCACTTTAAAAACGAGCCATCAATCTCCTAATATCATCTGAAATCGAGAAGATACAAATATTTGCCTGCACGTTGCTATATGGCGGTTGTCACACATCACAGAATACAGGCCGGGTATCAGAACACAAATTAGACTCATAAAACGCACCAAAGGCTTAATGAATCTCCACTTCCTCCGCCGTCAACATTAATTCTAACGCTGGTATCTCACATTTCATCAATATCGAGGGTGATTGGATGACGCGATGATGAAGGCTTTCGGTAGTGGCTGAGCTCGTGAGTAACGTGAGTGGGCACTAATCACTGTTGTGTTATTGGTGTATTAAGTTTTCATAAAGCCAGGTATGATTTAATCAGATCACTACGGATTGGATTTTAATTATGGTCCGGCCTTCCCGCGGGTTTTTTTTTTAGTAACCGCGCGCTGGCGTGCGGTTTTTTGCCATGTGTACCACAAGAAGTTGTGTGATTTATGGATGACACGGGCGGATCAGTACACTGTAGGGATGGGAAGGTGACCGAAATGATTCGGTGTGTTGGCATTTCTGAGTAATTATGATTATGGGAAAGAATGGGCGAGATAGGTATAGAAAGACTAATCATTTTTAAGGTTGGAGGAAGCAGGAGCAAATCTTCAATCTAAAAAAAGAATATGTAGTTGTTGTTTTAAGAAAGTTTCACTACCTTTAAGGACTTAATTAACTGCTTAGGGAAATTGTCACCCATATGCTTTAAAAAGGGAGCAATGATACTTCAAAAGGGGGCATTGTTCATGACATGGTAGTGAGAAAATATAAGACTTGTTGCCGAAGAATAGGGGCGCAAGCCCCTGTCACCTATCCCGGATCCTCGCTAAAACACAATGTCATATCGTCACCATAATATCGACTACTGCTACATCATTGCAATACAAAAATCAATTATTTCATCCCCCCTCAAAAGAAATAAGTAAATAAATAATAATGATGATAATAATAATAATTATAATATATAAAAAATTTTCTTGTCTACACCTGTTAATTAATTTTGAATAAAAGTGATTATATTGTTATTTGATTTTATGAAATAAAGTACCTTAGAAGAGGAAAAGATGAACAAATAATAATGATGATAATAATAATAATAATAATGAAAATAGTAATAATAATAATGATAATAATAATATTAAATATTGCATTTGGTAATCGTTGTGGAGTCAAGTTATTACTCCATAACAGTTTGAAAAGGGAAATGAATTAACAATTAAGTTATTCTCAGTTGTCTCTTCATAACTCTCCAAAAAGCAATTACATAGTCCACTGCTTGTATATCAAAATTCTTAAATAGTAAATCGATTTGGAGGTGCACCCAAGCGGAAAAACATGGAATTCTAATTTCCTGTATACACGTACATTTTCCTTCATTTTAAAGGTAAAAGACAGTAGTTACAGCAAACAATTTTTTCATGAGAAAGTCTTTTAAATCAAGGTTAATTGTCAAAATATTATCCAGAATCTACATCTGGTACATTATTGACAACCTATCTTTGTAAAATCATGATGAAATCTTGGCTCAAAATCAGTCATTCAGGAAAGCTTAAGTGGGACAGTGTATTAATACTGTTTTGAAAAATACCGGACATTCTGTGCCGATTTTGCTAATTTCTCAGCATTTACGCATTTTCTTCCAGAGCTATTTGGCACATATTTGCGATTTATACATACAAACACTTTCGTGGTAATTTAATTGGATTCTGACCGCACTCATTTTGAGATCGTTATACAACAACTGGTATTATCTTTCAGATTTATCTCACATATGTTGAAGCTTACATGTGCCTTTTGCAGTTTCTTACCACACTCAGTCCAAATTCAGAGCTAAATTTCCTCTCATAGCTCCCTCCTACACAAACTTGACGTGCAATTTGCGCGCCTCATTCGACGTAATGAAGATAATTTGACAAATCTGCGTTCATTATTTCTTTAATTGTCTCTGTTTCCTATATCATCCACCCATTACTAGGAGGAGGAGAGACAACGCAAACATTTATTATTCTGAGGTTGTAGGATCTATACTGTATCTTTAGATGCACCATTGCTGGCAATTTTCGGCTACAAAAGCCGCCTACATTTTCATTGCAGTAAAAGGAAATATATAGTACTAGCAGATCCATTCAAGGTATCATGTTCTCTTTTTTATCCTGAAGGCTCCATCACCCTCTAACTTTCTTTCTATCTTTCTATATACTTGTATTACTCTACCAATTCCATTTCCATATATCTATTTATTTATTCATAGATATCCGTCTGACTTCACACCTACTTATTCTTATTATCATTCAAAAGTATAATCTGTCTGAGGTGATGTTGATTACACCTGTGAGTGTTCAAAATATGTATTCTTCATTATGCTTTCAATGTTAACTCATTTGTTTGTTTAGTTCTCGTCTTTTCAAACCGCAGATCTGCCTGGTCTTTACCTTCATCTATCTCGCTTCAGCCATTCATCATACACCTAAATTTTGGGCAACGTAATGTCTACACAACAATTGGTTAAAAAAATCATCCAACTCTGGGTAGTTTTCAACCAATACTGTGTAGTTTTCACCCAAAGCGCGCATAATTGGTTTAAAACTATCCAGAATTGGATAAAAAGATTAACCAATTGTTGTGTGGACAGTATGTTGACCAACATTTTTAAGAGTGTATTCAATTACCCACTAAAACAAAAAGCACTTGCACTCCCTCCTATTTTCAAGTTGGAATCAATTATTCACGTCCCTTTCACCGGCTCATCGATATGAACGCGTCTATGCATGGATGATACATCTGCCTTCATAACAGAACACATCATAACTCCATCTATGTCGGGTGTGTTCACACACAAATTAATACTACATTCGTGACAGTCCAGATCGACACAACTTATTATGTTCATGGGCGGTTTCAGGATTATTTTTTCTAATGGGGTGGGGCATTTATGTTCAGAAAATGTTGGATAAGCAACAACAACAATAAGTCTTCACTTCTGATTGATGGTGATTTACGTCAGGAAAATAATTAATGAAAAGCAAAACATATGATTCACTTGCGTGTGCAAGACATTCCCCCCTAGACAAATATTTCTTATTGCTCTCAAAGGGGGAGGGGGTGGGCCGCGTGTGCCCCTGCCCGGATCTGTCACTGACTGCATCATTACCTACTTCATGTCCGTTTTGTGAGTGTAGGCAGTAATGTTCTGGCGCTCATAAACGAGGAATAAATTTGTCTCATGTACAGTGGAGAGACGATAGGGGATTATAACCTGCGTCAAAACTGCTTCTTTAATCTGCAATGCTCTGCATTTTATGATTCATTACGATGTGATCGTTCTTTGCATCTCGGATACAGTCATGCATGGGTTCATCAGACCTTTATTGTGCGTGGGGTGTGAGTTTGTGTGTGTGTTTAGTTTTCCTTTTTTTATTTTTTTATTTGCCTGAATAAATGCAAAATACAAAATACGAATGCTCCCTTTAATTTCTCAAGCAATGCTGAACATATTGGTGTTTGTCTTCTTTTGTTAGAATACAGGCTTCTTTTTGTGCGTGTATGTGTGTGTGTGAGGAAGGGTGTGTGTCTGATGTCCAAAAAACAATTTATCAGGATAAGTTATTTTCAATTTTTCAACGATGCTTATACATGTCATTACATGTATAAGCATGTACATGTCATTACATGGTGGAACTAACATTTCAGAGTGTAGAAAGAGTGGTACAATGTACCTCATTGCGCGTACACCCCCCCCCCCCACGTACCCCCTTCATACCGATACGCGCCTGGTTTAGTACTCATCTGAATGTTTTATTATTAGATATTTCTGAAACAATGATAATTGAAGGAATAATTGCGATTTATTTTTCCTACCAACTAGAAACTGTACATATAACTCCTCATATCCGACATTCACAAAGGTCTACATGCATGGTCTAGGCACTGGACTACACACCTGGAAATAAGAGGTTCGAAACCCGTTCATGGCACATGAACCAGAACAAAGCATTTACATGCATATTTCCATTGCTCTTTCGCGTCTTTCGGATGAGGGTATTAATGAGCAGTCCCAGACGTATATAATCGTGTCTGCAAAATCAAACCTATTAACATCTGCCACTGAATTAGTTATTAATCTACTTGCATTCTTCAAGTTTGGGGTTTTGGGGGATGTTGATCAAAAGTAGACCCAGATCGTTTTTAATGAAAATTATGATACCCGTCTGTAAAAATTTAAACTTTTGTATACATTACCCTCTCAGTTCTCTTCTCTTCATATGCCCCATTTCTACAAGATCTACAAGATTTGTAAACTAATTAAAGATGATGTGAGAAATTTCCTATGAGGTTTATCGAAGACGAGTCAAGGTCAAGGAGAGTTAAATGTTTAGCAAATAGCACTGGTTTTACCCCCCCCCCCCTCCCACGAGAAACCATGCTTAGAATAGTAGGGATAAGTTTCCTGAAGTCTGTTGTAAAAATTTCGTTTTTGTTTTTGACGCTAAAATGGCAGCCGCAGCAATTATTATTTCATGACAAAGTCTTTAATGAAGGTCATTTGTAACCGTAGCCTCATATAGTCTAGATCTAGTACGTTTACGTAAAACCAAGCTTTGTGAAATCATGAAATCTAAGATGAAAGGCAAGCACATGAATGATTTCCTACCTAGATAAGCACATGAGGGAGAGTGAGCATCATTGAATGCTTGGAATCAAGACATTCGCCAACCGCAAGGAGTGCCACCATCATTTGGCTTGTGTCTCATTACTTATGTATTTTTCTACCGAAATCATATAGACATAACTTGTCTCTATGCATATATACACTTGGTTTGAAATATCGCAGGATTCCACTTTAACTAATTTCGAGATCTTTCTCACAATTAGGAATGGAAAGTCAATGAAATAAGACATTGCAGTATGACATCTGTAATGTATAACCTTCCCGATAAAATGTATCGGGGTGAAATCGTCCGAAGTTGGCGCCAGTCACTTTCCCGCCATAATCTACGGTAGATCGCAACATAGTGGTCAACGGGCGAATTCAGTTAGAGGGGGATATCTAACCATGGATAAAGGCTGATCGTTCTCTGTAAATGTATCTCGTGACCAATGTGAATGATAGGGGGTCAATCAAAACAGTGTCGTATTCAAGATGTGGGATAATAGGGACCCTACCCCTCGACGACCCACCATTATATTTACTATGCAAGAAAATGTACTCAGCGTCCTCCCCTAGAACTGCTTTTTAGTGTATTTTATTGCTGGTCAGAATTTTAAGAGGGGATAAGTCTTTGTATTCCTTCTTTTATATCTTCCTTTTTTTTCTTAGTCACCCTACTTCATCATCATCATCTCTATCTATCTTCCTATCTATTTATCTACAGTTCTCTCTCTCTCTCTCCTTCTTTCTATTCCCAATCTTCTCACTCGTGTACTTGTTTATCTTCATTCTATCTTCAGTCTTTATGTTATTCTCCTCTCTCCCACTTCCTCTCTTTTTTTCTCCCTCTCTCTCTCTGATTCTCTTCTTTTTAATTCTCGCTCATCATCCATCACTAATGTCACTTCCACGCGTCTTTCCCCGTATCCCCGGCCTGCATCGGCGTGTATAAATACCCAGAGGTAATTACGAGCCAGCCGAAAACTTATTACCCTCTAACCCTCCTCGCTTTCTCACCGGATTGTTGCCTTAGCTAATCTTGCATGGACCAACACGGTCCATCTTCTTCTCCTATTATTTGTCCTACTCCTCCTCCTATTAAACTGTAGCATCTAAGCTTAAAGGCATCGAGTAACTTTCAAAAAATCAGAGCTTCGTTCAGGTCTCCACAGCCAGTGGTTTAGATATTGTGACACGTATAAGATACACAGCAAAAACTGTGGTGTGAACCGGTGTACATAGATTACCACACCAATTATTTTACACCGGTGTTAAATTGGTGGTGTTAGTTTTACACTTATATGGGTTATTACAACACCTTTTGTTGTTATATTTACACTCTTTGGTGTTATGTTTAATCTCTAGGGTGAATTCAGTTTTTACAGTGTATACAGATATACCATTCTACATTATTAAATGTAAATGCACTTCTAAGATTTCTACAAAATAAAATCGTTACCACTTGTCCTATATCGCCTGAAAAGTTCGATTTCATTTCTAATGAAGACGCACACGCTATACTGTATACTGAAACATTTCTCACACTATTATTTATATCAGAAATATGCTACATAATATCTCTGACAATGCATACGTTTTTGTAAAATACTTATGAGAATAAAGTGTTTATCATCATACCGTTTTGTTTTGTTTTTGTTTTTTGCCGTTTGGAACACAACTAATGAAAGGAATTAAAAAGTCCTTAATTCAAAAATACCATGCGTATAAACTGCTGTCATGTATGAAATTGATTATTCGTCATTATTTTCAAATGAATACAATTTCTTCCGGTTTAGCAAACTCAAAATCCTTTCCTGCTTTACGTTTTGCCCTCTCTTTGCATTTATTCAATTTACTAAGACATTATTCTAATACCAGATTTTTATTTTCGTTCGGACTAAAGTGAATGACGTATTTCGATCGATCATTGCCTGGCGATTGGTTCAGTGGTCTCTTTAACTTGAACTTTCAGTATGTAGTCATTGGTTAGCTGTTGAAATTGGACCAAATGATGAATGAAACACATTCTTGATCACTGTTTGCCCCCACCATGTTTTAACGTGAAAATTTTCTCCTAGTTTACGATGGAAGACTCAATTAAGACGGAGAACATATTTAACTCACACTTATAGATGCCCTTTTAAACCGGATTGCCAATAAGCATGATAAGTGCTGGGGAAGTACGTGCCATAGATGGGATCGTTTGTAAACTAGATCTGCTGTTCAGATAGTTTATGGTGGTCTTGTCATGCTGATTATGAAGCTACATTAGCTCCGAATTTTATAAGGTCGGGAAGCGTTCCGTGACGATTCTTGTGTTTAATTTCACTCGACATTTTCAATCAAAAACTCAGATGCGAATGTTTTAGTTGCTACCATCATGAATCAGCCACCCTAACTGACAAAACTCTCCAAAATATCGCGGGAGTGTCAATGGCTGAGGTGATAAAGAAAACGCCAAGAAGTGTCCGTGGCTTCTCTGGTAGACACGAGGACCTCCCCCCCCCCCCCCACCCTAATAGACACCCTCACACAACCATACCCGGACGCACTGACGTTATGGAGACCTTCTTAAAAAATAATGGGTTTATTACCAATCTATCCTCGCAGTTCGATTTCCGCAAAGGAAAATACTTTTGAAACCTGAGTACGTGGCATTTTGTGTGTGAAAGAGTTCAGGGTAGCAAGAAACATCCCTGGGGCACTCCAATGAGAAAATGAGGCTCTAATTGGGCGAGAGATGGGGGCACATTGCGTTCGACAATACCATCAAACTCCAGAAATTTTCCAATTAGAGCACTTTTACGCTTCCAGCAATCGATGGCTAAAACCGCGTTCACATTGGCACTTTAGTGCAGTAATCAGGGCGACCAGACGTCCCGTATTTCCCGGGATTGTCCCGTATTTCCCGGGATTGTCCCGGCGTCCCGACAAACCCTTCCCGGGACGCCTATTTGTCCCGTATTTCGAAATTTTGAACAAAATATAATTAAAACATTTGAAAGTGACGAATTTTCATCAAGGAACCAACCGATGACGAAGCACCAACAGCAAAAAAAATGATACATGTAATTAAACGTTTGCTAAGTTCAGCGGTGATTTTCTTGCCAGCCCTCCGGCCTACTGCATATGTGTGGTAGGCTACTATGGCTAGACATATAGGATCGGAACAGATTCTCAATGGTGCAAACAGTCCCTCACATGATAAACAGCTTTTCCACTAAAATAATCACAAAATCGGAGGGAATTTTTTATGATTACATTTACATAATGGATCCTCACTTAGATGACTGATTTGGTGATGTAATCGGTGGAGCAAGTTATTGAGTTTTCACAACTAGATCTTGTTGTTTCAGTTTGCCTTTTGAGTCTTGTGATCGGCGCGAACTTATAATTGGACGGGAGAGATGCCTTTGCATGATGCCACGAAGTTTCATATAATTTTTATTTCTTTAAGACAATGTTTCACTATTAATTTTTTTTTCTACAACATTCTATTTTTTTGATATGTTGAAAAAACACCAAATATAATTAGGATTTTTGTTAGGTAATTGGATTTTTTGTTTGCTTGAATTCCTTTTTCTTTCTTTCTTATCTATCCTTTCTTTACCCCTCTCCTTCCTGTTTGCCTTTCGGGGGTTCCTTCTATCTTTATTTCTTATTTTTCATTCCTGATCCTTTCTCTCTCTCTGTCCATTTTTTTATTTCTTTCTTTTTAATTTTCTTTTTTATTTCCTTCATTTTTCTTTCCTTAAACTTTATTGCTTCCTTCTCCCTTCCTCTCCTTTTTCTTTTCGTTCTTTCTCCGGCTCCATCCATTTTTTCCCCATTCTCCTCCCTTCATTCTTTCCTCCCTCTCTTTCATCCATTCTTTCTTGCATTTCTCCTTCTAATTCGTTTCCCTTCTTCTTTCTTTCCCTCCCGGCTTCCCTTCTTTGATTCCTTCCTCCCTTCCTGTTTTTCTTCTTCCTTTGTTTCTTTCTTTCAAAGAATGAAGAAACATTTTTTCTTTCCTTCATTCTTTCTTTCCTCTTCCTCCTTTTTTCTACTTTCTTTTTCCCTTTTCTCCCTTATTCTTTCACAAATTTATTCATCTTTCCTTCTTTCCTTTTTTTTCTTTCTTTATACATTTCAACGAATGACGCAAACCTTTTTTCGCTCTTTTATTCTTTCATATTATTTTATTTATTCCCTTAAATTTTCCCCTTCATTTTTGTATTTCTTTCTTCTCAATTCATCTCTTTTCTTTCGTCTTTTAATTTTCTCCTTCACTCTTTCGTTTTCCCTCCCTTCCAATTCCTTATATTTTTTTCACAAGTCTTACACTGTGTAGCCTTCTTTGTTGATCTTTTTATTAAGACCTAGCTCGGTCGATCCGCTCATGCAGCGTACTTTGACGATTGTCCCGTATTTCATTTTTTGAAATCTGGTCACTCTGGCAGTAATGCGAGTTGAATGGTCGAGTAGCAGCATTGTAGTAGACATTTTATATTATTCCCTTATTCATTTACTCGATTCATTCCTCTGCAAATATAAGAAATACACGATTTATTGAGGGTAAATGCCGTTTGAGAAGGGGCCAGGGTCAGTCACTCCGGCCTGATAAATATTTCAATGGCTTTCACTTACGTCTCGTGGTCATAGGGGTATCACAATGGTGTGATTATAGTCTTTGTGACCAAGGGATGTAACTATCTTAGATGACTTGTTACACTAGTTTTACCGTAATCTTTATAATATACTCTTGAACAATTATTATTATTTGAAACTTGAATCTGTTAAAATATAAAAAATGAATAAAAGACAAGCAAAAGTTTGTACAGTAATAACGATAATCAAATAATAAAGTTTCAACAGTGGGTTGTATATATTTCCAGTATTTGTCAATTAAAAGTCTTCTTAATGTGTACAATAATATGAATAAAACATATTGCATCTATATTATAAATTATTTGGGAATCTGACGAACAATCACATGAATTGGACTTTAATACTGCCACCTCTGATAAAATGTGCATTAGAATGTGGTATTGTTATGATATAAGTGTACAAAAAGTTAAATGCTATTTCTTGCTAATGGCTAATCATTTCCATTTGCATATTTGTTATTTCCAAACTGGGATTAACTTTAATAAATTCGGCTTTAAAATGTTTAGTTATGCTTGTTCTATCATCAGCATGTGTAACATTTATGTGACATTTACGATATCACAAAAATTTGCAAGAAAAAAATAGAAAGAATTTATTTCATGCCTAATATGTTTTACGATCGTTCTGCTTCATATGTCTCAGGCTATCATTTGATTCAACGGGGCTGACTTTTATAAAGAAGTTTGGATATTTTTGTTTTATCAAGTTCATGATGCTCTTGAGATTACGTGACAAACCATTATACAACTGAACGACCACGCAATATAGCACATAGTTAGTCTACGTAATCATGACTCTCGAATGTCTGTATTAATGGGATGCACGAGTGGGAATTGTAATAGCAAATAACTGCGATCGATCAGCGTTAACCACCGCTTTTTTGAAAGCCAGCAACGCCGATATCTATTAATGCATGTTCTTTCAAAATATTGTTTTAGATATGGTAAATATTCATACATTCATGGTTCTTTTGACAATTTAGTGTGCTCTACTTTGCTTACAAATGACATCGTGCAAATTTCCTGTAGGAAAAACTATAGACTGATGGCTTTCCATATAGTTGAGGATGGTTGGATCAATCGTGTATTTCTTAATATCGAAATTGTCTTTTCTTAAGTGCACAAATGAGTCATAGCTTAATGAATTCGAATTCTATGTATTTTGTGTTATAAACAAAATGCAATTATTGAATTATTGATGCCAAGAATGAAATTATAGATGTAAAGAAATCGAACAGATTCATAGCTAGAATGACAAAACTACAAACTGTACTCGACTGGGCTTAGATCCGTCAATAGATTGGAACACCATCCTCAGATAACAGAGTATATAAATATACAAATCTATAAGTGTATTAACCATAGCATTTCCCTTTTTTTCATCTTTGCACAGATGTACCAGAAGAGGGTTATTGCCTACCAGAATGGGACAAGACCGTATGTTGGCCTCTCACCGCAATCAACCAATCAGCAACCTTGCCATGTCCACCAATCTTTCCACAAATCGATCCAACGAGTAAGTGTATCTCCTTTCTGTCCCTGTTTTATTCTCTATGCAACAGTCACACCAACGGAAACGAATCCAAATCGAATAATGGTTGGCCTTTGAACTCCCCTCCCTCAACCCACCCTTTCGAAAAGCCCCCCCCCCCCCGTTTTCTCGATAGCGTTTGGCCACCCTTGCTCCACGAACGCAGACGATCGTCACAAGCCGTAGCTTATTCCGGCTTGCAGTCCGTTAAATGAATGTTACTAGCAAATTTTGGGTCAGCGACGAAGGAAGAATTCAAGAACACAGTAAATGTATCAGAGATACCCATCAAATGACAAGGAACCATGAGGAATAACTAATAATTCTTTGTCGAATATTTGTTAACCGGGGCTCCGTAACACAAAGATTGGCGATTAATCGCTAAATGAACTGACCAATCAAGATCAACATTACATACAGATAATGTTATTTGTTACCCACTTTTCATGTACAACTGTGATGTATGTTTTTGTATCGTTTTGTTTGTGAGTGTACCATATACCATTGTAAATGTGATTGATATCATGATTATTGTTGTACATACCGATTGTTTGATCAATAAAAAGTTGAAAAGAAAAAAAAAGATCAACATTACACGTGCATTTGGCGCAAAAACTGACCAGGAACCAATCAGAAGTTTTCTCTCATATATTCTATCCATCGCTAATCTTTGTGTTACGGGGCCCGGAAGTTTCGGAGCTGACGAATACGTGCAAATATGTCATTTAGCCAGAGACGAGGACGAGCATTCTCTTTCGATTCACCAAATCTAGACAAAGATTTTTTGGCTACTCTTTGTCATGAGGGACATTTGACAATAAGTTTTCTATGTTCTTGAAATCGTTATACGTCGCGGTGAGAAAACGACTTAATATAGCATTAAACTCCGTCAAATACCAATCCTTTTCTGATCAGATGATGTCGGTATATTGGTGTGGAATATATTCATTGAATATCCTTAATAAATAGAGTTTTCTTTATTAGGTATCCTTGTTTTATACGAACTTTTTACTGTAGAGTCTTTAGAACAAATACATTTCCTCGAGAACTGCACTGTAATTTTCGTAAACAATTCAAGGAGGGTAAATGAAAAAGAAAATGAGCTTCAATGTAGAAGTAAAATGTAGAAGGATATAGACGCCATCATTATCCATCTCAGCCCCTGGAAATTATTTCCTTTTTTTCTTTTATTAAGGATCGCCGAGTAAAAATACTGATATTGTCCTCATGTTTCTTAACTTTGGGCATGAAGTATCAATCTTCACGAATTCGTTTATCATACCAACGTGTTCATGACTTCGACACAAGAGAAAGTGTGGAATATTTTATTCCTTTAAACCCGAGGGCTATTTTACTAGTTCAATGGCTGGATCTTTGAACACATTGTTATAACTTAGAGATATTCCATTACAGCTTATGTGTCACTTTGAATAAATATGTGAGAACAACAACAATTAAATGAAAAGTTATCATCTGATTAATAAACCTAGAGCCATATTCCTTATCCTATTCCTGATCACCATCAGCAAAATACAAATAAGAGATGAATCTCGATCTCTCATTGTGTACGCGCCTCAAGCATGTCAAGCGTTAGAAGTGCTCCTCGAAACATTAGAATTTTGTTTCACTTAATTAGGTATATAATCACACTTCCGTCAATATCATTCGTCAAGTTTCTTCTCTTGATCGATGCAAATGTCTTCTAGTTCCTTGATTGATTTTTGAATATGTTGTTTTTTGTGTTTCTTTTGTTGGGTATGGGGACTGTTGCATAAAATAATTACCCTTGTTGATCAAGGCAAGTGTTCCCATACCATCTGACCTTTCTTCTTTCGAGTTGACTTTCGTAACTCCAGTACTGTCATACAGGATTAGATAAGTAGAAAATGACATCAAGAGGTGATTACTTTCTGAGTATTGCGGATAAAATAATTATCCCACAAAAAAAACGATCGAAAACACATTTCAAATATCAGCATTTTCGTCCTTCGCCCTTTCAATCAATATGGTAATGCATAAGGGTGAGGCTTTCCAGGACATATTTGTTAACTTTCGACTGACAAAAAAAAGTTTAATTTGTAGTCGCAAATCAAAAGTGGAAACTTTCTATCTCCAAAAAGACCGGCGAAAAGACAGGAATCATGTAATGAGGTTAATGAATATCACCAAATCGCACGAGCATCAATACTGTCTTCTTCTTTTTTCGGAAAAACGGGCCTAGAATATTTTGGTCTTGTTTATCACCTAGATTGTGCTAGAAAGTGTTGTTAGCTCAGGGATTTGTGATAGGATTGTTATTGTGACTATATTCAGTTAATTGCTCATTGGTCTGCACCCACTTTGTCTACTATCGGTTCGGTCTGATCTAATCTTATTTAATCTACAACCAGCATGACCAGTTCCTGTGATCGGTGATGTTTCTTTGGTCTAATTTCCAGTGAGACTATACCGGTTAAAGTGTGATACCTACTAGGTGTAACGAATCTATACTCTTAGAAGGACTGTTTATCACCACTTTTTGATTAACAATTCTGAAAAGTGCGAAAATGACGTAGACAAAGCTGAATTCAGATAATCTAGAAATTATGAGTTACAGACCAAGATGGAAGTAAAAGGGTTGTTATAATCGTGATGGTTCAGACCATGAAGGCAAACCCGACATCATTTTTACAAAGGATTTAATGGTTCGTGTGTATACTTGTAACTTTTTTTCTGTATTTCTTGTTATGTTTCCTTCAATCTTGCCAACTTTTAAGTGCAACTACGCTGTCGTCCTGTAATCCTGTAATCTGTCCAAATCTGTTAAGATTAGCTGACTCCCAGAAATGGCTTATAGAAGGATGTTTTTATTCATGTCTGTCGACAATATAAAGTTGTTTGTTGAGGATCATCGTTTCTTTGGCACCTGGAAACTAAATATTTTGATGGCTTGCTTATCACGATAATTTGTGGGTGCAGCAAGGCGTAAAAGTATTTTGAAAAACACCGTACCATTCCCAGTTTTATTTTTAAAACCATGATAACAAAAATAAGATACATTTACATATGAAGCAAAAGGGATACCTTCCATAAATTAGATTCAAAACTTTGTTGACCGAATTCAATATGGCAATAAGGTAAAAAAAAAAAACTTAGTAGTTACTTGGCGTTCAGGAGGGAATTCTCCATTCTGATATATGGAGAGAATCAAAAAAGGGTTGTGGGGTCTCTTGGTCCCGCAGTTTCCTAGAAGATTAAGAAGTCTTTTGTGAAAACCAATCTGTTTTATATACAGGTTAACAGTTATCCATCATGAAATCATAGAACAATCGACATTAAAACAAGTTGCTATTTAGAAGTGAATAGCATTCGGGGAATTAAAACTTCCTATCCGCCCTAAGCGTTTGGAAGTATATAACAATATTACTTTCAAAACAGATTTGGATGAACTTTTGAATGATTAAACGGTAGTTCGTAGAAAAGTAGGCTATCGCATCTACATCCCTCTTCGAATGTAGCTCCCATGGTCTTGTTTTAAACTCACTTCTTAAATCTTCTCAAAACTGATGAAAATCAAATAGAATTAGGAACTAATTGTATAATGATAATAAGTCATTATTACCGTCAGTGTCTACCCACTTTAGTCAGTGAGTGATCTTCTATCGTCCTGTATTCTGAGCTTGATATTCAAAGATGGAGAATGGTCTACTCGAATGGTAAAGTGAGATTTTCGTAGAGTTCTGCAAGTAGATCCGTGTCAGAACCACTGGATGCTTTGATTAGTAGCAAAGAGTTAGAACCACAGATAAATTCTGCGTGGGTTTTGTCTTTGTGATAGTTTCTAACTGGGGATATAATCAATCTACTGATACTGCAATGTACTTCAAGACCTCTTCATCTACATGTATGTCTTACACGAGTTACAGCACTTTCAAACAAAAACGTGGAGATAAGGGAGGACTAGTAGGTCTAGTCGGACTATTTTGAGGGGGGACAAAGTATGTTTCTGACATTCGCCATTATGAGAGTTACTTCTCGGCCAATCAAAATCGAGGAAAGGTGTGGCGTCCGACAACATGTCGTACGAATATGTTTATGAAACGCTATCATGTTATCTCAGGAACATCTTCGTCAAAAGAATTCAGGCATCTACTTGTATATGTATTCCAATGGATGGAAGCCGGCGTCTCGCACATGTCTTTACAATTTCCAATTTTCTTACCTAAAAATATTCTTGATCTTTGAAGCTACTGGAAAGAAATCAAGGGAGGAGGGCTGTCTTCAGAACAATAATCATACTTAAATCCTAGCTAGACATATTGATCAAGCACATCTTGATTTGTCTGCATCATGACGCCGAGGTGATTCCACAATCGTTTGAAAAACTATAAAATAGAATATCTTTATGATGCGTCAAGGCTCTGTTCTGGTAATCTGTAACTTGTTTTTGTTACATTCCCGTTCCCCGGCAAAATGTCATCGGCGACGCACTGATTCCCACAATCATTTTTCCTCAATCAAAGTGTTTACATGGCTGATGTTCTAATCTTTAGTTCCAGATGATGAGCGCCATCTTTAAAAATGCTCATGTAAATCATTTTTTTCTCCGTGCGTGATGCGTAATTTTATTTCCAGCATCGAACATTCACGTTCGATTTCTCGGTGTATTTCTTTTGAAAAATAATGCTCTTAATGAGATAAACAAATCTATAAGACAAAGGCGATATCTCCCCATGTCAATCCCCTCTCTCTCTCTCTCCCTCTCCCGCAATCACACACACACACCCTTACACATTTCACTACGCACACAAAAACATAAGCATACACACGCACACATTCACCAGGCATACACCATATGCACACTTTCTCCTGAGAACAGTACACACACGTGCGCGCACCCCACTTCCTCTTACCCCACAATCACTTTCTCTCTCTCTCTCTCTCTCTCTCTTCTGGAAGTGGGTCCCAATTCTCTATTTGGACACAATTTTTGTAGCTATGGCAGTTTAGCCATGTTAGTTGTAGAGGGCCCGCCTCACGAACTGGAGGCCATGGCCCGTTCTCTAAAGTCAGGTTTACTAAGACCATGGTCTAACTCTGTGATGAAATTATGGAAAGCCAAAAGTGTCAATTTTTTTATTAAGTTGTGTGTATCTCATGTTTACTGTGCTCTTTCCTGATTTGTCGATGGTGAAGACAATCATCTATTTATACTTCCTAGACAATTATGAACGATTTGAAAGTCGAATGAGCAGAAATATGATATCTCTACCGTTAGTTATTTATTTATTTATTGGCTATCCATACCAAAACCACAGCTACAACTTTATACAGTTTAAATCAAAGCCGACTTCAAAATACAGGCCATGAATTCGATTACAGGCTGAGTTAAGACTTTGAATGTGACCTTCTTCAATCCTGCCTGGCGCTCATTGCACCATTTAGACCTCAAAAAGGGCAATAATAAGATTATCAGTCAAATCAGTTATATAGCTAAAGTGTTCGCCTAGGGTAGATAGAATAACATCCTTGGTAATATTGAGGTGGGGTTTTTTATTCCATAATTCCCTGTTACTTCTACAAATGAGCCGTACACCCTTACACGGAGGACTGGCTAATTTTTACTGTGGAGGAGTGGTTACCCTGGTATTATTCATACACACAGGGTATACCTCATACAAATTGACTGTTAGTCATCGTATTGTCCTCCCGTCGTCATTTAGTCGGCATCAACAGATTCTTCTTCTTTCCATCTGAACACACTCCTCCCTGGGCCTCTATTGCCACACTTCACTGTTTAGGTTAAGGGTAAACAGCCTATCATGATTGCAAGACTTTCCACAAGGGATAAGAAGAAGGGGGTTAGACTCGTCTTTTATCAAGATATCATGTATCGTGCCAGCTTTCTCGGATAACACAAGCCAATTTGCCGAACAGACAAGAATAGGAATCTATCAACTTGGGTAAATTTCCCTGATGACTGCCTGACCATCAAAGATTGCTCATATCAATTACTTTCTTTTCCTTAAGTGGACATTGTCCGATTTAGACTTTTGCTTGGAAATTGTTGTTTTTTATTCATTATCATTATTTTTACGCTCGCGCCAGACAAATCCTGAGTGTGGGCGCCATTTGGGACAAGGACGAGCAGTTATTGCCATTATGTTTGGTTGCACTAGTTATTCCCGCTTGGGTTTTGGGTGTACTGATCTATCCATGTCTTCTACATCTTAGCCTCAATCTTCTCTCCCCACCCCCTCCGTCTCCCCCTCCCTCTCTCTCTCTTTCTCTCTCTTTCTATTTACCTATCTATCTATCTTTATATTTATTCATCTCACGCACACACGCGCGCTCGCACATCCCCACATTCACTCGCATACATACACAAACAAAAATACCCCAGTCACCATGCTGTCAAGTTAATTTCAAAAAGACCAAGGTGCTTCCTTGGAAAGACATAGTATATACACACTTAAAATGTTGGGCAAAATACTGTCCACTGTGCCTGGTAATGGATATGTTGGAAAAAAATATATAGATATATACATGTATATATATATATATATATATATATATATATATATATTCATGGCAATTATTATCCAATTGAGCAAATTCATTGCTCAATCATTAGTTTTTATTACCCAATCTGGGTAGATTTTAACCAATGGTTGTGTGGACAGTGTGTGCTGCCCAGTGTTGTTTGAAATTCGGGCATTTCTTGCCAAATTATTTTAAGAGTGTATACAGTAAATATACTATTGCTATCAGAGGGTTTTCCATTTTTTTAACCTGTCCTCTGGTCACCGATTTTTTTTTTTGTCTGATCAAAATATATGCGTCGAACGTTTGCGAACATGTTTCTCCCTGTTTTAATGCAGTTCGCAAGCAAATTTAGATACCGCAAAAATTGACAACAGTTTGCAACACTCGTCAGAAAAGTTCATTTTGCGAAAATGCATCAAAAATATGTTCGCAAGCGCTCGACGCACATTTCTAATCAGTGGGTCAATTTTGTACGGGATCAATGTGATCATTGGTCGCTATCACTGGCCAAAAATAGAGAACTTCACCGATATTGTCCTACAACCGTTTGCGATTGCGAAGGCAACTGTTTGTGGAAAAATAGATTTGCAAATAAATTTTGAACATGTATGAACATTTCTTTGCGTCGATGAAAATCATTTAGCTTACGAACTTTCTTGGAATTTTTAAAGAAAGTTTTGCAACCTTTTTTGCCTCGTTAAACTGGTTTTAGCGTGAGGACAGAACCGTTCTTTGGCATGTTTGGGAAGCGATCTTCGCTCATTTTGAGCGCGCTACTCAACACACTGTGTATAGAATCCCTACGCTGCGGTTTCGAAATTCGCGCGAAACGTGTCACCACAATAAGAGCGTTCCCGTAGCAACAAGATCGCTTTTATGCACGTGAAGTGATTTTGAAAACTACTTTCAAGTGATCAAATGGGAATGCTAGCAAAACGATCTTCCAAACTGGTTTCCTGAACCGGTTTCCAGTAAACTAGTTTTAGAAAGCGTAATGAGAACGGTGTCTATCCCTGGTGGATCTAAAATTCGCTACATTCACAATGACCATTCACCACTCAGTGAGATACTCTCCTTTACATCAGACATTCAACTGTACAATGAAGAGGGAAAAAACGTGTAAATTGGGGTAAATCTTATGGTTAAGACTTCATTCCAACCCGATTTGAATTCCGAATCTCCTCGGTCCTCTGGGGATTTTTCTTGACAAGTGAGTATTCTATAATTTCTCCATTCTTCGAGAGACGTGAACTCCAAGGCGTCCGGACATACAATGAAGATGGTCTTCATGCTGTGGGGGACAGTGAGTGACGATGAAAAATATCGTTAGAAGTGATGAAGACATTAAGACATTTGATATCTTTAATGGATTCCCTTAAACGAGTCTTACCCATATATAGGGAAGATCAAAAGATGTACAAAATAACGAATCAACATCTACGGGATATCTTGGGATAAGAATGAGCCTTATTTTGGAATATAACTGAAGCATGACAAATTTGTCATTTTCATAGATAATGTTCAACGTACTGCCTAAACTTATTATGGAAAGTAAGGTTTACTTGATATTATGGGAGAGGGGAGAAATTAAAGGTGAACGGACTTTAAAGTATGACATTTTGGCATGTACAGAAAAGTGGGAAGGGGAGGGGGAAGAAGGATGTGGGCCCATGCCTCCACCTCGGAGAATAAGTAGTGTGGGAGAAAAAGAGAAAGAAAAAAAAGTGACACAAGGAGAAAAGGGGAGATAAAGAAGAAGAAGGGGAGGAGGAGGAAGAAGAGGAAGAAGAATAAGAAGAAGAAAAAAAGAAGAAGAAAGAGAAGGAGGAGGAAGAGGAAAAGAAGAAGAGCAACAACAACAGCTGTAACGAGCACAGCAGCAGCAAGCAAACAACAACAAGGAGACGAAAGGTGACACAAGGAGAAAAGGGGAGACAAAGAAGAAGAAGGGGAGGAGGAGGAAGAAGAGGAAGAAGAAGAAAAGGAAGAAAGAGAAGAAGGAGTAGAAGAAGGAGCAGGAGGAGAAGAAGAAAGGAAGGAGAGGAAGAAGAGGAAAGAAGGAAGAAGAAGAAAAAAGAAGAAAGATGAGAAGGGGAGGAAGAGGAAGAAGAACAACAACAGCTGTAACGAGAACAACAGCAGCAAGCAAACAACAACAACAAGATTATTAAAGGTCAAGAAAAACCATCTTATATAAAAAATAAAAATTAAAAAAATCACTTTCACTTCGTCTTACCCCAGTGGCCCACTTTCTTTCCAACGTTTTTGTATTTTCTTTAATTATTAATGCCATTATGTATTCTGACGTGTTTCCTGTGTTCAAGTCCTATAAATCCTCTTTCGGAATAAGTAATCCTGACTTTATGCACAATATTAAACACCAGCAAAGGACTTTAACAGCCCCAGGCAAATCTCGTGATTAGAAATCTTAACTCCGTGACAGGTCTATCTCGGGGAAAAAACACTATTTGCGAAAAAAAACAAAACAAATCCATTTCCCCCCAGCAACTTTTTTAGAAAATCTATAGGAGAAAGACACGTATGTATTCATAAATCCTTGCAAGGATTATGTGTATACTCTATACAGTTTCTGAATCCTGATTGATGTGTGCATGCTTTCTTTATTACATTATACGCGAGGATTGAGACTTTAGGTGATAAAAGAAATCGCGAAATTTGATATCATGGAGGCATTTCCCCCTTCATGATTTTATCCTGAATAGTAGGGTTATCTATCAACATGGTGAGGATAACTTATCAATAATGAAATATAAATTGAAAATATTTGACATATGAGATAGGACCTATCTTCCCCATAACTCTTTATACCGTTTATCCCTTCACTACAGGCCAAAGCCCTTGTTTTTTACAATCTGTATAATTTTTTCGAAGTACAATAAATCAATTGTTTTGTTTTAGTGATAATCCTAGACACTTTGGCCCGTATTCTGAAGTCGGGTTTAACTTAGACCATGGTCTAACTCTATGTTAAAATTATGGGAAGCCAAAAGTGTCAGAATTTTTATTACGTTGTATGTTTTTTTTTATGTTTACTGTGCTCTTTCCTGATTCATCGATGGTGAAGATTATCATCTATTTCTACTTCCTAGACAATTATGAATGATTTTAGAGCCAAATGAGCTGAAATATGATATCCCTACCGTTAGTGATCTATGTAACAATTGGCTATCCATACTCAAACCACGACTTTAAACTTGAGTTTCAGTTAAACCCGACTTCAGAATACGGGCCATGGACTTTATTCTTGAATGATATGGTGTGCCATTCGATGATTCTCATTTTTGTTCGAGACACACTAAAGGTTGATGTAAAACGTGGTTCAAAGACATTTGCTCCGGCGACAATTTGCCCGGATGGAAAGTCCACACGCAAAGCCAAACATAAAACAAGAGTCCTAAAATTCCTTTATTCTGAACCAAAAACTCATTACAATCCACACTTTGTGCCTTTAAACCACCTGAGATATTAAGATCGGAGCAAAAAGATCGTATGTCCTTTCACCGGCACAGGTTACACTTTGCTGCATTTAATAATGGTAATAGTAATAATAATAATAAGCATTTATATTGCGCCATCTATCTAGAAATATTCTATTCCGAGGCGCGTTCTTCTTCTTCTTATTATTATCATTATTACCCCGGCTTTAGCTCGAGCTGCCTTCCAGCGTTCATGCAGTCAAGTAATTGATCCTGCCGGACACCCATTCACCTCACCTGGGTTGAGTGCAGCACAATGTTGATAAATTTCTTGCAAAAGGAAATTACGCCATGGCTGTGATTCGAATCCACGACCCTCTGTTTCAAAGTAAGAAGACTAATCCACTGGGCCACAATGCTCCATTTTGACCTATCATCGAAGTTATACTACACGCTAAAAAATGAAGTGCTAATTTTGCTCCTAAAGAGCGTGTATAGTGACTGCACTTCGGGGTGCTGATTTGTCTAGTTCAAATTTGAACTAGACAAATCAGCACTCCGAAGTGCAGTCACTATACACGCTCTTTAAGAGTTAAATTAGCACTTCATTTTTTAGAGTATACCATCGTGCAAATTTATCTTTAAAACGAAAAGCCCGCGAATTTCACTCAGACCATTAACCTGGGTTACCTGACGCCTGATGTTTGTAATAATGAAACAAACATCAAAGGCACACATAAATACAATATGATATTTTCTAAAACATTATATACACTCTACAAACACTGAGTAAAATTATACCCAAGATTGGGTAGAAAGGGAACAGGCATGTTTGCTGGGTATTTCTTTTTCCCCACATAGTGTTATTTCAACGCGACGTCGCGTAAGATTTTCAAAATATACCTTTTTACCTAACCAACATGCATGTTGTTATTTAACCATGATGTTAGTATTAGCAGGGTTAGCGAGGAATATAATTTTGATGAGAATGACCAAGACTAAACAACCTTTTCCCTCTATTTTTCTTCTTTTCCCTTTTAAATGCACCCACATATTCTTGGAAATCGCTCGAAATGCGATTCTTTTTCCCCTTGAGCTATGTCGAGATCGATGACGGCGAAAAAGAGGATTGACGGGAAGAAGGCGATCATAATCGGACTTTTGCCCCGTCAATCGATCTCCAGGCCAATGAGACGGCGCCGGTGATAGGGAGATGGAGTATGGGGATGAGGTCAAGAAACGAATATCAGCAGTCACTTTGTTTCGTCGGATTGTTGAAATAAAAAGGCATATATTACGTGGAAGAATTCGATGGTTAAAAACAATTGTTGGCAAAAAAAGACGGCAACATGGAATGGGTTGTATGCAAGCTTCTATTTACACATTATAAAACGTGTAGGCGCGTCGTGGTCTAGTGGTTCTGTGTCTCACCTTTCAAACAGAGGGTCGTAGGTTCGAATCCTAGCCATTGCGTGTTTTCCTTCAGCAATAAATTTATCCACACTGTGCTGCACTCGACCCAGGTGAGGTAAATGGATACCGGCAGGAAGTAATTTCTCAAAAAGCTGTGCGCACCAGAATCGGTAGACTAGCTTAGCCGGGGTAATATAGGAGCGCCTTGAGCACCTAGCAAGGTGGATACGTGCGTTATACAAATCCTATATTATCAAAATAAGAAAATACATAGTGAGTAAATAGGCTACACCCTCGTTTGTCATGTATACTTTGCCCTTGATCATGACGATGTGGGGTGCCCCCCCCCCTCAAAAAAAATCAGCTGAAGATAATGTTATCATCCCCTTGACACACTCACACACTGCTCGAAGTGGATTTACACTGTTTTTGCATTTACTCTTTAATTAGTTTACTAACATTTTTCTTTTCTTTCTTTTTTTCATGTCACTGCTAGAATCGTTCACTCGGATGTGTGAGAGTGATGGTACATGGGAAGAAGGACTTAATTACCGGCAATGTTTCAAGAATATAGGCCGAGATGACACATCGTTTACACGCAATGCAACAGAAGCACAATTACAGGTACGTTACCTATTTCTTTCATCAGTCATCATGTCTCAGTCACAACGATGAAACCCATTCCGAACCGACCGATCGTATGGCATTGGATATAGCGTAATGGGTTTGATCGCTTTGAAACGGTTTTGATCGCTTTGAAACGGTTTTGGTCGATGTGACTGCTTCACCGTAACTTTGTTCTCGTAAAAGCGAGTCTTTATCGCTCAGGGGAGTGTTTCATCAACATTTTTATTCGACAAGTTGTCAGATCTGACAACTTTCCTTGATTCTGATTGGCTTAGAAGCACTCATGCTATGGTAAATGTCGGATAAAACAGGACGTGTCGGATAAAACGTCCGACATGTCCTTTCATGAAACGCTCCCCAGGTATACGCAAAGTATACCCTTTAATGATGGCAAGTTTTGTTTTACAATATGAACTACACAACACATTCTACACGAGTAAGTTAAACTTTTTTTCAAATAACTATTTCAATATAAGGTGCTCCGTCCGTGGTGTTCGATGATTGTGTGACTGTGCCAGGAAATCCGACCGAAAATCAATAAACAGATTCCTCGCACTTTGCTTTTAAGTTCTGTTTTGTTTGCAGATATTTAAACTTTAAAGTGTTCTGAATGCAATCGGTATATTCTATTAGCTGACGTCGTTCAAAGCGTACTATTATTTGCTATTCGAGTGCGTTTTCGTTAAATGTTTTATTTGTTCTTAATGCGTGTCGACAATGAAACATCAAAATGTTTTAATGGGTCTAAATGAGTATCGGCAATTTTTTTAAGAACTGCATCTTCTAAAAGACAAAATACGAAAGTGTGACTACACGTACACCATACGTACAGCATTTCTCTTACTAGTTTCTTCCTTAAATGAAGTTTTAAATCGATACACTCGTGATGTAAAGAGGATGATTGTTGACTTACACAGGCGTCATGCTTATTACAGGACGATCAAATCATCGTAAAAATAGGCAATATCATATTTCGAGAAATAAAAATCATTGATTGCTTTTATCCGCAGCCTTGGTGGACTCACGATGGTTCGGTTTGTTTTATCTGGCGTAACGTTTAAACGTGATCTTTCAGACAGACATTTTTTTTCTTGTTAAACACGTTTAAACCTGCATGATCTTTCACACAAAGATGTTTTTACCAATAACCCCTCTCCTACATACACACACACACATTTTTGACAATGACGACGACGTAATATGACGTTCAGTTAATTCACCAGTCATATCGTTATGCGTTTGCGCAGAACAGGTCCACTTTTTTTCTTGCGCATGCGCTCATCAGCATTATTGAGCCAATTAAGTTCGTCGCAGAAGCTGCGTCGCAAAATCCAAAGCTGACTCAACTAATGATAAATCAGGAAATCAAAGAAGTCCTTGAAATCATGCTATAAAGTAAAACTCCTTTCAATAAAACAAAAGTGGTGGGTTTTCGGAGTTGTTAACAACTATTTAATCTTATCTAATCCCCGAAAACACAATATAAAAGTAAGGCTTCATATGATTTCACTATAAAAAAAAAGTTTACCTAATATTGGGTAAAATGGGAGCATGCATGTTGGTTGGGTGAAAAAAAATTGTAAATTTTACGCAATGTTGCGTTGAAATATCCCAATATGGGGTTTAAAAAAATACCCAGCAAACGTGCATATTCCCTTTCTACACCATATATATGGTAAAATTTTACTCGGTGTTTTATAGAGTGTGCAGAATTGGCTAAATGGTCAATAATTGCCTGTCTTGTGTTATTGAATTGTATTATATACCTAAGGATCCTTTCGACGAAAGCACAAAACTAGGTTAATTAATTTACCCACCATTAATGGAAAAACTCTAAACTCTATCATTTAGGAAATTTACAGAACGGACTAGAAGCAGACAGTTGGTGGCAAGAATGTAAATAGGTCAATATATTCTAATTGGAAAGTGTACGGTGTTGACGAATGGACAGTTTTCAATAAGGTTGATATGTACAAAAGAAGATCAGAGATTACCAGAATTGGAACGAGGTATTCGCGAACGGAAATGGCGAAAACTAAATAAATAATAATGGGGAAAGAGTGGAGTGGATAATGGGGATGATGGAAAAGGAAGGCGAATGGGGGTAGAGGGATATTAATTGTTAAACGAAAATGTTTGGAGAAGAAAACTCTTACCAAAGTATTACAGCAGCAGAAGAGGGTTGCGATCAGAGGCGTCGATCCTGGGAGGGCAGGGGGCGCGATCGCCCCACCAATGACAATATTGGGGGGGGCAATCATTACAATTGTTCCCCCCCAAAAAAAAAAAAAAAAAAAAAAAATCCGGATGCGCAAAAATAGAATTAGATTATAATGTTACACACAAATCGGCAAGCGAGATTGAGATACACAACTCGTTCTTTATTTAAAATCGTGCCAAAAATGTCCGGTTTTCAGATTGGAATATAAAAAATTTCGGCTCACGCTTCTCGCTAGTATCATTTCTTTAGCAAAAAAACCATACTTTTCATGACTAGAAAGGTGGATAGAATGTCCCATCTTAAGTTCTAAACCTCAAAAGAACTCCCGCTCCGATTTGAAATGATCTTTTGTTGTATATATATAGTCTTGTTCTTTATTAAAAAACGTTTACTATACACTGTCCTTTTTTCAGATCGAAATATCAAAATTTTCAGCTCGCACGCTTCACGCTCTTATCTATTGTTCTTTTAGATACCCATCTTATCATTGGTAGCAAAAATGCTTAGAAAATAAAGCTTTCAGGTCAGAATATAAAAAAAAAATCTTAGCTCTCTCTCGGCACTTGCATTGTTCGTGTAGTGAGATATGTGTCCTCCCCATGGATAACTAGTCCTAAACAGGTACCCTTTTCCTGTTTCAGGTCAGTATATTAAAATAAATTCAGTTCGCGCTCCTCGCTCGCATTAATTTGTTGGTAAGATATGT
Organism: Lytechinus variegatus; assembly: GCF_018143015.1. Taxonomy (NCBI): domain Eukaryota; kingdom Metazoa; phylum Echinodermata; class Echinoidea; order Temnopleuroida; family Toxopneustidae; genus Lytechinus; species Lytechinus variegatus. Next base: position 22,981,537 of record NC_054752.1, on the reverse strand, counting down.
GTCTTATATATATATATATATATATATATATATATACATATATATATATATATATATATTTGGGCCTATATGTGTGCGGGGGTGAGTTTGTTTGTTTTGTGTGATCGAGCGCCTTTGAAACGTTGATTCATGATTTCGCTCCCCCCCCCCAAATCTTAAAAATGGATCGACGCCCCTGGTTGCGATAAAGGTGATGCTAAAAGATGAGGAAGAAGAAGAAAATTAATATTTAACAACACCCCCCCCCCCCCTCCCCTTCCCTCCCTCTGTTATCACACATACTTCCCGTTTTGCATTTTACCCATTGAGAAATAAAAATAAAATGTTTTTAAATACTTTTTATATGCTTTTATTGGTTTTTATTCAATGTCATGTTCTAAGTTATCCATTCGCTGGTCATTTTAATGCAACTCTGGTTTGTCATTTTATCATCCTGCAGTTTTATAACAGTGTTATAAATGGGGCAAAATTAATGGAATTGATTGGTCTCTTCTTGTCGTGGACCGGACTCGTGGTGGCGCTATTCATTTTCTATTATTTCAGGTAAGACTTTTTTCTTTAGTGTTCTTAGTTTCTACATATAATAGATGGAGTTAAATAATTCCTGTGTAATTTTATAGCTATTACATGATTCTCTAAAAAATGTTCTGGTTACAAAATACGAGGTGTGATAGACAGTTTATTCCTTACAGCTTCAACTGCAGACTCGAACAAATATTGTATCATCTCTTCTTTGAAGTCATAATGTTCAAGATGTGTCCTTCCTTCGTCGTAAATAGTCATCATTATACTAGGATTCATTGGCAGATCGTAGAACAATATCAACCCTTCAAAGTCAAGGACAAGCAATATGTTTACTACTGACATCAATATCGCTCCTAACCTTGCTCGTAAAAGCCACGCGAGCTATACACCCTAACCAAGCCCTGTCGGTGACAGCCGTGCTCTTATACTCCTAACTAGACATCAATTCCACTCTGTAAAATGTTTACCACTTCCCGCGTCGACGAAACGCTACACCGAAACGTATACGCGGGCTTACGGCCATAGAAGGGAATCCGAAGTGAAAAATCAATTGGCAACTGAGTTTAAATTTGTCTCCCTTTTTCCGTTCTACTTAGGAATAGGGCCTATCGCAGAAATAGGGGTAATTTTTCTTTCTATCTTTCTCTTTTCCTCTTTTGCACGTTTTATGACCTGTGGAAACACTTTGTCAATTTTTTTGTTTTCGCTCAATAGGAAGTTTACACAGCGCAATGAAGAACGCTTTCAAGAACATAGAAAATGTATTGTCAAATATATTTGATGACAATGAACAACCAAGAAGTCTTTGTCGAAAATCGTTGAATAAAAAACTGTAGCTTCGTCATTGACTCTGAACAAAATACATATTTGCAATATTTCGTCAGCTTCAAGACTCTCAGTAAAACGAAAGAGACACCCACCCCCCCCCCCAAAAAAAAAAGTGTGATCAACAGATATGAATAGAAGGCAAGAAGGCTGAGAAATCATTCACATAGAGGAGAGAGATGGGAATTGAACATAAGATTAACTAAAATGTGTGAAAGTGAATTAGAAAAATAAGATTTGATTATACACGAATTTCCGCTCCCCAATCACGCCTGTTAGCTACGAGATAATACAGTTTGTATGTCCACTGTGGAGGTCAGAAGAGTTTACACCTTTGAAATCTTAGAAATTATTTGCATGATGAAGTATTAGTACGTATCCGCTTTGTTTCCTGTGGGTAATCATAGTCAGGGAGACACAAAACACATATAAAAGACATAAAATATGTCCTGGAGAAAAATATCAGCTTACTAGTATTAGTCTCGTGAATGTCATAATGTAAGGCTTATTTGCCCGAGGAAAACACTCTAATCATGATAATTATTTGACTGTAAAATTCGATTCGAAATATTGATACGCTCATGTTTAACCATTTGAGACAAATTTGAAAGTGTGGACATTTCTTTAGTACAAGCATTCTCAGTGTGTTCACGTTACTCTCTGAAAATGAGATTTACAGTTATTGAACACTTTAAACAGTGTGAAGATTATTGCATAAATGTATTCCACATCGTGAGTCCTACTCTGGGACACTGTAAACTTTCTAACAGGGTGCACACTGTAACACTGTAAAAAAAAATATTGGGTAAAGAGTTAACCAGCACTAGACTAATTATGTGTCCAACCAATTTCGGGAAGTATTGTACAGGAAGCATATTGTCCAGTTAGGTTAACAAAAATAAGCTGCAATTACCTTAGAATGGGCAAAATTTTCATAGCAATGGATAAACAAAAATGCCCAAAAGAAATGCCCGATGTTGGCTGGACACATAATTACCCTCATAGAGCACTTTTACCCAACACTTTTTAGAGTGCCGCCCCCACCCCCTCCCCAATCCTAGCACAACATTGTACATAATTATTTCAAACCCAATTTTCATGAGATGACCCTGGCCCCTCCCCCATCCCTCCATTTATTTAGATGATAACTTTAATATGTTGTCTCCTTTCTCATGTCTGGGTATTACTTCATTTGCTTTTCCCTTTATCTATTTTTGTTCTATATCTTATCATTTAGAGCAAAGTGATTTGGAAAGTATTTTATTTACATTTATCAAGAACAGACAATGAGGTTGAAAATGTACCCCCCCCCCCTCCCCTCCTCTCCCACACGAACACACTCACCCTCCCAACCAACACACCCCGGGTACATACCTATACATCCCACATTCATTAACAATTACCATGTTATTCTGGATCCATCCAGCACTACTTATAAGGACTTTGTTTAAACAATTTTCTAGAAATCTCCGATGCCATCGAACGAAGATCCATCAGCATCTCTTCATCGCCTTCATCTTCCGCCTCACCATCGAGATCATCCTGGGTGTGGACCGTTTCAACAGCAAACTTGCCTCATCGCAAGGATACGAGAGGCATAACAGTATTCAGAATGTGGTACGTAAAACCCCTCATAAAATGGAGAGGGGGGGTTTGATTGTGCCATTGCCTGTTTAAAGGTATTGTTTAACTTTGTGAGCAGCCGATTTAAAAAATTCTCAAACCAAGATGAAACATGTGTACAAGTGCATGTATTAGAACTAACAAACTCTGAAAACAACCATTATTGAGAATGAAAAGCTAAAACTACAAGGCAAACCCCGATTTTGTAAATAGGCGTCTTATAGACACCTAAATAGTACACATAAGTGTATGGGATGAAATTAAGATGGTGTTTCCAGTTACTTTATATTTCAATTTTTTAAAAGTCAAACCAATGTTAACCAATCACTTTAAATAGAGATAGTACCAGAAGCAGATCCAGGATTTTTCGAAATGGGGGTGGGGGCTCATTTTTCCGAGGAAAAATTCGACAGGCAAAAAAAAAAAGAAAAAAAAGGCTTTTATCCAAAGCTCAAGGGTATTTCGTCCACGAAAAAAATTGACAAGCAGGGGAAAAAAGTCTTCACTTTCAAGGGGGGGGCACAATTTTGTTTTAATGGCATTTTTACATTTCAAATTTTGATTTTCCCTCTCAAAAGGAGAGCATGGACCGGCAGTGCCCCCCCCCCTTTCCTGGATCCGCCAGTGGGTATTACCTTTGTTTTTTTATCGGCACAGAACTTTCAAAATCACAACCGAAAGGGGGGAAAATGATATGCGCATGCTCACTTCTGAGAAAGTTTAGGGCTGAGCATGCGCAGATAGAATTGAGCATACGTAGATCGATTCTGTTATAACCACAATCAGGTGTTGATTTTAAACATAGTAAGAAAGTAAACAACAAACAGACTGCTGGTTGTGTAGTTTTATCACTAATCGTTTCTGCAGTGTACTTGCTGTAGAAATGTGGGTACCTCACTTTTGCTTATAACGCAAATGCACTGGCGTTATAAGCAACCCAATGGAATACTGTTACTTTTTTTTCACCCGTCCTGCAATAATTTTGTTGTTAGCTTTAAGAGAGTCGCCTTACCAATGTTGATCCCCTTATATCATTTTGCACAAGAATTGCAACTGGTACTTATAGCAAGAATCGATCAAAAATATATTGAAAAAAGCTGGCAAACTTCTGTCTGCCAAACAGTGATATGTCTACTCTCCACGATTTTTTTTTCATATCCAAAAGGTTGGTTCTAAACAAGGCAATCCCACCCAAGTCATGAAAAAATAGAATAAGTTTATTTTTCACACCGACCTGTTTCCTGCCTACAGAAAATGTAATGCGATACATAATTTGATTTGGAGATTTGCTCCTTCTCTTTATTATCCCATGGGAACTTATACGAAGGTTTCATCTTTTAATGGGGTTGCGTTTATAAACTTTTATATTACATTTATTTTTATATAAACGAAAATACAATAATCTTGTACCCAGACTAAAGTTATATTCCCAATATAATCATGATAATCCCATTATAATGTGTTCGTACCAACATGTTCTGAGGGATATATCCGATTAGGAATTTCCACGAAAACCAAGCAAGTTTTTTTTTAAAGTACGAGAAAAAAAAACGGAAATCACAATTTCTTAATGGTCTTTATTGTTTCCTTCAATATTCCACACACGATTTTATAAAAATCCGCTTCAGGGTACGCCTTATTGGGTATGTGTTAAATCTTTCCCGGGTGAATTATTAGACTTTTACAAAATGAAAGAAAACAAACGAAGTTGTTTTGAAACATGATACTTCTTGAGAAAACGTTATTTTTAAGAAATTGCTCCATCAGGGATTGTCTCTGGCCGTGGGCAGACAATTATGTTATGAAACACAAATCACACTTTTATACAAATAGTTACAGAGGCTTTTCTTTAGATAGGGCATATTTCTCAAGAGAATGTCTTTCCCTGGTTCCAAAAACATGTTTATATCACATAATTGATCGGCTTTTTCATTCATGGGTCGTTGGCTTAGCATGTTGAAAGGTTATTCCGTATCACTCTAAAAAAAATGGGTAAAAATGCTTCATGAGGGTAATCATGTGTCCAACCAACATTGGGCATTTCTTTGGGGCATTTTTATTTATCCAGTGTGATGAAAATTTCGCCCATTCTAAAGTAATTGCTGCTTATTTTTAACATTATTGGGCAATATGCTTCCCGCTTTGGGTAAAATACTGCCCCAAATTGGTTGGACACATAATTACCCACGTACTGATTAAAAATGTTACCCATTATATTATCACAGTGCGGTATCCCTGGTAATTTAGGTAGACGAAAACTCATTTAATCAATTAATAGTTGATTACTAAGTTAGTTAGTTGGTTAGTTAGTTAATCAGTCAGTTAGTTAGTTAGTTGGTTAGTTAGTTAGTTAGTTAGTTAGTTAGTTAAATAGATACGATAGTAATTGGTGTAGTCTGACATTTAGTTTGTGAGTCATTCAGTTTGTCACATAATCAGTAAGTTAGTTACTTAATTTTTTACTTACTTATATACTTACTTACTTTAGGCACATAGGTTAGTATCAGTCAGTAGGAATGATTTAGGTCTGGTTAAATAGTTAGCTGTTAAGTTAGTTACTTCGTTATTTAGTTAGTAACATGATTAGTTTGTTAAGTAACCAATTATTTACTTGATTAATTAGATTCGTTAGTTTGTTAGTAATACGTATAAAAGGATGTGACAATTTCGATATGTTGCGACATTTGCTCATGATTATATTTTGAGGTTTTTTTTTAGTTTTCGTTTCCTGTCTGCTTACTTGTATACACCGTCATACATTCTGTAAAGTTCTATTTCAATTCATTCTCTCCTATCACCGCAGGCGCCACTTTGTAAAACTTTTGAAGTTCTGCGGGAATACACAAGAATATGCACCTTCGCTTGGATGTTCATTGAGGGGATCTACCTCAATACATTACTTTCTTCTGCTGTATTTGGAACGCCCAAGTTCGTCCTCTTTTATATCATCGGATGGGGTGAGTCAATTCGATTTGTGCATCATTGATTCATTTCAATTTACTTTTTATTATTATTCACTCCTTTCTCTTTTTTGCATGCACCCATGCATCTATTAATACCTTTTCACGTAAAGCAGGAACAGCAACATATCCAAATATGTTTTCTTCTTTAGGACGCGCGTGGGGTTTTCTGTGGTTATGGGGTACAATTTACTTATTATATATTTATGATTATATATTTTAGAGTGGTAATTAGTTAAGTGACTTGATATCAGATGAAAAAATGTTATTGATGTTTATTTGTTATAACCTATCCATCTTTGTTCGGAAAATTTTTGTTAAGTAACAAAACGTCGACCGTTGTTTGCGTGCGTATTTTGTTCAAAGGATTTTTTTTGCCAACCAATAAGGGTGGGTGATTGAAACTTTGCAGATTATTTCCAGATACACTGTTAAAAAATTTATCCTTAAAATAAAAGAAGTTCCTGCAGCAGAGTCTCGAGAACACCTGTAATCTTACCAGATTGCGTAATCTTACAGGAAATTGGTATTTGGTGTATGACATCTTACAAATTTCCTTGAATAAAACACCTTTTTGAACAGACCTGTTCTGTTAAATTGCAGAAAAAAATCATGTTTTATGAATTTACAGAATGATTCTGTAATTGCTTTCTGCAAAATCTTCTTTTATTTCTCTGTAAAATCACGGGTTTTTTAACAGTGTAAGTGAAACAGATATCCAGAAGCCAATATAACTTTTCCTACTTCTTTTTTAACCTTGTCCATAAGGGAACAGACTTGAAAATGCATAATCGGAGATTTCCGTTCTTGTAGAAAATAAGATTTTTTTTATTTTGTTGATATGGTATGACTTTCTCCTCTTGGGCCTTTCTGACCACAATCGTCAAGAACTGAATATTTAAAGACTTAAGACATCCGTCTAGACTGTCTTTACAACTCCCCCGGAAAAAAAAGAAGCAGGCTTTCGTCATTACGTCATTTTTCGTCATTTTCGTCATTAGTTTGATTTAAAAAAATCGCGTTCGCCTAAAATAAATATTAAGGTGTTTATTTCAGATCAAGATTTGCAAGCATGACATTCGTATTCCCCTCCCACCCCCTCACCGTTATTACATGCACAGGATTGAGATGTAGCTTATTACATAAAGGCTGCATGGCAACGCATGACTTCTTAGATTATATATACAAAATAAGTTTATCCAATATTGGATATTAATTGAAACATGCATGGGTTTTTTTTTGGGGGGGGGGTAAAAGATACCAAATATTTTGTAAATGTTGTGCAATGTTGCGTTGAAATTTGCCCTTCAAACATGCATGTTTCTTTTCTACCCAATATTGGGAAAGGTTTTACTCTCTCTTCATGTGGTTTATTTTCTTCCTTCCGGATAAACTAAATTATTTTTCTGTTTCATGACTGTGTTTATTCGTTTTAGGACCGGAGAACACTTGTGTAATAGAACTGAAAGTTCATGGAAAAATACATCTGTTATTTGTCCATATTACAAAGTTTTGATAAAGATATTTGCTCTACACCCTTGTCATTCTCAATATGGTCTAGTTGATTATGAAAGTACTATTGCTTGCCTATATGCTTTTAATTTTTTTCTAGGTCTTTATCGTTACATTTCATGAAATTGATGTTCGCTTTAGCTAGCTTTGTGTCACATTTACAATGGAAACTACTCATCAGTCGTATACTTAGCATGATAAAGCTAGATTTATTGCTCAAAGCGAATGTATATCTCCTCAAGCCGGATGAAGTGTAATTAATATGAAAGCTGTAATCTAGTTCATGGTCGAAAAATATACTTCTCTTACCATGAGATAGTGAAAAATATGCCACGCACACCCTTGGGTTACGGCTGGTGACACCATGTCTTTGAAAACACCCACCAGAAAATATAAAAGAGATAGGGGCATCTGTATTCCGCAGTCCCCCGGGGCGAGCGGCGTTCCTTCATGAAAGGATACCGCCTTGGTCACGTGACTTGTTCATACTCGCTGGCCGATTCGCATAAAAAAGTGTATTCATTCATAACATGGACACGCGTCCATTTTCATCATCTGTATGTAAGATGAGAAGTTCATGTTATTGGTATCAGATGCACTCAAGTTCTTGCCTGTACTATTTTTCCTAGATTTTGATACGATTCGATGAATTATGGCAAACATTTTGCAGGATCTTCAACGTTTCTTTCTGATATTCACGTTAATTCATGTTTTCCATCAGTTTGCTCCATTGTATCTTATTGAACTGTTAATACCATATAAACCTGACAGAATGCTACGTTCAAGTAAAAAGTCATTAGTACAAACTGTGACAAAGTCATATGGGGAAGATCATTTTCACATGCAGCTGCTATTCTATGGAATAATCTGCCAGAATATCTTAAAAATATACAACCATACGAAAAGTTTAGAAATAGCTTGAAAACACATTTATTCACAATTTTGTAAACAATTAATGTAAGAACCCCTCCATCTCCACTCCTAAAAAGCGCTTAGAGACATGCAACTTTGCTTATGTATTTTGCGCTATACAAAAAGATTCATTATTAAGAGCAATGATGATGATGTCAATAAAAAAGAAAGGAAAAGCGAAGTACATCTAGGTGAAAACAAGGAAAATGAATAAGAATTAGGAAAATATTGAGATGGAGAAGGGGGAAAGATACTTTCCTTTGTTATTCTTCAGAAGGAGAAAGACGTTTATTTTTCTTTTTTTCATGAATTCTATATTTACTAAGACGATGAAATACAGAAATCATTACAACAAAAGAGGGAAACGGGGCAAAAATAAAGACAAGCGTTTCCCAGTTGAATGTTCTGCTGTGGACCAATTAGGGATGATTACAAGATGAGTGTTATCACAACTTGTTCATTGATACCTTCTTCGACTCTCGTCCCGACATCACGTCGCCCACCTAGCCTCGGGGTCGAAACTATAACATACTCGATCCTTCATGTATAGAGTACAGTCTGTATTTAGGTCGGGGCCACGAGCTCTGTCTCTTAAAACCCCTTTCCTGGCTCACTGATATGATACAGATGTGAAGTTTGGTGGAACGGGGGGAACATAAATGGAAGAGAGCTTAATAGAAATTCAGATCGAATTCATTGTATGAACCTTAGATTTTAAAGAAGCGAGACCAATTTTCTCAGGATTATTCCTTTATACATCGCGATTCTCTTAGCCATGTTATAGCGGCCTGTGCGCATCCTTATCCTTATCATTTTTTCTCGGCCATTATAAATATATAGACATTTTCACATGAAATGCATTTCGTATAAATCAAGTAAGGCAAAGTATATTTAGACCCCCTCTCCCTCCCTCTTATTAACTCTTTCTCCCCTCCATCATCACTCTCCTCTCACTGTCACTCTCTCTTCTCCACCCCCCCCCCACCCCCCTCGCCCCCCTCCCTCTCCCTCTTTTTCTCCCACTCTCTGACACTCACTTATTATTGTCTCTGTTGAGAAGTGATCATAAAATAGTTCTCTCTCTCTTCTATATGCATCATGAAAGTGATTTCACATCTACCCAAGATTTGCGATAATCGTACCATCCAAATTGATGGTGCCTTATATACACACATTCATATCTACTGAACAATAAGCCAAACCCATTTAGCGGTTGATGTTGTGTATTTGTGGCATAATTATGCCGATAGCACTTTTTTTCACTTCTGTTGCATTCCTTTTGTCAATTAAACCCAATCATCGTTCTTATCACATCCTTTCTCTCTCCCTCTCTCTTTGTTTATTTCCCCAGCCATCCCGATAGCGTTTGTGATCGCATGGGCGATCGTTATGGATCTCACCGCAGCAAAGCTTTCTGGGTAAATAACTTTCAGCTTTTTTTGAATGAGAAATATCGTGTAATTGGGCATATCGATACATCTAGCTTCCGATATATGTTTTCAGTGTTTGCAGTGCAGTAATATTTAGAGACGTTTTAACGAAGCCCCGATCCTCTACATATTTGGATGAAGGCAAATAATGATCACACGATTAACATTTATATGTTTCATATATCACAACAAGGAGGTGATCCCACAAGGTTTGAGCCAGGGGAAGGAGTCCCATCCATGCCCCTATTGTGATTATTCATGACTTAGTAAAAGAACGAGACGAAAAAAAAGAAAGGAGGCAAAAAGGGTAGTAAAATATAAGCCTACAGGTAAGAAGAGTATCAACAAGGGAGATCTGAGTTACGTAAATATTAACCCTATGATGCAACTAAAAAATGACGTCACATTATATACTCCCCCCCCCTCCTGTGAATAAAAATGGCATTGCCTCGCCCTTGATAATGCTCTAAAATTAAGTACGGTCAAAATAATGTGAGGTTGTATATTGAATTTGTATGATGATTTTTTTTATTGCTTCTCTTGGATGCAGATGTCACGTAACATTGTATAGTTATGAATATAATTATGAATATCTAGAATAATATGCTTTTCCTGACATTTGTCTTCATATCATAGGGCATAATTAGGCAAAGCTATATACATGCATCTAACATGAAACGTTAATACTCGCCAGGATGTGAGGCCCCCACTCTCGGTTTAAATATCTGGCTTAGAAACTTGACCATCTCTGACCGTGTTTTAGTATTAAACTGAACCTTTATCTGTATTCCCGAGACACAGAAAAATCCGGGGTCCAACTAGATTTCTGACCTTTCAACGTGAGAAGAGATGTTGAGGCCCCAATTCCATGACATCCGGTTTCGTGAAACAGTTTCTTGAAATGAGAATTTCTTCTGTTTTGTCTCTTATAAACGCTACATGGCGGGTCACATTGACTTGAATTAGGCCTACATTAAGGGAATCAAAGTACTCAGCTCAGATTGATATTGCTCCTTAATTTCTCAAGACTTTTTTACTTATTAAAGCTTAAACCACATGAAAACGTCGTGCGAAGGGTTATCCCGGCGTTCATGTTTGTAATTAACATTATTTTGCTCTTTACTCTTTTTTTCAATTGATGATGTTTTAAAGATGTTGGCATGGTCATGTTGATTCTATCTGGTACTGGGTCTTCATTGAGATTCCGCGCAACCTCATGCTTGTGGTGAGTTTAAGCCCTTTTAAATTTACACCCCCCCCCCCCCTTCCTTTCGTTTTTCATGTTCCATATTAATTGCATGCATATTTCTCCTGATTTAACATTTTCTACTCTACATCTGACTGGTTCTGTTCGTGCTATTTTTATCTCAAATATTCCTTCCTTTGACTTTTTTCACATGACATTTTTACTTTTAACAATTTTATCTAGACATATTTTCTTTTGGATTGACGTTTTTCAAAGGGTATTTCTTCTGCTGTTTATCCTTCATTTATTTTTTATCAATCTGTAATAAATCAAACCCTGACATTTCTTCCTCTAATAGTCTTTTATTCTCTGATATTTGTTTCAAACTATAATTTACTTTTTTTCTGATCAATCTCCCTCTGGATTGTGTTTTTCTCTCAAATGTGACTTAAAGGGGAAGTTCACCCTGACAAAAAGTTTATCGTAAAAATAGCAGAAAAAATAATAAAAAATATTGCCGAAGGTTTGAGAAAATTTCATCAAATAATTAAAAAGTTATTAGAATTTCAATGATTTGATTTGTGACGTCATATGCGAGCAGCATTCCTACATAGTGAATGGTTAAAAATCAATGAAATGTCATTTTCTCAGAAAACTGATAATGGTTTTCACTGTACCTTTTGTATATCAATAGACAAATCATTTCACACCCGATCATGAATAGAAAACAAAATTAAGTCATCAGGAACCATACAAAATTTGAAATTCATGCATTTTATATTACATAACAAATGGGGCAGCTGCTCGTTTATGACGTCACAAATCCAAAACTTTGAACTTTCTTACTCTTTAACGGATTTTCCTCAAACCTTCACCAATATTTTTCATTATTTTTTCTGCTATTTTTACAACAAAGATTTTTCAAGGTGAACTTCCCCTTTAAAGATAAATGATGCCGCACTGCATAAATTGAACGGGGAAAAAACTCAGTCCGTTTACTCATAAAAACTCTCCAAAAAACATCTTGTTCGCGGCATCAATACTTAATTGTAAGTAATATTCAATATGTATAATTTGGCTGCTTTCATTTTGATATACATTACAAATCTCATGATTTCTTTTTTTCCACTTTTGTCATATCTTAGGCAAACGTACTGTTCCTATTTAACATCATCAGAGTACTGGTGACCAAGCTTCGGGAGAGTAATACCAGTGATACCAAGCAAGTCAGGTGAGAAATATGGTTTGAGTCAGGGAGAACTTGATCTTAATTTCGCCGACTGGCAGGCACACCAATGATACCGACTCCAAAACGACCGATAGTTTGTTGTTGAAAATAACGCGAAAGTTTTGATCTGTCTGGAGTCGATTTGCGTCGGTGTGACCACGGTTCTCACTGGCGTAAATCCAAGCGATGAACTTGTTGTTCGGGGGGATGCTTAATTGTTTTATCCCCCCCCCCCCTTGAATTATATGACGTCACGGATTTACACCAATTTACACATTACGCCAGATTCAGTGGTAACTACCCAAATTATGAACCATTAATCATCATAAGTGAATTTGAATTTGAATTTATTTATTACCAAATATCACTGTCAGGTACAATTATTACAAGGAATAGTACATCACATATAACAAAACATTTGGTAATTGGAGCTTACATAATAGCAAGATGCTAATCGAGGTTAGCCCAAAATAATGTCATTATGAGTGACGATATAATCGTCGTCGTCGCCTTCATCTCCAACTCCCACCACGATTCCCTCAATCATCATTATAATCCTCTCTTTTTAATATGATGATCTTCAGTTTTTAGTACCATCACCAACGCAGTCATCATCATCGTCGTCACCATTATTAACACCAACATAATCAACAACAATACCTTAATCACTATCATCGTGGTTGTTATCACTACCATTAGCACCATCATCCTCACCATCATCATCCTCATCATCACCATCATCATCCTCATCATCACCATTATCATTATCATCATCATCATCATCATCATCATCCTCACCATCATCATCCTCATCATCACCATTATCATTATCATCATCATCATCATCCTCACCATCATCATCCTCATCATCACCATTATCATCATCATCATCATCATCATCATCATCATCATCACCATTATCATTACCATCATCATCATCATCATCCTCACCATCATCATTCTCATCATCACCATTATCATTATCATCATCATCATCATCATCATTATCATCATCATCATCCTCATCATCACCATTATCATTATCATCATCATTATCATCATCATCATCCTCACCATCATCATCATCATCATTATCATTATCATCATCATCATCATCATCATCCTCACCATCATCATCCTCATCATCACCATTATCATTATCATCATCATCATCATTATCATCATCATCACCATCCTCATCATCATCACCATTATCATTATCATCATAATCATCATCCTCATCCTCATCATCATTATCATCATTGTTATCATCATCATCATCATCACCACAATCACTACCACCATCATCCACCATCACCATCATCATGATCGTCACCATCACCGTGATCATCAAGCCATTAATTGTCATCATCGTCGTTATGGTCATCCCCACCGCTTCCACCGCCATGGCCACAACCGTCATCACCCTCTCTTATCATCACCCTCTTCCCCCTCACAGGAAGGCTCTCAAAGCAGCAATAGTTCTTCTGCCGTTGCTTGGGATCGCCAACTTGGTGTGGTTGATCCCTCGACCGAAGCCTCAAGATGACAAGTCCTTCATCCTCATTTATCATTATCTCTTCCTCTTCCTCGATGCCTACCAAGGATTCTTCGTAGCAGTTCTCTATTGTTTTGTCAACGCAGAGGTGAGTTTATGAGTCGAACTTTGACCTTGTGTGCCCCTTTTTCCAACGGCAGGTCCCGGATTTACTACTAAGAGGCACAAGGGGCCGCTTTTTCTTTCCAAAAATTCTGACAGCCCCCCCCCCCAAAAAAAAAAAAAAAAAAAAAAAAACGAAGGTCAGTACCATTCTCATTTTCTCTACTCAAACCTTTTTTTTTTACAATCAAATACAAAATACCACAGTTTTAGCAGTCACAAAACAAAAGAATTTCCACTTCTGCCCTCACCCACCTTTTTCAGTCATCCTTTGCTAAAGAAGTGGGGAAATCAAGTCTTTACTCTACCAATAAGATGATATATGTTACCTGATATGCATTATTACTCATCTACAATGACCATCATGATTTTTAAACAAAATTACAGAGAGGATAAAGAAAGAGGAAATTCTAAGTAAGTTTAAGGTGGTATTGTGGAAATTTGATCCCCATCCCCTCTCCCCCCCCCCCAAAAAAAAAAAAAATAGCAGCAACATAGGTAATGAGTATTTTTATTATCTCTCAATTCGTTTTATGTTCAAAGCTTTTGAGAGAGGCCAAAGATTTTTCTCTAATTTGTTTGTCAGGTGAGAGCCACCTTAAGACGGAAGTGGAGTGCTTGGAGGAACAGTCGAAGTCCTCACCATCACAGAGGTCATTCCATCGTTACCACGGCAACAGACGTATGTAATAACTTTTAACCTTGTTAAATTCCATAAGCATGCATGCATTAACAATTATTGCGGAAAGAATTATCGAACCACAGTATATCAGTAAGGAGGATATAACTGTTTCGTTGGGAAATCAATAGATCAATTTTGTGAGGTGTGGCAATTTTCGAGAAATACAAATAAGCAATTGATTTGTAAAATGAAATTCATAAAAATGAATCTGAAGAATTTATTTTAATATAAGTATATCACCCAAATTCACAGAGAAGATATTCCATCGTGCGTGTTTTAAGAAACGCCATCTTTCGCCATGTTTGCGAATTCAGACCGAAGTTGTGCCTTATATTCACGACGAATAAAAAAAATATTTTCATGACAATGTATAACATTGTATAGTTATATAATGTGGAATATATCATCCTTTGAGGAGATTTTCAGATAAGATATCACCCACTTCAAATGACATTCAGACATTTTCTTCTTAGAAAAATATTCTAATAAGATACCATAATTTGTTTTTACAGAACGCGTTTACTAGGTAAGATATAAATGTGATTAGATATCAGTGTTTAAAAGTGATCAAATATTACTGTGATTAAATATTTATTTCGTTACATTCTCATTCCATCTTTCAAAAGGGCAGTTGACTGTTTCCTTATCGCTTTTCCTAAAATCCATGCATGTGAATATTCAATTTTTGTTTTTTTATCATGAAATGAATTAATATCACTCTTGATAAATGTACTTACGATATTTTGTAATGAGAATATTGCTGACGACTGTGCATGGATGAGTATGAAATGTTGTTCGCGACATTCATCGACTTGTAATTTACTAAAAAGTGATTTTCTGGAGATATTTTTATTTTATTTTTCTTCTATTTAAGTTTGCACTTTGTTTGAAAAGATTTAGAACCTGAATGCAACAGCAGTCAACGTGTGACATTACGCAATAAAGCAATCTCTGCATTTATACACAGATGTATTGTGCTTTATTTGAAGAACTGTTTAAAGTGCATTGGAATTATTAGAATGTGGTCAGTGTCACGAAGGAAGTATATTATCGCATCGCTCTTTCTTAATGAGTAGCAAATATACGACCTTTTTTAAACCCAACTTCAAAGTCATTTATTGATGGAGTTATGATTCACCTATTCCGATTCCGTACAAATTATTGAATTTTCTCAAATTGTGAAATATACTATAGTACTTTCATAACAAATTTGGAATGAAATCGAAGAGCTTATCACCTTTTTCTGCCTTATTCTTGCTTCCGTGATTGAACCTGTGGCAATGAATAACATGAGGCTTTTCGGACAAATGTTATATTGAATATGTTTCCAATTTTCCTTGGACAACCCTTAGCCTCCCCAAAAAAGGGTATATCAACGAGGATGATTTTGAAAAAGTCCTCGGAACAGAATTGGGTAAACGATATACACTGTTAAAAAAACCGTGATTTTACAGAAAATAAACAGAAGATTTTGCAGAAAGCAATAACAGAATCATTCTGTAAATTCATAAAACAGGAATTTTCCTGCAATTCAACAGAACAGGTCTGTTTAAAAAGGGGAAAAGGGTGTTTTATTCAAGAAAATTTGTAAGTTTCCATACACCAAATACCAATTTCCTGTAAGATTACGCAATTCGCTAAGATTACAGGTGTTCTCGAGACTCTGCTGCAGGAACTTCTTTTATTTTAAGGATAAATTTTCTAACAGTGTACATAATTCAAGTTGAATTATCTAATTATTGTTTACCTTTGAGAATATGAATAAATTACCTTTTTTGCTACTGACGAATCATTAGTGACATATATTATACAAATGAAGACTTGTTCATTTTATGCTGCAAACAAAACTTTATTATTATTTTTACTAAGTACTATTTTAAAGAAAGTCAAATCTTCGCGCTCACCCCCCCCCCGGTCTGTCTCTCTCTTTCTCTCTCTCTCTCTCTTCCTCCAATCCCTATGATTAATTTGGTATTAATGTTCAGATGCTAATAACCATTTGGGGTACCATCTGTTGTTTGGCAGGGAGCATTCTTTAAGAAGTGCTAAAAGATTCGATTTTTAATTCAATTTGATTGAATTAAATATATAACCGTATTAAAGTTTTCATTGCAATTCCCAATTCTGCATTACTCTTTTCTCAAAGTGGATACATATTTTTTTTTCGACCTAGCCCATTTTTGCAATGTTGTTATCAAAGTTAGCAGAACACACAATTTTTTTGTAAGGATAGACTAGAAGTCCGAAAATATACTTAATAGAAGTTTTACGTTGAGAAATGGTTCGCCGCTTGGAAGACACCTGCAGTGTATGGTAGTGTGAAGAAGTCTCAGTGTGCTGCGTGTCTTGTAAATAATTATGATGTATTAATGTGATAATTTAGGGGGGCAAAACAATTGGGCACACAATACATAAGCTAACTGTAGATATTGATATTTTTTCACGTCGGTTTCGTTTCAATTTTTAATCATATTGTTTTCATTATTCCAATTTTTTTTTTATTTCGGTCGTTTTATGTTATATTTTGTTTGGGTTTTTTTTCTACAGATCCGTATGTCTCTGTTTGACAATGGTCACGTGCCAGCGGAAACGTGACATGACAATGGTTCAAGACAACGGCACGACAAAGGTGGCAGTCAATAACGTGGTCGAACTCTGAAACTATAACGGTCTCTTTCAGCGTGCGAGAATTCCCGACGGTGTCGAGAAAAGCAGAGGAGTTGACGTCATTGTCATTTCGGACTAAAATCGGAAGAAAAAACGATGAAGAACGTCTTAAGCAGAATTGGTACAAAAGTTGGAGAAATAAAGACTTTTTCGTATGTATTATATTTTGCTCCGAGGGAAGCAACAGTTGCATATGTTTCTCACAAAACATCTAACTGGGAACATAAACAGATGCAATCCAAAGACTTCAAAAGGATTGAGAAGGGACTAGTCAACTAAGTGTTGTCGCAGTGAAACGAAAGTGGCAAAATATGTTTAAAACCAGAGCATTGCGTAGACGATTTTTTTTTTACATATAACTTATATAGAAAATATATGTACATGAGGTTGCCGTGATTTTTTATGCACTTTATATGAACTGCGCTGAAGCTTTGAGGTCAAATTTATTCATCCTTGGGACTTTTCCACAAATTTTTGCCGAATTTTGCAGCTTAGAGTTGAAATCGCAGAATTCTCATGGTAGTCTAGGAAATATTTCATTGGACAGATATTTCGCAAAGAAGCGATTTGGGTTTATAGGAATATTCAGCCGATGCATTCATGGGTGGGGTGGTGTTGTATAATATGGGAGCATGCCAATGACAATAATGAGGCAGTGCAAAAATAATAGTCAAATGAATTAGAGGCAAATTTTGGAGTATGATTTAAAGTTTTCTCTAATGTTTAGGATATGGGAGTTAGCTAGTTTAATGAAGTAACGGAATACTATCTATGATGGTCTGATTGCTGTTTGCATTATGACGATGACGATGATGGTGATGATGATGATGATGATGGTGGTGGTGGTGATGATGATGATGATGATGATGATGATGATGATGATGACGGTGATGATGGTGGTGGTGGTGGTGGTAGTGGTGGTGGTGATGATATGGATGATGATGATGATGGTGGTGATGATGATGTTGATGATGATGGGGGATGACGATGTTGATGATGATAATGATGATGATGATGATGATGACGGTGATGATGATGACGGTGATGATGATGATAATGATGATGATGGTCATGATCATGATGATGATGATGATAATGATGATGATGATGATGGAGGTGATGAGAATGATGATGTTGATGATGATGATGATACTAGTAACGATGATGATAATGATGGCAGTGGTAAAAATGGTAGTGGTAGTGGGATGGAAGTATGGGTGATGATAATTGTGATAGAGTGTATTATTGATGATGAGGAAAAGTAAGACGTAGTAATGGATGAGAAAGAAAAGTTAAAACGATATACATTTAAGGGCCTAAGCATTATTGAAGCGGTCATATATGATGTACAAGATAATAGGGCAGAGTAGTGACCATGATGACGGTCCAGAGGAATATGCCTATTTTGAATATCATAATGATATTGTAAGTTTGTGAATAATGATGGTGGTTGCATAACTGGAACGACGGCGATGATGATGATGGTGATGATGATGGTGATGATGATGATGGTGATGATGATCTTGATGATGATGATGAGGAGGAGGATGACTACGACGACGATGATGATTAAAAGGGGTGCCGTGGTTGAACTTGTGGTGGTACTCATATTCAATGACGTTGTCAATGATCAGGACGTACAGGAGCAGGATGAGAAAGTAAATGAAGGATATATGAAATTATGGATCATCATGTGGTATATTTGTGTCATTTTAATGGTATATAGGAACGGTTACTGAATAGAAGTGATGTCATGGTGTGCATGATATTGCTGGCAGTAGGAGTGGTAATTGGTTGTGTTAATGGTTCAGAAAAATGATTGTTTTCATCATAATTCTAAAGTAGCTTTGGAATTGTTCGTTGTGTTTGTATGATGGTAATTGCCACCTTTCGCAAACCTCAGGAACAGTTAGGTTAGGGCACCCTAACACAAAAGTTTACGATAAATCATACACTTGATTTTTAAGATTGATTGTACATTATAGTCAATAGAATCAAAAGTAGAAAACTTGGGTAACTTACTTACCCACTCTTTCCCACTCTTTCGTTTTTACGTGTGGTCGCGCCTGGTATCCACTCTTCAATGGAAGTGGTCAAGTGGGCCCCCCGGGCAGCCTCTCGAGGGAGGAACCAAATGTGGATTTGGAAAGTCGTCCTAAATCGGATATATCGCTGTTTATAGTAGCAACCAGAATTTTGCACACGAAACGCAAATTGAATGTTTCCGTTCCAGATGCGAAACGAAAAAAAAATCTCATGTCACACAATTTGCATTGCAGGACAGAGTTTTACGACCATGACGACGGGCCCAAAAGTCTCTTCCAAAATCAACTACCGTCGTAAATAAGCGTTCGCGTTCTTCCAACGAAAAGTGGGGAATGACGAGGATGGTTTGGCGGTTGAGGAATGGTGGTTCGACTGATTGATTTTAATGATGATGAGGAGGAGGAGGATGATGAAAATTGGAGTGACTGCCAGAAACTAATGAAACATTAACAAGTATTTGCGGTGGTTCATTTTTATCTGAACGATTTGATGGTTGATGTCCCAGTCTAGTGGTGGATGGTTGAAGGATTAGTGATGGACCCCATTTTTTAAAGTAAATTATGAATAAACAGGCGTACGTGTGTGTCATGTAATTATGATCATAGCCTGTTGATATGGTAATCGTGTGCTGCAATTTCTTGAGATTGTTGATCCCTCTTGGGGAGGCAAGACAACCCTCGAAAATTTGAAAGGGGACACGCCCCCCCCCGTCCCCTGGGAAAGACGGCCATGATGTTTTAATTATAGTAGCAAGGGTGGTAGTCAATAACTCAGGGGTACTTAGATGAGAAATGCATTTGAGAGATTAAGATTTGGAATGGGTGCATTAATTTTTTCATTGATGAGTGAGCTCGGTGGTAAGTTAAAAGTTGTGAAAAGTCGAATAAATTGTTTATTATCCCCTCCCCTAAAATATCATTTAGCGCATAAGAATGAGGGGTAGTAGGAGCACCTACCCCTCCACCTACGCCAGTGGTGGAGGTGGATAGTGACGGCGGTGGCGGTCGTAGTGATGATGGTGACGGTCATGATGGTGCTGGTAATGGAGTCTGTGATAATGATGGTGTGAGGACGCTGCTGATGGTAGTGGTAGTGGTGGTATTTGTAGTAGGGCTTGGTGTCGATGGTGTTAATGGCAACGATTACGTTTGTGGTAGGCATATAGTTGTGTGATGATGCCGATGGTGGTAGTGGTAATGATATTGGTGCTTGTGTGTGTGGTAATGATGGTGTTCGCATTTGTGGACATAGTGGTGTCAGTGGTAATCCTGCATGGTGATGGTGGTGCTAGCGGTATTAATGACATTAGCAATTGTAGCATATATTTTACAGATTTTCTGGATGGAAAAGTAATTGAGATTACCACGATTAATCTGCCATTCGTAGAGTTGAACAGGGTCATGATAAATAGTATGATGCTATGGCGGTGCTATGGTAAGGATGGTGTTTTGTTTATTATGAGAATCATCGAAGTGGCGGTGGTTGTGGTGATGGTGGTGATGATAATATTGATGACAAAATGCTGATCGTGCTGGTGATGATGACGATATCCATGATGAAGGTGATAGTGGTGGCGCACCGTAGCGGTAATAATGATGATAATCATGATGATTGTGGTTCTGGTTCTGGTGATGGTGGTTGTGGTGGTGAAGATGATGATAAGCAAAGTGGTGTCGATAGTAATGGTGATGGTGGGTTCACAATAGTTATGATGATATTGAAAATGATGACGATGGCAATGGTTTTGATGAGGAGGAGGGGGGATGATAGGGGTGGTGGTGGTGGTGGTGGTGGTGGTGAAGATGATTATGATGATGATGATGCTGCTGCTGCTGATGATGATGATGATGGTGATGATGATGATGATGATGATGATGATGATGATGATGATGATGATGATGCCGTGATGATGCCGTGATGATGATGATAGATGCTGTTAGTGATAGTAGTCCTACAGGAGATTGATCATAATGTCGTTTTGCTGCTGCCTTTGATAATGGTTCAAGATAAAGGTAGTGGTGTGAAATGATATAATTGAGTAAATATATTGTCCGTTTTAACAAAATTAATGCAAATTGAAATATACAATATGGGAAATGAGGCGAACACACTTTCCCTTAATTCTACGTTAATCACGATGTAAACCTAAATTCTAAGCGTTCTAAAAGCACACGTTGTTCATAGAAAAGAGTGTATTTGTGTTTTGTAGTATAAAGGCTTTGATTTATACATCTGTCTTGCATTAGAGCGCTGTGTATAATTTGTTACGTTTTTATTATGGTATGTAGAAAATGGTACTGTTCTTAAGATAAATAAACGGGTCACATCGTAAAGTTCTGTGCGGTTTGCTTAAACTTCTTCTCGTTTGTGAAATAGCGTTTTATGAAAACAATTTTTATATCAATTTACCTTGTTTTTTATGCTTTTAACTTTGCATTGTATGGTTTGTCTCATATGCATGGTCATAGTTATGTGTTTTAGTTTTGTACCAAGATGATTTTAATATAGGGAATAAAGATGGTCATTAGTGTAGATTCTATATGTGCTTTACATTATGAAAATAATGATATAATAATCTGGTTACTTATAATAAGGCGCTCAAGACATACTTGCACGTATCTATTATAGAGATTTTTTTTTTGTTAATCATTACCCCGGTCATCGGATTCAATCAACGATTCCTGCGCACAATGTATTCACATCCTCCACTCCCTGGGGAGTATTCCAGTTGATATGGGAGCGCACACAATACCGTAATGGAGAAGCTACAATGATAACTATATCCTCCCAGGGGCCTTTCATAAAACTGTTCGTAAGTTAAGAACAACTTTAAGAACGACTGGTGAACCTTTCTTACGCGCTAAACCAATGCCAATGAACATTTTTGTGTATACCATGTACCACAATTAAAGCCGCTCTCAACTTACGATCAGCTTTATGGAACACCCACCAGGTACCTATTTAGCATCTGGGCTCCGTAACACAAAGATTAGCGATCAATCGCTAAATGAACTGACCAATCAAGATCAATGTTACAGGCGCAGTTGGTTTAAAATTCTGACCAGGGACCAATCTTTCATATTTGCAATCCAACGCAAACCTTCGTGTTACGGAGCCCAGGTTGGAGAGTGGCAGTGTGTGTTGATTGACGCCTTGCCAAAGGACGCTAGGTCGGGGTGGAATTAGAACACACGACCCTCTGATTACAATCCATGATTCAGAACCTTTTCACCTTTTTTTATTTACATGGTAATGTTAATCCCATGCAGAGTACAGGAATAAGAACGCAAATTCATTGCGATTAAATTTTGTAGTTCGGTCTTTGCAATGTAAGCCTTAGTGAATGATCGTACGGTGATTGCAAAAATGTAACATCAAGCATATTCACTCCTGAAATCCCTGCATCTGATTGGCTGAAAGCGAGTTTGTCAGTGAAGACCAACGGCCTATGCGTTTATTGAACGCACCCTCATGCTGTGTTCTAGTGTACGATCCATGGTTCAATGACGGTTTTTTGTGAAACCTGGGCCCAATGTTACGAAGAATACAAACTAAAATTGTGAAATTTTGATACATTCATCTATGAAAAAGAAGGCTGTATACTGGTTGGTACCACAATATTGGTGTGCATATATATCACAGTGAAAAGTTTCATTTTGTGAATAAGGGGGAAATTATATTTTATATTATGGTATCCTAATTTTTTGATAATTCTGACTTTTCCATTGAATTTTTGACAGACAGATTGAGGAGAGAATTGATATGTATATATTCTCTTTTCACATCAATAAAACAGACTCTCATTAGATCAAAACAGGATCAAGATGAAAGATTGCAAAAAAGTGAGAAAGCGTGACTTTGAAAATCATGACTAAATATTTTTTGTCCATTCAAAATACAGAAAATGTACTTAGAGCTTCTACACTGTAGATAGTAAGTATGATACTCTTTAAAGGATTTACCCAACATGGGATTAACAGGGAACATGTGTGTTTGTTGGTTAAAATATCTCCCAAGTACTGCGTAAACTGTACGCAATATTGTGAGAATACAAATGCTACGGTCACTGGTTCGTCACATCGGCAGAACGGACTCCGGACTGAACATATTACATTGTTTTCAATGACATAATTATTGGTCAATTTAGTCCGATTTAATGGGTCTGACTGTTGCACGACTTATTTCTTCTGAGAGTATTAACCAACTAACATGCATTTCTTTCTTTTTATTCAATTTCACTGTTAAAACATTATTTTTTAAACACGTTGTTCAAGCGCGTCACTGTAACAATTACTTGTTTAAACTTTTAAACAATTGTTTAAATTTTTTTAAAAATGGTTAAACTTTTTAGACTATTGTTTTAACTTCTTTTTAACTTGGTTGAACTTTTTAAACATCTTGTTCAAAACTTTAAACAATAGTTGTTACAAACTGTGACGGGCTTAATAGCGTTTTCATAGTGATCATTGGGTAAATTCTACTCAATTAATAGAACGTTTGAGTCTAAAATATGTATATATATATATTATGTACATACTGAGATGATACTGCTGATTTTGGTAAGCCTATTAATGTATACACCCGTTCTTCCTATATTTGCAGTGAAAACTGTTGACATATTGTATCATAGTCGTTTTGACAGAAACATATATTACTACTACTGCAAATTACCCGATCATATAATTTTTGTGATAACATATATGTAACTATATAAGATACAGTTGTTTAAGTGATTTTGGCATGTACAAAACCATATATGATTAAAAAATTGTCATTACGAAAAAATGTTGAATTTTCGTCTGTTCGTTTGTGCTTTAGTTTAAGTATGTGGTTGATGCATTCATATTTTCAATGGACAGTGCAGATACTCCCTAACATAATTTTGTGGAAAAAAATAAGGATATCTCAAATTTACGTATTGTATAAAAAAAATGCCCTTAGCTTGTAAATTTTATTGATTTTGAGTTTGGCAAAAGATAACCAACAGTTTTCATGATTTCCCGAAACGTATTATCCAAAGTCAATAAATTATGCAAATTAGGCTCGACATTTATTTCCAAACTTGTCTGAACATTCTTAGTCAGAAAATAAGGAAAAGAATTTGCTTATTTTTCAAAAATTCAAAACCAATGCTAATTTTGCCAAACAGTAAATAGCAGAAGTATCATAGTAGTGATGGTATCTTCTTTTCTATTGGCAAAATGTGGTCATCATGAATCTCCTCACATGTTTGGTAAATTTTCACGAGGACATTTAAAAAAAATGGCTTTGGGGCACTTTCATGAGTAATCCCTTTGCAATCTTCCCCTGGAACAAAAATTTTCTTAATTTTCCTAAAATATGCAAAAGGGCTTATCACGAAAATACAATGAATATGTTTTTTAATATACCAACTTCACAATCTAAAATGTCAACAAGTTCACATTAATGATTAACAAAAGAAAACCTTCAAATTTCAGGCATATCATACTGTTTTAATAACAATAAATAATCAATATGCAACAAAATAACTACATGGCATCATTCATATAAATAAGTTTTGCAGAAGAAAAAAAGACGCAAAAAAATGGTAAAACAGAATTTTATAAATATTAGTCATTTAAGTTTTACAATATGGCATACATATATTTATGTGCTTGTGAATTGAGAATACAGATAGGATTACAAAGATCACTTCTAAAATGCTACAAAATGTCTCCCCCCCCCCCCCAAGCTGAGACAGCACATCTAGAGAATTAATGAAAAAGCAGAAACTGAATGCTAATGAGCCATCCCTTTCTTTTGTAAGGCCATCATATCCAAAGAAAAATATTCAACAGTCGTTCTACACAATTTCAGTCTGACATTGAAAGTCTCATGACTCGCCTGTTTATGGCCCATTCATACTGTACCCAGTATCGAAAAAAAAATATTGAACTTTGAAATGATGAAACAGATATTTTAAATCATTTGTCAATAATGGAAAAACGTTACTTAGATTCACTACTATATGTATGTTTTGAGTATGATTAAGAGCCTTACAGAACAACAAGATTAAACTTAATACACTAATGAATTACAGTTTTATCACTTTACCAACGGATTCCCCATCAATTCAATGAATGTAAATAAAGAATTATGATTCTTTTTATTTGTGTGTGTGTGCCTAATAAAGAAGTGATCTGGGTTAATATTCTTGAAGATCTAAACATAAGAAATAACATTAAATATACAGTATAACTAAACAAAAAAATCATTAATAACTTAAAGAAAAATCACTTCATAACCAATTATATAAAACTGGAAGAAAGAAAACATTAAAAAAAACTATAAAGTGGAAGTATATATCAGAGGGTTGTTGCACGTAAGAGTCAATTGTGATTTGTGAATAAAAATTGATCCTAAAATCCATGTTACATGTGTTATGCAAAACTTCACAACTGTGGTCAGATTAGCACTCAGATGATGCATCAAACATTTTATTCACTAATGAGGTTACAAGTGGAATGAAATGTGTGTGTTGGTGCTTTAGGCCTGAAGCACATGTAACACATATGCCTATGTTCTGAATCCAACAAGAAGAAAAGAGTCCTCAGCACAAATTCCATTACTTTATGGGTTAAAAATGAGGTGAGCATTCTCTTTGCAGAAGTTTATCATCACTGTACAAATGCTATAAAATGTTCAATATAAGAGACAAGCCCAGAAAGTGTGTTAACAGGGGATTCCCGAAAATAAAGGATTTAGATACTATAAGGTCTACAACATAGACTGTATGCATTGACGTCATCGTGCCGCCATCTTAGAGGCTAAATCCTTTTCCCTGCATGCATTGGTAATCTGTAGAGCATCTCTAACAACTCCATTTACACTTATTCCTATATCCTCTGAGGGAGGGCGCTACGATATTATGATGTCATATGCATAAGCTCTATAGGAATTATTGGAGGTTTTGAGTTGGATGGTCATATTTGAGATTTTTTGGGGAAAAGCCATCCCTCAAATTACTACATGTACATATTTGGAAAATAATAATAACAAAAATAATATTCCGCATTTATATAGTGCTTAATACATCGGAACGACGTCTCTAAGTCCTTTACAGACATATTATTACCCCGGTCATCGGATCCGTGCATGCCCGCATACAAGGAATGCACCTTCTCCACTTCCTGGGGAGCATCCCAACAAGAATTCCAAGACTCAAAATAGTCATGTGAATTGAATAAAAACTAATAAAATCAAAAACACACAAACACCAATCTACAGTGTATAATATGAAGCAACAAACTGTGTTTAACTTCTACTCTAGTATTAAAATTAACATCAAATCATGTGCTCTAAATTCATCAAGGATAAAAAAAAAGGGAAGGAAAATTATAATCCTATAAATCATATTTCTGTACACTGATCAAGAAATTTACAATCAGCAGAGTTTCAGTACGTATTTATAACGGAAGAAAAAAAATCTGATTCATTGTGCATTTTAGAATCACACAACTTACATTTCAACTGCTACTTCATATGTACATGAATTTCATTTTCTCTGAAATGAATTGACATTCCATTTACATTCCATCCACCTTCTGTTCCGGAAGTTACACTGACTGCCTGGAACATTTGCTGCGTATATTTCAGAATTTATATCTTACATGTACATCATTTATACAGTAGATTTTATTATGAATAGAAATTCATACATGTTGCTATTCACAAGCATTGCACTTACATCACTGAAAACAGAGTTAACAGATTGATTACGATACATATTATCCTATGGTACGCCTAACCATAATGTATCCATTGCTGCAAAGGGCTAAGTACATATTCTATAAATTGATTTTGTGATACTCTTGAGGTAACTGTACAAGAAATGATTTATTTGAAATTATAATGTCCAACACAGCTAATTTCCCACTATTAAAGCTATTAGGGTATGTTCCTGTATTATTTCTAAGGCAATTCACTCTATACTCCCACAAAATGCACACACTTAACCATTACTTTGAATATATTGCATAAGATTCGATACCACATGCATACTGTACAAAATTCATATGAGAAGTTAAATGATATTATACATTTAACAAACAAGCATTGTAAATCACTTTATACAATACCAATACTCCACACACAATATATACATATGTTTCCAATAAATATACTTCACGATTAAAAGAACAAAGTTAATTTGGTATTAGCATGAGATCTACATAAAGGCATTGACCTGCTACATATGATCATATTGGTATGTGTTTTACATGAAGCTACATGTAATGTTGAAATAATGTGCTTATTGAATGTGCACAAAGTAGTTTATATATATATATACTCCTTAAAACTTGTTCATTGTGAATGAATAAAAAGCTGAGTAGCCACCACAGATTTGGATATTAAAATAAGCTCATACAGCAATATCAAAGACAAAAAAAATATTGTTTGTTTGGATTTTTTCTGTTCTAATCTAAGTCAAATTATAATCATATATTTGTTTATGATAGGCAGTAAGCAGTGTAATAAAAAGGTTGGGAGTCCTTCAATTTAAGAGATGTCCAAGAGTATATACACTTAGGTTGCATAGGATGAAAATCAAAAAGCAGCCAGATTCGGTACTAAAATTATGAATGTGACAGCATGAAAATAAAACACACAAAAAAAAATATTGAAAGCTTGTAAGAAATTGGGCAAGGAATGAAATAGTTAGGGCTGTCTGAAAACTGAAATCAGTAATACTATGTAAACTTCGAATTGGCAATTTAGTATAGTACATTGTGATGAAAAGTAGGGAATACTATCCTTTTTGTTCCGTTATCAATTATTGATTATTGTGGTTTCAGCTCCAGCAAAATGTCCCCCAAGAGCACTGCCGTCAGATGGTAAAACGGTCTAACTCAAAAATTTGACTTTTTGAGGTAAATTCACTTTCCTTGTAATGTGAGGTCGCTCTTTCCAATGATGCTATCGAGAAAATCCCATCACATCTTGATTTAGAGATAATTTCCGCTATCTTGGTACTTTTTTGTATTTTTCCTTAAGATTTGATGGTAAAAGGTGCGATAGCTCAGTCGGTAGAGCGGGGGATTCGTATTCCGGTGACCCGGGTTCGATTCCCATTTGGTGCGCTAGTGCCCTTTGGTAAGGCATTAATCCTCAGTACCAGGTCCTTCGAAGAGGACCTTAAGCCGTCGGCTCTCTGGTTGCTTGCTTACAAGCATTCTTGCTTTCTTAGCAATCAGGTAAAAAATCACGACCAACCACCAACTTTCTTTGAGTTAGACCAATTTACCGCCACGTCACACGGCCGTCAGATGGTAAAACGGTCTTGAAAATCGCTGAAGAATATTGTGGATTGGGGTAAGATTGTAAAATGGTCTATCTAGAAGATAGACCATTTTACCATCTTATGATGTGTAGTATGAGTGTAAACATGTGCTGTGGTTAAACAGTCTATCTACACAAAAATCTCATTTATTTCATAATTAAAACCCCAAATAAGCTAAAAATTGTTCAGTTATTAGTGTTTATTGTGCTTCTTCTTTTCCCATTGCTAATAATGCATTATTTCTGTCTCATCAAAAAGCTCAATCCGCTAAACTTGAAAGTAATTTTTCTCAGAACAGCGATTTTCGTTTTACCACATGACAGCCGAGCAATAATCAAGAGTAATATAGATTGCATAAGTACGTACTTATGCAATGAAAATAATAGTTTAAGCAAAAGTTTTGAAAAAGGCAACATTTGAGCAATTTTATGAATTGGATCAAACAGATATTTAGACCTTACTTTACATCACAATTACATCACCTATTTGGCCAATTTGAAATCCCACACACATAGTGACCACAGTTGCTGTTGCTTTAAATCACAATATCCTTGTTATTTGTTGGTTTTATCAATATTTCATGTTGACTTTTTTTTCTTCTTGTTACTTTATAACAAATAATCCATTTGGGTTTCTTTACCTTTAATGTATTTTTTTCAGCAAAACGTACAATAATCTAGTTCAAATAACCTAATATATCTAGGGTTCTACTTTGTCGGCTAATCAAACACAATATCATTAGCTTTTAATTTGATTGCAATATTGTTATTGCAACAATTTTCATGAAATCGGACCCCGATCTGATACGTACAGCCAAGACTCCGTGTTGGTATCTACTGTGAGTGATCAAAACAAACCTGCCTTCCTCAACCAAACAATAGTTCATTCCATGAAACATTCAAGGGTGCTACATAACTTTTAAGAAGCACTTTCCCTATCACGCAAGTAAATTTTTAAATAGTTAGAAAATACTAGCCCAAAAATCTATTTTGCTTGCCCGAAAAAATCTTTGGAAACAACCTCTTCAAAAATATATATATTGTGGTTTTATAAACCATTGACCTTTTAGCTCTCTTTTGACTGATGTACCTTGTTCTTGCATTTCTTTTTCCAAAGTGATTTTATCTTGCCCGCCATGAACAAATTTAGGGTCATTATATATCCTATTGACCCTAATATTGTAATTCTACTGTGAGAATTTTGCTTGCCCAATACAGCCAAAAAGTTTTGGTCTTTACCTCATAACACTTGCCCGACTTTAACTTATACTTGCCCAGGGCAATTGGGCAAGTGCTTATGTAGCACCCAGCATTCTCAGAACAAAGTGAAAAAATACAAATAAATTATTCAACATGCACTCTGCATCTTGAATGCTTCACTAGAAAGGCTGGTTGTGTCTGGATTGGACACTGTATGGAACCAAAAATAGTAAAATACAGTCAAAGGAAGAGTACCTAAATGATTTTGTTTTTTTTCTGACCACTGTCACATTTAACTCTCTCTGGAACAGGCCCCAGGAGATGCTTAAAATTTTACATCAGCACACCAGGAAAAAAAGCTTACACAGCCATCATAACACTTAATATTGATTACAAAAATGATAGAATCATAGGACTTATTTGTTCTCATCCAATCAATAAGAAGGAGTTCAGCAGCTTATAACAGTATATTGTGACTTGCCATTGACCACACGTTTGGTGAAACCAGGCCCAGAGATTTGAGTCTCAGACATTGATGTCATCAGTGTTAATGAGCTGCCCCTCTGTTGCTAATGGCATGTGCTGGGGTGGCTGGTCGTCATCATCAGACTCTATGGAGTCTGCGGGAGGTTCCATTTGCCACGGGGTGGATTGGTTCATTGGCTGCTGAGGGGGCTGCATCTCAAAGGAAGTGGAGCCAGGCAAGATGACGCTCCTGTCGTGGAGCTGGAATGTAAAACATGAAAAGAAATTATTAGCAAACACTGGGCTAGAAACAAGTGGAATGCCTCTGGCTGTCTCACCTGCATCACGCGATTCAACATAGCAGCAGTGCTGGCTTTGAAAACTACTATAACTCACACAAGATGTTCAGTGATACTTGGTTACTCTTATTTCCACGTTTTATGAATTAGACCAATACACTTACAGAGATAGGATGGTAATTCAACAAATACCCCCAATGCGGCCAAAGTTCATTGATCTCACATGACCTTTGACCTTGATCATGTGACCTGAAACTTGCACAGGATATTCAGTGATACTTGATTACACTTAGGTCCAAGTTTCAAAAGTCAGATCAATAAACTTGCAAAGTTATGATAGTAATTCAACAGATACCCCCATTATGGCCAAAGTTCATTGACCCTAAATGACCTTTGACCCTGGTCATGTGACCTAAAATGTGCACAGGATGTTCAGTGATACTTGATTACTCTTATGTCCAAGTTTTATGAACTAGACCAACATACTTTAAAGTTATGATGGTAATTCAACAAATACCCCAAATTCTGCCAAAGTTCATTGACCCTAAATGACCTTTGACCTTGATCATGTGACCTGAAACTTGCACAGGATGTTCAGTGATACTTGATTACTATTATGTCCAAGTTTCATGAATCAGTTGCAAAAACTTTTAAAGTTCTGATTATAATTCAACAGATACCCCCAATCGGCCAAAGTTCATTGACCCTAAATGACCTTTGACCTTGGTCATGTGACATGAAACTCGTGCAAGATGTTTGGTGATACTTGATTAACCTTATGTCTAAGTTTAATGAACTAGATCCATATATTTTCTAAGATATGACGACATTTCAAAAACCTAACCTCAGGTAAAGATTTTGATGTTGATTCCCCCAACATGGTCTAAGTTCATTGACCCTAAATGACCTTTGACCTTGGTCATGTGACATGAAACTCTAATAGGATGTTCAGTAATACTTGTTTAACCTTATGGCCAAGTTTCATGAACTAGGTCCATATATTTTCTAAGTTATGATGTCATTTCAAAAACTTAACCTCAGGTTAAGATTTGATGTTGACGCCGCCGCCGTCGGAAAAGCGGCGCCTATAGTCTCACTCTGCTATGCAGGTGAGACAAAAATGGCTTTCATTCATGATAAGAAACAAAAATCAATGAAGATTGTGTGACAAACAATTGTTCGCATAACAATGTCGCCTCTTTACCACTAAGCACATTGACTGTAGATAATTCTAGTTATATGTTATAACAATCTATTCTGGTATCACTTTGAACCATCATCACTGAGGGGTGTTGCAGGAAACTATTTAAAATCAATCACAAATTTATGATTGATATATCAATTTCAAATAAAGTAGATTAAATTTTACTGACTTTTGCAAGGAGTTGACCAGCAATAAAGTGTAAATTTGGAATTAATTGTAAGACTTATGATTGATTTAGGGAGCTAGAATTGACTTGCAATTGATTGCAAGTTTCGTGCAATGCCTAATTAGTTGATCTGACCATATCAAATGAATAGAAATGAATAACAGGCGGGTGGGCTTCGCCTAATACACAACAAGGATACCACGATTAATCATCCATGTATCATGTTTACCTGGTGCATATAGAGGGCGCTAAAGTTCATGTCGGCAGTCGTGACGTTGGCAGGGGAGGGCCCCGTTACCACTGGATTGGCCGTTGGTACGAGAGACTGCTGCATTAGACCAGGACCTTGTATGCTGGTCAAGAAAGCACCATCAGGACTCTGCAAACTGGATAGAGAAGGAAGAACAATATCTTTGTATTGTATTTTGTGTATTGTATATATTTGTCCACAGGCGTATCCCGCCACAAGCATATGCTTCTAGGGACATACGCCTTCCTCTTTACACATAAGTTGTTTATATTTATATTCTTTATAGAAATTGATTTGAAGTGTATCTTTGTGAACAATAATGAATGTAACTTTGTAAAATGGAGAAAAATAAAGGTTTATTGAATTGAACGCATGGTGCTTTCAATTTACAGCCAAATTCCTAATTCCATGCATTAATTAGCATAACAAATTTATTATAATAATAAATGATAAATTTGTATAGTGCAGCCACTATATATATATATATATATATATATATATATATATATATACTCTACTGCGCTTTGGTTACTCCTACTGCTTATACATTACTTAAAAGCTTCCTTAAAGAGATGCGTCTTCAATAATGCTTTGAAAGAAGGAACAAACTGGGTCATTCTAACGCTAAGGGGAAGTTGGTTCCATAATTTCGGAGGTGCGTAGCTAAGTGCACAGTCTCCAAGAGTAGCCTTGGTTTTAGAGTAGAATATTTCCAAAGGAATCTATCCTTCGCACTTCGCAGGTTGCATGAGGTTGATGGTATTTTCAGGGAAAGCAATGCTGAAAGATAACTAGGGGCTTGGCCATTCAAAATTTACCCAGTATATGAAATAACGTTTAAAAAAAAATAGATTTAGTGACATTTAACTCAGAAACCATGCAGATTACATCGAGGGTGACTTGTGCACCGATTTTTAAAACCAGGATTGAACTGCCGGTGGCTGGGACCAAAAGCCCCCCCCTCCACAAAAAAAGTAATAAATAGAATAAAAATACTAAAAACAATTATTATTATTATAATAAATAAATAGTTTTCCAAAAAATCTAGAAAAGATATAGATAACAAAACTTTACGGCAGCCGAGTTCAGAAAGGGGCCATCATGCCCCCTTTGCCCATCTTCAATACTTTTGAAAATAACCCAGTCCTTATTAGATTTGAACTTTTGCAGCCACAAGTCGGTAAAAACAATGGTAGAAAATAAGACCTCACCTCGTAAGAAGACCAGACCCCTCGGAATCCAGAGGGCCTTCCGAACTAGTGATCCCGCCCATCACAAGCTGGCTGGGGCGGGGGCTTGTTGCCCCCTCCGAGATGGGGGATGTGATAGGGGATGAGAGGGGGGCAGGGGGCTGGAAGTGGGGGGTGGGGATGGCACCAAGGGAAGGCGGGTTACTGTGCTGGACAGCTAGACTACCTAGAATACTGTTTTGCTGTAAGAGATCATAGAATGGAAAAAAAAGTTACTATTAGAAGATACTATGTGATCACATAGGAACATAAAATGTTTCTGCTGCTGGGTTGATAAATGTCCATGTGTAAACTATTTTTACACTCCAACCTTCACTTCGAGTGTTAATGTAGCAAACTTGATGAAGTTTCTCACTAAATATTTCACTGAATTTTTTATTCATGTTGTTGTACTGAGAAATGAGTTGTGGTTCGACGTTTGGCTACAAATTAATACAAATAAAGACAAATACTACTTTCCACACATATATGTAATAACCTCATATTTCCAAGATAATCCATTTTATTTTCACAATATGCAGCACTGATATGGAGAGTTTTATGGAGGACTGTATGACTTCAGAGAGGAATATATTGATTTACATACCCCTTCCAATGACGTAATAGACCTCATCGATGTCATCAGAGCATTGTTTTCAGCCTCAAGTCTGTTACATGTTTTTATATCACGCTGAGCTGTAATTCAATAAAACAAGTTAAAATCACACCAAAACAGTGTTTGAGTGTTTTCAGACGGCAATACACTAGCAAGTTGAACACTTAGGCCCATATTCTGAACTCTGGTTTAACTTAAACTGTAGTCTTAAGCTGTGGTTTAACTATGGAAAGCCAAATATGACATTAATTTCTATCATTAAATGATCAATATATCATCACATTTGGCATTCAAATCATAAAAAAAATTCTTCATACGATAACAATACACTTCTTCACATTTGAACCATGGGAAGCATCCTAGTAAACACATTAAAGATAAATTCCAGTTCTGGTAACGATCTCAAAATGACTTTTTACAGAATCTAATATAATGACTACCCAAGTGTCTGTTTGTATGAATAAAAAATATGTGCCAAAGGATTCTGGAAGAAATTGTGTAATTGCTGAGAAATAAGCAAAATAAGCGCGGATTCGGTCACTTCCATCGGGTCTTTATTCCAGCAATAATAATACACTGTCCCACGTGTGCCTATCTGTGTTGGCGATCTTCAGTGTGATCGTATTTCAGCTTAGATTTTATGATTTCACAAAGTTCAGTTTATGTAACTGTACCAGATCTAGATCCATGATGATATAATCATACTTAACCTTGGTTTTACAAACTTTCTCACGAAATTAGTGTTTTACTGCAACTACTAGATAGGGTGCGCTCATTTAGCTTTAAGCATTAAAGTTTAAACATTTTTTACATTCGTACTTTCCATATTTTTAGACCAGACTTAGACCATGGTTTAAGTTAAAATGGAGTTCATGATACGGGCCTTATATTCCATTAATACTACAGTCATGTAAATAAACTATACTGGGTGATTCAAAAGTTCAATGTCTGTGCAAGTGTTGGCGTTGGAAGCACAATTAGGAGTGCCTTCCTTTTCTCAGCTTTAAAGGACAAGTCCAGCCCAACAAAAACTTGATTTGAATAAAAAGAGAAAACTTCAACAAGCATAACACTGAAAATTTCATCAAAATCGGATGTAAAATAAGAAAGTTATGGCATTTAAAAGTTTCGCTTCATTTGAAAAAACAGTTATATGCACATCTCGGTCGGTATGCAAATGAGGAACTGATGACATCACTCACTATTTCTTTTGTATTTTATTATATGAAATTTGAAATATTTTTATTTTCTCGTCATTGTCATGTGAAATGAAGTTTCATTCCTCCATGAACACGTGGAATTCCATTATTTTAACATTTTGTGCTTCAGGCAAGGAGGTCCTAATCATCAAATTCGTAAAAATTGAATATTGTATAATTCAAACAATAAAAAACAAAACAAATAGTGAGTGACATCATTGACTCTCATTTGGATGTAACTGGCTCGTTCATATAACTATTTTTTAAAAATAAGCAAAACTTTGAAATGTCATAACTTTCTTATTTTACATCCGATTTTGATGAAATTTTCAGCATTGTGCTTGTCTGATTTTTCTCTATTGATTCAAATCAACATTTTTCTGAGGTGGACTTGACCTTTAACACCTCATCTGGGTTTACAAAAATGGTCCACATAACAACATTGACAGTTCAACATCAAGTGATACTCATCCTACATGTAAGACTGATCTAATTTTCATTTTGGTGTTGGGCCGATGTAAATTCAGCCCAACACCAATACAACATCAAAAGGTCAATACCGAACTTGAAATCATCTATTGAATAAAACTAATAATTATTATAATATAGGGGTTTAGAATGCACACATATATACCGTATTAATCGAGTCTTAAAGTTTTGGCCTATTCGTCAATTGACGTAATACTTGCCTTGTGACTTTAGCGCACTAATGAAGAACTTGCTGCTCTGGGGTGGCGTCCATTTAGGGTTGGTTACCTGCAGGGACAAACAAGGAAAGATGACCTTGGAACACCTCCTGAATCTTCATACTTTCATATTGGCTAGATTTATTATACATTTTTAGAAAAGATTGTGATATAATATCAAAGTGATTCTCACTACAATACAAACTCACATAAACATGACAATAATTTTTGCAGTTTTTTTTTATTTGTTGCAAAGGAGAATTTCAAAGCAAATTAAGATATACCAAATATGGGGTATCTCATTTGAGTCAAGTGTAACTAACAAACAGCTTTATTAAGAACTAAGCAGGGTTTGTACCTGGAAATGTCTAGGTATTCCATGACAAAATCCGTCTTTTTGTATATCTAAGCCCTATTTTTCTCTATTTTCAACTCACATTATTAACTTATCAAACCATATCAATTAGACAGTATTACTGGTACACCTTTTTTTGAATGAAGCACAAAGCACATACACGTAATTTCCAGAAGATCCCGCACATAAGGAGTTGGACGTACATATTTCATAGAATTGGAAAGGGGTAAATAAATATCCCATGTTTTTTCAATTTCCAATTTCACCCAGGAGCTGTATACTTACAGTGAAATGCATGAGTGATAGTTCTGTTTTGCCATCTTCAGCTTGGTTGTATTGGTTGGCATCCGTGTTCCCACCAGTCATCCACTGAAAAAAGCAAGCAAGACATTCATTAAAGCTACACGTATACTCAGCAAACACTAGCAACTCTGATACCTAGGGTATATATGTTCAGACCTGCTAACCTCTGGGAATGAAAAATTGTATTATGTGATAGAAAAAATGTGTTTTCCTCCTCAAAACGGTACTTCATTGGTTCTTTTTTTTTTTTATCTGTATGCTTAATGAGTGCAAGGTGTGAGGGGTGACTGCTGGGTTGGTGGGTGCAGTTGTTTGATTTAACGTGTTTATGGTTGTTGGATGAATGAGTGTGCTATGAATGTGAATGTGAATGTTTTTTTTTTTTTTTGTAAGAGATTGTTTGTCGGTCCTATTAATGCATAGCTCCAGTGGGGTTAGCTGACCCTAAGTTCCGCCTGAGCGATGGATTTGAATAACCAATTCCATTGCCCAGGTTGAATGGTGTTGTTGAGGGATTGGCATTCCCTGGCTGGAGCTGTGCATTGAACTTGACTGCTCGCTCGTCCCCGGACACCCTCCTGTCTTTAGTTCTTTTGTTACTTGCTTAAATCTATGTTTTTATTGTTTGAATTTGAGTGGCGATGTTTGTCAATGGGCATTCTTCCACCACCACCACCTTTCAGTCTTCTAGTTGTTCTTTTGTTAAGTTGCATTATATTCTCTTAATCATGTCAAGTTTTGATGTTTTTAAATCACCTATTTATACATGTATATACCTATAAATTGTACACAATTCAGCCTTTTGGCTGCAACGTGCAATTATTTTGAATAAAACCTTTTCAATTCAATTCAATTCATAATAAAATACGCACTGCTATGCAGATAGCAGGCCTGTCAACATTTGAAGGAAAAAGAGGAGTCCCAATCGGGCCACGCGTGCTCATCGCGGTGCTAAAGCTGCATGCAAGCTAAAATGCGCACTGCTCTCGCAGATGGAAAAAAACATTGAAACATGTGTTTATCTCACCCCGGTTTTAACAAAATGATTGAAAAAACTATAAGTTACCTGAAATTACATTCATCCAATAACCACATATGTGTAAGTTTTATGAAATAGAAACATATAGCATACAGCGGTTTTTTTTCATCATATTTTTTAGAGAAAAAAAACGTTCTGTTGTATTTTGGTTGCAAAAACATACTAAATATGCCAAAAACGTACTGGTTGGCAGCTCTGTATGTTGCATTATTATAGACCACTGAAGAGACTTGGATAGGGAGTTGCACATTACTTGATACATAATACACTTTTAATATCATAATCATTGTTGTTTCATCATTATCATAAATATCCCTATTGTTATCATTATTCTTATTATAATCATGATAGTTACTATTTTTGTTATCAATTACATCATCATTATAACAATTTGTGTTTATGATTATGAGGATCATTAAAATGATGTCAATATTATCAAAATTTTTATTGTTGTTTTATTATCATGTTTATCAATATTATTATTATTGTGGGGGCACCAAGATCTAGTGGTTAAGACTCTCGTTACTCAATCTGAGGGACATGGGTTCGATTCCCAGCCATGGCATGTTTTTCTTCAGCAAAAAGAAATTAACATTGTGCTGCACACAACCCAGGTGAGGTATACATGTATGAGGACCCGGTAAGAAAGAATTCCTTGAATGCTTCATATGGCAGCACAGCTAAAGCTGGGGTAATAATGATAGCAGCACTTTGTATCCTCAGCCAAAAAGCGCTAAATAAATCGAGCTATTACTATCATTATTACCATCATAATTACAATCATTGCAATGTTTATTATATCAATTTAAACTTATTTCATAGGGTTGACATAAAAAAAAAAAGAAGTATATGATTCTTTGTCTGACCTTGGGATTTCCATGGGTCCTGATGTCCATCTGAGCAAAGGAGCAGACATCCCCCACACCGATGACATCCACTGTGAAGTTGCGATAGAAGTCAACGATGTCCACAGCTCGTGATCTAAGCTTGAAGATAAGGACGTATGGAGTGACGATGGGACTCAGGAGCTCCTCGAGGAAGTAGACCTAAGACAATAAGAAAAAAAGATAATACTGATAAAAGGAACATTATTTCATGAACATCATCAATAATCAATTTACTTACAAGATGTGTGACATTGCTGCCCCATACATTGGGACCTAAAAATGACATTTCCATTCCCTAAATTTTCCATAAACCCAAGCCTATCTGTAACTTTAAGTAAGCTCAGCTTCTGATGGGTTCATGTGAAAAAGCGGACCGAGAACGTCATTAAAAACACCTCTACAGACATTCTCAATCATCATCACCATTATTAATATCTCCTCTTTTATCCCCACCAAAATAATCCTCATCACCACCATCAAAATCATAAATAATAGCCAATGTCACCACTCTAACCACCTGTTATGATCTCCATCATCAGCCACCATTGATCAAGAGCATATCATTTTACTGCTTCTCTAAGAAGTATTAAGACTATACCAACTTTATACATATGGTCTGATCTCTTCAACTTACCGCTTTGTACTGGAAGAGCTGGGAGAACTCGTCCCGGACCTTGTAAGTGTGGGCCTGGCCTTTCCAAGAGTCAGGGATGTAGTGGATCTGGGCTAGTATACTCTGGATCAATGTCTCCGGGCACCAGATCAGGTTCTGGGTCGACAAAGATGTTGAAAAGGCATTGGTAAGAAGCATGAAATGTGAAAGAATTATTGACAAGTCAATTCTGAATCAGGATTTATTTTACCGAGTATTGCAGTGGATTGGAAATGACAGAACCATTCTGCTTGGTTCCTGCTCAATGATCTTGATTGGTCATTTAGCGATCGATTGCATATATTTGTGTAAAGGAGCCCAGAGCTCCCATGATACAAAGATGTATGATCAATTACAAGTTGATTATAATTGTTTGATACTGAGTATAATGCACAATAGACACATGCTATAATGGTCTTAATAGGCCACTGTCGTTATAAGATTTCTAAAAATTGTGCCTTGTTCCATTTCAAATACTTGCAGGATAATGAATAACGTTGTGTTAATTAGGAATTAATGCCAATCAACCCCAAAATATACTAACCTCATCTGGTATAAACGTTCTGCATATTGTAACAGCAACTCCTATAGTGAAGAAAGAAAGGGATTTTAAAACATGATAATTTAGGATGATAAAAAAACATGCATTATAGTGACTTTAGCTTTATAACCTTTTGACTGAAAAATTGGATAGAGCTATTAAAACAAGTGGAATGCCTCTGGCCGTCTCACCTGCATCACGCGATTCAACATAGCAGCAGTGCTGACTTTGAAAACTACTATAACTCACACAAGATGTTCAGTGATACTTGGTTACTCTTATTTCCATGTTTTATGAATTAGACCAATACACTTACAGAGATAGGATGGTAATTCAACAAATACCCCCAATGTGGCCAAAGTTCATTGATCTCACATGACCTTTGACCTTGATCATGTGACCTGAAACTTGCACAGGATATTCAGTGATACTTGATTACTCTTATGTCCAAGTTTCAGAAGTCAGATCAATAAACTTGTAAAGTTATGATGGTAATTCAACAGATACCCCCATAATGGCCAAAGTTCATTGACCTTGGTCATGTGACCTAAAATGCGCACAGGATGTTCAGTGATACTTGATTACTCTTATGTCCAAGTTTTATGAACTAGACCAACATACTTTCAAAGTTATGATGGTAATTCAACAAATACCCCCAATTCGGCCAAAGTTCATTGACCCTAAATGACCTTTGACCTTGATCATGTGACCTGAAACTTGCACAGGATGTTCAGTGATACTTGATTACTATTATGTCCAAGTTTCATGAATCAGATCCAAAAACTTTTAAAGTTTTGATTGTAATTCAACAGATACCCCCAAATCGGCCAAAGTTCATTGACCCTAAATGACCTTTGACCTTGGTAATGTGATGTGAAACTCATGCAGGATGTTTGGTGATACTTGATTAACCTTATGTCCAAGTTTAATGAACTAGGTCCATATATTTTCTAAGTTATGATGAGATTTCAAAAACTTAACCTCAGGTTAAGATTTTGATGTTGATTCCCCCAACATGGTCTAAGTTCATTAACCCTAAATGACCTTTGACCTTGGTCATGTGACATGAAACTCTAATAGGATGTTCAGTAATACTTGATTAACCTTATGGCCAAGTTTCATGAACTAGGTCCATATACTTTCTAAGTTATGATGTCATTTCAAAAACTTAACCTTAGGTTAAGATTTGATGTTGACGCCGCCGACGTCGCCGTCGGAAAAGCGGCGCCTATAGTCTCACTCTGCTATGCAGGTGAGACAAAAATCATTGGGCCTATCGCATTTATTGTGCAATTATTTTTCAGCCAGTCAGAATGGTTCATGGGATACTTGTGTTTGGTATAATTAAGAATTGCATACAAAAGCATGGTTTATACAAGGTCCCATGTGCAAGTCAAGCTCGGTGTGCACTCATAAACAAACATGTAAAGGCCAGCGCACACCTTACGACCATACTGGTCGCCAACTCGCTTGCGACTGAGTGAGGGGAGATGTGACGTCACAGCTCTTGTCAGCTTGAGAGTCGCAGACCGGTTAGAGACAAGTCACAAGGAAAATCGGAAGGATTTGGCATGTCGAATCCTTATCACTGGATCGCAAGCTCAATCCAACTTCCAGCCAATCAGACAGTAGAGTTGCACGACGCGTGTTATGATAAATAACGCACATACACAGTAGTAAGCGCACTTTCTCAGTTGCTATGCCAAAAAGCAACAAGCACATGCGTGAGTCGCAGATCGGATCGCAAGGTGTGCGGTGTCGAGGCTTATGAATACCTTGCGATTCATCTCCCCTCACTCAGTCACAAGCCAGTCGCAGACCAGTCGGATCACAAGGTGTGCGGTGGCCTTTATACAAGTGGAAATGGTGTTGTAGATGTGGTGGCTTTGTACCAAACTGCTTACAGGGTTGGATGGTTGTAAAGTAAGCAACCAGAGTACCGAGGGCTAATGCTCCTCTAAGAGGGACCTGGTAATGATGATGGATGCCTTATCGAGGGGCACTGGCAAACTGATGGGAAATCAATCCAGGGTCACTAGATCTTGAGACCTCTAATCACGTCTCCTCAATGTGAAATACCATTATACTGAAATAATAATATATGAATTTATAGAGCGCAGAAAATAATCCATAAAGTATATATTCTACTGCGCTTTATGGGACTCCTAAATTGCTTGTTATAAATTAAATAGACGTGTTTTGAGCTTTGATTTAAAGTTGTTTATACAAACACGTTGTTTCAGACATGAGGAAGGGAATATGCATGAGTATTGTTTATACCTAGTAATGTGACGGTAGTGAGGACGTGTTCTACTGTCAAGACGTCCTCGTCGATGACGGTGAGGATGATGAGGACTGCTAAGATAGATCCAGCAAAGAAGGCTATGTTCCTGTAGGATAAAGAAATATGAAATAAATCAACCATCTCCATAGCCAGGGTTTTCTACTAGGTTCAATCTCTTCTCTTCCCCTCTAATAATATAGAATTTGTATAGCGCACATATCCACCTTGCTAGGTGCTCAAGGCGCTCTTATACTATCCCGGCTAAGCTAGTCTACCTATTCCAGTGCGCACAGCTTTTTGAGGAATTGCTTCCTGCCAGTAACCATTTAGGGGTTTAGTGCAGCACAATGTGGGTAAAGTTCATGCGTTAGAAATTCTTAGGGGGTTCAAATCCCTGAACCCCCCGGCTAGGGGCTTGTAAACCATCCCAGTTTTCATCAACTTGGTCTACTAGCAGAAGGCTTGAGCACCTAGGCAGCTCAGCTAAAGCCGGGGTAATAATAGCAGGGCCCGCTGGTAGAACAGTTTTCGAAACTGAAGTGGCTACCCTGGGTAAATATACCAATATCATTATTATAAGGTCTAATTACCATTTGGTCCAACTACCACTTCATCTAACTGTCAATTAGTCTAATGCACAGAAAGTATAAATTCTACTTCTTCTACTTATTATTTTGCACTTTGTCAAATGAAATTTTGGTTCACATATTAGACAAAACGGATATGACTATCGAACAGGCCCCAGATCTGAAAATTTATCATACTGATGTGAAAAATGTAAAGGTCATTTTAATTCAACATCATTCCTGTGTCTTGTCTATGCATTTGCTTCCAAAATCAATGAAATAAAGCTCAAAAATTAAGAATCACATTCAGCTCTTTGAAGACAGCTCACCACTGCAAGCTGTGAAGCAATTCATTGATCATTTCAAGAAATCAACTTAAAACAATGAAATGACTCACTGGCAGATGATTGCAAGCACATTGGATGTGAATGCATCCAGGTACTTCTTAGCTGGTTTGTAGCCTCGGTTCAGTCTGAAGGAATAATCATTTAGGGAAAAAAAAGAATTATTGGCAATTAATCAAACTGCATTGATGAAACAAAGTATTAATGTTTTGTGCAATTAAATAAAATCAGGATATGACTACAAAGTCAATGGTTCTCAATAATTTTTTTAATACCTCTGTATCAAGTGAATAAAACTCGGGGCGTTTTTTAGGTCAAGTGTCCTGGCTTTTAAGCCTTCTTTAATGGGGGCATGATTGTTCTGGATCCAATTTCCTAAAACCTCAGGAAAAAGAGAACTGTTAAAAGCTACTGAAATTGTGGCAATATGATTGGTTAACAGCATTTTTATCGTAAGACAATGACATTTGTTTCTGAAGACAAGCTTTATCAAATAAGACCACCCGTGATCTTTGTGAGAGAAGTACTCCTATTGTTACTCAAACTGATCAAAATATTCACAATAAACGTCATGCGAACGTCTTTCTAATGCAAGATTTGGTTAAGTATCAAGTTTTATAATTTGCTACTGATTAAAGGGGAAAAACATGGTAACCATGAAAACTATACTGAATGGGACTATGGGATGTGTTTTCCCTTCTATGTGTTTCCAAAATCATTTTGGAGATTGAGAATTTTTCATGAAATTATCTACTCGTTGATACAAAACAGAAATTTTCATCAAAATTGAGATATGCATCCTTGACAGAGCAATGATGATATGCACTAAACAATCAACTGACTTATGTATAATCAGAAAAGGTCACAGAGCAAGAATAGACTAGGCCCTTGAAAGAATTTCCTAAGTATCTCGGAATCAGTCATCAAGGTCTATAGATTTGCTTGATGACTACTTGATCTATCTTGTTTTTCTTTACCTTGCTTGGAATTCATGATCTAGTTCGTTGAAGTGCCGTAGGTACAGCCGTCCATACTGCGACCTATAGGAGAGAGAAAATGTTAAAAATAATTGCAATATTTTATCATTCTTAATGGAAGTGTATGTGAATACACTACATCAATATAAATCATTTGAAAGGTAATAACGTTTTTTAAGTTGGAAACAGCTTAATAGTTTCTTCCTTCAAAAAGACCCAAGACTCCTTTCAGGGCAGGCTTAACAAACTGAAAAAAATATTCTACCTACTAAAAAAAATCCCAGCCATGGCGTAATTTCCTTCAGCAAGAAATTTATCCACATTGTGCTGCACTCGACCCAGGTGAGGTGAATGGGTACCCGGCAGGATTAATTCGTTTAATGCATGAGCGCTGAGAGGCAGCTCGAGCTAAAGCCGGGGTAATAATAATAATAACGTGCCTCGGAATAGAATATCTCTAGATAGATGGCGCTATATAAATGCCTATTATTATTACTAAAAATACCAAAACACATTTAGATAAATAACTAACAATATATAAATTGTTTTCAGCATTGTCCATGAATAGGAATCAGAATATGAGCCAGAAGATGCATTGCAGGGGTACTTTAAACTACTGAATAAAAGTAAAACCTGAAGACATAACTGTACAATTGTGCGTATGGACAGACAACCATCTTTGTATTGAAAGCTATGCTTGAATACTTTAACCTTGCAATGTTCTTCTTTTTTTTCAGTCTTTCTGTAATTTGCTCTGAAATGGCTTGAACATCTGATTAAGATGGAAAGTGCATTATATATGTATATTTTTTTTCATTATTTATGGTTTTACCATTTCCTGGCTCCTAAAGTTGAAGGATCTCTCTTGATGAGCTCTGCATAGCTGAAGAATGAGTAGAGGATCTGCCAAAGGAAGATGAAGGGACTCAGGACCAGGTTTGCCAGACCTATCCACAAGATATGCTTTGATAACCTGCAAAGATTATAAACGAGACAAAGGTTTAATAGGG
This sequence comes from Lytechinus variegatus, assembly GCF_018143015.1. NCBI lineage: Eukaryota > Metazoa > Echinodermata > Echinoidea > Temnopleuroida > Toxopneustidae > Lytechinus > Lytechinus variegatus. The sequence continues at coordinate 22,936,709 of NC_054752.1, read as the reverse complement.
AACTACACCTATTATTTCAAATATTAGTACATTGCATAATTTTGTGAAAATTAGTCTTTAGAATATATCAAAGAGCATGCATCATGCCGACATTGTGCAACCCACAAAATTCCAATTGCAAGGAGAGAATTACCAATGAAAAAGAGGAATTTCTCCACAAGACCTTTAAGCCCAGACTTAAAACCTCTGAGAATGAAAAACTGTATTCAGTTATCCTTAAAACTGTATATTGAAACATTGACCCACAAATTGGTCAATAAAGCAGGTGGGCGTTTCATGAACATTTTTGTCTGGCAAGTTGTCAGATCTGACATCTTTCCTTGATTCTGATTGGCTGAATGGCATTGTTACTATGGTAACTGTCGGATAAAATGGGACTTGTCGGATAAAACGTCCGACAAGTCCTTTCATGAAATGCTCCCAGATCCCCAAGTGATATATCAAAGAGGAGAATGTATGCATATTTTCATTGGTCTTTTAAAAACCCTCTGAAAATTCTCCAGACACATAATTTGGGGGGGGGGAGTATGATATATTCTTTAGATGGCAAACCTGCCAACCTCTAGGAATGAAAAATTTATTCTGTGATTAAAAAAAACTGTATTTTTCCCCAAAAAGTGTCATTCATGATAAAATGCGTGGCGCACTCACTCATCACAGCGCTGAAGCTGCATACAAGCTAAAATGCGCACTGCTCTTGCAGATGAAAAAAAAACCATGGAAACATGTGAATATCTCACCCTGGTTTAACAAAATGATTGAAAAAAAACAAGTTACCTTAAAAAGTTTTATGAAATAGAGACAAATAGAGATGATTTTTCTCAATAAATTACGATTTTACAAAAACATATTTTATAAAGACAACACTTCCTGCCGTATTTCGGTTGTAAAAACGTACTAAATACGCCAAAAATGTACTGATTGGCAGGTCTGTTAAATGGTTATAGTTTTTCACATTGTGGACCATGCACTAAGTGTTGCATTAACAACTCAGGAAATCACACAAAAAAATCATAAATGCTCGCTTCTGATTGGTTTAAAATCAACTAGCGTTTGATTTTAAGAGTTGTGTTTGACTGCTTCCTTTCTGAAACAGTACCAATGAGGTGAGTTCATACTTACTGTCTTGCTAGTTCCTCTCTCTTGGATGATCGTTTGTATTCATCTTTCAAGTGCCAATAGTTTCTGAACGGGGCCCACGGACCCCCTGATTCAAATTCAAGAAAGATAGAGAAATGGTCATTATTTACAAGGAATAGGAGGCTAAAAATGTAGACATGTACATATCACTATCATTTATACGCACATTGTCAGAGAAATGTACTGAGTCATATACACTTGTTAGCCACTTAATAACAACTAATCTAGGCCAATTTATATTCACTTAATGCCCATTCCCCTCAACAACAATTTAACAAAATACTTAAGTTACATAGTTCTCAAACAGATGCAGTCAAATTATCCTTTTCACATCTTAAAAAAAGGAAGTTTAAATAAAAATGTATGTTTTTCAAGAACCATGGATTTGGAAAAATCTAATACAAATACATAGGAATCACTCTTAAGTAGTAGGTCAACATATTTCATATCTTAAATGACTGTAGAGATATGGGGATCGTTGTGGAAATAACGGAGGGATGGGAATATGGGAGGAAAGAAGAGAGGGAGGATGCGAATGGGGATGGAGGAGAGGGTAGAAGGAGAGGTGGAGGAAGAGAAGAAAGGGGTAGCAGACCTGCCATTCTTCTACAACCCAAAAAAAGTATTCTTAGAAGGAAAAAAAGTATTTTTTGACAAAAAAGATAAATTTCTAAAATTTGGCTCAACATAACAATCGCCAGCCTGTTGTAGTGAGATCGGTGAAAAAACCATGTGAAATGACTCTACTTGAAAACTTGATAATTCCCCCCTTTTAATCATGTTGCTCTTAGGCAAGAATTTACTAGTTCTTTTCATGCATCAAGTTTCTGGCCCGACAGTGATTTTTACTGGTCTGGGACTGTCGGACCGTCGCTAGTGTCACATGCTGTGTATAATACATACTCCATGAACAGATTTCTTTTTTTAAGTAACAAATCACACAAAAAAAGTATTGGTGTATTCATAGCAAAGAAGAGGTATAAATACTCTAAAAAGGGAATTTTTGAAGCTGAAAATCAGTATTTCGGTGAGGAAATAAGTATTTTTAAAAAATACCATAGGACCACACATACAACTGAAACTTTAGAAATCAGTATTTTACATGAAACTATAAGTATTCTCACTTTTCAGTACTAAGTACTGAAAAACAGTACTACTTGGCAGCTCTGTGTCAGGGGTAGGAGGAAGGGGGGAGAGGGAGGTAAGTCGAAGGAGAAAAGAAGAGATAGAAGGGGGGAGAGGGGATGAGAAAAAGAAGGAGAAGAAATAGGAGAGGGGGGCGGGAATGGGTGGAAGAGGAAAGGAGGATTGGGATGGGGGTGAAGGGGGGAAAGAGTGGAAGGGGAAGGAGACGGAGAGTGGAGGGAGGAAGAGAGGAGGAAGGGAAAAGGGAGAGGGGAAAGGACAAGGAAAGAAGAGAGATGAATGGTAGGAGGGAAGAAGTGGGAAGGGAAGGGAGAGAGATGGGGAGACAGTGAACAATTGACTAGACTTATCAACATCAAATCAACTCACAAAATAGGATCATCTCTAAGTTGTACTTCAATCCATTGGTGAGAAAAACTCTGCAAGAATGAAAAGTAATACAAAATAAATATCTTAATAATAAAAGAAAGAATCTGAATTATACAATCATCAAATCAAACAGTTGTGTGAATATGTAAGTGGAGATTGTAGTGCCAATTTCCATAACATAAATATGCCAGAGAGAAAAGTGTCCTTGCCCTAGAATTTTTTTTTAATCCAAGGCTGCCATATCTTGACTTTGGATAAATGATATACTTCATAATTCCACATGGGACGGAGACTGACTTACTCATGCAAAAAAGGAGAAGCTCGAACAGCTATCACGGCGTATAACAGAGACCCTTCCCTGATATGTTAATCTGAGCCGCAAAGTCACATATATTATTGATATTGATAACAACTTACATATGTTATTGATAACTTAAATATCTTATTGATAAAAATAACTATGAAACAGGACCCCGGGTGATACTTACACATCTCCTAAGAAAGGCGGATGATGATGTAAGGGCAGTAAAGACTTATTCACCATGGCAACCATGTAATTCTTAAACCGCAATATCCTGTGATATATATCTGCATAGTTCATAAGACAATACAATCAGGTTTAGAGTGGTCCACACGCACATCAAAATGTGAATAGAGACAAAATATGGATGTTACATTTAGCTGTAAAAGGGGTAAACAAAAAGTGAAGGACAAGCCATTATGCATTGAAAATGACTTGCCCCTCTGAGCAAGGGGAGAGGGTTGCTTTCACAAAACTATTCATTAGGGTCGGGCTCGATTACAAGGTTACTGATCAATTATGTAAGTAGTTACATTTTTTTTGTAATTATATTTGAAATTTTGAAAGGAAAAGTAATTGTAATTGAAAAAATGTAATTGACTTCAATTACTGTCAATTACAGTCAATTATTTACAATAAACTTCTGAAGGTTTCCATGGCGAAGTAGAATAGTGTAGTGGGTTTCACGGTACACCATGTATCTTTCTTGGGCAAGTGTTGATCCTGAAAAGGACCACCCAATCTCGACGTTTCGACAAGTATGTTCTTGTCGTCCTCCCAGTTTAGCTCCCAGTATGAGCTGCAAAAGGGATTATCATTTCTTCAAGGTTCAAGGGACCAGACCATACTTACCCAACTCTGTCAGCTCTGCCTTGTGTATACACATCCTCTGTTCCCTTTGGACCTGCTGAACTCTCTTGAGGACATCATGCCATGTCAGATTCACAAGGTCTTTCTAAAAGTTGGAGGGGGGATAACAAAAATCTCTGCAATTAATGGGTGGAATCTTGTTCATGGAGAGGAAAATTAATCTCATCTTTATAAAAATACTAATGCTATAATGAAGGTATCAAAAAATGTGTGTGTCTATCAGAGGCAGCAGCACGGAACATTTTCCTTGGAGGTCATGGCTAGGATTCGAACCAACGACCCTCTGTTTGAAAGGTGAGAGTAAGAACCACTAGACCACGACGCACCCACAGGGATTGAACAGGGGTGACCAATTCACCTCACACTCGCGACAATCACCCTTAACCCCTCCTTTCACTCTGCACAATTCAGTGCGTTCTCAATCGTCGAACCAACCCAGACCATCGGTTAGAACATGCCATACTCACCGATGAGATTTTGAGTGCTTTTGTGTAGAATGATCTGATCTCCCAGAAGTGGAATGCGTTATAGAGTACCCTTAGAAGACGATGAAGCCAAAAGATGCCGGCGATGATCAGACAGATCACAATCACGCTAGACGGACTGAAATAAATATAGTGTAAAGATATAAGAAAAAATTGTCAAGATATTGTAAGAAAAAAAGTAACTAACATGTTTAATATGACCTCTTGACTTCTAACAATAATGATATTTGCTTAAATCAAATAGCACTCAGGGGGAAAAAAAAGAAATATGAAGGGGCTCAGGTCAAAGTTGCCCTCAAAAAGCATCCAAGCATCAAGAGCCTTGAAAAAAAAAAACAGAGCCCCTAGAATTCCCTTTAGGGTCCAATGTAAACTGTAATACAATACAGAAGTTTTGGGCTGGTGAACTCTGAAAGTAGCCCCAGAATTTTAAAATTTGATTTGTCCCAGAAGTACCACTTACATGTAAAATATTGAAACAACATCTAAAGTGCTTTACAGATGTAATACTCCAGTCATCATATTCTGCATACCGGTATATCACACACGCAATTCATGCACTTTCTCCACTTCCCAAGGGGCGCTCGAGTGCAAACTCAATGGCTAGGCATCAAGGACGTCAGAGCAGAGGATTCCCTTTAATGTGTGGGGGATGCAACAATAGATGCCCCCCCCATGAACAAAGGATAATCCTCTGCGCTGACTCAGCTCCCATACTAGGCGTACCACACTCATGTAGGTTTATGTATCCTACTACATGTATGGATCATTAAATGCAAAGCAAAATCATGTGCAACTTGTATGACTGTTAACCATGGCTGGTAAAAAATCTCATTTAAAGTTTGTACATGTAAACCAGATAAACCAGGAAATAAACACCATTGTAGATTGTCTACCAGTGAAACCCTATTGACATACATGTACAATTTCACAATCACAACTAGATCAAAAGTTTAATTGATATCAATTGACTGACCCATACATGTACATCACTGACTGGGTGTCTGCATTCTTAACTAATTACTACTGTTTTCTTACATTGATATGTATACAGTGTACAAAGAGAAAAAATAATCTTAGTTCAAATAAAGGAGACTTACACACCCAAGTAAATTGTTTTTAGTTCATTGAATCCAATATTCAATGTTTGTAAAAACTGATCCATTCAAAATCATGTTGGAAGATAAACAGAAATTCACTGTGCCATGGATTTACAATGTACAGTGTACATACAAATGAACAATACATTTATTTCCTGTGTATTAGAATCAATTTTGCACAGGAATGAATGGCTTATAGAATGTGATCTTCAAACCTGTTTTTAACTTTCTCACTCTCCCTTTTTATTTTATTTTTTCTTCATTTTTTACAGAATAAAGCAAATATGGCAACTATCCAAGGTAAATTTCATGAGGTTAACAAAATATTGTATTTCCTCTTTATCTTCATTGTTTCAGGTTTTTAATACATACACCACTGGCCATTACAGACCAGACAATCAGACATCTGGAACACATTGTACAAAGGCAAACAATACAACAGACTTAATCATTGTAAAAAAGTAATGGTCCAATTGAAATCAGGCCTATATACATGGAGGACAGCTTTACAATCTTACATTTTTACCATTATATCAGTGAATTTTGCAACATCATGCACCTATATGTACATATACTTTAGTTTTAATGATAAATGTCAAGTCCACCCCAGGTAAATGCTGACTTCAATACATAAATAACGAAAAATAAAACTAGCATAGTGCTGAAATTTTCATTAAAATCGGATGTAAAATAAGAAAGTTATGACATTTTAAAGTTTCGCTTATTTTTCACAAAACAGTGATATGTACAACTAGGTGAGTCAGTCGATGCTGTCCATCACTTGCTATTTCTTTTGTTTTTTTATAGTTTGAATTATACATTATTTCATTTTTTATAGATTTGACAATAAGGACCAACTTGACTGAACCATATAGTATCAAACAATGTTACATGTAATTCCACATGTTCAGGGAGGAATTAATCGTTGTATCACTTGACAATAAGGGGAAAATTAGAATATTTCATATTCCATATACTAGTAATAAAATACAAAGAAATAGTGGGTGGATGACATCATAGTCTCCTCATTTGCATACCATCCAGGATGCGCATATAACTGTTTGTGAAATAAACCAAAACTTTAAAATGTCATAACTTTCTTATTTTACATCCGATTTTGATGAAATTCTCAGTGTTATGCTTGTTGGATTTTTCTCTTTTTATTCAAATCAACTTTTTGTTGGGGTAGACTTGTCCTTTAAAAAATAATAATAATCAGAAGAATTGCTTTTAATTATTGTAAACATTTTTTTTTCCACTGCACTTTCCTTGTACTTTTGCATGTAGAACTCTTCCTTTTGATGAGGTAGTAGTCTTTATACAAGCTTTGCCTCCAATTGATCCTCCTCCTGACATATTTCCTATTAATATCCTTGTACGAATTAAATTCTTATTCAACCTTATTCAATTGTAAGATATTGTATCAAATAGCAAGAGACAATAAAAACATCCAAATCTGAGTCTTGATATTTCCACACATGTACATGTACTCATCAAACTTTACGACAAAAAATGTAATGATTAGCAGAGCTACCAAGTACAATGCGTGAGACTCACGCGTTCAGGGTCCGTCTCACGATCTCACGCATGGCACCCATTTTTCTCACGCATCAGGACCCGACAGAAAAAAAAGAGAAAAAGTAGCATTCTTCGCCAGATTATACATGGCCGACCGCCTTCGCGTCTAGCCCGGCACGCGAGACGAATCGAGAGTGCAGTCAGCGCACAGCTAGTTCATGATACGATGAATCGCGTGCGTGCATCGCATGGTTTTGAAGCACATACATGTATCTCATGCGCTCGCGCGTTGCGCGCGCGCCTTTTCGCAACGTACGAGTGTAAGTACAGAGACATCGAGTCATGAAAATTTCACGCATAACATTTTTTTTAACTTGGCATCTCTGGATTAGTCTACTGGGTCTGGGATAGTTTATAGGGAGCCATCACTTTTGAAGACAGATACCTCTCTCATGATGCATCAACTCCAAGGCATCATGATCATCCAGTTCTTACGACTGGGGATGAATCAGCATTGCGTTGAGAATACTATATGGCACTGAATTTTCATCAAGCGATAATTTTTCAATATGTCCTGAAAATCGTAACAATTCATTTGAGGATGCAAACACTGTTGCACCTAACAGTAAAGATATACTATTGTTGTCGACTAGTAGCCACTAAAGCATCTGTCGTCCAAAATGAAAGCTCCTTATCAATACAAGCAAGGTAAAACTTACTTCTTGGCACACTGTTCTAGTGGTATGATAGCATCTGGAATGGTGACCTTTGCCCCTGAGATTTTGTCATCTTGAAAAAGTACAGAGTAGTCGACACATTGTAGCAAGAAGAGGGAGAAAAAGATGATGAACAGGAATTGCCTGCAAAATGAAAAAGAAACATAATATCACATATTTGTTCCACATAATTTCATTTGAGTTCAAACATTGCTATTTGTTATCAACAGTAACCTGTGAGTTTGAAAGTTTATGAACTGGTAACTTGCCAAACATAAAGTTGACTCTCTATATTGAACGACAGAAATATATTAAGTGGCACGACATTCGCTCTTGTGCTTTGTGTTCAAATTTCACGAAAACATACTTTCATCAAAATGGACCTTTTTTAAAGCGATTTAAAAAGGGCGAGGATTCATCATGACTGGCAGTGATGCAAAACCATAATATAAGCAATGTGTGTCAAATATAATGAAGGTATTCAGCATTCTTGTTATTAAGTTGGTATGTTGTCATGGTTGTATAATGTTTGGGGGAGGGGCTCAAAGGCCAGGCTACTGAAAGTTACATGCACTAATATGCTCATTATTATAATCATTGTCTATCTTTGAGTCGAACAAGTCATATCATTTTCTGAAAATTTTGTTAGGTGGGCCTCGAAAAAAATTTGAGAGTCAAAGTGGTCCTCGAGTAAAAAAAAAGGTTGAGAAGCGCTGATGTAGAAGATCCTGGGAGATATTGCAAACTGAATCGTACTTACACTAGTTCCAGGAGTTGGGCAAGCATCATACACAGGTATCCATTCCTCTGATGATAATGGTAGACGTGCATAATGTGGTCAAGGAGGAATTTCATCAATGAAATTCATTCTCAAAACATACCGGTAAACTAAGAAATGATACATGTACATGTACACAATATGGACCATATTCTGAAGTCAGGTTTTCTCTGCTAAATTATGGGAAGCCAAAAGTATTAAATTGTTTATTAAATTGTATGTTTACTGTGCTCATTCCTGATTCATCAATGGTGAAGACAATCATCTACTTATACTTCCTAGACTATTATGACAATTTTGAGAGCCAAATGAGCTAAAATATGATATCTCTACCATTGGTGATTTATGTAACAATTGGCTATCCATACTTAAACAACAACTTTAAACCTGAGTTTAAGTTGAACCCGACTTCAGAATACAGGCCTATAAGCTAACTTGTTAATTTGAGATTTACATAGTCTTTGGTAGTGATCCCTTTCAAAAACACAACAATAATTTGCCATTAACTTTCATCCCTGACCATGATTTCTTTTTAACCTTCACCTGTCTAATATCATTTTCTCCTTTCACACACATCGTTCTAAATTATCGAGGTTGGATCCCCCTTAACAAGATCTTTATCGTACTCCATTTATCACGAGTGTAATCAGCACATCTGCTTAATAAAGAAAATGAGAAAAATTCTCGCAAAGGATATTCTTGTGAAGAATTCATCTAGATTCTCGATGTGATTCCAGCGTGCTATAATGAAGAAAGAGAAAGAGGGAATGAGAGTGACAGACTCAAACAAGGGTTATATACTCTACACACTACACAAAATATTCACTGATATTTATATGAATAGGAATATGTGACATGAACACAAAATGGGATCATTACATTTTAAATTAATGAACTGCTCTACTAAATCCTTTTTTTTTATTCAAAACAGCTTGAAGTAAGACAAAAGTTTCAGTTTACATGCTTACATATCTTTTACTTCAAAACAGCAAGGATACGACTTTAAAAGTTACTTGCAAAGAAGGAAATCATCTACAATGGGTTCTTTTGTACACAGAAAAATGTTATGGCCAAACTCATGCTTCAACGCATGAAAATTGCTACTTTTATCTGAAAAGGTGACATCTTTCATCCCTGTACAGTATTTCATTGGTTTTTATTTGTTTTCACTAATGCGAGCAAAGCTGAATACTTTGACTAGAAATCACATGGAAATTTGAAGAAAGAATGTATATATCTGGGCCCTGTGACACAAAGTATAAGGATTGATCATAGGGCTGTTTATTATGCTTGATTTCATTGTCCATTATGTGTAATCAAACTTGCAAATCAATTGTAAGATCAATTGCTAAAGCTTTGTGATACTGGTCCCTGGTACTGTACCTCTTCCAGAGTCATGCACAACGTGGAGCATGACGTCCCTATCCTCCTGTGCGTCGTCCTCGACAGTCTCCAACCGTCTATACTCTGTTTGAAGGGCAGCCATCTTGGAGGGCTCCCTCTACGGTTCTCTCCTTCCGCGCAAGATTCAAGTCTCTCTGTGTTTCTTTTGCACATTCAATTTCACAGGATTCAATTTATTATGTTGATGTTGATGAATGCTTGAAGGTTTAGCTTAGAATCATCCTGTAGTGTAGGCTCTACCCTGTCATCTCATCTGGACTTGCTACTCAAAACCTCAGGCTCAGCCTTGCATGTGCAGGTCTGCACAAAAGTAAAAAAAAAAATAAACGAGTGGAACGCCTCTGGCAGTCTCACCTGCATTACGCAATTTAATATAGCAGCAGTGCTAACTTTGAAAACTACTATAAAATAATCATTCACAAAAACATCATTCATATAATGACATAATACCACGTTCATTGACCATAAATGAAATTTGAACGGTGAAGACTTGTCAACTACACCTGTCCACATTTCATTCACTCTATCCATAAACTGTCAAAGTTATGATGGCAATTCAACAATTACCCCAACATGGCCTATTAAAGCAATATTGACTGGCCTCAGGGCGATACGACATATATCGCCAAAACTAGATTTATATCGCCCGAGTCGTAGATGAGGGTATTATCAATTTAGTGAGGACGATATATGTCCTTTCGCCCCCAGCCCAGTCAATATTGCTATTATTAACCAAATCACACATCTAGATCTAGAGCAAAAATCGTTACAATTTAGATATTTTACATTTTTAGAATGAGAATCTAGTTTATCATGTTGAGCAGACTGGGCCTCTGAACTTTACCATTGTGACGTAATTGAAATGATGCGTTCCTGGCCTAGCAGTAGAGGCGCATGGCCAATATGGGAGACTCTCTCCAATAGGGGAGACAATCTCCCACATTGGAGACTTGCTTTGCAAAAGAACAAAAGAAACAACACCAACAAAAGTGTAATTTTTTCCACCTAAAATTTTGTCTCACTGAGGTCAGAAGCCCATTTGTTTTGTGTGTGGTTGACAACAAAATCCTTATCAAAACAAAAGTAGACGGTGAATTTTTAAAGTAGACGGTGAAAAGGGGTAATTTTACATGAGGAATCTGCCTATATCACATTTTTATTTTCCGCCAAGGTAAATGCAGCAAATGTAAACAAAGAATGTAAACAAAGAAACTGGTTTCCAAAACTGGAGACTGTCTCAGAAATTGGATACCCAAATTATTTAAAAAAGTCTCTGATATTGGAGATAATCTCTCTCTTGGGAGATAGTCTCCCATATTGGCTACGCACTCGATTTATCATGCCAAAAAATAATATTTCCTGTGCCTCAATTTTTAAAAGATGCTCAAATTATGATAGGATAATATGAAATTAAATCGAATGTAACTCCAAAATTCGAAACAATTGTGGGTTTTCTCTGCATTTAGAGATTAACTGCAGCCCATGTAGAAAAAATTGAAGAGGATCGTTCGTCACGCTGCAGTCACAGTTCCACACACAGACAGAGTGCGCATTTGCCATTAAAAACTGCATGCGCGATGAGTGGTGCATAGCTTTAGGACCCCCGACCATACAGGGGACTCAATGGCCATATGTTTATGTATTAACATCGGATAAAACAGGGAAGTGAATTTGCGCGACAGCCGAGGTAAGTCACTGTTTTTGTTCCATTTAACTTGCTTTTTCCCTGTTTTTTAGCAATTAATCCCAGAGGTAGGCCTAATATTTATTTGCATTTCGGTCGCCTTAATTTTCAACATTTTTATTTATTAAAGAAAAAAATTGGAAGAGCCCCGACGGGGGGATTTTGCATTGCAAGTCCCTTAATGGTGGCTGCACGATAGCGAGCCGTCTTTGTAGTTGTACAGGAGAAATAAAAAAATAAAATGTTAAAAAACTCCTCGAAACAGACGGCTGCCAGCTGTCTACGTTAGTAAATGATTTTTACTCTCTAGAAGCCTCCTGGCTACCCGTGGTCGTGGATAAAAAATTGGAATTTTATTGACCGTTCGTTTGATCCCAGGTAACATATGTCAAAGTTGCCCTGCTCAGATGTCTGATACGGTTAATAATTATTGACCGTAACTGACCTTTGAGTCTGACCTTGGTTTTGTGACCTCACAGGGGATGTTCAGTGATACTTGATTACAGATTATGATATGCCTAGATCTAGGGCCTAGCCCTACTCTATTAATAAGTCAAGATCAAGAAAGCAGTCATTAGACTAGTAATTACTAACTTTTAGGCCTAGTCAACAGATTTACAGACATGACAGAACAGTCAGTAGATCGACGTCTACACACTCTTCAAGTTCGGCTTACCTTTAGAATCCAATGTCATGAATCGATTACAAAAATCTCTAGATTTTAAAACGAGAAAAACAATGGATACGACGTACTTTTTCAGAACTTTATACTTAATAAGTCTTTGAGACAGAAGTGGATACATGGATACACATGGATACGAGGATACGTGGATACATGGATACGAGGATACGCGGATACGTGGATACGAGGATACGCGGATACGTGGATACGAGGATACGCGGATACGTGGATAGGAGGATACGAGGATACGGCCGGGCATCTGGGATATTTGTGGAAAAGGGGGAAAGGAAGGGAGAGTCCAGGGTGACCAGATTTCACAAAATGAAATACGGGACAATTGACAAACGAAGATCAACAAAGAAGCCCACACAAAGTGTGGGCTTCTGAGAATCCATAGTATAATTATAAGACTTTTGAAAAAAAAATATAAAGATTAGAAGGGAAGGTGAACGAAAGAATGAAGGAGAGAAACAAAAGAGATGATTGGGAAGGAAAGAAAATAAAGGAAAACAGAAAAAATAACAGAAAATTAGAATAAAAGAAGCCGATGAAAAAAATAATAAAAGAGATAAAAAAAGGTTTCCGTCATTCTTTGAAATGAATGTAGAAAGAAAGAAAGAAAGGAAGGAAGGGAAGATTACTTAATGTCTGAAAGACAAAATAAAGGAGGGAATTAAAGGGGGAAAGGTGAGAAAAAGAAGGAGGAAAGAAAGAATGAAGGAAATAAACATGTTTCCTTCATTCTTTGAAAGAAAGAAAGAAAAGAAAGAAAGTAAAAAATAAGGGAAAAGAATAAGAAGGGAAAATAAAGAAAGGAATAAAGAGTGGAAGGGAAGAATGAAGCTAGGAGGAGAGAACGAAAAAAGAGAAAATAATGGAAGGAGAGAAAGAACGAAAAGAAACAGGAGACGAAGAGAGAAGGATGCCAAGGTAATTATAAGGAAAGAAAGAATGAAGGAAATAAAAAAGTATATTTGATAAAGAAGGAAAGAAAGAAAAATGAACAGGCAGAGAGAGAGAAAAGAAAATGTCTAGGAAAGAAAGATAGATGGAACAAAAAAGGCAAGCAGAAAGGATAGGGTATACATAAAATAAAGAAAAAGGGAAAGTTCAAACTTCAAGTAAACAAAAAAATCCAATCATCTAATAAAAATTATAATTTTATTTGGTGTTTTTTAATGTATTTTCAAAATTTTAAACATAAAATGTTTTAAAAATGAATAAAATTTCAAAGTGAAAAATATTGTCAAACTTAAAAATTAGATGAAACATCGTGCACACCAAGACTCAAAACGAAAGCTGAAACAATTAACTAGATCTATGAAAAGTCAATAACATGTTCCTCCGATTACATCTCCAAATCATTAATCTGAGAATCCATAGTATAATTATAAGAATTTCCCGCTGATTTTGTGATTATTTTGGTGGAAAAACTGTCATGTGAGATGTTTGCACCATTGAGAATTTGCTTCGATCCTCCATGCCTAGCTAGTAGCCTGCCACACACAGGCAGGAGGCCAGTTCGTTTGCAATGTATTAGGTTAGCAAGAAATCACCGCAGAACTTGCAAAAGTTTACAGTTATCGATTTAATTGTTGTCTCTGCTTCGTCAGCTGTTGGTTATTTAATGAAAATTCGCCACTTTTAAATGTATTAACTACATTTTGTTCAATATTCTGAAATACGGGACAAATAGGCGTCCCGGGAAGGGTTATTTGTCGGGACGCCGGGACACAGGAGCAAAATACGATTTCCACACAAAAAACGCGCTTCGGACTGATTGTGTATATACAAAACGTGATTAAAATATGACATTTCTGATCGCAATAGGCCCTATAACATATTTTTATTCGCGCTTTGCACTCGAATCACTAAGTTTAGTCAGATAACATTCCTCTTCACCACTTCAAATAGCGCTAAGAAAGTCATGTCTTTTCATAAACCGGTCACTTTATTCAATTTTTATCTAGGTATAAATTCATGAAATATTAGAAATTACATTTAATAATGAAGAATTAAGAATAAAACGAGTCATATAGGACTAATACTTATTCGCATTTATAATCAGAACGAGACATTCACATAATAACCAACCAATGAAAGTCAAATCCAATTTGTGCTCAAAACGAAATATTATATCAAAGGCGTCATTGCATGCCGATGTTCTGTTACAAATGCAGTTCTAGTACTCCATGCTCTTTTGAAAGTCTTCTGGATGTATAAGTAGGAAGATAATTTTTTTTTTAAATAAGTAACTTATATGCCAATGATGCAGTATCTCATTCACAAAAAGTTTATTGCACTCCCTTACTTCTTATTCCTATTTTTCTTCATTCTCTTCTCCCTCTTTTCCTTTTCTCTTCATCAAGTTCATTCTTTCTATAATTTTTGAAAAAAAAAAATTATACAATGTATGCCATTCATGCAATAACTCATTCACAAAACTTTATATTCACATCTTTCTTAAAAAATCGGACAAAAAACAATTTTGAACTATTAAATCTCTAGTTTTAAGTTAAAAATGATAAATAGAACGACTCATATTAGATAATTCATAATCAGAACGAGACATTCACATTGACGAATGGCTAAGATACACCCAGGGAGTAGGAATGACTGCTTAAATCCGATGACCGAATCTGTAAGTGTTTAAGTAAAATTGGTTCTTTAGCGCTTTTTAAACAACGAGATAAAAGCGCAACAAGACATAGCCCTGAATGAAATTAATTTGTTTAAAAAAGGGATTGTGATGTAGGCCTTATACGATGTGTCTCGTTGCAATCACAAGCAGGACGGGGTGAAATTAATCGTCGAATTGTAACCATGTCAAATATGTCTCTATGCGACATGTTTTGAAATTGATTGGTTATTTCAATATAACCAAAACGTCTCAGTGTGGTATATCGTTCTTAATATCCCCTTTCTTACTATTTTGTTGTTATCTGTTGCTCGTGTCTTATTACTGATCACTGAGCTGTACATGATTGTAATTGGTTTGCGTAATATATGCAAAAACTTCAAAAGGCATAACTTTCTTATTTTACATATTTTTTTGATGAAATTGGCTTGTTACTTATTTTTCTACTTATTCAAATCAATAATTTTTTGGGTATAGACTTCACCTTTTATAAGCTGCATATTCGTATATGTTATTATATTAGCCTTTACTGAAAAATCTATAATAATCCAAATAGTTTATTTATGTTTTGTTTACTGAAATCAACTTAATTAAATAAAATCAATTCTAAAAAGGATTAAAATTTATAGGTCAAATTGTAATAATATGGGCTTAGGCAATTGATACATGTTTCGCTATAAAGAGAGCAGCCAATTTGGAACAATTCACTAAAGTACCCTTTTCTATCTTTCCGAGAAAAATACAAATTAAAAACGATGTAAATTATCTGGCAGAAAGGGTAATTAGGGTGTGTGATATATATGCTTCGTTCTAAAAGTTCTTTTAGTATCATGTACTTCTTTATGTGCCTTCCATGTTCTAGAGTATCAGGAACTCCTTGATGTTCCTTCATAGTACCAATTAAAGTATCCACGTATCCGCGTATCCACGTATCCAAGTATCCATGTATCCAATAGTATCCGCGTATCCACGTATCCAAGTATCCATGTATCCAATAGTATCCAAGTATCCACGTATCCGCGTATCCACGTATCCAAGTATCCATGTATCCAATAGTATCCAAGTATCCACGTATCCGCGTATCCACGTATCCAAGTATCCATGTATCCAATAGTATCCACGTATCCACGTATCCGCGTATCCAAGTATCCATGTATCCAATAGTATCCAAGTATCCACGTATCCACGTATCCGCGTATCCACGTATCCAAGTATCCATGTATCCAATAGTATCCAAGTATCCACGTATCCGCGTATCCACGTATCCAAGTATCCATGTATCCAATAGTATCCAAGTATCCACGTATCCGCGTATCCACGTATCCGCGTATCCACGTATCCAAGTATCCATGTATCCAATAGTATCCAAGTATCCACGTATCCACGTATCCGCGTATCCACGTATCCAAGTATCCATGTATCCAATAGTATCCAAGTATCCACGTATCCAAGTATCCATGTATCCATGTATCCAATAGTATCCAAGTATCCACGTATCCACGTATCCGCGTATCCACGTATCCACGTATCCATGTATCCAATAGTATCCAAGTATCCACGTATCCAAGTATCCATGTATCCATGTATCCAATAGTATCCAAGTATCCACGTATCCGCGTATCCACGTATCCAAGTATCCATGTATCCAATAGTATCCAAGTATCCACGTATCCAAGTATCCATGTACATGTATCCATGTATCCAATAGTATCCAAGTATCCACGTATCCATGTATCCAATAGTATCCAAGTATAAGTATTCATATCCATAACATAAAATTCTCCCAGTATCCCTGTATACATATCAACGGGGATTCATATCAACGTATATCATTCCTTAACCAAAACATAAACATCATCAACATGATTATATACCTTTGCACATGTCCTCCATCACGCGCCCCCTCATTGATCCCTTCATAAATCTTCCCTTTATAAGTCCTCTCATTATACATCTAATATTGCTGCCACTCTCTCTTATACATCAACCCCCGGGCATCAACCATATTGGACAAGTCGTGTACCCGTACTCCTTACGGGGCTATCCCCCCCCCCCCCATCCTTTATCCATCTCCCTATTAATTCGTTCACGAACGTAGAGGGCGACAAAATTGCTATCATTGCACAACGGCAGCAACAATTAGGAATAGGAGGTTGCTCTTGTAATCGATTCATGACATTGGATTCTAAAGGTACTCCTCAAGTTCAGTTCGACAAACGATTCAACTCAACATGCTCAGCCTCAAGAATCAGTTGTCAATGTTATGAGTTCAGTACTTTTAGAGTACAGGGATATACCGTATAGATCTAGATCTACTTGCCTGTGTATTTAACGAAATTTACAATGGAAAATCCAGTCTGTTTAATGCACTGTCATTCAGATAGGGCGATAAACTTCCCCGATCGAGACGGTCGATGTTTTTGTTTTGGTCTTCAATCAAGAATAGAATTCTTGCTCAATCTGTAAAATAATATTAAATTATGTAATATTAAATAATTTATAAAATTTATTCATACATAAAAATATAAAATAGAAGTATTTAGTTTAAAAATATATTTCCATGATTTTTTTGCCCATTTTGAAACAAAACATATTAATAAAGTGATTACAAATAAGTAAAATGAACGAGGTGAATTATTTGAAGTTTTAGATTGATTTTAGTTTACTTTCTGAGCAAGGATCTGTATACAACTTACATGTAGTAGTAGTATTCGATCCGTACATTCTTGTTGAAATTCCAAATAAATATAATCCTTGAATATTTCATGAATATTTTTAGTATTTTTATAAATTAATTTATTTATTCTTTTATATTTAGGAAAAAATACTTGCAATTTTAAATAGAATTATAAAATAAAGAAATATCTGGAATCAAATTGGCACTTATAAAGCTGGCAGGATATTTATCAACCCTAAATTTCATTTGTCGGCGGTCAAGTTGAATGCTCTTCTTTTTCGAAAAAAAAACAGGTAATTCTTGATATGTTTTGGATTTAAGTTCATATTATCAATCACTGCATGCCTCAATCACATAATATAGACATCCAATAGAAAATTAGGCAGTTGGGGTCGACTTCATCTTTGGAATAATGAGTTCGAGAATTCAGTCATTTGCCAAATTATGCTTGGCTCAGTCCCATTCGTCTGTTTTGGCGTCGATTATTTTGGTATGTGCTATCTAGTCGGTAGACCAAAACTAAAAAGCTTCAGTCTCTGTTATTTTGGTTGTTCCACTGAACTGTGTAGGCTCCACTCACCAATACATAAAATGAAGAGCTTGGAGGCCCATACGTACAGACAACGTATAGGCCTAGATATATTAAGGTGTCTGAACGACTGAAGCCACACTCACTCTAGGCGACACCGCAATACTTACCCGTGTTAAGAAACTGGGACTCCACTCACGCGCATTTGGGCCGCCCTAGCTTAGAACTAAGCTTTCTTTCCGTAAAAAAAAATTATTCTTATGATTAAATAAATATTAATTAATACATGAATACTGTTAAATCGGTACTCACCGGTTCTCTTCTTGAATTTTCTGCCAATTTCCCACGCTGCTGGCTGCAATTCCGCGGTAAATTTCGTCGCCATAGAGAGCTGTTCATGCAACGTTATTTATAAATGGAGCGCCCTTTACGAGAGTTGTTAATGCCGCGGAGAAATCGTTAGGCATTTTGGCCTGTGTTCAAGGCGTAGCTGTTCTATTTTTTTTTATAAAATTATGTGTGAGATCGAAATCTCAGCGAGTAAACACTCTTCCAATATGGAAGAGTGTATACTCGCTGTGATATGATCCCGATAGGGAGGCGCAACACCCCCACCCACATGGGCGCAAACCCCAGGGCCGGGGGACATGTCCCCTCACCCAAAATAGTAGGGGGCACATTATGAAATGTCCCCCTACTATTTTTGGTCATGTCGTTCAAATTCGAAATGTATTTTGGAAGAGACGATCTTACTTTTGGCATGCCCCCTTTTTTTTGCTTGTTTGCTTGTCAAATTTCTTTTGGTCAAGATGACCTTCTTTAGAGGGTGATAAACCTTCTTTTTTTGTTTGTTTTTTGCTTGTCAAATTTTCCAGCCCCTGGTCCCCCTACCTTTGGGGAGAGATTTCCGCCCTTGCAAGTAGACATATACTCTTGATATTGTTTGCGAATCTGCACGGGCGTCGATCGAGGGCTGGGGATGAGGAAAAGCGGTGAGACGAGAAAAAAAAATAGAACTTAGAAGGGGAAAGGCGACAGAAAAAAAGTGAACGAAAGAAAAATTAATGGAAAATAAAAGGGAAGAGTAAATAGGGAGAAATGTGATGGGTAAAATAAATTATGGGAAAAGAGGACAGAAAAAAAGTGAACGAAAGAAAAATTAATGGAAAATAAAAGGGAGGAGAAAATAGGAGAAATGTGATGGGTAAACAAAATTATGGGGAAAGATTCTGGACGCACTATTCATGTTTTATCATGAAAAGGATAAGTTATTTATCCGCGAGCAGACACTTTTTGATATTGTGATCTGAAACTGGATAATGATTTAAATAGAGAACAATCTGCGTATCTGAATTAACGTGTGTTTTAGATTTCGACCTAGAATTTGGGTATTCTAAGTAACTTTCTTATCATGAAAATCAATAAAGAGAGCGCAAAGCGCGAGCTAAAAATATATGATATAACAAAGGGTGAATTTAAGCTCTGTAATGCAAACACTTTGTGGGAAAATTGTGAATTGTGATGGATCACAGTTAAAAAAGAGCTGATGTATTTTATTTTTATTACTTTGAGTTTTTACATAGGACCGGAACATGCTATGAGGGCATTATGTCATCATATGAAATTGATGACCATCTTCCT
This sequence comes from Lytechinus variegatus, assembly GCF_018143015.1. NCBI lineage: Eukaryota > Metazoa > Echinodermata > Echinoidea > Temnopleuroida > Toxopneustidae > Lytechinus > Lytechinus variegatus. Next base: position 22,917,031 of record NC_054752.1, on the reverse strand, counting down.
ATTTCTCTCGCATGGGAGCGCGAAATGTGTTAATTTTATGGCCTGAAAACTGGACATTTAAAGCACTTTGTAATTATGCATAAGAGGCATTATATATCTATCAATGCGAGCAGAAATCGCGAGTCGAAGTTTTTGATAAACTGTCATCAAATTAGTTTGATTTAGAATTAATATTGGGATATACATAACCGACTAATCCAAATGCTATAGCGTGCGGCGCTAGCTGATACGTTTTAACAATCTGACCTGAATAGGGAACTTTTTGAGAACTTTATGGAATACAGGAAAATAATACGTACCTGAAAATTCAAATTTTGCGAGCGCGCAGCGCAAGCAGAAAATGATAATGTTCAGATGATATCACAGACATTTTTACAGAGCACTTTTTAAAAATCAATTTGTAAATGAAACAAAATAATGAAAGTTCAATTTCCCAGCTGAAATATGTTTTGTATAATGACTTCAAAGTTTGATTTTTCAAGCTCCATATTGAGCAAGATATGCAAATACCCTAAAAGACAATAAGGCGCGAAGCGCGAGCGAAATTTTTTTATCCTAACAAATAGATTTAAAAAAAAATTATTTTCAGAGTCTTCCCCTAATGTTATTTCATTTAATCATGTTCCTCCTCTTATGTTTGCCTTTCTTCTTTTTTCCTCTCTTTTCCCTTCCTTTTCTTTTTTCCTTTCTTTTTTTTTCTTTTTTTGCTCCGCCAATAGGGGGGCCCGGGCCCCTCGGCCCCCTGGATCCGCCTATGTTAGCGGTTGTAGGTATAAATCGCGCTCTAACGCTCTAAAACTGTGTTCTTTATCAAAAAGCTGTCTTTCATATTCATTTTGTTCGCAAAAGAATATAAAGTTAATTTCAATCATTGTATATAGTTATCCTGTTTATGATAAAAATACTTAGAAATTGGGTTAGGTTAGGGTTATCAAATTATCAGGGCAGAAAATATATATTTTTTTCTCATTTTGCGCGTCGAGCTGGCACTATTTGATCTGTGTTATTATGTTTTTGATGACATTCATTGTATTCACAACAATAATTATTAAACATTGCGCACGCGCCGTGCGCCGCATGAATTATGTAGATCAGGTGAATAACTTACCGCTACACACGAGCAGTTGCTCTATATATTCTATGTAATATAATATATAGAGCAACTGCCCATTTTTAATGGTCCATAATATACCCACTTTCTTCTTTTTTTGGAACGAGTATGAATTTATCTACTGATATACTGAATGTACAATAAAAGTCATTATCATGTATTTCTTGGCATTTCATTTACTTTTTTTACCATAATTATATCACACAGCTGTTCGCATAGGCCTACGCCGTCACAAATAACAAAACAAAATCTCACTTTTTTTCTTTTTTGGTGGGGGATAGATTTTCCATACGCATACGTACAATTTTTCAAATTATTTTTTTCTGCTATTTTCATAATAAACTTTAAATGATTTCGCCTTTGCACTATTATTTTTTTAAAGACAAAATTACATCATCATCATATCATCGTCACCAACTTCATTCTCATCTTTATCACCACTACCACCATCATTATTATCATCATCATCATCATCATCACCGCCACCATCACCACCACTATCATCTTCACCAAGATAAATCCTGCTTTTTTTCCTTCCTATTTTCCTCTTTTTAGAGGGCACACCACCACGCCCCCTTACTGGATATCCGCCTCTAACGTTTGTTGTTGTATATAAGTTGGCGGATGCCTCATGAAATGAAATAATATAAAATAAGGAAAGGGAAACTAATTAGAAAAAGGACTGAGGAGAAGAAAAAGAAAGCCAAACAAACAAGAAAAAACAATATCAAAATTTTGTTGTAAAGTCTTCTACGTCAGTTTAATAATTATGTTTTCAATGAAATGAGAACATAAAAAAATGAAACAAGTAAGATGGGCTATACATCGTAGCAAAGAAATAGAGGGAAGCTCCGAGACAATAAAAAGGGTGAGAAAAAGAAAAGACTTTGAAATACTCACAACACGAGCATAATAAAAAAAATTGGAATAAGCAAGGACAAGTAGCTGAGGGACACCCCCCCCCCCCTCTCTCTCTAGTTATTTATGTATCAAACTCGCATACACAAGAATTTCTTACTAATCAAAATATTGCGAGCAAAAAGCACGAGCTGACATTTTTTTAAATATTCAAAACTGATAGAGAGACACATTTTAAACAATTCATGAATCATAATAATTATACAACTAGCTTACCAATCGAATCATTCGATTGCGACAAATGATCTGAGAATTAATGCTTTTAGGAATTCATTAAATTAAAGCAAAGTATCTCAACATTAAAATAATTAAGGCGGGCGCAAGGTATCAGCTACTACACCGATAATTTTTTTTTTGACATTTGAAGTATTTTCGGTAATCATGAAAAAGATCGGATATTTCATGAAAGCTCAAATCCCGAAGAGCGGAATATTTTTATTAATTGACTTTTTAAAAAAATGTTCTAAGCCCCATTTAATATTTGATTATAAGTCGATGCATTAAAAGCTGAAAAAATAAAGTATTTTGTGTTCCTCTATCATAATTGTCTTTCTCTTTAACCCTGGTTCTTTTTTTCTGGGGGGAAGCATTTTGGTTAAAAAAAGAGAAAAAAGATAATTGCTGGCTTGTGGACGCCCGGTGTGGACGGTGGTAGGGACACCCCCCCCCCCCCCCCCCGTAGTTACGCCAATATGGGACCAAATGATCCTAAATGTCCGAGGCGAAACTTGTGCAATCAAACGTTATTTCTGAATAAATTAAAGCTTGCGCTGTTCAACTTCAATCTCTTTCAGCTAAATTTGCGATGAACGCTGCGTTATGAAATATATAATTATCAACATCTGGCGAAAAGAATAACCGACCGATCACCTGACGAGAACGCGTATACGTGATCTGCATATCAGGTCCGATCGAGAGTCAGAAGTGAAGGACAACTGCCAAGAAAATCAGGAAAAAGTCGTCAAAATGTAAGTTCCCCTTCATTTCTTTCAATTTTTTGTTACTTATTGAAGCATTAATGTATCATTAAAGCAAAATTTCAACAAAAGCCTCAAATTTAGCTAGTACTTTTGTTGAAATTACAATAAATTTAGATCCACATAAATCTCTAACCCAATTTTAGCACTGATGTCGCCTATGAGGTCCATACATGTAATGTTTGGACCTCATTGGTACTAGGAGTGGCCACACTGAAAAGTGAACGTCACTCGTCAGCATAAACAGGCTGATTTATTTAGGGGGAAATATGGCACATTTTTTCGGGAAATTCAGGCTGCTGAAAAAATGTGATCTGAATTGATTATTAACTTTTGTTTGGCATGTATGGAAAGAGAAATTCAGCGGCTTCTTTTCACACTACAGTAAGGACAATAGGATTAGGCCTATTTTTAGCTTCCGAGAGCTGTTATAAATTTATTATCAATGCCAAAAACTTGTCAATAAAGTGTCAAATAGGAATCTTTATGCTCTTTCCAATGGTATGATTTTTATAAAGATTTGGAAACCAGATAACGATGAAAAATTATGACAAAGTGAAAAAAATTGTGCAATGCAAAACAGAAATTTCATTTTCCCATAGAAAACACTTGGGGAAATAACAATCTCAACACACACACAAAATTAAGAGTTTGCAACTTATCTCTAAATCCTTATCATAAGGATTTAGAGATAAGTTGCAAACTCTTAATTTTGTGTGTGTGTTGAGATTGTTATTTCCCCAAGTGTTTTCTATGGGAAAATGAAATTTCTGTTTTGCATTGCACAATTTTTAAGGATTTAGAGATAAGTTGCAAACTCTTAATTTTGTGTGTGTGTTGAGATTGTTATTTCCCCAAGTGTTTTCTATGGGAAAATGAAATTTCTGTTTTGCATTGCACAATTTTTTTCACTTTGTCATAATTTTTCATCGTTATCTGGTTTCCAAATCTTTATAAAAATCATACCATTGGAAAGAGCATAAAGATTCCTATTAGACACTTTATTGACAAGTTTTTGGCATTGATAATAAATTTATAACAGCTCTCGGAAGCTAAAAATTAGGATTGTGTGTGTCCATTTCTTAACTACAAAGTCTATGGCAGGGAAATGCTGAAAATCGATCTAATTTAATTCTTTTTTTCATTTTTGCAGCCAATAATTGGATTTTTTCAAAAAATATTACATTTCTGTCAGTCTGAATGTTTTTTCTCTTCAAAATCACAAAGAAAATGTGATATTTCCTTGAAATGAGAAAAAAAATTCTCCAGACACCCTAGTATTGTATTAGCACTGTAACATTAGATCTACATTCGGCGGAAACTTGATTTTCAGATTGTTTTTTTTTTTTTTTGTAGTTTGTACATAAAATGTCACATTATGAAAAAGAAATTACATCCAAACCCGAACCGTACGAAGAAAATAGGGGGGCCTATATAAAATTAAGAAATATTGTACCTCAGACCACAGTTACCGCTAATTCCTTTCAAATGATGATCAAAACATAGTCATTTTCAATCCTTTTGTTGGTCAACATAACTTAAGTTGCCATCTTGGATGACGTTACCTCGTGCGAAGTTTGTGCAGGCTCCATTCCACTTCACTACCGCTACACTACACTCCACCTACCCGAACTTCAGAATTGTGAACTCGTTCGGATACTCCTAGAGGCAAAGGTGGGATAAAAAAGAACTTTTTTAAAATATTGTAGAAATTATAGAAAAAAAATAACGAGAAAGAAAATAGCTTAATTTCTTAATACTCTTCACACTGTTTCACTGCTACCATCCTGCCTGTGAAAAATCTACAGGTAGGTCACTATATGGTATGCCAATGCTGTACAGAGCACACACTTTAAAAAATCATTAAAATATCATTTTTGTGGCCAAAATCATTAATTTCTATACAGTTGCAATTCAATATTCATTAGTACCGGTACATGTAACTTAGAATAATTTTTGTATTGACCAGAGCGCTCAAAAAATTGAAATTTGGGCATATTTTTTTGTATATATTTTTATATGATAACCTTGTTCATTGAATGAGTGACTCTACACCCGTATTTCAATCCGTGTCCATCCTCCGGTTATCCTCAAAATTGGTGATTTTGGGCCAGTATCTAATTCCTCACACATATTATTCACGGCCGATTTCAAAACATCGCATGCGATCGGTCGCAGGTCAAACAGCATAAATATTTATATTATATTGGATGGCTCAGAAAATACCAGAAATATTCTAAGAGTTTGGGAAAATATTCCACTGATTCGTGGAATACAACCAAACGTTGGTAGATGTACTGAGGAGACCTGCACATGGCGCAATCAGAGGTCACATGGTAAGGTCAAAGGTTATTTTGAGCTCAATGATATGACACATAACCCTGCAACCGCAAGTCACTTTTATACCAAACTTGGGGTGTAGGTGTACTTAAGGAGACCTGCATGTTATTGTGTTCGGAGGTCACATGGTTTGGTCAAAGTTTATTTTGAGGTCAACATTAGATTTTACGTTTAAGACTCTTATGACAAGTGCTATTCCATCCCAGTCATATCACAATGAAGTTTCGAAACAATTCTGTTGCGTGCCCTCGCAAATCACAATATTTCTGGTTATTTTCATAGATGGGCGAGACACAAAATCGCTTTAAATGCCTTGTTTAATTGTATTTGCTTTTGACAGAAATTATTGATAATGAATAAATAAATGAATTACTAAACAAATGAATGGATGGATGGATGGATTAATTAATTAATAGTAGAAATTTGACTGTACTAAAAAATAATACCAATATCGGACATAGATCTACACGTGTACTTTCCAAATATCAGACACATTTAGCATTGCAGCATGATCACTTCCAGCAAATTAAAAGCTGAATCATGCTCTAATTATATGAATGATTGCTTTTCATGCCGCTTTTTTTTTTGCTGAAATACAACGTCATCTTTACAATTGCTAGTATGGAAAGTAGTTGCACAAATGATGGGCCAATTGCTCTGCATGGTTTCAATTGTCTTGATGCTAGAAATTAAAAAAAAATCTCACTCTCTTTCGTTTTATTCTTCCTTTCAATTCTTCACAAAGCATGTGCTCCCTTGCTGAAGGACCGCCCCCTCCTGCAGACGGATGTATCACTGTCTGTGAAGAGAACGGAGATTTGGTCACCATTCATGCCAGCAATGCCCCTGTCAATTATACACCACGGATTGCTGTAAGTTAGAATACTATGCAATTATTCAGGAAAGTTGGACATAGACCTACCTGTTTGTTATCTGCATATAGATGTTTTCAGTTGCCCATTTTATTTCTCATATTTTGGTGGTTGTTTTCCCCCTCTTCTTTTTATATTTATAGGGGGTGGACGGTGAGGGAGATTTTTTTTCTTGATTTTATGTCCTACAGCTACAGTAACTTATTGATATAGCCATAATGCTTTTGTATTATAATGAATATAGTCTGTATAATTCATTTCTAACATTTTGTGGTTATCATTTTATTTGGAAAAGGAGACTACTCTTTACAAGGAATGATTTTGATTTTCAAATTCTATTAGTTGCTGTTGGTTGTTTGGGAATGATTGTAATCAGTTTCTGTAAATTCTAATGTAAAAGCAAACATTTTGACTAATCAGTCATCTAAACGATACATCACATTGCTTGGCGATACCAGGGCCCCGTCTTACAAAGTGATGCGATTGATCCGATTTAACGCAACTATGGACGGCCAGCAACGTCAAAAGGCTTTATTCATGTTTGTTCAAAATATTTTCCAGCTTTGATGTACATGTATATTCAGGCATTCATTGTTTTCTTAAAGATTCACGGTGCTTCTCTTTGTTTACAAACGACGTGCGAATTTCCTGTAAAAAAAATTATGACTTTGATGGATTTCCATAGAGTTACGATTGATTGGATCAATCATAAGTTTTTGTATTGGTCCCAGGAAAATGGTTTCCAGGTATTCAAAGAAATATTCAGAATTAATCAGTTGAAAAAGAGAAAAAAATCATTGTTAATGAATGATTTCATGAGCATTTACAAGGTGCCATCAATATTTTGTTTTTAAAAAATGTATTTTTTGAACATATTTTATTATTTTCCCCTAGGGTTTTGAGTACCCTAGCATCAGCACCTCAACCGAGACCCTCTGCTCCCTGGCGACAGATGAGGCAGCCCAGTCTGCCTTTCAACCTCATGTTGATGAAGTGTCGCTATGGAAACAAGCTTGGTACACTTGCCGTGTTCATGGTGTGACAGAGATGCTGGACGAACTCTCTAAAAATGACTCAGGTATCGATGTGTTTTGAAAAATGTTTCTTTTAAATTAAATCATTTATATCACATTCCCTTTGAAGAACATCCTCCAAATGGCCTGGAGGGGAAGTAGTCCTCTGGGAAGATTTCCTCTGGGGAATCCATACTCAAGGGAGAGTTGTTCTAAATGGGAGCTTATCATTTCTTACATGAATCTCATCAACTTCTAAGGGCACACTAGGGAGTTGTCCTCTTTGAGGAGTTGTCTCCTCTGGAACCTGTGCTTTGGGGAGATATATTCTCAAGGGAAGATTTCTCCCAGGGACAGAGTTCCCTGCAATTATTAAAGTTATGAGTTGGGGATCATGTGTGTGGTTGTCATCATTATAAGATGTATATCAGGGGTTGTATTCTGAGCTCCATTTTATCTCAGATAAAATCAAATATTTTATCTCCGTTAAAATTAGTGAGATAAAATACCCTTAAAATCTCTCTGAATTGGTATTCTGAGAACAATTTTATCTTCATTTTATCTCTGTAAGACACGCCTATCTTTCAATCAATATCCAATTAGAAACATGCTTTTATACATGTAGCTCTCTCATATCACTCAACCAATGGAAATCCATACCGCTAGGAGGTGTGGCGAAGGAGTGAGATTGCGTCAATGTATTGACTTCAATACACTTGCGCGTCTTTACAGAGATTTCTTTTTAACAAAAATGGCAATACTCTAAAAAAATTTTAAGTCTATATCGCATCTTTTCAAGCATCATTTCAAGCATCATTTCAAAGACAATATTAGTCAAGAAAAGTCTTATGAAATGCTTCCTGATTGTACAAGTATAACTTTAAGATGTTTTTCTCAATGAATATACAGTGCGTATCAAAAAAAAGTTTACACTTAGAAAAAATCCTGTAAAATCATACATTTGTAATATCCTGAAGATTTTTCCACATTTTAACACTGGTACAGATCCATTTAAGCAAATGACGATATAATTGTCGAAAATATTTCCGCTTGAGTGAGCACCACCCACTTTTGAAAAGTTAGTGAAAAATGATTTGCGCAGAACTTTGAAATAGTTATGCGAATAAAAGTAGACCTTAATCATGAACAATACGTGGAATTTAGCTAGTAAAAATGATTTGAAGATATCTTTCACCTTTTCAAACTTGTTTCCTTGTCCAAAACACTTCGAAGAGTGCATTGCGCCCCACTCCACTCCCCCACACACCGAGGCCAAGGTGACAATATTTGCTTTAAACTGAGCTGTGATTTACATGAAATGGCTTAGGCTTGGTTTTTATTTTGTTAATCATTGTCAAGCTTGGGAAAGGTGTGGAGAAATAAGTATTAAATGAAAAACGAAATGAAAACCCACTTTAAATTATGCAAACTTAGTGAAAAAATGCTGGAGATGTGACTTTTGTTCAGATTCAGTTTTGTCGTTTTATTTAAACTGACAAAAAGTACAAGGGAAACGGATGAGAAATGTTTAGCAGGGTAAGTTTGATTCGCCCATCCCCCTTGACACAGCATGAAAACGAGCATTTCTGCGCAAACAGATTTCTGCGAGCTTCAAGAAAATAGACAATGCTCACTCAAGTGTAACATTCTGTCAAAACTTTTACATTCATTGGATAGATGAGACCCAAACCCAAGAATGTATGTGAGAAAATTACCCACATGTTGTATGTTTTTTAATTGTCAGGGCTTTTTCAAAGTGTAAAATTTTTTTTGATACGCACTGTATAATTTTTCTTCATTTTCCTGTCAACATTTGGAGCTTATTCACCTTGAAATATTGACGAAATTAATGTCGCGTAGATAAAATAGCCCCTACCCTCTTTTAAGTTTATTTTATTTTTTCTTCAAAGTATCTTGGTCGCAAGCATATCACCCGCGTTGCAATGGCAAGATACGTGATGGGTATGTCTACACAGCCTCTGCTCTGTTGCGTATCATCATAGATACGCAGGATGAAATTTTTAATTTTATCTGAAGGATAAAATGTCATCTCAGAATACCAATTTCATTTTAAGAGATAAAATGAAATATTTTAAAGATAAAATGACCTCAAAATACCACCCCAGATACTTATTTTTTTGGTTTAATGGTAATGTGCTGAATAATTTTCGCTTTGAATTAGATCGGCCTTCCAATTTCAATGCAAAGTATTCCTTTTCCAATGGTTTGGTTGTATCTACACAGAGATACCAGTCCGCAGGGTGTTACCCTATTTCAGGCCCTGACAATTTTCCATGTTAGGAAAACATGTTGTGGGACGTTTTATCTGACGATTGCTGTAATAACTGCTTCTTAGCCAATCAAAATCAAAGAATTTGTTGGATCTAACATCTTGTCGGATGAGAAATGTTGAAGAAATGCTATCCTGGCTTCTTTTCAGGCCTAGTCAGCAAAATTGATTGGCAAATTATATATTTGGGTACAGAAACTATGTATTTTCATTAAAGACATGGTCCAAGCTTCCATTAATCATTTAACAGAGTTTTTGTCCTCCAATTGTTCCTTTACTAGCTCCTTGGCCTATCACCATGCTTGCCTGTGGATGTCGTAATACAGTGACCTGGGCCAATTCTTTCAGAGGCTCCCTTTATCCTCATTTGATGGTAAGGTTGTGTGAATGGTAAATTGTTGCTTGGTTTGCACCCAATTTGTATACTTTCCATTTGGTCTCATCCTGCATGGTACAATCCTAGTTCATTTATAGCCAGTTTGTGTACAAGCCATCAATGATTGGTGTAAAGCCCTTTTACCACTTTGTCCAATGGCACCTCCCCCTCCTTTCGAAAAATCCTAGATCCGCCCCTGACTTTGTCTAATTCTCATTTAGACTGTACATGTCTCATCTATGAATTTCCACTTGGTCTAACACCCTAATAGTCTATAGGAATATATTTGAACCAAATTTTCATTTGACAAAGTAAAAAATGTGTAAATTAGACCATCTGAACACGGGACTTATACCTCAGTCACATTTTCCCTACGGTGGCCATACAGCGACTCGAAAACAGCCCTTTTAACATTTTTTTGTACCAGCTACAAATGGTGGATTGAATCAAAATGAATAAAATGGCTGTCTTCGACTCGCCGTAGGGGAAATATTACTGAGGTATGAATGACAGTTTAAGAGTCTAAGTAATGGTTGGACCAAACAGATATTAGACGAAGTAGGTTTAGGTATGATGGTGTTAGATGATCTGAGAATTAAACCATCTACCTGTAGTCGAAGTGGATACAAAGTTACAAACCATTTGAATTGCTTGGAATAAAGTTTCATTTATTGTAACTCATCACCCAATTCCTTTTTTTTTCATAAGGCGGACAACTTGCAAGGGTAATATTGTCAAAGTGTATTCTTGTTTTTCTGATAGAATGCACATGATGGGAAATTGTAGTTCATGCTATTAAAATTTGTCAAGGAATAGAAACTTAAAAGGCCTTCTTATGTAAGAACAATATTTCATAAGCATTTAATGGATGAAGTTTATGTTTGTGTATTTTAATACACAATAACCTGATGCAATTGGATTCAAATATTATTGAACATTACTGATTTGGTAAAGAGACAACCAGTAAATTTATCTGTGTGTGCGTGTGTCTCTCCCCCACCCCTGTCCTTTTACTTTCTCTCTCTTCCTCCCCACTAATCTCTCCCTCCCCACTAATCTCTCCTCTCTCTCTCTTCACTTTCCTTCTCTCCTCCTTTCACACCTCTCCCTTTTTCCATTCCTCACTGTGGCTACTCTGTTTATCTCAATCTGTCTATTATCCCTTATGCCCCTCTCTTTCTCTCACTCTGTCTTTTTCTCTCTTTCTCTATCTTTCCTTAGCTCTCTCCTGATGAGATGATCAATGAGTTCAGTGCAGCCAAGGACTGGGAGGAGAGTGAGATCAGAGCCTTTGCATGGCATCAACACACCAACAAATGTGCTGTAGCCTGGAAGGATAATACTGTTAAGATATTCATATCAGGAAGGTATGTGGTATATCATAGATGGGCCAGTAAAACCTTGTATGTCAAAATTTACAGATTTTGATGGCAGTTCATCAAACACTGTATTTTAGAATTATAGCAGCGGTGGCAACCCTATATTGTCTGAAAGCGGTCTCCTAATTCATGTAAGGAGCTATTTAATAAGGTAAAAGAAGATTGCCACTCCTGAAATAATTCTAAGTAAAGCTTTACTGAGATGTTCTTAAAAATGTTAAATTTTGATGAGATATTTCTATCCTTTAAAGACAACTATTAGTTCTGGGGCCCGTTGCAGAAAGAGTTGCGTTTAAACGCAAGTCAAAAAATCAATTGCAAGTCCCAAATGCGCGCTGTTGATTGGTTGAAAATCAAGCTTCGCATGATTTTTAGAGTTGCGATTGATTGCAACTCTTTCTGCAGCGGGGCCCTGGTCATGTGATTGAATTGCTGTGGAAAGTACATTAACTCAAATGTTTAATTACAAATTGTAGACTTAGTGTATGTTGTGAATTGTGAAATCACCAACAATTTCCTTGGAGGCACATGCACTACCCGCTGAAAGACATACATGCGGTTATAAAAAAATAATCTGCTTGATAATTTCAGCTGTCATTTGTCGTATTTTTATTGTAAGGGTACCCGAAGAGCAGTCCTTTCCAGTGAATTTCTTTTCCATAAATACCGTCCCAGACAAGCTATAAATAGTCTCACAGGAATTTCCTTTCAACCCAATGGACTATCTTTATCATTCATGGTTCCAATCCTGTCCAGCAACTGTAGATTCTCTTCTTTGGGCTTTAATTCATCGCCGTTAGTGTCAGTTGAAGGTATTAAAGCAAAAATGGCCCAATGATCTATAAATTGTTTCTAAGATTTCCTACTTTGTCTGTTGCTAACGGTTTACTGTTTCCTCTCTTCTCACCAGTGATGTAGTCCCAACACTGAAGCACCGTCACCAGAGGGGCGTGTCTTGCCTTGCATGGAAACCCTTGTCCGCCACGGTATTGGCCGTCGGTTGCCACGGTTGCATCCTGATATGGCATATAGATCCCAATTCACAATCTACCAGGTAAGATATGAAAAGAATTTATAGAAATGTCTCTTTGTAATGCTCTCAATTACAGCCATGCTAAGGACCCAAGTGAATAAAAATATTAACCACATACATGGTGTTTACCGTAAAACCTTTCAATATTCTCTCCACCATGGAAACCTTCAAAGATCAAATATTAACCCATTGTAGACTGATTGATTTCAACCAAAGATACTACAAGGGGAAGATCGGACAGTACATAGAACGCGTAATGAAACGCTTGGGAAGAGCGCCCCACAGCGTTGAGTAAGTAACAACCTTTTTTTACCTTTGCGTATCGCAAGATGGTTGTGTACAAAACATATGAGAGAAAGGTTGAAGGGATCAACTATTTTTACATTTCAAAAAAAAAATTCTTCAGTTTTTTTCCCCTTACATTTGAGACGAATATATTTCAGATTTTTCTTGGTAAGAAAATGTGGAAATATGTTCATGAGCCACCCTTGAGCCCTCTCCAAACTCCACTTTCTCATTTCCCCCATATGTTTTATACACAGTCGCGTGCCGATATGCGAAGGTTTACTTACTCCTCGCTGTTGGGCGCCCTTCCCTATCAGCATTTATCGAGCGTTTCAAAAAATCGCTGAAGTGTCCAATCTTCCCCTTGTAGTATCTTTGTTTCAACATGTATTCCTTAGACTCCATCATGTACATGTATATATGCAGGCTTAGCCTTCAGAGGGTTAATGATTACGCTGTGAATTTTATATGTCCCACTTTGAATAGGGTTCAATCAATATACATGTAAAGTGCCTAGTTTTCTGAGATAGAGAAAATAGAAAAGTGTCACAGAATTTTACGGGATTTCACTAAACACACAACTTTTCGGGCCAAAAAAATGAATTCAAACAGTACAGTGAAAATCATGGAATACAAAAGCAGTAATAGAAACCTTTTCCATTTCACATTGTCACAAGAAATGAAACCTGTTCCATAGCAATTTGATTTTGTTGTGCGTTGTCTTTCAGGCCAACAGCCAGTGCAGCCCAGGTTCTATCCCACAATGGTCATGCACCAATAACCTGTCTGAGTTGGGACCCTAGAGGGCGTCTTTTGGTTTCATCATCTCCAAGTGATACTGCCATACTGGTAAGGCCCCCAAAAATCTGTGTTTGTCTTTAAAACGGGGAGAAAAATTGGGTTGGTCTGTGTTTTTTTTTATTCTTCACATGCATAAGCTAATTTAGGTTCAGTCATATATGAATCTCCCTGCTTCTGATGAGGACGGTGTACTACTGCACAATTCTCCAGTTTTTATTGAGCAGAGTGACCTTATTATTTTTCCATTTCTATTTTTCTTTCATCCCTTCTCATATCCTTGAATTGTCAAGGACAAATTTATTCTGTATCTAAATATTTAATTACCCAGTGCAATGATTTAGATCAAATAAAGGGGATCTCCATTACACACGCCATCCCTCCACTTCAAGTGTATTCATTACAAATGTTTAAGCCTGTGATTTTATCTGTGTCACTATTTTTGCACTGCAATGCATGTAAATATATGTATTTATGTCCTACATAAATTAAATCTTGTGTGCTGATTGGTTTGAATAGCATCATGTGACAAAATATATTCTCACTATTTTGCGGAACGATGGAATAGTGCACTATTCCATCATTGATGTCACAGATTATGATGACGGTGCAGGGACTAATACGCGTTCCGCGCACACGCTGAGCACATGGCTTCAGGAAAAGTAGATTACTCAGCGTAGCGGGTTATCTATATTTGGTTCGGATTTTTAAAAAGAGTACAATAACTAGATTATCAAGATCTATTGCTCTAACTTATTAAAGTAGGATATAAAACAAATATGCCAGGCATTTATTTCGAAACTATAGATGGAATCATGCATCCTCGGTTGTACTGGCAGAATTACTGTTTTCCTCGCGGCTTTGCCCCTTGGGAAAAATAGTAATGCCAGTCCAACCTCAGATGAATAATTCCTGCTATACTTACTCAAAGCCTGGTATATTTGTATACTATACTATGTTGTGAAACTGGCCTACAAGTAGTCCACTTGCTAGATAAGCAATATACATTATTTACCTGAAGAAAGTACTTGTATTCAAGGATACACAAAACCACACTTTCAACCTACTTTATTCCCCCCTTCCAGGTTTGGGATGTCCCAAGAGAGGCCTGTGTGCCTTTAAGGCGGGCAGGTGGAGGTGGTGTCGCCCTCTTGAGGTACTCTCCAGACAGCTCCAAGCTCTTTGCTTCCTCTCCATCTCAAGTATTCAGGTAGGAGAACCGTTGTTTCATAAAACATAAAATTTGCCATAATCTTTGTTATAAGCTACTAATATACTGCAATTCTATTGGTTGAGAACTTTCAAATTTTTTATATGAAATAGGGCCCATAATGAGGGGCAGTAGCACAAAGCTTAGTGATTGATCGTACAGTTGATTTGTACTCTTGATTTCACATAATGATCATTATGATCAAGCATAAATATCAACCCTACGATCAAACACTATGCTTTGTGTCCCGGGGTCCAGATTATTATTATATGAAGATTAAAATGTTTTGTTTCAAAATTTACTAAGTAAGGATATTTTTAACTTTGTTGCCACAAAGAGGAACAAATTTAGGTTTCTATGAATCAAGTGATGGAATTTGGGAGATCAAGATAAGAATCTTATTGTAGTCAAAACAAATTAGATATGTTAAACTGTAAAATTCCACTTGTGAGTTGATGGAATTTGCGACTCTGCAATGATTCACTGAACTTTTGTCAATTTTAAGTGCTAGACTGGTTGACCTGACCAAGAATTTTGTATAAACTTAGTTTCTTTATAAAGCACTTATGCACTTTTCTTTTAATAAACCTCCTCCCTGTAGAGTTTGGGAAACCAGAACATGGACGTGCGAGAAGTGGACACAGTTGTCGGGTCGATGTCAGAGCGCCTGCTGGAGTCCTGACGGTCGGTTCCTTCTCTTCTGTACAGAGAACGAGCCAGCCATCTTTGCCCTGAACTTCATTCACAGTGGAAGTAAAACGGGCGGGGCCGAGTCGGCCATCAAGTGCGCCGATGTCTCAGAGCTTGCCATTGATCGCGATGGGCAGGAGACAAGGTGAGACATTTTGAGGGGGGTTCAAAAGATTGTTAAAGATTAGATAGGAAGTGTCAATAATCAGAAAGAGAGTGCAATGCTAAATTGTTTTCTGTTCAAATTATTGAAGAGGTTTATATGATTTGGAAAATAGAATGAGAAAATGTTTTATAACAAAGGTCTTATGATTATGATACTTGCACATTAAGAGCGAAAGCTAAAATACCATAAACAGGAAAATTTTGTGATTGTGAAAGAAGGGAAATTTTATTATGTTATTTGTTGTAGCAGAGGTATGAAGAAATATTTGTAAATATTCATATTTTAATATAATATTGTATTTCTGACATTGCTATTTTGTTTTATATATGTAATATTTTCCAGCTCTATAGGAAATTATCTTTAGCCAGCATTCAATTTATAAAATGCAAAGTCACAACTTGAGAAGGTCATGTTCATTTTCAACATGACAACATTATTGATGAATTTTAATGTGACGATCAGTTAATGATGGAAATTTTTTCACAACATCTCTATATAATCTAGTGAATAAGAACTAGTTTGAAAAATTTGATCATATGATGTTTGAAGGTTTGTATGGTGATATGGATAATCAAGGAAGTGATTCATGGTATGTGGAAAGTCCTGAAAAGGACTAAGAAAAGTGGGTAGACATAGAGGCGAAGTGGATAGGCTAGAAAGTGGAGGTTAGAAAGTAGAGTATTTTTAAAAATCGAGTTTTGTGCTTAAAAGCAGAAAGAGTTATGAAGCTTGAGTAGATGAAGAGATGAAAGGCTTGAGAGGTTGGCATAAGGCTGGCTTGAGTTTGAGAGATGAGACGAGGCTTGGCTTGAGTCAACGAGTGGAGTTGTAGAGAAGGAGAGAAGGCTTGACATTCTGGGCAGGTTGACTGTCTGTCTTTCAGACTGTGATCATTTGATCAAAGTTGATCATTTTTTATTGATGACCTATAGTTATTTGCGACAGTTAGAACTATGAAACTTTTCTCTCTCATTATCTTAGGGTTGGTGGTTTGATCCAGGACATTGTATGGGATAACACGGGAGAGAGATTGGCCGTCCTCTTCAAAGGCAACCCAGAAACGGGAAATGCCGGTGATCTCATTGCCCTCTTCAACACCAGGTTAACACCTACGCTGCAACTCATTCCCAGGTAATCATGAAATGCGATTCATTCAATTTTCAGAATAATCTGCTAGATGTATTTAACAGAGCTGCCAAATAGTACAGATTTCTCATTTAGAGCTGGAAAATGAGAAGAGTACTGATTGTTTCATGCAAAATACTTATTTCTAAAGTTTCAGTTTATTTGTTTTGTGGTATTTCTTTGAAAATGCTGATTTCCTCACCAAAAGACTGATTTTCAGCTTTAAAAATACTGAAATGTTCTTGATCAGGTTGGCAGCTCTGATTACATGTACATGTATCAGAGTTGCTAATTTTCCGGATTTTTCCGGAATTCCGGATTTTTTCCTTTGCTGAAAAATATTCCGGGAAAAAAAATTGATTGTCAAAGTGAAATCCGTAAAAATTTCCCCTCCAAATCTTGTCACGGAGTTCGCTACGGAGAGCGCAATTTCAATTTTGGATGGCCAATTTGCGCAGACGGAAAATTATTAGCGTTGTGCGCAGTATGAAGTTTAGCTGGTACTGTACTTGCACGGTACGCGCGAGCAATACACTGTAGCAGTTGCAAACGCCGCTCTATACCCTGCAGGGATACGGGTGTCAGCGCTATCCCAGTCGGGCGATCGCCCGGTAGAACCGCTCGAAGCACGGCCCGGTGTGGCTGCAATTGCCTGCTGCTGCGTGAGTGATTGGTTGTCTGCCGCGGGATTTCAGCTGAAAACCTATTTGCTACCATGAAATATGTGTTCTCTGGTGCGTATTCATCAATTCATATGTGTGAACTATCCATCATTTTGATAGAAATTGTGATTTATGGATTTTCAATAGTACCATATAGGATTGTCTTGATGAGTACAGTGAGTGAAAAAGGGCACCCCAGCTGCTACATACACCCGTCCCGAGTCGCACCCATTGGCCGCAGCATATTAACCCGCAGCAGGTTAACCCGTACCGTAATGAGTACGGGTTACATGATTTTTTTTTTTTTGAGCACCTTTCTTGCCTATGATATGAAGTTTATTATGTCATTAATTATTTGTTATGTACTACTGTAGATTAATGATTTCAGCCCTCTAAAGAATAAGAAAACGTTCCAGCTTCAGGGGGCTTCGCCCTTGACCCCGCCAGGGCCCCTGGACCCCGGCCTGGGTTTTCAGGATTTTTTTGAGCTATCAGTTAGCATCTCTGATGTATGCTCCCTACATTTTACATTTATTTTCTGTTCATATACCAAGAAATTTAGTACTTATCTGTTTGAGCTTCATACTAGTTCAGTTCAGTTTTATAGTTCAGTTCATTTATTCAAAATTCCATGCAAAAATAATGCAGAATCGCCTGCATCTGCATACAATAGAAATGAACTGCTTACAATCTCTTGGTGTACATATAGTATAAACCAATAATTGAGTAAATGCATGTATATGACATTGATGAAAAAATGACAATAAAATAGAAATTTTACCCAGGCGGGACTTTATTGGCTGTAACATGGCTGATGGGGGTTGAATCATGATCTCGGCCGTCGATCTCATGATTACCGTGAAAATTGGAAGTGTGAGGCATAATGTACAAGACTGCATTGTCTATTCTGTCGAAAATAAAAATTATAAGATTTATATTTGATTATGCTTATCATTGCATAATTACTTCAATTCACCAAATAAAGCTCATAGAATATTAATAATTTCCGGTTTAAGTATTCCTAACAATTGTATTTGGGGGGAATGGTTTTAAATCAATTTCTTATATATGTTATTATTTAATGAATTTCTTGTGTTTTTCTTTGTTTTTCTTCAGTGGTTTTATACGAGGTGAGCCAGGGGAGGTTCCAGAGCTGATCTCGTTCAAGCCTAACTTCAATCGTGGTGCCCTCCTTACAATTGTAAGTAAATGTAGATAGTTATCACAGATCTGTTATTAAATTTCAGTATTTATTACTCATAAATGAGAAGAATACTGATGGTTTCATACAAATTACTTATTTCTAAATTTTCAGTCTCATGTGTTGTATTGTATTTCTTTGAAAATACTGATTTCCTCACCAAAATACTGATTATCAGCTTTTAAAATGATGAAATGTTCTTATTCAGGTTGGCAGCTCTATTATCTATGTGTTTCCAGTCTTGATATTGCATATGTATGGAGTTTATACATTCTCTCGTTTTTTATACATATGACTTTATACAGGTCTCTCCATTTTCCTATAATTACTTTGAGTGGTGAGATACATGTTATGGAAAAACCAGTCTTCAGGCTTTTGCTAGATTTTAAGCCCTGACAACTTTCCATAGACCTTATACATTGACGTCATCCGTGCCGCCATCTTAGAGGCTGAAGCCCTTGCCCTGCATGCGTTGGCGATCTGCAGCTGGCGCCTCTGTGACAACTCTGTTTATGCATATTCCTATATCCTCTGAGGGAGGGCGCTATGAGATTATGACATCATATTATGCATGAGGGCTGTTTCTTTTTCTGTAGATTTCTGTAGTTACTTCATTTCATTCACAATCTTTCCTCATTTATTTTTCTCACAGTGCTGGCACAGTGGCAAGGTGACCTTTGTCCCACTGCTCTTCATACCCTCGTTTACAATGGCCGAGAATGGAGCGATTCCGGCCCACTTTACACAAAAGAGCACCCCACTTCCACAAGAACTATTCTCAGTGTCAAACTCAAATAAGTGAAACTGATTAGCTCGGTCTTATGTGATTTAATGAGCGATGCAATGCCAGTCTTCCCAGATCAAAGCCAGAGGTAATGTGTATGGAGTATGCATTCATTCATGATGGACAAGCGATAGAAGTCAACTGTGGCAGTCAGCGTGTCTCAACGAAGGACCATAGGATTTAAAACATCTGCCCCAGAGTGAACTTCGTAGTTAATATAACAGTGCATTTCAAGAAAAAGGTAATCCAAATCTAGAGGGCCGTTATTCGGATCAAATGTAATTTTGTGAAATTATTCTGCATGGGTATGAATGACAACCTTGTTATGTTCCTAGTATATATGAGATATTTCTAAAAATTCTACTAGAATATAGCACGCTTAACCCTAAATCTCCCGGGGTATTTTGAGTCTTGTCATTCCCAAGGAGGGCCAATATGGCCCCCCTTAAGATCTCAGCTGCGGATTGTGCGATCACAACAAAAATTTGCATGATGGTAGAGAATGATGTAATCTACGCAGTTGCATTGGTAAATTTCACTGAATTCATATATTTTTATTTTATATGAATTAATTATGCTAATGTATTCATGAAATCATACTTTTTGCTCTGATTCACGAAATAAAGCTCCTATAATGCTTTTTTTTTTGGTGAAAATTTTCTTTATAGTATTCCTAACAATTGTGAATGAAAAAAATTCTGGTACAAAGACCGATTTCCTATGTATTTTATTGTTTTTTAAACTTCTTATGTATTTCTTTGTTTTTTTACTGTTTGTAAATCGTTCCAGACTTAATTTTGATCATAAACACGGCAAAATTGATTAAGTTCAATCAGTAAAATTAGAAATAATGATACATTTATGAATTTTGGCTAAATACACCATTTGCATTTGATTTGTACATGAAATCACGTTTATGAGCAATTTTGGGTATAACATGCACTTACATAATTTTGCAAAATGTCGTACCCGCGTACCGGGGCGTCACAAATTTGGTCTCAAAATTTGTCAATTTTGTGTCCACAGAAGACAATCTCGTCCTTCGCATTCGCATTTCTTCAAGTTAGTCCGAAGTCCATACTCATCTATTCTTTCCAGCACTTGCGCAAGATTTTCGAGGTGCTCCTAATCGGTGATTATCATATCATTGAGCATACATTAATTGGGTATTTGGTATACCCTGTAGGATTTCTTCCATAGTTCTCTGCCAAATGGACGGGGCAGACGACACTCCGAATACTAGGCGATTGTATTCATACAACCCCTTATTGATAGTTAGTAATTTCCGTGATTCCTCTTCAAGTTTCATTTGATGGTAGGCCTGCTTCAGGTCAATTTTGGTGAACTTTTGTCCATCTTCAACATTTGCAAAGATATCTTGTATCATTGGCAGAGGATACTGCTCTTCTTCGAGAACCGGGTTTATCGTGACCTTATAGTCACCACATAATCGGACGCTTCCGTTTGGTTTCATAACAGGAACGATCGGTGTTGACTAGTACGAATGCGCAACTTTTGTTGTGACACCCTCTTTCTCGAGATGGTCAAGTTCTTTCCCAACTTTTTCCCTCATTGCATATGGGACTTGCCTAGCATGCCAGAATTTCAGAATAGCCGTCTCCTTCAGTGGCAGACGTGCCTCCATGCCCTTGAGCTTCCCCATTTCATCCTTGAAAACGGAATCGTATTTGGTGAGAAGCTCTCTGATTTCATCCTGAACAGATAGGGAGGCAGCGTGTACTTTCTTAATCGAGCTCCAGTTTATTTTGATTTGCCGTAGTCAACTCCGACCAAACAACGAGTTGGTGCCTGTCTTGGTTACGTACAGGTCAAGTGTTGCACTCTGTCCATCAATTTCAACATTTACCCTCGCAACACCGAGTGGCTTCAGGAGCTCTTCAGAGAATGTCTTCAATTTCACGGTAGTCGGTTTCAGCTTTGGCTGCAATTTTATCTTGTCGAATGCAGATTTGGGCATGACGGACACAGCTGCCCGTTTCCAATTCCATCTGCATTGGTTGACCGTTAATTTCTGGGGATATATATGCGATAATTTCAAAGAATTGCCAATATTCTCAACCACAACAATCTTCGACATCTCTTCATCCTCGCTAGTTGAGTGTGGCTCCACTGCATGAACATTTTTCTGTCCTGCTTTTCAGAATTTTCCCCCGTCTCGCTGCTTTTGCTTTGGTTTATCCTTTGAACTACGACATGCACTCCGAATGTGGCCTACTTTGCCACATCCATGACATTCAGCATCCTGGAAACGACATGTATCTGATTTATGTCCGCTCTTTCCACACCTAGGACATGGTTTTGTGCTTGCCTTTTGCAGCTTATGCACACTGATAGGCTTGCGAAGCTGTTCAGTATCCTGAACTGCCATCTCCATAGCGACCGCTGTTTTTACTGCCTTCTGTAAAGTCAGCCGGGCCTCTGCCAACAATTTCCGTTGAATAGATTCCTGCTTCAATCCGCACACAAATCGATCACGCAGTGCCTCTTCAAGATACTCTCCGAAATCAGTGTTTCACAAGTTTCGTTGATCCCGCTTATGAAAATGAAATCTCTCTGCGATCACGAGAAGTTAAGGTGAAAGATGCTGTTGTAATATGTCAAACAGCTGTTCAAATGTTTTCTCTGCTGGTTTTGCTTGAGCAGACAGCTTCCTTAATAACTTACAATGTATATGTCTCTCCTCCAATTAGACTGATGAGAGCTGACACTCTCATATCACCTCCAATGTTGTTAATGATTAAATACTGTTCAAGTCGTTCACTGTGTGAAGACCAGTCCTCCTGTTGTGGATCAAAATGTCCTATAGCACCCACACTCCCTGTGTGTTGCTGTTGCTAAGGAGCTGCCATAATTACTGCTACTTTTCACAGTAGAATTTCACAGTAATATTCCCTTTTCCACTCTGTTTCGGTGAGTAAATCGGAGTCCAACTTAGTACACAAAAGTTCCAAATATCCTCGTCGCCAGTGTTATGTTCCTAGTACCAGTATATATGAGATATTTCTACTAGAATAGAGCATGCTTAAATATACACTTGTGCACTCAATGATTGCATTTTAATACAAGACTGATTTACTCAGGACCAATTCAGCATCTTCCATGCAGTATCTACACAGTATACTATACAGACAGGGTGCTACATAAGCACTTGCCAGATTGCCCAGGGCAAGTAAAAGTTAGACTTGGGCAAGTGTTTTGAAGTAAAGACCAAATCTTCTTGCCCGAATGGGCAAGCAAAATCCTCACAGTAGAATGACCAACATTAGGGTCAATATGATATGATATTGACCCTAATTTTGGTCATGGCAGGCAAGATAAAATCACTTTGGAAAAAGACATGCAATAACAAGGTAGATCAGTTCATGTCAAAGATAGAAAAAGGTCAATGGTTTATAAAACTGCAAAACTGTCTTTTACAGAGGTAAAACTATTTTTTCAAGGATTTTTTCGGGCAAGTGAATTAGATTTTGGGGCAAGCATATTTCAACTATTTAAAAATTTACTTGCCGATTGGACAGGTGCTTTTAAAAAGTTATGTAGCACCCTGTATACAGGTGAATACAAAGAGTTCTTTGTCAAGGGAGATAGTAGGGAAGCAGTAGAATTTGAAAGATAAGAGAAAGTGTAGTCTTAGAAATGAGACCTCATAAGTTGAATATCTCACAAAGCTCATAAGCTTTCCATTGATACCCTATTTGTACCATCTGTGTCACACACGACCGAATTAATTGATGTTGAAGACAACAGGTGCAGGTACCTCTTCTTCCAAGTTCTGGTAAAGTTGGTAAAATGTGCGCTTGATAGAATAAAATGTAAAAAAGTAATTTTTTGAATGAAGAGTCAAGGCATTCCTCTGAAATTGTGATTGTAAGGTTAATGTCTTATTCACCATCACCTATTTTCAACATTTCATCCTCTCCTTTGCTCACAAAACTGGTAATATGGAGGAATTAAAGGGGAAGTTCACCCTGAAGAAAACTTTGTTGTGAAAGTAGCAGAAAAAATAGTAAAAAATATTGGTGAAGGTTTGAGGAAAATCCGTTAAAGAGTAAGAAAGTTATTAGAGTTCAAAATTTTGGATTTGTGACGTCATAAACGAGCAGCTGCCCCATGTGTTATGAAATATAAAATGTATGAATTTCAAATTTTGTATGGTTCCTGATGACTTAATTTTGTTTTCTTTTCATGATCGGGTATGAAATGATTTGTCTATTGATATACAAAAGTTACAGTGAAAACCATTTTCAATTTTCTGAGAAAATGACATTTCATTGATTTTTTACCATTCGCTATGTAGGAATGCTGCTCGCATATGACGTCACAAATCAAATAATTGAAATTCTAATAACTTTTTAATTATTTGATGAATTTTTCACAAACCTTCGGCAATATTTTTTATTATTGTTTCTGCTATTTTTACAATAAACTTTTTGTCAGGGTGAACTTCCCCTTCAAGGATATCTTGGACAGTATGTCTTACCATTGACGGATCATTTCACAAAAAAAAACCTCCACCTCGGGTCAAATTCAGCCATGCTTATCATTAAGATCTTGAGGAGGAATTACAAATGCCCTGTTTTTTAAGTGTCCCCAAAGGAAATAATCACAGGGCGCGAGGTCAGGGGATCTTGGTGACCATTCTACGTCATGGTTGAGGGCAACAACGTGATGTTCAATGAGTTCTTTGTGTCTATCTCAAATGATGTTGGAACGAAGGACAGGAGTGCTAGTACTGAATCCACCGAATATGCAGGTTCACTCCTCGTATCTGCCTCTCAAAATGTTGGTCCAACGACTGAGGCCGATCTGCTCGTTAATCATTTGTAATTACATTTGCCCACTTAGACATACACTCCTTCATAAGAAAAGGGTCCCATGAAGGTTTTTGCCAGCTCAGGTATCGATGAAAGTATTTACATCTGCATCTACCCTTTTATCAAGTTTTCAAAAACTTGGAAAAAGTGGTATCTGTACCTGTTGTCTTGAACCTCACTTAATTTGGTCATGCGTGGCACAAATGCTACAAACAGGGTATCAATGGAAAGCTAATAAGTTACTCTTTCACATCCATGCACAATAATTCCCCCAAATTATATGTAATTAGAATACCAGCCCTTTAGATTTGGATTACCTTTTTTCTGAAACACACTCTATATTAATTAGGTATAGAGGAAAACCCAATAAATGTGGGCTACTAAACCTGTATCTTTATCATGCTGTGTACTACATGTACACTTAAAAAAGAAAAAAAAATGTTTACCATATTGTACCAAATATTGTACCAAAACATAATATATGTCAATGTAATTTACTGCATCATATTGCCCCCTCCCATTAATCATGAAATTCAATATTTCTGTGACAAGCACCTTCTGGTTCCGAGTGATTGGATCAATCAGAACTCTTTGTAAGACAGGGCCCAGTACAGTTACATAAACAGAGCTGTAGGAATTCATGAAATCTAAACTGAAAAAAAATGATAGATACCCATCTTGCTCAAATTTCATGCTTGTTTTGCTTATTTTTCAGCAGTTTCTTCCAAAAATAATTTGGCAGGTATATTTTATTTATTCATGCAGAGACACCTGGGTGATTATTTGAATGGATTCTGTACAAACTCATTTTGAAATCGTTACAACTGGCATTTATCCTTACATGTAAATGCATGAAATCTGCTTGAAACCATATGCTTTCAAACCACAGATTAAAAATCACCTTTGTCAATATGGGCCATTCGGGTCTGTCTCGATTTCAGTTAACCCATGGAATAGAGAACCTAGATGATTCTTTATTTAAGCAAGGGCGATTGGAATGAGAGAAATGCCTTTGTTTGTATTGTCATTGTTAGTCTTGTTTTCATGTTGTTTATTTCTGTATTTGTTCACATTTTGTCAGAGAGACGAAAAAACGTGTAAACTTGAATCAGTTGATGTATATATGAATATTTTCAATAAAAGTAAACGATGAAAAACTATAAGAATTGGTTAATGGTTGATTTGGATTGTGAAATTTTTTATTTTATGAAAATCCCATACAAGATGCGTATCTGATGCAGCAGCACTTGGCTGACTTTTTTGTGATAAATATGAATTAATCCTGTCATATTTAGGTCACCTTGCTGCCCCACAACCAATCCCTCCCCCCCCCCCCCCCCCCCCCCTGTTAAAATACCCTGATGCTACCCATGTGGGTATTAGAATCATAGATATACTACTTGCA
This sequence comes from Lytechinus variegatus, assembly GCF_018143015.1. NCBI lineage: Eukaryota > Metazoa > Echinodermata > Echinoidea > Temnopleuroida > Toxopneustidae > Lytechinus > Lytechinus variegatus. The sequence continues at coordinate 22,891,561 of NC_054752.1, read as the reverse complement.
TGTAAATTTATTCAACTCCCTCCTTTCATTGCATTGTGGGCATTTTTGTGAAAATGAGTAATGTTACTACAGTGTTCGTCATTCAAATGGTGAATTAATAATTATAAATTGCTTATAAATGCTTAACATTACTTTATCAGAAGTATCTAAGCCCTCTACAATAATTCAGCATAATTACCCCGGCTTTAGCAGAGCAACTGCTGTGCGTGCTGCGTTTCAAGGAATAAATTCCTACCAGGTACCCATTCACCTCACCTGCGTTGAGTGCAGCGCAATGTGGGTAAATTCTCGCTGAAGGAAAACACGACATGGCTTGGACTCGAAACCATGTCCCTCAGATTGAAAGACAAGAGTCATAACCACTAGACCACGACGCCCCAAAAACCCATTGAACTGATCTGATTACAATTTATAAATCCTTTAATAAATCATCCATTCAAAATCACAAATTTCAGTCCAAAAGTAGGTTGCACAATTATGTCCAATATGGGAGGTTGTAGAGTAATTTTACTCATTGAACTGGGATATGTTTCAGAAAGAGTTACAACTGTTGTAATCTTGTCATTATGGCAACTACCATGGCAACAGGGCTCAGCAGCCAATCAAAATCAAGGTTGCCATGGTAGTTGCCATAGTGGTAACGTTACAACAGTTGTAACTCTTTATGACACAGCCTCCAGATCTTATTATAATTTTCAAATCATTTACCTAATCATCCATTCAAAATCACAAATTTCAGTCCAAAAGTAGGTTGCACAATTATGTCCAATATGGGAGGTTGTAGAGTAATTTTACTCATTGAACTGGGATATGTTTCAGAAAGAGTTACAACTGTTGTAATCTTGTCATTATGGCAACTACCATGGCAACAGGGCTCAGCAGCCAATCAAAATCAAGGTTGCCATGGTAGTTGCCATAGTGGTAACGTTACAACAGTTGTAACTCTTTATGACACAGCCTCCAGATCTTATTATAATTTTCAAATCATTTACCTAATCATCCATTCAAAATCACAAATTTCAGTCCAAAAGTAGGTTGCACAATTATGGGTCATATGGGATGGGGTTGAGTAATTTTGCACACAATTTGTCCATGTACATGTAGTGCACATCACACCAAACATACTACATTGAGACTTGCATGTGCCATGTATTGCGTTATCTTTAATTCAAATTATTAACCAACATACCAAATACATTCACTGGTGTACAATATAGTATTCAGAATAAGAAAATAAAAATTTGACATATCAGTCAATATAAATAATAAAAAAAGGGGAAGGCATTCACATTACTATGAATGTGGCAACAAATAGAATGAAAATATATTATTTCTGTTCAAATAACATATTGATACATGTAGATTACTAAACAAGGTAAAGATGTTGCTTTTAATGACACTCTGAGAGGAAACATATATTTAAAAAAATAAATATATACTGCTTCATTATACAATGAAAATTTGAGAGGTAATCTGTAGGCAGGCAATGATCAAATGAGGAATTATTTCATTAATGACAATGAATACATTTACATTTAATAACGGATGGAAAAGAGTACATACAATGTGTATCAATCTTTAAAGGAAACCAAAACCCAAGAAGAGAAGTAATCTTATTGGAAAGAGTAAAATGAGAGGAACAATTTTTATAGTTTCATCAAAATCGGTTATGAAATAAGCAAGTTATGAGAGTTTGAAAACTCTTGTTGTACTTTCCAAGGGCATCCTCAAATTGGCAAAGTGCTTCAAAATGGCTGATTTTGTGGACAACTCTCCATTTTTTTTGTACACATATTTTCAGATTTTCCCCTTTATTTTACATATATCACATTATCTCCTCCTGACCTTGACATATATGTTGTGGATTTTATATTCCCATGACATATGTTGTGCTCAGAAGGAGGCAAGATGCAATTTGAAAGATAATGAGGAAAATCTGAAAATTTGTGTACAAAACAAATGGAGAGTTGTCCACAAAATCAGCCAGTTTTCAAACTCCCATAACTTGCTTATTTCATAACCGATTTTGATGAAACTTTTTTAAATTGTTCCTCTCATTTTACTCTTTCCAATAAGATTACTTCTCTTCTTGGGTTTTGGTTTCCTTTACAAGCATGTCAAGCTATAAAGCAACATCATGGTTGGAATGAATAGGGGGGAATCTTACAAGTATACTGGTCATGTTGTGCAAAAAACACTGTGATATAATGGATAATTTCATCACACGTTCTATTTTTATATGGTTTTATTCCTGTTTGATTTTTCTCATTTTATAATCAAACCCAACCTGCTATAAGGTTGGATACGACCTTTAAAATAAATGTCAATCACCCTTGTACTGTTAGGTCAAAAGTATAGGTATGTCTACAAGATGTACACTGAAATAACTATATTTCTCATCAATTCGTTTATTAGACAATACAGGTGAACTCTGACTAATGAACATAACATGTATATCCAGCCTCATGTACATGTATATTGCACCAATAACCATTTTATTATGACCAGTCTGTTAAATTACAGGCTCATGAAAATTAAATTAATACTCAAACACATGCATACAGTAGATTCTATTCTAAGTGCAATATTCTAAAATACAATGAACGTCTATATTAGCATTCTAGAAAGCCTCATACAATAAATATATTTTCAAATTGTCAAATTATAGCTTTGAAGTTAGATCTACTCTACAATATTTTTTTAAAAGATGTTTAATTCCACCCAGGAATGCTTTCAAAATAAAAAAGATATGTACAAAATGTAGATGTTCTTTTGAGTATAAAAGCAATGATAATATGATTAAAAGTACTTTCAAAAATGATAAGAAAATAAAGTACATATGTGATGAAAAAAATGTTTATCCCTGCTTTCATTATTTACAGTCGTGGAATGTTGTAAGTCAATTTACCTTCATTAATAATGTCAAAGTCTTCTTGAATGTGTTACAAAGTTAGTCTGTACGCCCAATTGAGTATATCCACTTGGAAGTTGTGCAATATGAATTTACAATTATACTATGCTCATATGCCTAATTACATTCATGTGGTTATTTGACCAAGCAAGGGTTAACATTTATCAGAAATAGCTTTAAAAGTACAGAACCGCCATGACTCACACAATTTTCTCTCATGTTCCCCTGAGCATAGGAGAATAAAATTGTATCAGACACAGGGCGTTTTTCTAAAGACTATTATCTCCTCATAGGGACCTTCTTTTATACCCCCCCCCCCTGCAATTCTCCTTCAACGTATTGAGAAAATTGCCTTCACCTCCATATTACCCTCAGTTTTAATAAGGTTCACTTTTAATAGCTCTCAAGGCAAATTTGATCCATGATGGGGTCAGTAATTAAATCATCAGGATAAGCAAAAATTAATTGGAAGCAGAGGTTACACCAATTAAGGAGGTTTAATAACCACAATTTCTGACCAATTAAGTGACCATCATCAATATGCAGTACATGGAGCTCTCTAGAGGCGTATTGATGAGCATACTATAATTATACAGGTACAGGTATCAAAAGGGTAAGGCTACATGTATAGGTCTACGGCATATCATTATTTTTTATTCAACATTACTGTAGCATGAGACTTTTAAGCATATCTACCAACTCTTACTGTTAAATATAAATATTTTTTATTAAAGGGAAAGGAAAAATTGTCATTTTAAGCTGTGTGTTCCTATTTCTGTACAAACTTTACATAGTATTGAATAGGAAATTTAAGAATGCTCATATTTAACTTCAAACAAAAAAAAATTATGTACTTCATAGAAAATGTACTTAAGCAAAGTTTTTAGTAATTTTTCCCCCTATTTCTTGGCTCTCAGTGTTGACAGCTATCTTCAAGACAAAGAGCTTTAACCTAACATGTGTACTGCAAAATTGTTGATGTTAATATTACACCAACCAGGGGCGTTTCATAAAGCTGTTCGTAAGTTAAGAGCAATTTCAAGAATGACTGGTGATCCTTTCTTACATCCTGAATAATCCCCGGGGGGCCACTTCCATTCACGAGTGGATACCATGCGCGACCATGGGGTCTTGAAAAGCACCCTAAACACGTAATTTCCATTTTCTGAAAATGCACCCCTTAACAAGTATTGGCGTGTGAAACCCTACCCTTAACAAGTATGGGAAACAAAACGATACTCTTGGCAAATATTCCCTGAAATGAACCCCTAAACAAGTACATGAATGTTTTATTGTTACGGGTCCTTCGGTCGTCGCGGCTTTACCTTATTTGGTTTAGTACGACCCCACTTCTACACCTCGCGCAAATCGGACTCTAAACACGAAGTTTTGGGGCAAAAAGGACATCCTTTATAAAACATTTTAATTTTGTTTTATCATCCCCGCATATTCGACCCTAAACACGTAATTTTCCTAGCGAAATAGATACCCTTTTTTCATTATTTTTGTGTTTTTGACACCCTTATCACGTTACGTACGTAACGTGCCCTATCGTGAAAAAGACATCCTTTTTACGTGTTTTTTTGGTCGCGCATGGTATCCACTCGCCAATGTAAGTGGCCCCCCCGGGGAATAATCACAAATGAACATCAAATGATGAATATCAAAGGATCACCAGTCTTTCTTAAATCGCTCTTAACTTTATACGAATAGCTTTATGAAATGGTCCCCGGTATCTTTCAGGAAAACACCACAATTTTTTTTTGTAACAAAATCAATTTAAAATCAAACCAATATTGTTTGAATACTGACTTGTGTTGACATCCAAGGTTATGAATAGCCTAAGGACTGATTGGTGATACTCCACTACCATATTGGTGGTAAATTAACATTGGTGTTTTTTTGCAGCATAATCATAATAATTGGCAATCAAAATAATTGGCATTTATATAGGGCCTTATCAATCTACGACTGCTCAAAGCACTTCACAATTATTATTACCCGGTCACTGGATTCATAGCATTCCAAGCAGCCTGTTAGGCACAAACTTGCTAAACCAACCACAATGACGGTTGTTTCCTACCGGTACCCAATTAGCACCTGGGTGAGAGTCACAAAGTGTGGATTGATGCCTTGCCAAAGGATGCTAGGCCATGGTGGGATTTGAACACGCGACCCTCTGATTACAAGGCAAGTGTCAGAACCACTACACCACAGCGCTATATGATATATATAATCGTATAGCAATTGTTTTCACTCCTACTGAACAATCTGAAGAGTCATACATGTACATGTGCTTTGATTGAAATATCAATTCCATAATATTTAAATGGATAAAGCAGTAATGATAAATGAATGAACCAGGGTAGGAAATGAGGGTTACGGGTAATTTTGCCCTCACGGCAGCCTAAATTGCCCCTAACAAATGTACGATTGGCAAAATGGAAAGCTTTAGGGTGATCTTCTTTTCTAGAGTTGCTCAAATGTCTGCCACAAACAGTACATTCAAGAACATTTAGAAAAGAAATTTGCTTCATACAGAATGATTAGGAAATCATTAGGTATGCTTTTTACAGCACAGCTGCTCGTTCGACCAAGAGATATTTTAATTTATCGTACACCGGGACATATATACATGTACATTTGTGTTAGAAAGTCTTATAAATATAAGTAAACTGACTACTAATACCCAGTACTAGCATTTTCATTGGAATGAAATTATGCATTAATTACATGATAAAGAAGCACAACCAATATAAAGTACATGGAGTTTTCAGTCAAATCACAAACTAAATGATCAATTCCATACTACCTTTAAAATTTAAATTATAAAAATAAATCACTGTTCAAAATAAAATAAAATAACATAATTTTGTTCAGTTCACACAGTAGTCACTTAGAGAAAAAAAAAACAAGGTGGAAGCATTCTATGGAAGGCTTGAATGAAGTCCAGAAGAAAATATATGACAAGGAAAAGACTTTCCAAAAGCAAAAATGGAATGTAATTGATACCAGGGGCCCTGTTTCACAAAGACTTAAAACTTTAGTAGCTTTGCCATTATTGCAACTACCATGGTAACAAGGCTAAGCAAATCACAATCAGGGCTTCCAGGGTTTATTTTCATTTGGTCCAATGCCAATTCGTCCAATTGCCAACTGGTCTACTATCATTTGGTCTACCATCAGTTCGTCCAATATCCACATGGTCTAACTGCCAATTTGTCCACTCACCATTCGTCTAAGAACCAGTTGGTCCAATAGCCATTTAGTCCATATACCATTTGGTCGAATTAGAGTCAGTGTTAATTGGGCAAAATGAATGAAAATAAAACGAGTATTACACCAACCAGTTATGAGACGAAATGGTCTTAGACCAACTGGTGATTAGACGAAGTGATGATTGGACCAAACGGTCATAAGACGAAGTGATGATTGGACAAAATGGTCGTTAGACAAAGCGATGACTGGACCAAATGGTCGTTAGACGAAATGTCGATGGACGGAATGGCATTAGACTATAAAGGTAGACCATGTGGCGAGTGGACGAATTGGCAATTTACCCTTCCAGCCAGGGTACAGTTGTTACCACAATGGCAATGCTACATGTAATTTTAAGTCTATCATTATGAAACTGACCCTCGAGATAAATATGGCAGGTCATGCCAAATTGGCAGGAAGCACACAAGGCATGATAAAAGAATGGGGGACCATTTCATAAAGAGTTTATACAGCTTAGTATTTTTGCCATTATGGGAACTACCATTGTGATTGGCTGCTGAGCCCGGTTACCATGGTAGTTTTCATAACGACAGATTTACGTTAGTAGTAACTCTTTATGAAACAGGCCTCAGTACATATTGCCATTTAATTGGAATTGGTCACCATGATACAGAGAGGTCATCCTGAGTTGATAAAATTGATCTAATCACTTTACTAATTGATATCTGATGGCCGAACCAGATTGAGGAAGTAAGCCCACAGGTTGCAACAATTTCTGTCAATTCATTTCAAGCACAGAAGTGACACTGAAAAAATCTCTATGAATACAACGTAATCAGTGCATGCATAAATGATAAAAATGGCTTGGTTGTTTGTTTTCAGCAATGTAACTCTGGCTACAACAATAGGTCAACTTCACAATTCACGTCAGTTACCGGTAATCTAATATTAATGACTTACTAATGTCATCCTGCACATGTACACTTCAGGATGCCGTGGCCACAAAGGCATGCAAAACATTAATTATAGCACATGCAAAGCAAGTGAAATGATCTCACTATTCAATTCCATGATATATATAAACTTTATATATTACAAAGTTACAAACATGCACACTTCACTGGATACAGCACATCTATCGTGCAAGTTCAATTAACTTTTAAAGGAAAATGAAACCTTTGGAACAAGATAGCTTGTGTGAAAACAGAAAAATCACAGAAACAGATCAATGAAAATTTGAGAAAAATTGAATGAATAAAAATAAGAGAGTTATGAGCATTTGAAGTTGAGATCATTATTGTAATGTAGATCCTAAAATTGGCAATGCGACAAAGATGTGTGATATCACATGTGAACAAATTTCCAATTGCTTTTGTATACATATTTCACTTTATAAAACGCCTCTTTTATCACATCTATCAGTAGATCATGAATCATTTCTATAGGAGGGCTTGTAATTATCAAAGAATATATTTTGGATAAAAAGTTTTTATCACCATAAGAAAGAGCAAAAAGAGACATTTTTAAGGTATTTTATAGTCCATCAAAGGGAAAGTTGTTCACATGTGACATCACACATATCTGTCGCATTGTCAATAGGAGGATCTCCATAGCATTAGTGATCGCAATATTCAAATGCTCCCAACTTTCTCATTATTTGTCTGATTTTTCTCAAATTTTCGTTGATCTTATTCTTTGATTTTTCTCTTTGCACACAAGCCACTTGTTCCAAGGGTTTCATTCCCCTCTAAATAGGTGTGAGCGCATAAAGTCCACCGTTAAATAAACATGTACTGTAGATGTAATATACATTCAAGTTCAAGGTTTGTAATCCTGATGATTTGAAAGCTTTGTTTTACAATAAATGTAAACAAGGTCTTCTAAGTACTAGTATAGGGGAATACTAGTCTACACTCGGTATATTGGGGATGCGCCATTCACAGAAGTCAAGGGATTGCCCCTTTTTTATATCATCATTAGTTAAAATATTAAGTAAATGTACATATTTAAATGCTTAGTCAACTAGTCACCTTAAAGTCAATCCAATTATTCACATCAAATTTTGGAAAACAAGTTATCCATTATTATTATTAAATATTCTAAGGGCCTTTTCACACGTGAATCTTGAATCATCATTGTAATGATGATTGCAATTCGTCTTTAGAATCATCAGACCTTTCACACGTTCACTCGAAAACTGTGATTTGAATTTGAATTCCCTAGCAAAGGCGGAATGTGTCCTTGGTGACTCCAATTAAAGCACTGATTCAATACAATGAGTGCATGACAATTGTATTATCTACGGAAGTGCTTGAAAGGACACGTAAGCTCCGCCCGCCGCCGCCATCGGAAAAGCGGCGCCTATACTATAGTCTGGCTCTGCTATGCAGGTGAGACAAAAATTACAATAACATTGTCATGTCAAGCTGGGTATGTTGGGAGAACAGTTTTTGGAACTGAAGTGAACACCCTGGGTAAAATAAGATCTTATTAATATTATTGTTATTACTATTATTAGTATTATTATTATTAGTGTTATTACTATTATTATTATCACAGAGTCAAAAGGGGCCTAAGCTTTCGATCCTAGCAGAATCTTTTTCGGAGGTCATTTTGGTCATTTTGCCTCCGACGAAGATTTTGCTAGGATCGAAAGCTTAGGCCCCTTTTGAATCTCTGATTTACTCCATTGGCTCTTTTTTTAGATAAGCAGTTTTAAGCAGCTATTTTTTTGCCTATTATTATTACCATTATCATCATTATTACTATAGTTCATGTTGTTGTCGTTGTTATTATCATTAAAAATCAAAAATACTCCAGAGTAAACCAGAGACATGATGTCCTCACTAATAATGCCAGATCGCAAATGGAATTATCATCCATGGAATAAACATCAGACAAAGTGTCGGAATGTCCTCGCTACATGTTTAAATGTAAGAAGTCACATTAATATACAGGCACCTACCAAAAGTCTGTGTCACCAAACTCACCATTCATAAGTGAGGGATGCCACTCTAAATTTCAAATTTGCCAAATATCAATATATCTCATGGAATAAAATCAGAGAGAAAACATCCTAAACAGCAGATTATAAAAACTTCATAAAATAGACATGATAAAAAAAATCATCCTTACATACAAGTGATATGACATAAATTGCCTGAAGATAAAAGCACATGAGACAATTATAAAAGGTGCAGCATAACTTCACAGATCTGCATTATAATGGAAATTTTCGAAAAGTGTCTGGAATTTCTGTATAATTCATAAAAATATCTGGAAAATATCATTAAGATATGAGCATGTCAATTAGTAGCATGATTTTGTTATTTACATACTGTAAATGTTCAAGTACTGAGTAAAATATTATATATCTTTCTCTCTCACACAAACACACATCCCTCCATTATTCCTCCATTATTCAACACCTCTCTCTCCCTCCCTCTCTCTGTTATCTCTATACTGTATAAGATCTCTTTGAAATTGTTCTTTCTTTCTTTTCCTCTCACTATCTCTATCTCCTTCTCTCTCCTCTGGGTCCCCCTAATTTGTGAGTTTTGTTTTCTAATTACATCAAGCTAATACTGTAAACAACTCTTATATACCCGGTTCACTATAAGATGATAGTGTACAACTAATATCATGGATTCACTAAACATGTAAGATATTCAATAATGTTGCCATGTCATGACACACCTCTACGCAACCTACATGTATCATACATGAATGCCTAAAATATGTAATGTTCTGAGCCCTGCTACATACAGATACATTCATGGTAACTTTGGTATTATTGCAACTACCATGGTAACAGGACTCCCCAGCCAATCAAAATCAAGGATTCCATGAAAGTTTGCTTAACAACAAAGTTATGATAATCACAAGTGTTTAATGAAATGAGCCCCTGGAATTAATCTGTATTCAAAATGAAAACAACTCATAACGCTAGAGCACTGTTAGATTACCCGTATCATGTACAGTGAATCATGGAATTTTGTTGTAAACACAAAATGTCATCATTAATACTAAAACGTATGGCAAGACATGAGCTATGGAGGGGTGTTTCAAAAAGAGCTGCATGAAAGTGTGACTTAAAGGACAAGTCCATCCCAAAGAAAACTTTCTTGAAAAAAAAACACAAAAAAATAATACAAAATATTGGTGAAGGTTAGAGGAAAATCCATTAAAGATTAAGAAAGTTATTAGAAATCTTAAGTTTTGAATCGGTGACGTCATAAATGAGCAGCTGCCCCATGCTTTGTAATACAAAATGCATGAATTTCAATTTTTTAATGGTTTGTGATGACTTATTTTTGTTTACTTCTCAGGAACGGGTGTGAAATGATTTGTCTATTGATATACTGAATGAACAGTAAAAACCATTTTCATTTTTCTGAGAAAATGACATTCCATTGATTTTTTTACCATTGGATATGTAGAAAAGCTGCTCGCATATGATGGCACAAATCAATCAATTAATATTCTAAAAACTTTTTCATTCTTTGATAGATATTTCTCAAACCTTCGGCAGTATTTTTTCTGCTAATTTTTACAACAAACTTTTCTTGAGGGTGAACTTTCCCTTTATAGCACTTACTGCTGACATGCAGATAATAAAATTCAATCCCATTAATTTGATGACCAAAGCACATTCCTTAAGAAGGATTTTCACCAATGCAGTGAGGTGCTTTATAATGCATGATATAATGAGAATTGAAATTAAATTTTAAGACACAATTTGTGAAACAAGCCCCTGCTCTATTGCAATTTTGTCTTGTTCAACTTTTCTTTTTTGGGTCTTTTAAACATAAAATGCTCAAACATGAAGCAAAAATTTGTCCAGAAAAAAAAAGTGAAAGATATTTCTTGGTTAGTTTTTCAAGATTTTAACATTAAATTATGATATTAACTGAAAATGAAGCTGAATGAAAAATATATACATGTAAACCCATCACAGAGTATTTCTACATCAGTCTAAAAAAAAGCCCCAGATAATAGAAAACCTCAAAACGTAAAAAAATATCTGTTTCCAAAACACACATATTTTAACTTTTCAAGAATAATAGAGGATAGAGAAAAGATATGGACTGGAAATTAAAATGCATGTGATTCCACAATGATATGTTGAAAGTGAGGTTCAGTCTGTTGGTATTTTCAACATAAGTCAAAATTGTGAAGTTTAGACAATCTCTCAAGCAAAAAAGATAGAGCCATAGAGGAGATAAAGATAAAAAGGAGGGAATAAACAGAGGCACAATTGGGTAGTGACAAACAAGGCGTATAAAACCTTCAATGAATTTTCTCATGATTTCCATTCTGCTCTAGTACTACTCCATTCCGCTCTCTGGACTTCGCTGCCGATGTCGTCATCGTCCTCTTGCCGTCGGCATCCATCAGGTTGTCAACGACCCAGTCACCGATGCTGATGCCCAGGAAGGGGCCCAACCAGAAGACAAAGAGGTGGGAGGGGACCCAATGATCCTTGCAACCCCACCCTGATGCAAACCCGAGAATGGGGTTCATGGGAGCTCCAGTGTATTCCAAACCTGTAGGAATTGGAAAAGAATTGATGGAGATATAATGGAGATGTAAAACAAACATGCAGTTCAGTCGAAAAATCTTTGATAATTACATATTCCTCTGTACAGGTAGTTTAAACCAGTAACCACATGGTTCATACATGTATTGCAGGCAAAATTATACTTAATGTTCAATCCATTTGGAAAAATGTACACAGATATCCTTGAGGCAAATTTAAAGGACAAGTCCACCCCAGCCAAAACTTGATACATGTAGGATAAAAAGAGAAAAATCAAACAAGAATAACACGAAAAGTTTCATCAAAATTGATTGTAAAATAAGAAAGTTATGACGTTTTAAAGTATTGCTTAATAAGCACATCCTGTGTGGTATGCAAATGAGGAGACTGATAATGTCATCCACCATTTCTTTTGTATTTTATTGTATGAAATATAAAATTTTCTCCTCATTGTCAGGTGAATCAACAATTAATTCCTCACAGTGAAATTAGCATTGTTTAATACTACATGGCTAAGTCAAGTTGGCCGTTATTGTAAAAATGAAATATTGCATAATTCAAACAAAAGAAATAATGAGGGACATCATCAACTGTCTCATTTGCATGTCACTAAGGGGGTGTGGCATTAAATATTTGCGATCAATTGCAAATATTCGCAACCAATTGCAAATATTCTGTTGCAATTTTACAACTTTAGATCAACGTAAGTGTAGCAAATTAGGTTAAAATTCTTGTTTCAAGGAGCAGATAAGCAATCAATCACTAATTTGCAATTAACTACAAGACAAGTGATTGATTTAGGGATCAAAAATAGACTGAATTGATCGCAAGTTTCTTGCAACACCCCATATATTGCGCATATCACTGTTTTGTGAAAAATAAGCGAAATTTTAAAATGTCAGAATTGTCTTATTGTACATCCGATTTCGATGAAATTTTCAGCATTATGCTAGTTTGATTCTTCTCTAATTATTAAAATCAAAATTTTTCTGGGGTGGACTTGACCTTTAAGGGTGTATTTAAGAGCCCCTTTGGAGGAAAAAAAGCACAAAAATTAAGACAATACTTTATAAATGCTTTTCTATTGTCTTATAAATATTATACAATATACAACAGCAGTTTTACAATAGAGATACATCTGGACCTAAAAAAAACATTACCCCCCCCCCCCCCCATTTCCCGATGCATGTAATAATGGTGTGGTTAGAGAGAAGACACTTCCTCTGGACTTGCTTGTCATAAAATTTCCCTCCTTTTTTGTTAATCCTTGATCTACCATGGAGTGGGACTCTTGTTTTACATAAATTTTGAAACATTTTATGATCTCTAGCATGCAGGTGGGGGCAGGGGTCAGAGTCCCCCAAAATCATTTTGTTGACCCCATTCTTTTTTTGGGGGGGGTCAGAAAATATTTGATAGGAAAGTACATATGCAAATCACCCCTCCTGACAAGGTTTTGTAGGAGCCTATTTTACAAAGAGTTACAACTATGGACATTTGTCATTAGGGCAAATTCCATGGTGAGCCCTGTTACCATGGTAGCTGCCATAGTGGCAAAGTTTGTAAGTCAGAAAGTTGTGAAACAATCCCTAGGTATGTCACAATCTCCATCATTCCTACCAAATAGAATGATCGCAACCGAAATGACGCCATTGATGATCCTCCAGAACCTCCTGCCTCCGTGGAAGTATCCTGCGACGAGCTTCAAGAACGCAACAGAAGTCATCTCAAAAGCAAAACCGAGCAGTGGTGAAACCTGCAGAGAATTGTAGATGAAAGATCAGAAAATACCATTGTAGGACTGTTATTTTGACATTTTGTTTCCTTTAATAGTTTAGTTATTTATAGTTCAAGCTTTGGTATTTAGTTCAGCTTTGTTCAAATTCTCCATGCTTCTGTTGTCAACACTTGTCATCATTTACATTTGACTTTCAACGTACTTCTGTCATTCCTTTCCTATTCAGATATGTTCATTCATTACATTCCCACATCTGATTCTTTTGTTCAACATTCTTATTATGTAATCATCCCAACATCTTATTCATCTCCATCCTCTATCTCTTATTGGTTATTTTTATGAATTAGACTTTTTCACTTTCAGTTGGTTTCTCCATTCTCTTTATTTTCATTGGTTGATTTTGTGTAATTTAAATATGCTAATTTTGTATGAGTTTTACTGAGGCAAGGAAGCCCAGCAAATATAGCAGTGCACAACCAGACTCCTTTGGTTTAAGTTCTCTTTATTTGCGTCTCAGTTTCACTTATTCCCCTTCAGTTTGATGATTTAGAACTTCATTTATTTTCAACTATTCCAAACTTATAATTTCTTCAACCCTACACCATGTTTTACTTTATAAGAAGAGGAATTGCCAGTCAATTTTCATGATGAAGTTGTAATTTTCTCTGATACTTGATAACTGAAATTCTCGCATCCGATTCACTAGACAGGAATAACCGTCGTTTTGGGGGATTTATCAACAATTTCTGACATTTTACTATAATCCCCATGTGAGCCAATGCAGTTCAGCGAAACAACCAAAATACAGAGACTGAAGCTTTTGGTCTACTGATTCACCAAAATAAAATATATCAATAGCATTTTAACCAGATTGTTTTTTCAATGCTACGTACCCACTTCTTCACTTAAACCTTTATGGGCTTATTCTAATAGTAACAAAGATGTTTATAATCCAGACAACACACATCTGATTATGTGCATAAAAACGAGAGATGTTGTTGGATACTGAAGAACATTTGTAAAAAAAGAAAAGAAATTTTTTATATATATATATATATATATATAATATATATATATATATATTTATAATATTGGCAATGGCAATAGTTGGCTTTGCTTATTGCAGGATGGGCAAATCTGAAATTGCAATTATTCACATTGATCTGGTTTATATTTTTATAGGACTTATATATCATTCAATTTGTTGCTATTTAGAATTTTTTTGATATACATATTTTTCTAGTTTTAAAACTGCATAAATATTTAATCATGATAAAAATTCTAAAAGTGTTAATGTTAATCTATGTTTTTAATACTCGCAACTTTGCTGATTTAATTTTGACAATGATAGTTTTATAATGTTATAATTTCAATCAATTTTAATCTTTTTTTGAGATTGCCCAAAATGAATTTTTTCTGGCTTTATTTGTTATTTGTCTAGCACTAGAATTGTGATATATTGTAATCTTTTAATAATATAGATCTACCTGTACATTTTTACTTTGTAAATATGAGTCTTTGGACTTTTGTCATGTACCATTTTCACAATAACCCAGAATTGAATTGAATTGAATTGAAAAAAAGTGCCAGGCAGTGATGTCATAATTATACATTTTTATATTCTTTTCAACAATCATGGCAATATAAATGAGGTTTAAATTAGATCTATTAAACTCACATTTAATCCAGTACTGCAATTTTCCGCTAGCATCTCTACTGTCGCTGCCTGGTAATGCCTGGAAGATGGAGCAAAAGTCTTCCACACGAATGTCGTGTATCGGTAGGCAACAATTGCAGCAATCAATTCCAACATCACACGAAAAACACCTGTCAAAAAGCTCACTTTCCTTCTTAAAACATAATCGAGAACAACTGCTGGATTTGCAAAACCCTCAAATAAAAACGCATAAACGATCGATAAGGTGAAAAGGCACACGGCAAAAGGCAGGAGTCCTAATTTTAGCACCATCCCATTTTCGTAAAGGCAGCAAATCATATGAAAAGTGTCGACGAATTCTGCGGCGTACGGATAGGAAGCCCTCGGGAGAAGTCGGCGGAGGAAGAAACGGAGGACGTGGCATAGTACAAATGTCGATGCATAGCACAAAAGGGAAATTCCTAACTCTGTAAACATTTTTCCGGCTTTGATGAGCTTTAAATTGTTAAAATGTATTCTCACAGCCTGTCGACTGCACTTGTGATCGATGACACTCACAATTAAGCTGCAGTTTACAACTTCACCCTACCGGAGCATTTGCAACTACCTGTACCTCACAATAACATCCACCTGTTGATCAATCATATGCTCTATATTAGCTGGCTCGGCCGCCGGCGAGACCGGCCAGGCCGACCGCGTTCGCCGGGATCGGCCGGCCGGATGTGGGACGCGGCCAAGCCCATTATTGGAAATTTCTCTCTTGGCTGTCCGAGATCTACCAACTTAATTCCTCTGTTTGGATGACCCCTCTCCCAGTAATTATGCAGCCCCCGGCTAGTTTTGAAAAAAGGGGGTAGGCCTACAGGCGCCTATAGAGTCTATTAACGTTCAATCCGATTATGCGCGCCCCCAACATTTTATTTTTTATTTTGAATTACCACAGTCTGGGAATCCAGTTTTATATATTTATACGGTGTATAATTAAAGTGATCCCATATTATACCCCCTCAATCTATTTTACCCATATGCATGATTGCTGTACTTTCTTGTATGAAACACCTCCCCCCCCCCAAAAAAAAAAAAGCAAACTTGTTTGCATTATATGGGTCATGAGCTGAGGATCTCAACGATCAATAATCTCACCGAGGATCTCACCGATCAATAATGCGAGAACGAAGCGCGAGCTGAATTTTTTATATCCTGAGATGATAACAGGATGTTTATTTAAGCACTTTTTGTAATCATGAACTGGATGGCTATTATTAAACAATTTATTCGAGCTCGTAGCGCGAGCTGAAATTTTTTATTTATGAAAGTTATGAATACGCAGGATGTGTATCACGCTAAAACGAATAATGGATATTCTAATCACGAGAAGCATATTGACTTGAACATTGGATTTTTAAGCCCCATGTGAACAGGTAATGTACTTATAATCTCAGTCAACAAGCAGTTACTGCAAGCGTGCCTTATTTTGAATTGTATCGAAAGTTTGAATTGTATGTAATGACTTGAAAGAAGTTATGTTAGTGACAAAAATTGTTGGGAGCTAACAGTGAATGAATGAAACTTTTTTTTTAAATCGACTATTTGAAGCACTTTGCAGCTTTAGTAGGATGCTTTATGATAATGACAGTATAAAATAAACATTTCTCCAAATTTCGGTGGGAGCATTGGGGGGACTCACAGGGGCAAGTACCCCCCCCCCCCGTGCCTCTTGGTGCCGTCACTGGTCAGGGGCGGAGCCCCCGGAACCTCGTGATATTTTATAAATTGAAGAAGGCCACTTTTTTATCAAATCGCGGGTGCATACACAACACACAAAATAACTTTAATGCAGATAATTTAACGAAATATTTTGATGCAGAACAGCAAATGTGGATAAATTTGTAAAAAAAAAAAAAAAATCGCCAGCGAGCGAAGCGAGCCAGAAAAATATGGCCTTTTAAAATTATTTTGAAATTATATTCTAATTGTGCGACAGTAGCTTTGGAAATTTACCCAAAGTAAGATGCAGACATTACGAGATCTAGATCTTGTCATCTCTCTCCCACGGCGGGATATAGACATGACGAGATCCGAGATCTTGCTATTCCCCAAGAGATATGAATATCTGGGTGGCACTTTAAGCTTCCATTAAGAGTGTCTTTTTTCTCACACGCAGAACTTTGCCATTCAGCGGTAACTACCATGGTAATGCTGATCATCAACAGCCAATCAGAATCAAGGATTCCATGCAATATAATTATTACTGTTATTATTTCATGTTTGATATTATTTTACCAGTTGTACTGCTACGAATGTAGGTCTAATTTGTACACAATTCAGCCATTTTGGTGCAATAAACCCTATTCAATTCAATTAAGTTACCATTGGATAGCAAAGTTTCCATAATGGTAACTTTTCTGCATCGGAACGCAGCCGGAACGGGAAAGAAATTTCGATAGGGGTACTGACTTTGAAAGGTAAAAATGGCACCCCCCCCCCCGAAAAGAAGGATTTCCACTAAATTCATCTCCATGGCCTTGTGAAGCGGTTTTGCTTTCAGTTTCTGAAGCACCCCCCCCCCGCCCCCCCCCCCCAAGTTTGCCTGGGGAATGCTTATATTCAGCATGCATAGACAGCACCCCCTGAAAATCAATTAGGCCTACTTGCAGTGTTGTATGCTAAAAAATAAAAAAATAAAAAATCACCTTCTTTTTGTAGTATAATGATTTTGGTTAAATTTCTAATTTTTAGCATATATACCTCCAGGGGGTGCTGCCAACGGTGAATAACACACTGTGTTTCAGCCACGGCTTCACTTCCCAAGGCCATACTTGTGTGTGGATGTGAAGGGTGGGAGGGCAGTGATGAAATTAACGTTTATATTGGACTGCTAAAAAACGAGGCACGAGTGACGGTGACTAAAATAACGGTTTCAATCAGCGAGTCTGACGAGTCAAGTTCCAAAGTTTTCCCTCTTTGTCATTAGGCCTATACCGAGTTTCGGAATTACCCCATCTTCGACATGTTCAATTAGATTTCATATAATCCATTTTCCGCTCCAAATTTTCTCGTCTGTACGAATAGTTTTCTCAAATCTGTCTCCATTTTGCATGTTCCAACTTCTCCTCAATTTTTCCATGTCAGCCTCGATTTTTTTATTTTTCAAAATAAAATCTGCCGTTATTATGGACCTTAATATTTTAACATGTGGGTAAAAAGGATGAATTGACGACGAAAATGCAAATAAATTCTGGTAGTTTTCAATTTATAAAGAAGCACTAAAGAATATACGTGTATCCTGTAGCCTTTGAGTTTGATGGCGATCCGTGCCAGTGATGCTGCTATTCATTGGAAAAATGAAAAGTGATTTGTGTTGAAAGTACATAATTGGAAATATTTCCAATTTTATTTGACAATTATAAATGTTGATATTAAACTATGACGAAATATATTTCAAAGCCTTATTACGTTTTGAAATTGGGCGAAACAATGTGTGATAATAAACAGTTTCAAAATCTGCAAAACCAATAGAATTTGACAATTTTATAATCTTACACATTTCCACACACTTCCACATTACAAAATTATTTAGATTAATTTGAGGGAACATAGCTGTTTGTGATGACAATTAAGTGTCACTGTTGCATGCGGCCACATGCGGCAGTCAAGTAATTTGAAATCATATTTCAATAAATATCGCAACATTAATATTTGCTTTCCCCGTCTACTCATATATATCAGTCCAGTGGGCAATGAAAAGTATTATACCTAGCCAGTGTGTCTGAGTTAGGTATGAATATTTTGTCCACAATCTGCAAGAAAAAAGATCCAATTAAGCATATGTCTGATGTATTTTTTTTCCTTGTGGCATCAAAATTACTTTAAATGAAATGTGTTGGATGGTTCTCCATCTCTCAAGCTCTTTGGTTGAATAGAAATCACACAATATTCACTCGTTTCTCTCTGCCTGATCGTATGTATATTTTGTCCATCGGTGCCATATGAGGCAAGGCTGTAGGGGGTGGATGACACTCCCCCTGTGATTTGTCAAGTAGTGGGGAAAGGCAGGACGTTGGAGGAATGACTAGAACGAATCGGGAGCTAGCGAAGTTGGCTAGGTCGGTAACGCGTCTGCCCGTCGAGCCCGAAGATCGTGGGTTCGAGTCCACCCCGGGCGGATGGCTAAAGCCAGTGCGTTGTGTGTGAATTCTCTCATGATGCAGGCTATGTTATTCAGTGGAAAACACTCCGTTCCGCGGATAGGACGTTAAATGGGTGCCCCTCATGTTGAGGAGAGGGGGGAGGAGAGTCACCACGTTGCACGTATTCGTATAAGAGTAGGGGGAAACCCCGTGTAGGGGTCCACCTGCAGCCCCCCCCCCCCCCCTCCCCATCAGTTATATCGGGATGAAAGACCTGCGGGTCAAAGTGCTTCAGCTCGCTTTTTGCCTCCCAGGCACAGGTGACGCAAAAAGAAGGAAAGGAGTAGGAAGGAGCAAAAAGAAGGAAAGGAGTAGGCTAACATTTTTGTAAATTAGTCAAAGGCAAATTTCCCGTCAGGGGATAATAAAGTTCAATTCAACTACTAGTAATTAATTCAATAAAATTCGTTTCAACTCAATTCTATAGGCCTATCTCAAAAACTTGCCCCCCCCCCCCATCAATCCCTATCAAAATGCCCTTTACATCAACCCTGCATCCCCCCCCCCTAAAAAAAAAACTTTTACCTCAGTGAATGGGTTTCTTTGACTCTTTCAATCTTTTTAACATATCCATTAATTATTTGTTATTAATTTTGTTTGCTTCTGTGTGTTTTCATTGCCTTGGGAAACGATCACCGCTTCTATGTCCTAGAAACAAATTGCTATCAAAGAAAAGAAAGGGGCTAAGAGAAAATGAGGGATTTAAAAGATGGAGAACCGTGCTTGAAATATATAGTACGCAAATGCGTGAGATACATAATTGACATATCATTCTGGAATAAGAATACATAGAGATAACCAATCGAGGAGCGGAGGAGATAAGGATGAGCAATAGAGATGTATTATATTACATCATGTGATGAGCGAAGAAAAGGCAGAGTGAGAGGAAATAAATAAACGGATAAATGACAGAGTTAATGAAGAAAGAAGGTTTAGCGACAGTATGCCGCTGTTGTTCTTGCTGATATTATTACTACTAAAACTGCTGCTGCTGCTGCTGCTGCTGCTACTACTACTATACTGCAGCTGCTGCTGCTACTACTACTGCTACTATACTTCTACTACTACTACTACTACTACTACTACTACTACTAATACTGCTACTACGACTACTACTTCTAGGTCTACTTCTACTAGAAGCAGGAACTTACTAAACAAATAACATTCTCCTATCTGCATGTATTACTGTTTATTATAAGTTCTGAATATACGGCAAAATTGTTATTATCACTATAACTATTTCTGTAATGGCGATTCTTCGATCTTCATTTATTTTTTGTGCTGATTTGCTATAATTATGCAGATTTTGATAAAAATGTACCACTCGGGGGTCAATAAAATAAGTATTTATATTACATTGTATATTAATATTAAGAGTTCATCCTTTATATTTTTCTGTCAGGTCTTGTTTGCTACCTATGATCATGCACTTTGTATTTTCTAAACGTCTTCCCATGTGCGCCAAACCAAATAACACAGTTGAAGAAATTGTGCTATTGACAATAGATTTATCTAAAAAAAGGGATGGATTTATCGACATTATAAACAATGGTTAAACATTCTTGCATGATCTTCCGGCACGACAATGATAATCATGATAAAGACAATAAGTCTTTAAATAAGTCTCCATTAGTTACACCACAACCTTCAACCTTCAACATTGTTCTCATCATCATCAATGATCATGCAACCATTCTTTATATTTTGGTAAGGCTTTGTGAATAATATTTCTCCATAGGGGTACATCGGCTGAAACTGATTACACCTTAATAAAAAAAGTAAAGTGCAATGAGCAAAACGCTGAAAGTGTCATCAAAGTCTGATCGCAACGGTATTGAATTTACAATTTAGCAATATTTGGTTTAAAAAAATAATAAATAAAAAAAAATGTAGACCATAGTTGAGCTGATGATGTAATGTCCCATTTCCAATTTAAGTTATACATGAAATTATAATTATTTCATATTTTTATAGACATTTGTATGTCTCCCTTATGTTGCACCATTGATACATAGTCACATACATATAACATATAACCCTTTAATGTCAACAAGAGCGGGGCATTTACACTCTAAGAACAACCTAATCATTTTTTTTATCAGATCGCCTAATGATATTATTATGAATAGAAACTAATCATTCTGAAACGGTGATTTATAATCATGTGTGACTAGTACCAATCCTTACCGAATCAAACTCGATGTATAATTTGAAGCGAATTTCTAATCAAAACTTTTCTTCATTACGATTGGTCAAGATACACACGTGATGAAAATTAGGACAAGCGATTGGCCATATAGTCTTTCGCGGGCCTTATTACTTTTTCGATCTCTTCACCGCAACTTTTCACCGACAAGCATTAATGGAGACATGTATTATCGGATGAATATATATCAAGAAAAAATAGTTTCATGAATAAAGTCGTCAGTGGAGCTTCTTCTTTGAAAGCGTGGTATGGATTATGGATACTCCTGCCAAGCATGCGAAGATAAATCCCAGAATACAAACGAACGTGATATAAATCCATTAACAAATCCATTAACATAACGGTTTATGACAAATAGGATGTGTTTTGCATTCATGGTCCATTTCACCAGCAAGACTTATTAAAGTTTAATGAATATATATTTAATGATCCCCAAATCCCGACCGACAAAAAGTAAAGGTCAGCTATAGATTTATTTTCCATAAGTTAGGATGCGTTCCAATGGAAGAGAGATGGAAATTCTATCTAATCAAAATAAGTCAAAAATATCTTTATTCAGACTAAAATATTACAAGTTATAAACTTCGGTCTTTTTAAGGACTACCCCCCCCCCCCTCCTAGCTGTCTTAGATATTATAGACTTGGGGCCATAGACCCCTCCCGCACAAAAAATAATAATAACATATTATATCAAAATATGAAACAAAGTTAGATTTTTGTATGAAAAAGATTAACATTGTGATCGCTTTGCTCTTCGCAGCTTCAATTTTATACTTTTATGCCATGTCTGGCTCACGTTACGCCACTGACCCCCCCCCCAAAAAAAAAAAAAGAAATCTCTCATAAAGAACACTTTTTGTCAGTCATCCGCCCCAACCATGAACACCGATCCACACCTATTGGTTGGTTGAGTTTAGTGTGGAGGTGGCGCTATCCATCGATATCCGATGATTTCCGCCAGGTTAAGCGAGAGGGATTCCACCCTCCCCTGTACAGCTTCGTCATTCGATTTTGCTATTAATTGCACTGCGTGTGAGATATAGATTCACCGAGGAAAGGCGTTGTGTAGTATTCAAATCTTATGAGTATTTTGTTTAAACATCGTTTGTTAGATTTAACAGTTAGTACTCGTGCTTGTGTTTTCCTTTCATGGATGTGGGTGTTAGTTTATTGGTTTTAATAATGTGTCTTTCGAAAGCATTCATAAGCGCTCTTTACTCCATTATACCTTTGGTTTCTTAAAAGACCGAGTAAACACCTATGCCTGGTGCCGACCATTTAAGCAGTGAGTTCACTTCTTCTTTTTTGTCCACTGCGACGCAACGCTTTCTCTCGGTGATCGTCAATTCGAGTGGGTGCCGGCAATTAGTACGGAGCTTCGCTAAATCAGTTCAACTTTGACGAGCCATGGATGCAACAGCAATTAGCATACTTGTGTTTTTCGTTCTGGTGTTTCTCTTAGGTGTGCCCGGGAATATCCTGACGATTCGAGTCAAGACGAAGCGCCGTCGCAAAACCAGTACCCAGACCTTCATCATCATCCTGGCTTGCGCTGATCTGTTCCTCTGCGTCTTCGCTTCGACAGCCGTCGTCGGCCTATCAATCACCGACGAGCTCTTCTCGGCCAAAGCTTGCAGAGGAGTGTACGCTATTTGCGTTGCCTCGGTGGTGCAGTCGCTGTTGATGATGACGTCCATAGCTGCGGATCGGTGTGCCATCATGTGCTATCCACATCGGAAGAGACTTGATACAAAGTATACGTGTTTGGTTGCCGGGGGATGTCTCGTGATAGCGACGATTTTTGCAATTACCATAGGACTCAACACAACGATTCAGAGTTACGGCGGCCTTGTGTACCGTTGTAATGTGGATTCCGGCAGCTGGGGGATGCCTTTCCAGAAGGCCATGGCCGGACTGGCGGCCTTCTGTGTCATCGTCATCATTCTTCTTTATGCGAAGGTCTACTGCGCGCTGAGGAAACACCGCCGTGTCCAAGTAGCTCTCGGACCTAACTTGTCTCAAGACAATTCATCTATCGCCAATAAGCAGTGCTCTTTAATTCACCAATCCCGGATGGGGCCACGTAGTGGTAGAAAATCAGATATAGGTGCATTCGATCAGAGGAGGACTCCGAATTCCGGTGGCTATGTCGCTACTGTTTCAAGTAAAGTACACAACCAATGCCACGACGAAAGGGTAGTGAGGGAGGCATGCTTTAACGATCAAGAGGAATCTTCAAACGTTCTAGTGCCCGAAAATCCTGAAAGAAATCAGACCCTTGCCTACAGGGAGCAAGGTGGACAAGATGGTAACAATCTACCCGACACGTTAGCCCCAAATCACGCACATACTTCGAAGGACACTGATAGAACTCTCCCTGGGAATCCGGCTGGGCATAGAGCCACCAGAGAACGCATGGTAAACGAGTCAGAAGAGATCCGAATGAAACAACTCTGTCGCTCGGAAAGGCAGGCCACCACAATGATGTTGGTGGTGACAATCATTCTCATTGTATCGTGGTGTCCATCAGTTGTATCTTTTGTTGCACCTGTACAGGACATGGTCCACATCGCCAAGAACAAGCCTGCCCTCTACGTCTTGTTATATCTTCTGAAGTTAACGGTGTTCATCTCCAACGCCACAAACCCGCTCGTGTATACGTTAATGAATAAACGGTTTAGAGACGAAGGTTGGCAGGAAATAAGACGGTTCTGTTGTTTTTTGCACTGTAGATAAAACTTTTTCAGTTCAAACACCTTAATGTATATTGAAATTATGGTAAATCAACCAATAGGTCCCAGACCCATCTATGTTTGTTGTACCGTGGTGTCGTCTTAAAGAGCATTGTGACCTTTCGATCAAAGATATAAATCTTGGATTTTAAATGTTGGCTAACTGAAATCTATTATATTATTTGTTTAAACAAATATCCTTTTTCTTCGTATCTCTTGTCCAAAAATCGTATTGGCAAGAGATCTACATTTTTATATCATATAGGGCTACACCATAACCAGATTAACTGGATAAATAATTATCCCACGTGAACTTTTGATAGATCTAGGAAAAAAATAATCCACGAAATGCATCCGTGAAATGCATATCAATTAAAGCGAAGGAAAGTAATTTCATTTGACGTTCAAGACTGAGATTGATATGACTGATTTGTAAATGGAACACTGACCGTCACTTATCATCAACAGTTTATTAGAAATATATTGTAATGATTTTTGTGGGGCGCATTTCGCCTGAAGTATTAAGTATATTATAATTAATGGTAAAGGTGAGGTAATGGAATGCTAATGATACTTCGAGTAGGGTATATAGGGGGGTCGTAAAGTGCGTCCTAGAAAAGATATTTGATGTATTTGGTTTTAGTTTCAATCAAATACAGTATTAAAAACAAATGGCACGTATTCGCCAAGCTTATTTTCCAATCCTCCCTTGATTGATTAATTTCTATTTTCAGTTTCTGCCATTTTACGATTTATACTTCAGCAAAGAAGATGAAGGAGAGAAGTCAAAAGGTCGCTTGAGCTCAGTAACGATATCTGAATTTGGAAGAAATACATCTAAATATACAATTTTGGCCCGTCTTCTTCTAGTTTATTCGTTACCATGATCACGACGTATAGGCAACCAATTTCAACTGAAGATTTATTCAAGGTTGTTATGGTTAATTTATCAAGGACTAACTAAAAATCCCCTGACTTACAAACTAAAAATGTTGGACAACATACTCTCCACTGTTTTGGGTAATGTATGTTGGTAAAAAACGTATATTCTGGGAAATTATTATCCAATTTAGCAAATTCATTACCCAATTATTGGTTTTTATACCCAATTTTGACATATTTCAACCACTATTGTGTGGACAGTATGTTGCTTAGTGATGGTTAAAATTTGGGCACTTTTTGCCCGTCCTTGTTTTAAAAGTGTAATGCTGGTAGCGACAACGAGATTTCGTGCGGAGGTTTTTTCTTTATCAAGAGTAGGTAGATGTAGGTTCAGGGACCATGGCCATAGGATGCACGACTACCTCATCTCCTCTTTGATTTTTGACGTAAATACAGTACAAGAATTAAATGAAGAAAAAGGAAAATGAGGAATAAAATGTCATGTGAATACTTAATTGCTAATCTTTGATTTGTCTAATGAGCAGTCGGGCTGAAACAATTCAGTCTAATTTCCAGTTGGTTTAACGCCACTTGGTCTTATTTTCATTTCGTCATAAGGCCTCATGACCGTTTGGTAGTAATTTACAGTTACACTTGGTCTTATTTCCATTTAGTCTAATTTCCACTTGGTCTTATATCCAATTGGTCTAATGACCACTTGGTCTAATAGCCAAATGGTCTAATGACCACTTGGCCTAATCGCTATTTGTTCTAATGCCCAATTACGCTAATCGTCTCTTGGTCTAATTTTTATTTGGTCTAGTTCACACTTGGTCTAGTATGTCCATTTATTCTAATAACATCATTCATTAATGTTTATCTGATCTAGAACCAACAAATATGGTAATGGATGAATAAATACACTATGCATCAGTTAATACATGTCGCCAGGATCCGGAGGAATAGAGCCGGGGTAGCTGGTGATCGCAAAACCGCACCGTGAAGGACTCTCGATGACGAGATAGTCGCTATTCGAATGAATTATTAGACCAAACTTAAGAGCAATGGACTAATTGGGTTTAGCCCGAATCTTGTTAGCCGATCTGATGGTTAGACCAAGTGATATATATAGACCAACCGTCAGTAAGCCGATGAAATAATATATGACTATGGTTCTCTTTTCTTACACAGTTGAATATGACTCTGAACAAGACTAAAATATTCGAACGTCTCCATGGCTAAATAAATACTAATCAATCATAAACAGATGAAGATAAAACAAATTTTCTATAGTCCGTTGTTTCTCTCTCTTTTCAAGTGATAAACACGAACGCGAACTATACGTGTGCATACATTTATCATTCTGTCTATACAGTGCGTATCAAAAAAAAATTACACTCAGTGAAAATCCTGTACAATTATACAATTGTAATATTCTGGTACAGATCCATTTAAGCAAATGACGATATAACTGTCGAAAAATATTTTCCGCTGGAGTGAGCACCAGTTACTTTTGAAAAATTAGTGAAAAATAATTTGCGCAGAACTTTGAAATAGCTATGCGAATAATAGGAGACCTTAATCATAAAGAACGCAAGTCGTGGAATATAGCTAGTAGAATTGATTTGGAGATATCTTTCACCTTTTTAACGAGTTTCCTTTCCCGAAACACTTCGAAGTGTGCATTGAGCCCCACCCCACTCCCACACACCGAAGCCATGGTGACGATATTGGCTTTACACTGAGCTGTGATTTGACTTAGGTTTGATTTTCATTGTGTTAAACATTGTCAAGCTTGGGAATAGTGTGTGGAGAACCAAGTATTAAATGAAAAATGAAATGTAAACCCACTTTAAATGATAAAAACTTAGTGAAAAAGTATTGGAGATGTCTGATATAAACTTTTGTTTCATTCAGTTATGTCCTCATAGCTGGCACAACAAAGTGTAAAGGTTGTGTTTACTAAGTGTTAACATTTCAATTTGGGTGGCGAAATCGTTACAAAATGCATGAATGTATCCGTGTTATTTCAATTGACTGAAAGTGCAAGGGAAATGTATGAGAAATATTTCACACGGAAATAAGCCATCTCGGCTTTCATGGGTAATCCTGTCAAGGTATATACTTTCTGTTCATATTTTCTTGTACTTGTTCATAGTTACCTGACAAATAAAATCAATCAATCGAAAACGAGCATTTCTGCGCAAACAGAATTTTGCGAGCTTTAACAAAAATGGACACTGCTCATTCAAGTGTAACATTCTGTCAAAACTTTTACTTTCATTGGATAGATGAGACCCAAACCCATGAATATATGTGATAAAATCGCATACATTCGTAATTCCGAAGGTTCGTAATTCCAAAGGTTCGTTAGTCCGAAAACGAAGTGAGGTTCGTAATTCCGAAGGTTAGTTAATCCGAAAACGAAATGAGGATCGTAATTCCGAAGGTTCGTTGGTCCGAATACGAAATGATTAACGAACCTTATTTCGTTTTCGGACTAACGAACCTTCGGAACAACGAACCTTATTTCGTTTTCGGAATATCGTACTTTCGGAATAACGCCACAAATGTTCGGATTATAACGAATATCGAGGTATAGGCAATTTACGTGTTTCGGAACTACGAACCTTCGGAATATAGAACCTTCGGAATTACGAAGTGCAACCCAAAAAATTATCCACATGTTGTATATTTTTTAATTCCCAAGTTTTTTTCAGAGTGTAAACTTTTTTTGATACGCACTATAGCATACAATGGAAAAAGATTCCGGACCGATAACGGTAAATACATGTAGGTTATTTCGAATGACATATCATTCGAAATCTGCTTCGTTTGTGTGATTGTAGCTTTATGACTTTTTTCGTCTGAAAGGTCATCATCGCTTCTTTTCATCACTCAGTTTATCTGCATGTAGTGATGCGAGAATACTTATAGGAGATATGATTATTCTCGCGTATGGGTGAATACAATAGCAATGCTACTAAGAGGCTTAAGATGTCTAAAAAGGCCGCGACTGCGCGTGTGCCTGCATTGACTTAGGCCTTTTTATTAATCAGATTTAAAAATCTTGTTCTATATAGGGAGAGGGGAGGAGGTGGGCGATCCCCTTTGATTTTATTTGAAGTCGTATAACCGAAAGAAAATTGATAGAGGATCAAACTTGAATGGGTGAAATAGATGGGGATACATCATTAATGATAATTACAATAATTGAAAATATTAATAATAATAGTATTGATATAACAACAGTAATCATAATAATAATAATAATAATTATGATGATTTTGACCAAAAAAAACATTCTTAAAAAAATACCGAAGGATGTTAACGAAGATTATTAGTTACTATAAAAATAAAAACAGTAGATAAATACTTCATATGCAGATTAAACTTTCTTTCTCTTTATCTTTTAATGATGGTAAGGATGATGATTATAATGACGATGATGACGATGATGATGATGTTGATAATAGTAATGATAATAATGATGAAGATAACAATAATGGTAATGATAGTAACACAAATTAAAGTTATAATTAATCACCAGCAACAACTACAATAACACCGATGAAAATAATAATACACAGCAAAAACTGTGGTGTTAACCGGTGTACATAGAGGACCACACCAGATGTTTTACACCGGTGTTAAATTGGTAGTGTTACTTTTACACCTATAGGTGATATTACATCACCTGTGGTTGTTACATTTACACTCTTTGGTGTTATGTTAAATCTCTAGGGTGTAATTTAGGCACCTCAGGGTGTGGTCCTCTATTAACACCAACTGGTGTCAGTTTTAACACCACAGTTTTTACAGTGTATGCGCCAAAGCCATTCGGAAGAATTCTCATTATAAAACTGAAGGATATACTCTACTAAATGATTTTCTGATAGAAATGAATAGATACGAGTCTTAATTTCACATTTCATTTAAGGCTGTAAAACAAGATCGTTGAAAATTAAAAAGAATGGAAAAAGAGGCGATTATTAGCAAACTATTGGCCTACGTCAAACACGGGTAAATACAAGGCAACACAAATTGAAATAACAAGAGGAATTTCATCGATTCAACAATACTCTCTATATACAGTACGGTCTCATGAAAAAAGAGAGAAAGTTTACTTCGTTATAATTACACTGTAAAAACTGAGTGCTAATTCAGCACTTACAGTGCTTGTATAGTGACTGCACTACAAGTGCTGATTTTCAAGTTAAAATTTAAACTAGACAATCAGCACTCGTCGTGCAGTCACTATACAAGCAATTTAAGTGCAAAAATAACACTTTTTTACAGTGTAATGAATTACAGATATCAGTTAAACGTGTAGATCCCCATTTTTTTAATTTGTATCCGCATATAAAAATGCCACATAGAAAGTACACATATATCATATACAAAAAAGATGTCCGTCAGGAATTTGAAGTGTATAAGGAAGATAGAATAAGTGAAACATACTGCTGGTAACTCTGTCCCATTGATGCTACTCTTGTGATTCATTTGTACACAAAAAATGAACGAGTGAAATGAAACAACAATAATATAAGACCTATTAGAAATTCGTTATATGAAGCCATACAATTTTCTGTGTTACCTTGGAGGTCAGAAAAAACGCTTTCCAGATTTTTTTTTTTCATTTTATCTTCAGAAGCCTCGAGAAGAATGAATATAGAATACACTCTCTTCATATTTTTATTCCTTTTTACCCGATTTTAGTCTTATGGTAATTTTTTTTTTCCTGGAACATATTTATGAAATCGTTGCAACAATATCATTGTTGGTACGATGGGTAAATCTGTAGATGATACTGTAATCTCTCATGAATATTCTGTCACAAAAGGACACGAACATGATTCATTTGGCGATCAAGCGGGCGACGTAAACGCAGAAGGCGCTTGCAATCTTATCGTTGATGTATTATTATAGCTGCCTATTCTTATTTCGTCTTATTGTACGTATTACCTTCCGGGTATTATGAAGAAAAGAGACAGGAAATATCATCAGCTGCGATATGTCTTTTTTAGATCAGTATAAAGGCGGAATGAAAGGTCTGTGTTTACATAGATCGAGGGTTTCAGAAATTGGGGTGCAGGGCAGAAAGAACACAGTGCCCGCAGTGTGTTCGTGCTGTGAAACACAGTCACCAACAGTGTGTTATCAGTGTGTTCGCAGTGAGTTCGCAGTGTGTTCGCAGTGTGTTCACGGTGTATTCGCAGTATGTTTGCAGTGTGTTCACCGAGTGTTCACAGTGTGTTCACAGTGTGGTCACGGTGTGTTCACAGCGTGTTAGCAGTATGTTCATAGTGTGTTCGCAGTGTGTTCATAGTGTATTCACAGTGAGTTCGCAGTGTGATCTCAGTGTGTTCGCAGTGTATACATAGTGTGTTCGTAGTGTGTTTGCAGTGTGTTTGCAGGGTGTTCACAGTGTGGTCACGGTGTGTTCACAGTGTGTTAGCAGTATGTTCATAGTGCGTTCGCAGTGTGTTCATAGTGTGTTCACAGTGAGTTTGCAGTGTGATCTCAGTGTGTTCGCAGTGTGTTCATAGTGTGTTCGTAGTGTGTTTGCAGTGTGTTTGCAGGGTGTTCACAGTGTGGTCACGGTGTGTTCACAGTGTGTTCGCGGTGTGTTCACAGTGTGTTTGCGGTGTGTTCATAGTGTGTTCACAGTGAGTTCACAGTGTGATCTCAGTGTGTTCGCAGTGTGTTCACAGTGTGTTCTCAGCGTGGAACTCAGTGTGGAATTTAGTGTCCTACAGCATTGTGTAACACAGTTTCACATAGTGCGTTCACAGTATGTTCACAATGCGAAAGACAATGTAAAATTTTCTTCACACTAAAAAAACAGCGAGCATTCGACTGAATGAATCACAATATAACATGGTCTGCAATGAGAACATCGTGTGATTGAGCTTTGAATGTATTACATCAGACTGGGGTGATGGTAGGTCGATGTTTGTACTTTCTGCATGCGACTATATTTTTCCCAACAAGGTTAAATGCATTAATATCTTTTTAAAGTTATACATCTAAATGTCAAACAAAAACCAACAAATCTCCCATTATGATAAATATTTAAGAAAATCTACAGGGTCATTATTTGAAAAATAAGCGGTAGGGGTAGGGGGCTGCACGGGCACACTACCTTTTTAGGCATCAAGATATTACCTTTTGCACTCCCCCCCCCCCCCCCCCCCCGATACACACACACAAACACACCTCTGCCTCCGGACCTCTGTAGAATTCTTGAATACGTGTTTAAAGAGAGAGAGAGAGAGGAGGGGGAGAAAAAAAAGAGCAAAGGAAAGGCAATGAGAGAAGAATAATGAAAAGAAGTATTAAAAATAGAAACGAAAAAAGGAAAGAAAGTCATTAAGCTCCAATACGCTTCACACCACATTATCCATAGTATATCCGCCGATACTGGTAATATTGAGTATTCTCCTATTACACACAAAAAAGGTCCTTGGTCTAATTTTAGACATCCGGTTTTTTTTAAGTTATTGTTAATTCTCAATTAAATAGTGCAAGGGATTGAGCAGAAAGTTGACCTGAAAGTAATATCACGGCCTGTGATCAGTATTACATTATATTTATACCATGCATATTGCACAAGAGCCAATTATTATGAGATTATAGTGTGTTGTGCTCAATGCATGGAAATAAAAAAAGAAACGAGAATTAAAAACCTGTTTTCAGCATTGATTTTCTGTAGTTGTATGATCCAGTGGCATTCACCCACCCCCACGCACACACACACACATCTAAAGCTTTGACCGGAGTATATACATCAAACACCACACCGGGCATTTCACTCTGGTGTTAAATTTATGGTATTAATTCAACAGCACTCGGTGTTACTCTTTCACTCTATGGTGTTATGCTCAATTTCCAGGGTCTAATATCAACACCTCAGGTTGCAGTATACTCTTTCTTCTTCTTCTTCTTCTGTGTAGTCTACTTCCTTCAATCCTGAAGATTTTTGCAGAACTTACTCTTTGTACACCAACTGGTGTCAGTTTTAACACCCAAGTTGTTACTGCGCACACTCCCGTCGCCACCCTACACCATTTTCCAGCCCGTCACCACGCCCCCCCCCCCCCTTCCAGTAAGTTTGATTTACATGAAGTCAAAAAATCTCCCACTTCTCTGCATAGTCTACACAATCCACATGCACACACAAGAAAAAACAAAGGCGTAGATTGAATTGAAAACTGTTTTTTTTTTCAATAGACATCAATGTTTCACATGATAGCACACGTATCAAAATTATTATCATATACAAATACATATAACAGATATAAACCTTAAATACTATCTACATTTTTTAAAGATGGCAAACACGTTAAAAGCATGGAAATAATCGTTGCCTGAATTTAATTGTTGAACATTATGGACTCTTCTCAAGGAAGTTTCCTTAAGATACTTATAATCATAACCACTCTAAAAATGACGATTTTCCTTTTGATAAAGTATATGGTATTTTCTTACATTGCAGTTTCATACAATACAGTGGAATTGTTAACCTAATTTCAAATAAAGTTATTGAATATTTTTCAGAAAAATAAAAATTAATTTCAACCATTTCCTAAAAAGCGCCTTGAGCACTCTATAGAGTGGAATTGGTGCGATATAAGTCTGATTATTATTATCTACTATTATTATTCAACATTTTATCAAATAAAATTACTCAAATAGAATTTTTTTTCTATTCTCCATTTGAGATTGAAAGACGCTGAAAGCACGAAAATAACCTTTCTCTGATAGACTCTCTTCCCAAAACAGTTACCTAAACATGAATCACCATTCTAAAGATGCCAATATCCCTTCTTGGTATAGTTCATGGTATATTTTTTTAATTTCATTTTGTCCAATAAAACTGAGTTGTAAACCTAATTTACATTTCAAATAAAGTTATCGAATCATTTTCTAGAAAGAATAGAATATCATTTTAACATTTCGTCATTGCCATTATTTATAATTAGCAATTTTCTGCACTCACCATGTGCTTTTAGTTATTGAAAGGCTTACATGAGATAATGAAAATACTTGGAGGCGTTAAAAGTATGAATGCGGTCAAATACTATTTTTAATTAATATTTAAAGTTGAATGTGGAATGATATACTTGATATTTTAATCAAACTCTTGATGTTATCAGGCACAGCCTACGACTTAGTCGAAATTATAACATCTTATCCATGTTATCCTGATGAACAAGTCTGCGGTAAGCGACACATTAAAAAAATAGCACACATAGATTGAGAAGAGACGAAATCAACAAAAATGGCAATTGCTTGCAACATGACAAAAGTAATTGTTTTCAGATCCAGCATATACTCGAGAAAATATACACAAAACTTGCATTTTCCATTGATGTTTAAAGCATGCGACCTAAGGTCATTCTTTAATCTGTTTTTTTAATTCCACAGTTGTTGAACATAGTTTTGTGAAGGGAGTCAAATCAATGAATGACGCGGGAAAATCTGTTTAGTTTGCTGAGCTTTTGTGTTTAATAGAAGAAGTTAGATACACTGCTTCTGAAGAAGTCTGTTTAAAGAGATGAAAGTTCAGGCAAAGATGTCTTCTATACAGTATAAATTCCATGGTTCCATAACAATGAGAATAAAATATCACATGATTCTTTGTCCTTACACAAAATAAAAGCCTGGTGTTGTGGTAGGACCCTTACCAACGATGGGTAGGCCTACTTCATCCATATCAGTTTACGATTGTCCTGTTCCGAGATAATGGCGGCGCAAAGGTTCTTCCCGCCATCTCATCACATTCAATATCACAAAGGTTTACTGAGTCCTGTTCGCCTGTAACATATAGTGTTCCGTGATTTTTTTTTACCCTGTGACAATAATTACTCCGGGACATTGACGCGTCTTATTCCTCTAAAGCATATTGTCAAAAGTCCGTCTTGATTACAGCCAGGATCCCGCGGGAATCCCGTAAGTGTCTGTTAATTACAATCGTCACATTTCTCAGGGAATGCCGCTGAAGAAATAAAAAGAAAGACTCGTATAGTTTATCGCATCCATGTCACATACTAGATGCACTGACCGAGTCCGCGATTTGCCGCATATTACTGCATCCTGTCATTACCGCATCTCAATGTTACCGCATCTTATAATGTTACCGCAGCTAGAGGTTACTCCGTCCAGCGGGTACCGCATCCCGATGTTACCGCAGCCTGAGGTTACTCCATTCAGGAGGTACCGACTACCACGTCTCGAATTTACCGCATCCTGAGGTTACCGCATCTCGAGATAACCGGATCAATCCAGAGGCTACCACATGTACATATCGTATCCTGAGCTTATCGCATCCGTAGGACACCGCATTCCTTGTTGATATATATACTATTCCTGCTATATCCGCGGTTCATGTTATAACCGTGTGTCCTGCAAACCGTCAATCCCCGACCCGGTAGAAACAGTTGGAATGCAACTCGATTTCCGCTTCTGTCTTCTGAATCTTTTCGGAGTTAGACTCGTTTTCCATTGGTGCCTGACATCCGAGAACCTCGCACAATGGAAGATGAAAATAAAGAAGCCCTGGAAAGCAACGCTGATTGCAAAGAGAGCCTGGAAACGAAAACAAAATCGGTAATGAATTTGGTGGAAACGGCTGTCTTTGTTGTTATTGTTATCTTAATTGTTGTTATCTCAATGAGATCATAAGTAAATGAATGATCGAGAGAGGGGGCAATATTTATGTTCCACACAAGGGCGGAAATCTCTCCCCGAAGATAGGGGGAACAGGGGCGGGGGGAAAAAAGGTGAAAGAGCCGTGGTGTAGTGGATTGACTCTCGCCTTATAAACAGAGGGTCGTGTGTTCGAATCCCACCGCGGTCTAGCGTCCTTTGGCAAGGCGTTGATCCACACGTTGCCACTCTCGACCCAGGTGCTAAATGGGTTCCCGGTAGGATGCGAAAGGTATTGTATGTTTGATTTTGCTAGCGCCATAATGTGGCTGCGACGAATGCAAGGAATGCTTCCAAGGGAGTGGAAATTGTGCACTTTTCGTGCTTGATTGAAATGTATCCAATGACCGGGGTAATAATATACTGAAACGCGCTTTGGGCCATTCTGGAAAAAGCGCTTTATAGAAATTGTCTATTATTATTATCATCCCCAATAAGTAAGGTCATCTCGTCCAAAATACATGTCTGATTTCGATTTCAATGATGTATTACTTTCTTTCCATCATAAAAGACCAAAAAGTAGTAGGGGGACATTTGGTATTATTGTGTCCCCCTACTATTATAGCTAGGGGGCGCGTCCCCCTGGGATTTCCGCCCATGGTTACACAATAACACCAACTAACCTGAAAGGTATTGGCAGTAGCTTGGGGTTCGTATCCTGACGGGACGATTTGGAAGTTGACCGCAGCAGCCGCGCCGAAGATCCATGAGATACCCAGAAGAGCTAGAAGGGCAACGGCACCTTTGAGCTGATTCAATAGTGTCTTCTTACCATCTGTAGAAGAAAATGAGTTGAAAGAAAGATTCATATTTAAAAATCGTATTCATAGACAAAATAAGAAGCAGATTAACGCATCCTTTCCTTTAAATTTTTTTTCCTTCCAGATCCACTATCTGTAAACTCCGATGTGACCTATACACACTATTCATTTGGTCACACCCATGTCTCCTTTCCGTTTGGTCACATACTGAAAGGACTGTTCCCTGCTCGGCTACAACACATTCGTCTACTTAGCATTTTCACCTATTGCCACTTAGCCCATTATAATTTTCTCCAGTTTCCAGTTAGGCTATACACCTTTCATGCAATATCCAGTTGGTCTAATGCCACATATACTACATGATTACATGAAACGTTTATAAACCATATGTATGTGGCAATGGTAAATAGTAAGACAAATTGGACATTACATAGATTATACGGGCATTAGACTTAATGGCAGTTAGCCCAAATGAGTATTAGACCAAGTAATGATTATCGTTGGACCAAACTGATTGCATACCAAGTGGTTTTAGCCATGATCGTGTGTAGGCCTACAATCTGAGAATTAGACTAAATTGATAGCAGACCTGACCAAGCCAGGTCGTGTGGTCAAGAGGTTAGAGCATTGGACTCACAATCGCAAGGTTGTGAGTTCGAATCCCCACTCTGCCACTGTCTCCACTTAGATTAAAAAAAGACCAGATAGTAATATATGTCGTCTATAAGGTCAGCCGTTACGATTGCTTAATCTAGCAAGACGCTGTCCTGCCGAGTTCCTAAGGGAGGTATCATAAACAGCTATGATGGTGTCTACGATCTGACAACTAGACCATCTGCTATAAGGAAATCTAGTGGATAGAAACCCTCTCGCCCTTTCCTTCCCTGTCCGCAGTTTAGACCGTGGTCATTGCTTACCAGTTTTATATATTTTTCTGATGACACGGAGGACGAGCCCGAACACGATGCTGTTGAAGAGGACGATGATGAGCATTGGCGTGAGGAACAAGCAGTAGAAGGCAGCGGTACTCAAACGACAACTGTTAAAGATAAACAAATATGATGATGGTACAGGTCAGAGGTCAAAACGAGTAACGTCGAAGCGAGAATCGTCAAAGCGAATAACGTCAAAATGAATAATGTCCAAACGAGCAACGGCGAAACGAGAATCGTCAAAACGAGTAACGTCAAAATGAATAACGTCAGAATGAGTAACGTCGAAACGAGTAGCGTGAGAGGTAACGTAAGAACGAACAAACTTTGAAAAAATAAACGTCCATAAAGTACAAAAGAGGAGAAAGGGAAACCAAAATATGCACTTGCTAATATTTCCTCATTCTAAAGTAATCTTCACAGGATTACTGCAGCCTATCTAGAAAATGAAACTCAACTTTCATTTTTCTCTTTCTAGCTTTCACTACCTCACTTTCTCACTTTTCTTTCTGCATGATCTGCTTTCAGATGATTAGGATATATGTTTGTATGGTGTGTTCGGTGTGGGTGTGTGTGTGTGTGTGAGAGAGTGTTGAATGATGGCCAGCCAATTTGTTTATCTTCCTTTTTTTCTTCTACCGCCCCTTTTGTATATTATGTATTGTATTGTATCAATTTTAATGTGTTGTATATATGTTGGGCCCCAATTCACAAGCACTGCTTCTTATAGGGGTCCAAACATTTCATTTAATTGTTTTACATTGTATTTTTCTTTGTTTTTATGATTGGTTGAATAAATAAACTGAAACTGAAACTGAATTATGATGAATGGTATATAATCAATAGTTTTTCTTTGGGAGAATCTGAAAACTGTCATGCGAAACTACGCTGAGGACTAGATTCGGTTTCTTGAGAAACTTAGGGTTACATGATAATTATGTCTACTCGAAATTCCACCTCCTTCATTACCATGGCAACATTACTCACAAAGAACTTATCTGGGGCCCATTTCATAAAGAGTTACAACTGTTGTAGCCTTGACATGGTAACAGGGCTCAGCAGCCAATCAAAATCAAGGTTATCATGGTAGTTACAATAATGGCAAAGTCAGAACAGTTGTAACCTTTTATGAAACGGGCCCCTGATTTCGATGTAAAATATCCCCATCGACCTAGTTGAAATCAACAAGCCTTTTAAAATATAACAATAATAAAAATGAAAAAGAGATAAACTGCAACTCTTCACATTTACAATTGGGAAAGTCTGATCAAAGTCGCAACGATTCCCATTAATCCACGGCAACGTGTCTGGGTCAATAGGCCTTAATGATTGCTCATATATATATTTCTTTATTAATATATACCTGAATGTACAGTTGATCATAACCCCGTCGTAAATCTCAGTATTAACTGCAGCAGCAACGAGCACTACAAACAGGGGTAAACCTGAAGATTAAAGAAAAGCATTTGAAATAATGAGACAATGAGGAGAACTTAGCATCGTTGATATTTAACATGTTCGTAGCATCAAGTTATGACTACAGCGATTGCTTTGTTACAGCGTCCCTTTAGCGTTAAATAGAATTAAAAATATATATTCCATTGTAAGAGAGTTTTATGGCGGATATGTTTAGAATATTTTACCATAAGGACAATTTCTACTATTAATACAGTTATCTTATGAAGATGATGAAGATGTTGACATAGTGTTTTAGTAACTTGATTTACAAATTAGTATACTCTCTACTACTACTACTACTACTACTACTACTACTACTACTACTACTACTACCACTACCACTACTTCTTCTACTGCTACTACTTCTACTAGTACTACTTCTACAAATAATACTACTGCATTACTACTACCATAACTATTACTTCAGTGCGACGAGACATTTTCTTAAGATTTAGTATTAACTAAGTATTAGTACGAACTTTGTAGCCATATCCATACAAATTAGGAACCTGAAAGTAGTTTACTAGGGATTAGCGGAACCCAAATTCGATCAAGATTATGGATTATGCATTTCCACAGCTGACTAATCCCCTGCATGAAACTAGGGGCAGACCCAGAGGAATCGGGGATATATACCTCCTTCGTTTATGATTTTGTTCGTGTTTTTTAATTGGTCCCTGTTATAAAGCAAATCCCTTATTCGCCCCTTGTTCAAGCCAAGCCACCAGCCACCCCTGCCTATATAGAGAACAAAATGAGTCGCTTTCAAGTTGATGACCTGTACAAGAATTCTACTACTATATCCTACCACTACTACTAATACTACTTCGTTTACTACTACTGCTACTACTGCTGCTACTACTACTACTACTACTACTACTACTACTGCTACTACTACTACTGCTATTACTACTACTACTACTACTAATAATAATAATAATAGTAATGGTAACCTAGGGTATTTACATTGAGCATATCCACCTTGTTAGGTGCTAAAGGCGCTCCTATATTACCCGGCTAAGCTAGGCGTTCATATAGCGCACACAGCTTTTTGAAGAAATACTTCCTACCGGTACCCATTTACCTCACCTGGGTTGAGTGCAGCACACTGTGGATCAGTTTCTTGCTGAAGGAAATTTCGCCATGGCTGGGATTCGAACCCACGGCCCTCTGTTTCAAAGTCCGAAGACTTTGAAAGTAGACCACCACTACTACTACTACTACTACTACTACTACTACTACTACTACTGCTGCTGCTGCTGCTGCTAACACTGCTACTACCACTACTACCACTTCTAATACTACTACTACTACTCCTACCGCTACCACTACTACAAAAACTTCTACTACTACCGTCACCAACTCCACCACCAAACTTACCCCATGCTACCAAGCCAGCCTTAAGAACGAAGTGAGACGCTTGCGAATTGAAGACCTTTACAAGGGTCATGTACATGTGGACAGCCTCGACACCGTTCCACATGAGCGAAACGAGGATGGTGTAGATTCGGAAGATGTTGGCGACCCGGCAGCCGATGACGTTGCTGCAGAAGGCCACGGAGGAGATGAGGAGGACGAGGAGGAGCAGGATGGCCACGCAGAGGTTGACGTGTATGAGGGTCGGACGACCACGACGGAGCTTCCTAGGTTCGTATGCAAACCCAGAAAGATTGATTAGTTAATTATATGAGGAAGGAAGTTATCAACGAGTAGCAGGATAGAGGAACGAGTAAATAAATAGATAAATATAGTCAGTAGATCACACAATGAAACTTTTTTACCCTTTCCTTACATCATAAATAAATACATGAAATAGGTGGCGATTTCGTAGGTTTATTTTGTGTGAGGGTGTATGTGTGTGTGTGTGTGTGCATCTAGGGGGACGAGACGATCTTTTCAAATAAGTTTTTGTGCAAAATTCTAAAATCGGGGGGGGGGGGCACGCCGCGCCTGTCCACCCCCTCAGGTCGCCGCCAACGAAACGAAATGACAGTTATCTTATGAAGATGTTGACATGGTGTTTTAGTAACTTGATCTACAAAATTGTTTACTCTTCTTAAGGATTGTCAAAGTAACCGAAGTTTTTGTGAATATTGTCCCCCAAAACAATGGCCAAACTCAACAGATTACCGAAAGCTTGATCTTGAAACCTATTTCGTTATGGGCCAAAACTGAAACCACAAACGGAGAGGGGTAAATATTCTCTCTCCATTTTCTCGAATTAGAAAAAAAAGATAAAAACTGTTATGTCAAACTTACGGAAAGATCGCATAGGTCAGGATAGTGAGTAGTAGACTTATGATTGATATACTATAACCAATGTAGCTTGTTATTGTCAGACCGAGCGAGTTTGGAATCCCCTGAGAGAAATATAAGATATGAAATGAAATGGGCAAATTCAGACATAAATAAGGCTTTATTTGAATCAACACTCTGATGTATGGTCCTATTATAGAAAATCTGGATTTAGTCTCATACAATTAAGGACAGTAAGGATATTATTATCATTATATCATTATTATTATTATCATTATTATTATTATTATTGTAATTATCCCTACTACTATCATAATTTTTAAGTATTCTTCAATACATATCGTTATGACGATAACACTTCATTAAGGCAGTGAAAATGATGATTTTCAAGATTCTATAGTTTTAATTATTCATTTGTTTCAAGTCTCAAAGTGTGTTCTTAGAATATGGGCGTCAACTTACAATAAATTCAAGCGGTCCCGGTGCTGTTTCAGGTGTGGTCTGAAAATAACAGAAAAGGATTTGAACATATTGAATTGATTCTTTTCTATCATATCAAAAGGGAATCTTTTTATGCTCTTCTAAAAAAAATAATAATCAGGGTAACCGATTAGAATATGCTAATCAAAGTCAACAATGGGAGTGACGGTGATTGTAATGGTGCACAGTGGTGGTGGTGGTTGTGGTGGCGGCGGTGATGACGACGACGATGATGAAGATTAGTGATATTGATATCAATTAAGGATGATAGCGACGATGCAATGATGACAAAGAATAGAATGACGGTGACGATGATGACAATGATGACGATGATGACAATGATGATGATGGTGATGATGGTGATGATGATGGTGATGATGATGATGGCGACGATGATGATGAATGATGATGATGATGATGGTGATGATGATGATGATGATGATGGTGATGATGATGCTGATCTTGAAGTTGAAGCTGATGGTGATGATGATAATTATTATGATGACAATGATGACGATGATGATGCTGATTATGACTATAATGATGATGATGATGATAACGATGATGATGATGATGATGAGAAAGATCACGAAGTCCTTAATAATAATGATATGTACCATAAAGGTATTAGTGGTCATGATGACGATACCGTATAGATGGTTATGATTATGATCCTGATCAGTAAGATGATGAAAACGACTACGACTAAACCGAAGATATTTTCACATCAATACACATACCGGCGATGATGACGACGACGATGATGAAGATTAGTGATATTGTTATCAATTAAGGATGATAGCGACGATGCAATGATGACAAAGAATAGAATGACGACGGTGACGATAATGACAATGATGATGATGACGATGATGATGGTGATGATGATGATGTTGAAGTTGATGGTGATGATGATGATGATGATAATTATGTTGATGACAATGATGACGATGATGATGATGATGATGTTGATGATAATGACGAGTATGATAACGATGACGATAATGATAATAATGACGATGATGATAATGATGATGTTACTGATAATGACGATGGTGACGATAATGATAACGATGATGATAATGATGATTATGACGATGATGATGATGACGATGATAACGATAATGATTATGACGATGATGATTACGTTGATGGCGATGATGATGATGATGGCTATGATGATGATTATGATAACGTTGATGACGATGATGATGATAATGATGGTATAGATAAAGATAACGATGTCGCAGCGGCTGGTGATAGTGATATGTATCATAAAGTTAATAGTGGTCATGATGACGATACCGTATAGATGGATATGATTATGATCCTGATCAGTAAGATGATGAAAACGACTACGACGAAAGCGAAGATATTTTCCCATTAATACACGTACCGGTTCTTGTGTCGGCAGCTCATCTTTAATCAACCCAATGATATCTAAGATAGTGCACATACAGATGGTGTAGTTCTCGTTCGTGAAATTCATCGTGCAATGGGACGAATCCCACTCGAGCTCAACTGTTAAAAGAAAACGGAAAGGACTGGTAATCAGAACAATTACCTGGAATGAATAGAATGAAATGAATCTTCAACCAAATCAAACCACCTAGAATCATTTTGTATTAAATGATTACAAATATGAGAATCAAAGAAATAATTTCTCGTTACATTTAATTCTTTCATATCTATATATATATTTCAGGTGATGTGGCAAAGTGGGTAAGACTCAGGACTTTGAACCACAAGGTTCTTGGTTCAAGTTTCGCAAGGTGTTACTCTCCGCACGTTTCTTGGTTATTAGTTTATGATTGATTTCATTGACTTTAATCTTTATAATGTAGGGCATAGAATTGATCGTAAAAATCGGGCGAACGATCAATCACTAACTTTTGTGTGACGGGACTCAGACGTACGCACTGATAAATAGGAGTTGAATTGAATTTAATTGAATTTATTTCCATTAAAAACAAATAACAATACATATAGAATGAAACATGTGAATTGATATATGAAAACGGGAGGATGGCCCTACTCAGCAGCATCAATCATGGTGCTGCTGGTCTACCGATGGGTCCTCATTGAAATTTGAACCCAAGGGGTTGGTACAATAGCAGCACCCCAAGGGGTGCTAATGAGTGCAATTATGCTCATTTGTGCACCTCTAGTCAGGGTGCAAGGATTTCCGTTACTGCTCGAACACCTGAACAGGAGAAAGCTTGGGTAATAATATGCAGATAATTCAGCACCTGGGAAAATTGCACAAAACGCTATACAAATATTGCATATATTATTTTATAAGCTTTCATTTTGATGGAATTGTCGTCATCTGACAGTGGCGATCTAATTCGTCATCTATAGAATATGCACGGAATACCAATTATCCACACTCTTGAATAAGACACCTTTGTACTCCATTGTAAATGTCAACAGAAGATAAGTATAATTTTCCCCAAAAAATGCGGATTTCCATAATATTGTAAGAAAAGTTATTAAAGCAAAATGAATACGTGTGTTCTCCTCATCCCTAATCGTAAATTTTCTTCTAAATCTCCCTTATTCATTGCTCCATTGCCCCCCCCCCCCCAGCTACGATAGAAGACTAGTCGCACTGTATTATCGAGGTGTATTTTGAGTAGTTAATGTTAATCATTTATGTTCATATGGATGTGTATTCTTTTTATGATGAAAGAACAAAAACGACACAATTGGAAACACTCCTTAAGGAGTAGATTTATAGTGATTCGAAATGGAAAATTGCATTTCGCCTCATATTTTGTATCGAAGCGATCTCCGTGACCTCTAAAACATTACTTCCTTCATACCGCCCCAAAATAAATCATCCATGACTTGACTAAAAATTCACTACAAATTAGTTCAAATAAGCAAATAACATCCTAAAAAAATTGTTGAGCATGAACAGAAAGACATAGGCCTATAAAAAAAATCTTACCATGCTGAACGAGATCAGGTACGGGTTCCCTTGAACTAAGAAGCCGAGCTGACCCGCAGGCAAATTCAGCCCAGTCTGGTAAGTCATCCTGCTTTGGGAAAAATTCAAATCATTAACTAAAATAACCACGTAAACTTACAAAGATTAATGAGTTTTCATTCCAATTCATGAGAATATAGGCCTATATAAGAAAAAATA
Source organism: Lytechinus variegatus (assembly GCF_018143015.1). Taxonomy (NCBI): domain Eukaryota; kingdom Metazoa; phylum Echinodermata; class Echinoidea; order Temnopleuroida; family Toxopneustidae; genus Lytechinus; species Lytechinus variegatus. Next base: position 22,847,738 of record NC_054752.1, on the reverse strand, counting down.
ACAATGAAATTAGAGACACGAGTAGGTATATACTTAAGAAAAAATAATATCAAATCATTCTAAAAGAATGGTAGGATAGGTCTAATGGATGGATCAAAGATACGACAACACATTGCCACTCCATCTCTTTCTCCTTTGATTCCTAACTTTCATATCCTCTTATTTCTTTTTCTTGCTTGAATAATTCATTCCCCGCCCCCCTTTTTTTAATGCCGTCTCTGACGAGGTTTAAATCTTTCTGAATAAAACATCTGTTCTATTTCGGAATCATCCAAAAGGATAACAACCGACTCACTGCTATAATGAGCTAACTAAAACTAGTAAGGCCTACCCCCCCCCCCCCCCTTCCAAAAAGGAAAGAAAAAAAAGGGAAAAAAAAGAAGGAAGGAAGCAAGGAAGGGAGGAAGGAAGGAAGAAAGGAAGGAATTAGAAAGGAAGGAAGGAAGGAAGGAAGGAAGGAAGGACGGAAGGACGGACGAAAGAAAGAAAGAAAGAAAGAAAGAGAGAAAGGAAACACTGATTTGTTCAGTTCCCCCTAAATCATTAATACCACAGTCTCACAGGTGAAACCGACACAGAACGATCAAATCTTTTCCGTTATTACCAATGACAGACCATTGGCCGGTTTGGAATCTGTTTGCTTGGTGTGACTGTCCAATTACCTGGCTATCGCTGGTGTGGTAGAAAGTGATTGAGAGCGGTTCGGTGATCTCTTCCACGGGGACGCCATCGGCGTAAGCCTTGATGTATACGAGCACAGTATCATCGACAGGGGCTATCTGAGACAACTCACTCACGAAGAACTTGCCTTTTGGGGGAAAGAAAGGGGTAATTTTGTCAACAAAAATTATCTCATTAGTCTTTTAATAAGTTCATTGGTCAAAACCTTGGAAGTATTCTATATAGAATAGGGCTAAGCTATCCAAGTGAACTGTTTTGGACTGCAGGGGTTCAAAACATTTTAAGAGTAAACTATTCGGTAATAACCATCACTCGTATGATATCATATTTTTCATTTGGTCTATAATATCATCTAATCAATATTTCTACACATAACAACAAATCTGTCGCAAACTATTAAAAGAGCACTATTTTTCAGTAGAGTTTATAAAAAAGCACTTTGATTCCCTATTGAAATGCGAACTATCATGAGTGATATACCTACATGTGGGAGTTGGGGGCTGCCCCCCCCCCCCCACTTTCCCAAACAGGGTATTAAGGGGTTAACTCATTGTATTGTAGTTTTCAACATTATACTTTTAATCGAAAATTTCAGCTAGGACTTTATGTAGACCTAACATTACATTTATTACAAAATAAGTGTTGATTTGAGAGTTACGGTGTGTGTGTGGGGGGGGGGTTAGGGGGATGAGTTTGGAGTAGTCGTTCTCTTTGCTCTCGGGAAAAGGATGGCGATGTTTACTAACAAAGTTTCCGGCCACATTATACCGTTTCATTTTCTTTTCATCTCGTTTCACTTATTTGATTTTCAACAAAATATAAAACAAATTAATACAATCATAACCAGTCAGTGCCATAAACAATATAGCCAGGTCATTAAATCAATTCAAAATAGATGTTAAAAACTCAATACAGACAAAAGACAGCATGATCTATAAATTGCGAAACTGGAGGACCCCACTAGAAAGCGAAACTGGTTTATTGTGGGCTCCTCAATGTATGACAGATTGGAATGAAATTTTGATGTTGCAGGTTAGAAAAAAAATATTGCCAACAGAAAACATCGTTAAAAATAAAACATAAAAACAACCAAGATATACCGTGGGTCTTGTCATGAGTGAAAGTGAATTTTGATTAAGATACAAATGGAGAAGCTAGGTGAACACAATATACCTGTGTAATAAACAATGGCTGTAGCCCTGAGCTTGTATGAAGGAACTGCATATACCCCCGGATCTCTCCGATCGAACCGGTCATCGAATAAAGTCCGGTTTCTCCTTCTGTCCCGATCTCCATCCCGGATCTTATGCGATCTCCCATCCGTCTGATTCCGACGTTTCACCGCTAACATAAAGGAATGATCGAGAATGATGAAGTATATATCATGAAAAATACTACACATGAGTTGCGCTCAAAACGAAAGTTGATTTTTAACCAATCAAAACGCGTATTTGGACGAAAATGTGTAATCATTTTTGAGCTGCCCTTTTCGCAACAGGTTCCACATTATGATATCAAATGTTGAAACTTTTCCGTAAATAAATTATTTTTTTTAATCCAAGTGGAATTTTGATAACTTAATGACAAAAAAACACAACTACATATTGCTTAAATGAATATGAAATTAAAAAAAGCAAACAGCAACATTTTTCATTCTATTCAGAATGAAAAATGGATAAGAATACTGCCTTTTCCGAAAAAAAAACCCTGCATGATCGTAAAAACACTTTCATTGCCGGGGAGTGAGCAATAATATCCCGGAATAATATAACCCCGTCATCATTTTCATAGCAAGTCGTATATCTTTCTTTTTTGTAATCTTTTTTTTATTATTCTTTTTTTTTCTTCTTCTAGAGTGACTTTCCATAAAACATATAATGGTCTATAACATGTTTTATAACTTATAGATTTACCAAAAAAAACACAATATAATGACTGATGAAAATTTTATGAAATCGTGGTAGACAAGAATGATATAGCTGTCATACAAATTTTTGTTTGTATTATCGATATCAAACAAAACATGGGTCGTATTTAGAATTCATTGTGCAACAATCAAACAAAATGTCCCTCCATCTCCACCATGAGTATCTCACCTGCAATTTTACCCCACTGAAACTCGATCGATACGACCGGTTCCGGTGCCGAGTTTCCCTCATTTTCGGGTACAACTACCCATCTATTCGGCAGATGATCCACGTACTCCGGCGTCGTCTGTTCGACTTCGATGTAGAGATTGCGACCGTAGTGCGTCAGTTTGTCGCCGAATATACCCATGATGACGTGCTCGGTGTAGATTTCGAGATTATCTGCAATACTAGGTATGTGGGGATTAAATTGATTTTATTATTATTTAAAAAGTGTTAAAATCATAAATAGCGAAAGGAACATTTTTCTCGGGAAATCAGCAGTACTAGGTAGGCCTATGTAGATAATACAAAGAATTATAATTTATAAATCATGAATCGTAAAAGGAATATACATTCCTAAGGCGATTTCAAGGACATTACCCCCCACCCCATACATATTTGCAATTTATGAACACTCTTAATTCCAAGGATTTAAAATAAATTTAGATCGACTGCATGTGAATGGTGACCAGCCAAATTTTGGTACTCTATAATCAAATGTGATAACTATGAAATTTACAGCGTTAGTTTCATGATTAAAAATATGACACTTAAACGACGATTTATTATCAAACAAACGCTAACATTGAGAACTCTCGAATGATAAAAAGTACCAACCCCACCATGCTTAAGGCTTTTTCTCAATTTAGAAGGTCATTTTCTTCTTTTTCTTTTGGCAAACCACGTTGGTTTTAGCCCGTATACTGGCTTACAAAATGTGCACTATATTCTAGTTCTCTTTGAAATTAAAGAAATTAAAATCAACAAATCATTAATGACTTTAATCAACGAGAAAGACTCTACGGCAACCAAATGAGTAAAGAAAGAAACGTGACGTGATGTACACAAACTTGTGTGACTATTGACACAGTGACTTTGAGACACAAATATAGAATCGCAAAGATCTCTTAATCCGATCAGTAAATTGGCCACGAAGGGAGTTTCTTTCATCCCTTATGACTTGACAAAGATAAAAATATTAGTATTGCCGAGAAGCGCAAAAGGATCAAAATACCAATTATTACAAGGCATCTTCTAATCAATCCTTTTCGAGCATTGACCGCAAAGAACTGTTTGGACAATCTGATGCAAGAGCATTACTCTGAAAAGATGATTAAATGATAGTTTGCGGTTAGGTTTCTATTATTGGCTGCAAAATTCACAAATACCAGGGACAAAACCAGAAATGTACTCGTTTGATCTCGAATAACGTCTTTGTCGATGATAGTAATAAGGCTATAGGATTTAAAAACAAATAAAGGGTTCATAATCATGTTGTGCTTGATTTCGTAACAACTTGGGAAATGTTAAGAATAAATTATGTAGACGATAAGCGTTCTTTAAAATGGTGTGGAATTAATGTATGGGATGTAATGAATTCAGCAGAGTGGGAATGTGCTGCACGCCATTCGAATGTCTTTTGAAATGTGCAACAAGGGGTAAAATTATAGAGAACTATTATTCCAGACATTACCGGAAACTGGATCTGAAAAGGAAAGCTCGGCATATATTTGTTTGGGCTTCGAAACCGACTCTTGACCGACCGAATCTATTCCGTTATTAGAAAATTTTCGCAATCACTATTCAAACGCTTTCTATAACACAGATCATCTATTGTCAAAAGCCATTCAATTACAAAACAGTCTTTGTCGAAAATTGCTTAATCAAAACAGTAGTGTCGTCTAAATAGCTCTAGACAATCGATATATTTGCAACTTTTCGTCCAGTCCGAATTTTCGGACGATCTGCTGTCCCGGTCCACAGACCTCCGACAAAAACCTCTGAGCAGTCCATGGTGCGTTGTAGAAAGTGTCTGTGGAGTGATTACGAAAATACGCAATTACCAATGAAAACCACTTCGGTCGGTTTCGTTGGTGATGTGACAGTCGCATTAGAAGGTCAATAACGGCTCCATGTCAGGCATACCTGAGACAAGAAGTATGGGCCTTGAGTAAAGTCCAAATATCAAGGTCCAGCATCCGGTCCGCGAGCTTGACCACCTCCTGACCGAGCTCAGAGGTAACCGCGTAGAGTCCCTCGACGCCGGCGCTGATGGACGTGTCGATCATCGATGCCACGAAGAGGACGTCGACCTCGGTGAGGTAATGGGAGGGGACGGAGTTGAGCAAGAGACTGGCCTCGTGGAGGTGGTAGACGACGCGGGTGACGTTGTTGCTGTTGTAGTTGTTGCTTGGTGTGTTGTCGATCTAAAGAGGTTGAAACATCATTTGGTGTATATATGACTGTAAAAGTGTTTTTTATGGATACATGGGATTATAATTTGCCTTGATTGTCTCAGTCGTTCGCTTCTGTTAACTATCGTTAAGCAATAAAGTACACCCGGGAAAGGACCCCCAATAAATACATAAATAAACAAATTAATTAATGAACAAATAATTAAATGAACGAATGAATAAATAAATAAATGATAAAACAAAAAGTTAATGATCAACATACACAAAGCTTGTACAAGATGTTTGATATCGTAACTTATGGTATAAGAATTAAGATAACGATTAGCCATTAAAATGATGGATTACCTCATCTTAAATATAACCCCGTTTTGCATCATCATATCATGTAATTCCTCAGCTGACAATACAAGGCCGACCTATTTTATTTCGCAAAACCACACCCTTCCCCTATTCAGCTGGTATCAGACGACAAGAGATACATCGCCCTATCCCCATCCCATCTGTAGAAGAAAACAGATTTAAACCTACAACCACCCCCCCCCCCCCCCATTCATCAAATTATCACATGACTTGTAGATATGTAGAATTACTGGGGGTCTGTTTTTTTTCCTCAGGCAAAATAATGTAAAACCACTAGGAGGGTGCTTCACATGCATTTGTCGTCCAAAAAGCTTTGCTTTCGATTGGATAAGAAAGCATTGTTACCATGGTAACTATACGATTAAAAGAGACTGTCGGATAAAACATCAGACAATCCTTTCTTATTATACTCCTCAGATTTATGGAGGCAGTGGGTTACCATGTCCAAGATTTCCTCTCGGATGGCCTTCAGGATGTCTTCCAGCATCCACGTTGTCTCCGAACTCCAGCGGCAGATCTCAGTCACCGGCTCGCCCCAGAAAGCCCCCTCGTAGAAGAGTTGCCTCAGCCCCTTCCTCTCCGTGGGAGGGTAGCAGGGGCGGTAGGCCACCATCATGGGAGGGGCGGTGGGGAAGTATTCCTCCAACCAACCCCCGTTGGGGCATGGTAAGAAGGCGTACTCTCCCGCAGGGGTGTAGTCCCACTCGAAGGTGCCCTTGAGGTCTGTTATATTCTGTCTCGGGCACAGATCTGTAAAAAAAAATTATAAAGTGAATGATGATGATAACTTCATAGTTATTAATTTAGTTTTTAAGAACCCCGTACCTCTTGTTGCTTTAGAGATGCGAATTTTGCACTTTATTTAACCCAACGGGGGGGGGGATCAACCACACCTCAAGGATCAAATGCCGAAATTATAAGCACCTTTTTTTTCTTCCGTCATCCCATTTATTGGAGAGTCACGATGTGTACAATGACGTTTTGCCAAGGATTCGAACAGTCCACGACAACGATAATGATGTTATTGTTGATGATGATAATGATGATCATGAAGAAGAAAACATGATGATGGTGATAATGAAGATGATGATGATGATGATGATGATGATGACGACGACGATGATGATTGTGGTGTTGGTGGTGATGATGATGATGATGATGATAATGCTGATGGTGGTGATGTTAATGATGAAGATGATGGTGGTGGTGGTGGTAATGGTGATGATGATGGTGATGATCTTGGTGGTGATGATGATAACTAAAAAAGAAATTATGTACAACCATAATAACAGTTATCAGTTATAGTGAAATATTTCCTTTGTAAATGATAAACGTATCATGAACAAAGCTGCAAAATCCATTATTGCCAGTGCAGACATTGATCATGGAAGAGACGTAGAAAAAATGACAAGAAAAAGAGAAGAAAAAACAGAAAAACAATAATGTATAATGTGCATCAGAAATACTGTCTTAAACGCCGTAGTGGGTCCAGGGGAGTTGTTCGTTTATTTTCAGTTCTTCTTTTAGTTTGCCAAAACGTTTCTAAGGGGGGTGTTCTCCATGAGTGGCGATAACTTTTTATTGTTGTTATCAAAGTCTTCTGGGGTTCAATTGTAAGATAATTTCCATTTTGTTTTTTGGGGGGGATTCATTCGATATAATTGTCACTATCTTAGTAAATGCTCATACTGTTCATTCAGCCAACCATATCGATATCCATGTGCTCATTATTCTGAACGCTCATTTTTATTGCAAGCTCACTATTAGTACATGTTGATACGTAATGACCTACATTCTATGATGTGCTTCTTTTCTTTTTTACTTCATCTTTACCTTGCCTCTCATCTAATCTTTTGTTTACTCGCTTCATGGAATATTGTCACTATCTCGATCGGGCGGCTAAAAATAAAGCATGTTTCTATTTTGGTCGAACAAAGAAGTATTGCTTGATAGTTTGTTTAGAAGCTTCAGAATCAAAGTCTCGATTGGTCGTCAAATTGGCATATGGATTTTTATCTAATTTCAGCCACACATCCAACATTCTTTATAGCGTCCGGTTATGCCATTTATCAAGAAGCCTATTTTTATTAGTCGGCTTAATTCAGCATTTGCCCCGAATTCGATAAAGCAATAATAAGAGTTTCTTTTCTTTCAGAATCTCTGTAAATATAGTAGTGTAAACAACATAACTCCTGGAATGACCAGAAATTTTTGAAAATACATGTAAAGGATATTATACATGTATATCATATTGGCGAAGGGTTGAGGCTTAAGCCTTCCTCAATTCCCTTTTTTTCGAAATTGCTTCCTTGATCATTAGATTTTCTCACTGAATATCCATCAATTAAATATTGTTAGTACCATTAGCGTGTATCACAAGCGTATAGATGGGGGCACTTGGGGGAGATGGATCCCAAACAAAAATCGCGACCAAGAGAAAAAGAAAAAGAGAGAAAAAAAGAGAAAGAAAGGGCAAGGGAAAGCGATGAAATATGATATCATAAAATATTATTTCGAATGTTATGTCGAGGATTGTCACAAAATTTCATTTTTTATTGAAAATGTCAGTATTTTTTTTTTTTTAGTTTGCCTGTCATGTCTGGTACCCTCAAATATTTGGCTCATTACGCTTCTGGTTGGCATATATCTCTAAAGATCAATCACTATATAGCGCCTTCAGGAGCTAGGGAGGCTCCATTCCACAGGAGGGGGGTAGGGGCGACCGCCCTTTATGATTTTTCAAGACGGAGGGGAGAAGAAAAAAAGAGGAGAAAAACAAGAAAATAGGAAGGAATAAGGGGAGAACGAAGCAAGAAGAGTATAAGAATGAGAGGTATAAGTCGTGCGTCTCATTTAGGTCGTTCTGTCATCACCCCCCCCCCCCCCCTCCTATCAAACATCCTGCAAAATCGTATTCTGAACTCAGGTTTGAATTTTAAAAAAATGTAGCTTAACTATGGAGAGCCAATTGTGGCACAAATCACTAGCAGTACACATTCAATTAATTAGCTCATATCGGTGACATCCAAATTGTTCATAATGTCCGGGTAAACAGTAAACATAATAAATGTACAATATAACTAGAATTTTTTAATGTTTGGCTCCCTATGATTATAACACAGAGTTAGACCGTGGTCTTAAGTTAAGCCTTACTTCAGAATACGGGTCATGAATTCTCCCACCCTTCCCTCCATAGAAATATGAAATCAAATAATCAGCTGAACTGATTTTCAATAGTAAATCTATGACAGAACTAATTAATAACTTAAGAAAAAAAATTATATTGGCTCACTCGCTTTGGTTGTTGACAAATTTTCTTCGGTACGCAATTATGCAATTCCATGAAAAACGTCATTTCAATTCATTTCGTAACATTATTTTTTATTAGTGATCGGTGTAATAAAGATATCTGTTTATGACGATATAGATTCTACAATAAGGTAAACGTAAATAATACTGACATGTGATTGTAATCTGAAGGCATGAATATACTAAAACACGATTAACAGAATATTACTAGTAATAGATCATTGTTTATTTTAATACCACTGCACCCCCAACATCCCCCCCCCCCTCTCTCTCTTTCCCTCTTTCCTGTCATCTCTCTCTCCCTCTCCCATTTCTTTGAATATGGGCCCCCGCAGTCAAAATATGTCAAGGTGGCCTGATTAGCATCAATTAAAACTATTAATAAGCTAAATTTAGGCCCAACTAATACTTTAACTCAACAATCAAACAGATTAACTCGATAAAGGTAGGTCTTTAACTCGCGATGTACGTTAAAGACAATGTCAGGTGTAGGCCTATCTTTTAAAGGGGAATCCAACCCAAATAAAAACTTGTTTTTATAAGGAAAAGAAAAATCAGACAAGATGATAAGTGAAAGTTTGAACAATATTGGACAAACAAAAAGAAAGATATGAATTTTTAAAAGTTGTAAATATTGGTAATCACTATACCCATGGAGACTTCAAATTGGCCGCATATGGGATGTCATAGTGATGTAAGGCAAGGACTACTCTTCAATGTACTCCAATACATATTATGGCTAAAATGTCATTTTTCCCAAAAGTTTTATTTCAAATTATATTTTTCTTTCATGAGGACATAAAACGATATACTACATGGGTTATATTTAGATTACTGCCCCAGGGGAATGGGTACTTAGGAGAAAACCACAAATCCCTGATAATAAAGTACATGGCCTATGGGAAAGTTGTCCTTGCCTCTTGTCATAATTTACTTACCCAGTTGCCAATTTGAAATCTACATAGTATTAGTGATCTCAATTTCAAAGCAGCTATAACTTTCTTATTGCTTGTCCAATTTCTTTCAAACTTTCACCATTCTGTTTAATTTATTTTTCTCCTTCCCAACACAACATTTTATGGCCAAGGCTGGATTCCCCTTTAAAGAATGAAGGTAATTCGCAAGACATGTCCGCCTTTTATGCCGAGTTATCATTAATTACGAAGTGGCAAATCTGATCCTATTTATATGTTAAATAAGCTGTATTCTAAAATTCCAGTGCCCGTATTCGGAGTTTAATTTTATTCAAACGTTGGTTTAAGATTGTGGTTAGACTATATCATGTCAAATTGTGACACAAATCTCAATTAGTGAATGTCTGATTTATTACCTTAAATGACATGCTTCAGAAAATTATTCAATTCAATTCAAATTTATTTCCATTTACAAAATATACACATATACAAATCATTGACATTACGGAGATATATTACACGTGAAGGGATCAAAGAAAGTACAACTGCTTGTATAAATTGGCCCCATTTTCATTATCATTAATTTGAACAATAACAGTATAATCATTACATAATTACAAATAAGTCCAAGAAATAGAGAGAGAGGGGTGAAAACGAGTCATTACAACAAATGGAAAGCCGTGTTTAGAAGTGTTTTGTTTAGGAGACATGCACTTTTAAACTCATTTAGAGATTTAGATAATATAACAGAATTAGGTAATGAGTTCCAAAAGAGTGGTTTAATATAAAATGAAATAAGATTTTCGTTTAAAAAAAAGAACAACATTATTGCTTGTTACCATTTCTCCATCGCGTCTTTTTTTAATAAACATTTAGTTCAATACGATTCACTCGGCCCTCAATGTTTTCGGCTCATTTGGCTCACTCTGATCATATCCTAAATTAAAACGAATTACAGAAAACGGGCCTTATAGTTTCAGTTAAATGTGATGAATCCCAAACAAGAATATATTCAGTTTGATTTTTAATGAATCTTTTGATGAATGTGTTTGGAGTTAGTTTTTAACGAGTATATATATTCATTATCATGATTAATCTCACTATGATCCCTATATTTTGTGTTAAACATGCCCCCCCCCCCAAAAAAAAAAAAACAATAATAATAAATAAAGCATTGACGATAATTTTCTTTCCCTCAAGATCGTTTCGACTTTGCATCCCGGTAACACACCTTTTCAACTCAATAGCAGATTTCTGTCAGGGTCCCTCAGGGATCCATCTTCGGACCAATTATTTTCATGCATATGAAAAAAAATAAACAATGGATGTCGAAACAGCACCATTAATTTAGCATTGTTATAAAATGCTTCGCCTTTTGCACCAACTGGGATGTTTTTAACACCACTGTTACCGCAGTGTAGTAAACAAGTTAACACCTCACCTGATCTGCATTCGTCTGGGAGACCCTCATTCTGCTTGGCCAAGTCCGCTATATCCTCCGGGTCACCCAGGGGAGGCAGGTCCTCGCCATACTGGGTAAAATTCGGGAACGTGATCCTCCGCGTAAAATTCAGCCTTTTAAAAAAGCGAGAGCGTTCCGTCACCAGAAGGGCATCTGACGTACCCGTATTAACCTCCGTTTCTACGGTAACAGGTTCTTGTATTCCGTGTTCGTTGTCATGGCAACATTCTGTTGTAGAGTTGCAAGCAACTGCAAATTGGAGCAACAATAGTGAGATGGCCAGTGCGATTGTCATCTTGCCCCATCGGTAGCAAGTTTTTGAGGTTGTCCGATTCTGAAGTTCTTTGAAGTTGTCGAAAGCCATACCTTGCACACTGAACATGTTTTTCATTCTACTTCAGGACTGAAATGTGAAAGTTTCGTTTGTGCAAAGACCAGTGTGGTCGAAGTCTTCTAAAATGATATTATGTTGACCAATAAGCACAAGGAAACGGAAAAAACTAAACAGACAAATGTCGATTGTTTAATGAGTAACCAACAAGAATATCACTTGATTAGAACTTGGTTAAGTTAAGAATAGAATTCAGCCTTTTCTGCAAAATGACAAATGGACGGAGCGGAGTGAAAGTAAATTGTTTGATCTGTGGAATACAGTTGGTTTCCTCTAGGTGTTAAGCGTCCATGAATAATTGTAAATTATGCTCATTGTTAATGTCCAGTCTTTCCAGTAAAAATGTGAAGGCGGTCGATGATATTAGATCACAATGGAACTGCTTGATATTAATACTGGTCCGCTTCAGTCTCCTATATCGATCCAAAGTCGTGAGAATCGCGGCATCGCCTCACTCTGATCAAGAAACTTTTTCAGAAGTGATGAAAATTTGTCTCAGTCGCTCGTCAAACTTCGAGATTTGCTTTGGATAAAAAATGCACTTCCTCCGAACTTGTCCGCATCAAATAGAGTGTTCTCTGAATTAACTCCTTGGTCAATAAAAGGGACTTCGCAGAAATTCTTGATGTATCCAGGCAGGTAAAAATATACTCCGGACAAAAAAAGGACTTCAAAAATACAAAACAAAACAGTGGCAGTGGCGCTGATGATATAAACTCGCAATGAAACGATCTTCAACTAGTCCCTGAGCGGTGCCGCTTGGCGAGGTCAAAACTCGAAATCACGTTTTTGCGCCTGTAAAACTATCAACGATAAGTGTACTTAGAGTTAATGTTTAGCTGGGCGAATAGATAATGGGAAAATAGTCTTATTATCTTTTTTGATATCCCCTCCAAAAATATCGAGGGGGTAAAACAATGGGAGTTGGAAGGGTGTCTTTATGGTGAAGTGTAAGTAGAATAAGTGTGGTTTGCTTTCGTCTTATTGTTGAGAGGAGCGTTATTAGTGAGGATCGTTAGCTTTGGTCTAATGAGGCCATTAATTGAAGTGGGAGACGCGTGAACGGGGAATAAGTATTATGAGAACAATTTTCATAGGGATAAAGGATTTGGCATTTTAAAAGTTTGTTAATGCGTCCTACTTCCTTTGAGGGGTGGTTTAAGCGATTACGAAATTAAAAATCTGAATAAAATCTCGGCACAGTTGAATGTTATTCACAGATGCATTGGTTGGCTTTGTGTAGACATTGATTTTATGTCTTCTCCTTCGCTTTCACCATCTCCTATTTTCATTTTCCTTTTCTTATTTCTCTCTTCCTTGTACCCTTTCATCTTTTTATATTATTCTTCTCCCCTTCCCACTTTTTTGTACTTTTCTTCTTCTCCATTATGTGATGTAATTCTACTTTCCCCAATGCTTCCACCTCCTCTTCTTCTCCCTCCTATTCTTCTTCTCCTATTCTCTTCTTCTCCTTTTTTTCTTCTTCTTCTCCTCCTTTTTCTTCTTCTCCTTCTTCTTCTCCTCCTTCTTCTACTTCTTCTAATCTTTCTTCTTTTTCTTTCTTCCTCTTCTTCTTCTACTTCTTCTTAACCTTCTTCCTTTTCTTTCTTCTTCTTCTTCTCCTCCTCCCCTCCCCCTTCATCTATCATTAAATATTCAATCAATTATCAAATCACAGTGCCATGAATACGCACACACACATGAATTATTCGGTCAGAAGGCCTACTTTTTTCTTTGAATTTCAAAATAAACTATATATTTCATATTTGCATGTACACATAATACAATATAGTACACATAATACAATATAAGATATCATAAAGTACATAATTATGTAATGCAATACACCACAGGGCACAAAATGGTGGATTTCTAGTACAGCTATGATTCATTCAAGGCATGAATTGACTGGTCAAAAATGTGCTTCTGATGGAATAAGGAATATCTCTTTTGTGAATAAGCAATATCCAAACTGTTGAGGTTAAAAATGGAAGTCACTATTTTTTCTAAAGTGACAAATGATCCAAGATTTGCCATACACCATGCTCAAGAGCACCCACCAAATAGACTGCACATGTGGTCCAATGCAGCAGGATGCGTTTCACAGATACTATGCCTGTGCTAAGACTTCTGTTACATATGAAGGGTTTGGTTGCAAAAGGGGGTTAGCTCCACTTTGGACCATTCCGAGAAAAATCATGTTTTTTATTCTCACCTATTGCAATATACTTCTGAGAAACTAAATTGTCATGATGTACTACCCTATCATGTGTACATAAAATTGGGTATAAAAGAAATCTGTCTTTTTTCTATATCGTTTTTTCAAAAATTATCATTGTGGACCTAACCGCTTTTGTAACCAAACTGAAATGGACCTAACCCATTTTGGAAAAAAGGTGAATTTTCTTTACCACTTTTGTTCACCTTTTAATGGGAATTTCAACTTTTCTTTGGTATAATCTTATAGAGCTACTAAAATCTATATGTTGAGACAAGAAAATCAAATTAAAAAAAATTGACCTAACCCTTTTGCAACTGAGCTCTACTTATGCATTCAGCATATCAACAGGGAATATTTCAGTTTCAGCATCTTGCTATTAATTGTATTTTAAAAAATGGGGGCTAATTGCATATGGGGTGCAACTACATATCAAATACAAATACATCTGATTGGATACAAATTGAGTGGCCTTTGTGGGTGGGGGGAAGGGAGGGGGCATCGCGGTTTACTGGTTACGACTCTCATCTTTCAAAATCAGAGGGACATGGATTTCAAATCCATACCATGGCGTGTTTTCTTTCAGCAAGAAATTTACCCACATCGTGCTGCACTCAACCCAGGTAAGGTGAATGGGTACCCGGCAGGATTATTTCCTTGAATGTACTGAGCACTACAAGGAAGCTTGAGCTAAAGCCAGGGTAATGATAATAATAACAATGTGCTTTGGAATAAATCAGTTCCAGATAGATGGTGCTATATGAATAACAAGTGGAATGCCTCTGGCCGTCTCACCTGCATCACGCGGTTTAATATAGCAGCAGTGCTGACTTTGAATACTACTCTAACTCGCACAAGATGTTCAGTGATACATGGTTACTCTTATGTCCACTTTTTATGAACTAGACCAATAAACTTACAGAGATATGATGGTTATTCAACAAAAAAACCCAACATGGCCAAAGTTCATTGACCTTACATGACCTTTGACCTTGATCATGTGACCTGAAACTCAAACAGGATATTCAGTGATACTTGATTACTCTTATGTACAAGTTTCATGAATCAGATCCATAAACTTTCAAAGTTATGATGGTAATTCAACAGATACACCCAATTCGGCCAAAGTTCATTGACCTTTGACCTTGGTCATGTGACCTGAAACGTGCACAGGATGTTCAGTGATACTTGATTACTCTAATGTCCAAGTTTAATGAACTAGACCAATAAACTTTCAAAGTTATGATGGTAATTCAACAGATACCCCCGATTCGGCCAAAGTTCATTGACCCTAAATGACCTTTGACCCTAATCATGAGACCTGAAACTTGCAAAAAAATTTCAGTGATGCTTGATTACTATTATGTCCAAGTTTCATGAATCAGATCCATAAACTTTCAAAGTTATGATGGGAATTCAACAGATATCCCCAATTCGGCCAAAGTTCATTGACCCTAAATGACCTTTGACCTTGGTCATGTGACGTGAAACCCATGCAGGATGTTCAGTGATACTTGATTAACCTTATGTCCAAGTTTCATGAACTAGGTCCATATATTTTCTAAGTTATGATGACATTTCAAAAACTTAACCACAGGTTAAGATTTCGATGTTGATTCCTCCAACATGGTCTAAGTTCATTGACCCTAAATGACCTTTGACCTTGGTCATGTGACATGAAACTCTAATAGGATGTTCAGTAATACTTGATTAACCTTATGGCCAAGTTTCATGAACTAGGTCCATATACTTTCTAAGTTATGATGTCATTTCAAAAACTTAACCTCAGGTTAAGATTTGATGTTGACGCCGCCGCCGCCGTCGCCGCCGCCGCCGCCACCGCCGCTGCCGCCGTCGGAAAAGCGGCGCCTATAGTCTCACTTTGCTTCGCAGGTGAGACAAAAACTTATGAGGTATTGCATAAATTGTTTGCAAATGTATGTTACAATTTTACAATGGTTGATTGCTACTACATACTTAATCTGATGGGCACTTTGCAGTTGTTTTTGTGAATTTTAATCTTTGTACATATGTTGTGTATTTTTATTTTAAGGATTTTTATGAGAAAAAATATTCAAATAAAATTGAAAATTGAATTTGTTTTATGTATGTGTCCACATTATCACCCATGCTTTAAGCGCGTAACGATGATAGCTCCATGTACACAAGTAGATCTACAGTGTATGCCACACATTATCACTTCAACTGTTAGTCCAGTGTATTGGGTGTATTCACACTTGTGTCTGCAGCCTATAGGGCAATACTGGTTTGCAACGTCAATACCTTCATGAAATAAAACCATGCTGCGTTCATACATGTACTATCACTTCAACTGATAGTCCAGTGTATTGGGTGTATTCACACCGGTGTCTGCTGCATGTAGGGCTATACTGGTTTACCTCCATGAAAATAAGAACCATACTGCGTTCATACAATCACTTCAACTGTAAGACCAGTGTATTGGGATATTCACACTGGTGTCTGCAGCCTGAAGGGCAATACTGGTTTGAAACGTAATACCTTCATGGAAATACGAATCATTCTACGTTCATAATATCACTTCAACTGTTACTCCAGTGTATAAAGTGTTTTCACACTGGTGCTTACAGCCTGTAGGCAATGTTGGTTTGAAATGTTAATACCTCCATGCAAATAGGAACAATGCTGCGTTCATACTATCTCTTGAACTGATTATCCAATGTATTAGGTGTATTCACACTGATGCCCGCAGCCTGTAGGGCAATATTGGTTTGTCTTGAGCCACTCTCGAATGTGTTCTAAATGTCCGCCATGTGAACAGCCCTGGCACCATGCATAAAGGCCTTTCACTGGTAAATGGCTGTTATAGGTTAAGAGAGTAGGGAGAGAGAGAGGAAGGAGGTGGGGAGAAAACAAGATAAAATTGATTTATTAAAAAAACAATTCTCACTCTATTTTCACCCTTTTTTCATTTGATGTGAATGTACAAATCATTCATACAATCATTTAAATCGATCCATTTATTTCATTCATTCAATACAATCAATTCATTCGTTCACTTAATTCTTTTAATCAATTCATTCATTCATTCATTAATTAATCAATCAATCCACCCATCCATCGACCCATCCATCCATCCGCCCATCCATCCATCCATCCATTGATCCACCCATCCATCCATCTATCCATCCACCCACCCATCCACCCACCCATCCATCCATCCATTCATCCACCCATCCATCCATCTATCCATCCATCCATTCATCCATCCATCCACTCACCCACCCATCCATTCATCCATCCATCCCTCCATCTATCCATCCATCCACCCATCCATCCATCCACTCACCCACCCATCCATTCATCCATCCACCATCCATCTATTCATCCACCCATCCATCCACCCACCCATCCATCCATCCATCTATCAATCCATTCATTATGTAATACACATTTACCTGCACCAGTAATTTATATAATACAATTGAAGTACACTGTAACATTATTTTAATGAGGTTGAAGAATGAATAAATGTTTAATTACATAACACGTACATGTAACCGACTGAAAGGTACCGTCACTCACAAGGTCATTCCAAAGTACATGTAAATAGGTATACTCTTGTCATTGAATTTACCTAAATGTACTTTTGTCATTGAATATCTTATCATCATAAGCCGACCTTTCTGTATCAAGTTTACATAGTTGTTTACACACATGTGTATGTTACAGAACTGTTTTTTGTTTCTAATTTTAATCATACGCATACTTATGTATATTATATCCATCCATCTGACATTATTTCTATCTATCAATGTAATCATCTATTCAAATTTCTCTTTCTCCATCCATCCTTCAATCTATCTTTCTTCTATCTATCTATCCATCTATGTATCCATCCATCTACCTATCTATCTATCAATCTATCTATCTATCCATCTATCTACATTTATCTGTCTATCTATCATCTATCTATCCACCTATGTATCCATCCATCTATCTATCCATTCATCTATCTATCTATCCATCCATCTATCTTTCAATCTATCTATCCTATAAACTGTCTTTATCCCCTTTTCCCTTTATAAAATTCAAAGATTGTATACCACTATTATTATCTAAATATTATATTTACAAATAATGAGATCATGACTTTTCTTTGCAAACACATGTACATGTTACAGAGCTGGTTTTTGCTTCTAATTTTATTCATACACATACTTATGTATATCCATCCATCTGACATTCTTTCTATCTATCACTGTAATTATCTATTCAAATTTCTCTTTCTCCATCCATCCTTTAATCGAACTTTCTATCTATCTATCCATCTATCTACATGTATCTATCTATCTATCCATCTATGTATCCATCCATCTACCTATCTATCTATCAATCTATCTATCCTATAAAGTGTCTTTATCCCCTTTTCCCTTTATAAAATTTAGAAGATTGTATACAATTATTATCTATATGTTATTTTTGCAAATATTGAGATCATGACTTTTCGGATATTTGAATTGGGATACAGGAATGCCTCTGGCCGTCTCACCTGCATCACGCGGTTCAACATAGCAGCAGTGCTGACTTTGAAAACTACCCTAACTCGCACAAGATGTTCAGTGATACATGGTTACTCTTATGTCCACTTTTTATGAACTAGACCCATAAACTTACAGAGATATGATGGTTATTCAACAAAAAAAACCAACATGGCCAAAGTTCATTGACATTACATGACCTTTGACCTTGATCATGTGACTTGAAACTCGCACAGGATGTTCAGTGATACTTGATTACTCTTATGTCCAAGATTCATGAATCAGATCCATAAACTTTCAAAGTTATGATGGTAATTCAACAGATACACCCAATTCGGCCAAAGTTCATTGACCTTTGACCTTGGTCATGTGACCTGAAATGCGCACAGGATGTTCAGTGATACTGATTGCTCTAATGTCCAAGTTTAACCAACTAGACCAATAAACTTTCAAAGTTATGATGGTAATTCAACAGATAAACCCAATTCGGCCAAAGTTCATTGACCTTTGACCTTGGTCATGTGACCTGAAATGCGCACAGGATGTTCAGTGATACTGGATTACTCTAATGTCCAAGTTAAACGAACTAGACCAATAAACTTTCAAAGTTATGATGGTAATTCAACAGATACCCCCAATTCGGCCAAAGTTCATTGACCCTAAATGACCTTTGACCTTAAACATGAGACCTGAAACTTGCACAAAATGTTCAGTGATGCTTGATTACTATTATGTCCATGTTTCATGAATCAGATCCATAAACTTTCAAAGTTATGATGGGGATTCAACAGATACCCCCAATTTGGCCAAAGTTCATTGACCCTAAATGACCTTTGACCTTGGTCATGTGACATAAAACTCACGCAGGATGTTCAATGATAATTGATAAACCTTATGTCCAAGTTTCATGAACTAGGTCCATATATTTTCTAAGTTATGATGACATTTCCAAAACTTTACCTCAGGTTAAGATTTCGATGTTGATTCCTCAAACATGGTCTAAGTTCATTGACCTTAAATGACCTTTGACCTTGGTCATGTGACATGAAACTCTAATAGGATGTTCAATAATACTTGATTAACCTTATGGCCAAGTTTCATGAACTTAACCTCAGGTTAAGATTTGATGTTGACGCCGCCGCCGTCGGAAAAGCGGCGCCTATAGTCTCACTCTGCTATGCAGGTGAGACAAAAGACAAAAAAATTGATGATATATCTAACCGTGTACATAAGTGTAGCAATCTTAAATTTATGAATATCGTAGACTGTCATTGTTTTTAATCTAAAAAAAAAAAGAATTTCAAAGATCCTTACCATATACTGCATGGATTTGTGAAGCTTTGGCGATTCTTTTGAAAGCACACCCAGGACAGTTTCTCCAAGGTCTGATTGCACCTATTGCACTTTGTGTACACTGTTGTAGATTGCTGCAAAAATGAATTCAAAGGATTTGATCAGGGTGCTACATAATTTTGTAGAAGCACTTGCCCGGTTGGACGAGTAAATTTTTAAATAGTTGGAATATACTTGTCCAAAAACCTACTTCACTTGCCCAAAATTATCATTTAAAAAAAGTTTTACCTCTTCAAAAGAAAGTTTTGCGGTTTTATAAACCATTGCTCTTTTTTTCTCTCTTTTTACATGAACTGATCTACTTTGTTATTGCATTTATTTTGATTGAGTGATTTTATCTTGCGTGCCATGCCCCAAATTAGGGTAAATATATCATATCAACCCTAATTTTGGTCATTCTACTGTGAGAATTCTGCTTGCCCAATTTGGGCAAGCAGTTTCGGTCTTTACTTCAAAACACTTGCCCAACTCTAACTCTTACTTGCCCCCCGGGCAATCGGGAAAGTGCTTATGTAGCACCCTGGATTTTATCATAAATGAGACAATAGCAAGATCATAAGAAAAATAATTTATGATCATGAAACTTCATCTGTGTTGGTAGAAGATATCTAGAAACTTGACTTCTGATCTCATCAATTCCCAATTATTTAGCAATCTTTAAATGTATCAGAATATCTATGCAAAATTGTTTTACGATCCACAAGAAATTTGAGGGGGTCAAATCGATCTCTCCCTCCCCCCCCCCAAAAAAAAGCCTGATAAACCCGTTTAATATAACAAACAATGATTAAAATTAGTAAATGATGTGCTCAGAAACATTTTGCTGTTTAATCAGATTCTACAAAAATTAGGAAAAAACAAACTTTGTTAAAATTACTACAGGTTGTGCTGACAAATCTATGATATCATGGGTCAGGAACTAATAAGGTTCTTTTCCTTTTTGGTTGCTACCCTCTCAGTACACTTACTATAAAGTATTTCTTTTATTTCATTGATGTGTTTCATGTTTGTACAGTATCATACTATATTGTTTGTTTCATGCTTAGAAGAATATGTCAAACTGAAATAGGAATTGAAAATTGATATAGCGTGACTCATGACTTCACATTGATACCATGGTGATGTGACGAGTTTGTCAGCGCAAATTCAGTCAATGTTTAAGGTTTGAAGCATGAATTACATGTACATTCTCATTTATACCCCGTCACATTTGCTCTACGGCAAGTCGAAAACAGCTGTTTTATTCATTTTTATCAAAACCACCTTAATGTGGCTATTACAAAAATAGAGCAAATGTGAACGAGGTATAACAGTAATGTATCTTGTTCTCCTAAGTCTGAACACTATGAAAAACGTTGCTGAGCTTGGTCTCACCATATCCGAACAGGACTTTAAGGTTGTTGTCAAACTTTATCAGATCAAACTGCTCAAAATGGAAGGTAAAATGGCCTAATAGGGAATTATTAATGACCTTTGTCCAAGTAAATACCTGATTTAAGCTCTCAACAGCGGGGTGTTTACTGAGCTTGATAACTTGGTTGGACACACACCACAGCTTGAACCGACTCAGAAGTTCTATAAAAACAAAAACAACAAATGATCAGATATAATTGCAAGGATGTCCAAGCGCGGATCCAACCGGATTTAATACAATGGCCAGCATTCACATAGGTGGATTATAAGAAAAATATGTTTGAACCCATGGTTTATGCAGATTTCATGTGTAAATCATGATTACTTGCCACACATAATAATGCTCATGCATTTTGTCACTGTGCACGTAATCGACGCCTGTTGCCGTGGTTGAGTATTCTATCTTATCCATGAATCCACTATTTGTAATAAATACCTACACTGTTCAAAAGAGTGGACTCATGAATAATAAAATAGCAATAATCGAAATAAATAGATTCATCAATAATTCAATTATTTCATTTCAACAATCAAAGTAATTCTTAAAGAGAAAATGTAGATACCTATGTAAGACATGAACCATTGTTCCTGTATTTCAGAGGCTATTTCATTGCGTATCTTGTTGTCGAGGACGATAAATGCCGATACTGCCATTTGAACATCGCCCTGAGGAAAAAAAAAACCATGAATGGAAATAAAAAGTGGAGGCATTTTAAAATCAATGTTTGTGAATCGTTTCAGTAGATAACACCACCAAAAAAAACAGAAAAAAAGATTTGATAGGGATAGGGGCTGGGGAAATAAAGCCTGTAATCAGTGGGTGATTTCAAGTTTGGTGTTGGCCTTGGTGTTGGTGTTAGTGTTGAAATTTTGGTTGCTTCCCCTAGCTCCAAAACTTATTCAGAGCTTGAAAAACTGATCCAGATCACATTATTGACATCTCAACAACTAGTGAGTGACTTTTCGAGACCATCCTCATTTTATGTTTGGTGTTATAATCGTGTAAAAATTGACCCAACACCAACACCAAAAGGTCAACACTGAACTTGAAATCACCCAATGCCAGTGTCATGATTCTTCTTCTAATCACTGCCGTCTTCATCTTGTCACCATCAGCAATACAATCAATATCAATATCTCTGTAAACATTGTGATCATTGACACCATCACCATCATAATCATTTCTCAACATCACAATCATATATTTTATTTGTTTATAAATTGCTGGATTGATTTGATCAAATGAAGAAAATGAAAACATGAAACCCTCAAAAAGTCATCCCACAGTATTCTGTGATTATCAGCATCTTTTGCATCATCTTCATTTTTTGCCAATATCAAAATCATCTTTCACCATTGTCATCACCAATACTTTCATGTTAATGATCAACATCATCCTTATCAATTTTGTCATCATCATAACCACCACCACTACAATATCATCATCATCACCATCAAGACTGTCATCATCATCAACATCATCATCCTCCTTATCATCATCATCTTCATCATCACCATTATCATCATCATCACCATCATCATCATCACCATCATCATCAGCAGCAGCATCATCATCATCATCAGCAGCAGCATCATCATCATCATCCCCAGCACCACCATCATCATCTTCATCATCACCATTATCATCATCATCAGCAGCAGCATCATCATCATCATCCCCATCACCATCACCACCATAATCTCCTGCCATACCCCAACAATGACATTACATGTTCAGCATAGTCACACAGCATATTAACCACAAAAGGAGTGAACTTGATAGAGAGTTGTCATCATCATCCTTATCATCATCATCGTCATCATCATCATCAGCAGCATCACCATCATCATCATCACCATCATCATCATCATCCTTATCATCATCAACATCACCACCATAATCTCCCGCCATACCCCAACAATGACATTTACCTGTTCAGCATAGTCAGACAGCATGTTGACCACAATAGGAGTGAACTTGATAGAGAGTTGTCATCATCATCCTCATCATCATCATCGTCATCATCATCATCAGCAGCATCACCATCATCATCATCATCAACATCAACATCATCATCACCATCACCACCATAATCTCCCGCCATACCCCAACAATGACATTACCTGTTCAGCATAGTCAGACAGCATGTTAACCACATAAGGAGTGAACTTGATAGAGTTGTCATCATCCTCCTTATCATCATCATCATCATCATCATCATCAGCAGCATCATCATCAGCAGCATCACCTTCCCCATCACCATCATCATCATCATCCTTATCATCATCATCACCATCACCACCATAATCTCCCGCCATACCCCAACAATGACATTACCTGTTCAGCATAGTCAGACAGCATGTTAACCACAATAGGAGTGAACTTGATAGAGAGTTGTAGCTCAGGTAGCTGCTTAGAAGGAGTCTGGTTCAGAGACCGTGCCGAGGGGAAGAGTTGAGAGTTCACAGTAATAGCAGGTTCTAGGTCCAGTAGCGGCCTGAAAAGTGAAAATATTTTATCTTTTGGAGTTGAATATCAACTGCCTTTCACATATCGTAAGTTCAAGTTCTTTAAAGAGGTTTGGACAATTTAAAATGCCACATTAAGAATAACAACAATAGTCACACATCAACATCAACAAAGTCCAAACCAATTAACTTTTTGGCTATTGATACCATTTTTCTAAAAAGAAATCTAAATGATGTCTGATAAAAAAATTGCTTTGAAAATTAACAACTCTACAAGCAAGGTGATGATCCTTAAAAAAAATAAATTTTCTGTTAAATTCTCTACTTTTTTTGCGTCTCAGCTCTCATTATAATCATCATGTCGAAAAATCATACAACACTCATTTTCTTTAAAAATTGAAATAGAATTGACTCACACAACAGGAGACTCGGGTCGTATTCTGTCCTGCAACATGTCTGGAGAGGGCGGTCTTCAAAAGAAACAACAAACAAAAGGTGTCCAATCATAAAAAATAATTGTACATCGGCAAGGAGTTAAAATTGCAACATACATTTATTAATCTTTCATTTTGAAAAAGACAACAGTGGAAGAAAAAGGAAGAGTATAAATAAATATGACTCCTATTTCTCAAATGAGAACAAAATGATGTTATCTTCAAGTTGTTCAGGCAACAGGAGGGCATTGCATGAAAGATGTGACATGGAATTTCAGCAAATTTGGATGGGGGGGGGTTCTGCCAGTTAACCCTAGCTGCCAATTTAGAAAATTATCATTTTTTATAAAAATGTAATAACTCAAGCCTAATCTCCTAATATTCTTGTTATAACTTCATCTTCTGCATACCAAAGTACCCTGAGCAGAATGTACCAAAAATAAATAGCAAGTACATGACAACAATTTACCTGTCTTGGATCTCATGTCTTTGCCCAAATGCTTCTGTCGGTAGACCGACATAGTCATTCCACTCCTGCATCTCGTCACCATAGCGACCGAACACACCCCCTTCCTCTTCTTCCTCCTCCTCTTCCTCCTCCCCCTCACCGAGTGGAAAATAAAAATCCACCGCACCTAGGGCGCCATCTTGTGAGCAGTGGCGTCGCTTGCCGCAGGTCGGTGCTCCGGAGAGTGCGTGGTCGTGCTCACTGTCACTGATGACGGAATCGTTGTCGTCGGTGACGCCGGTGGCGGAGTCAATGGCGCTGGATGCAGTAGGGTTTAGGTTCAGGAAGTCATGATGAGAAGGTAGATGATTGAGACCAAACTGAGGAGCTGAAATATCTATAAAAAAAAATCAGAATTCTAATATGAATTTGCTGTTCCACACAAAACCCCCCAAAAAGGTTATATTGAAAGCTCTTCTTTTGCTCAGTGATCTACAACATGGGAGTATGACAAGCCCTTATAACATTCAATTCCCAATTTATCAAAATATCAAGGAATACAATTTATGATATCAAGAATTATATTCATATCAAGAAATAAGAATAAATCTCAAAAAGACTTGCCATACATGTACGCCCAGGTTAATAAGCAAAAACTTGCAATTACCACTACCACTATCATCATCACCATTATTATTTAAATCACCATCATCATTACCACCATCATCATCAACACCATCATCATCATAATCATCATCATCACCATCACCATCATCATCATTGTCACCTTTGTCATCGTCACAAGTGGTCACCTTTATCTAAATCATTGGTGAATGGAGCTGCTTCTGTTGGAGGAATCCCCTTGTTGGTATAAACAGGGGGTGTGGCACTGGTGGTATCTGTGATCACCAACACTACCATGATCATCATCATCTTTATCACAACTACCACCACCATCATTAACTCATCATTATCATCTTCATCACTATCCCCACCACCACTATCATCATCATCATCAATATCATCCTCATAATTTTCATCACTGACTTAGAATTTACCTTTATCTGAATCGTTGGTGAATGCCGCTGCTTCTGTTGGGGGAATCCCCGTGTTGGTATAGACAGGGGGCGTGGCACTGGTGGTATCTGTGATCACCAACACTACCATGACCATCATCATCTTTATCACAACTACCACCACCATCATTAACTCATCATTATCATCTTTATCACCACCACCACTATCATCATCATCAATATCATCCTCAGGATTTTCATCACTGACTGAGAAGTTACCTTTATCTGAATCGTTGGTGAATGCCGCTGCTTCTGTTGGGGGAATCCCCTTGTTGGTATAGACAGGGGGCGTGGCACTGGTGGTATCTGTGATCACCACCACTACCATGACCATCATCATCTTTATCACAACTACCACCACCATCATTAACTCATCATTATCATCTTTATCACCACCACCACTATCATCATCATCAATATCATCCTCATGATTTTCATCACAGACTGAGAATTTACCTTTATCTGAATCGTTGGTGAATGCCGCTGCTTCTGTTGGGGGAATCCCCTTGTTGGTATAGACAGGGGGCGTGGCACTGGTGGTATCTGTGCAGTAGAATAATCTCAACATCCTCCATGTCTGAGCAATCTGACAAAAATACAAAAGACGGATTAACAAATGAATGAAACTACAAATACCAATGGAGAGTGTGCACAAAAACAAATAAATGGGCAGGAACCGTAGTCAAGTTCGATTCAAGTAGTGGCTTTTGTTCATGATCTATTACCCCTTCCAGACTACAAATATTTTCCTTAATCCACTCTGATTTCAAGACAACCATTTAAAGGTCAAGTCCACCTCAGAAAAATGTTGATTTGAATCAATAGAGAAAAATCAGACAAGCACAATGCTGAAAATTTCATCAAAATCGGATGTAAAATAAGAAAGTTATGACATTTCAAAGTTTCGCTTATTTTTAACAAAATAGTTATATGAACGAGCTAGTTACATCCAAATGAGAGAGTCGATGATGTCACTCACTCACTATTTCTTTTGTTTTTTATTGTTTGAATTATACAATTTTCAATTTTTACGAATTTGACGATTAGGACCTCCTTGCCAGAAGCACAAAATGTTAAAATAATGGAATTCCACGTGTTCAGGGAGGAATGAAACTTCATTTCATATGACAATGACGAGAAAATAAAAATATTTCATATTTCATATAATAAAATACAAAAGAAATAGTGAGTGAGTGACATCATCGACTCTCTCGATTGGATGTAACTGGCTCGTTCATATAACTATTTGGTTAAAAATAAGCGAAACTTTGAAATATCATAACTTTATTTTACATCCGATTTTGATGAAATTTTCAGTGTTATGCTTGTTGAATTTTTCTCTTTTTATTCAAATTAAGTTTTTGTTGGGGTGGACTTGTCCTTTAACAAAGTGGCATTAAGAGAAACAATCAGAAGCAAAAACAAATAGTTAAGATTCAAGAATAGTACGTGGTTAAAGGAACTGTAGTCTGACAAGCATATGAAATACAATGAAATATTGTAGATGCCATTAAATGCTATGGTGGGTCAAATAAAGAGAGCTCCTCGAGAATTAAACCAAGTTATATGACACCTACATAGAACCTTGTGATTTGATTGGTCGTTTGATATCATTCATTCAGCACATTTTGCAATGACGTCATCAACCGTGCAATTTTGGATCCATTCATCGTGCAATTTTGGATCCATACGATTTTGTCCATTGCACACACGCACCCAGACTGCAGCTGTAGGCACCAGCAGTGCGCATGTTGTAATGACGTAACAATCAGCAGATCGAACTTGCACTGCATGAGCATGTTTTCATACATCAAAATTCATTAATTTCATATGAAAAAAAAAAATCATTTTTTAGGTGTCACATAAACCAAATAATGAATGTTTTTTCATTCATGCAATGCACAGAATACTTCATTCGGTGAAAGATGATATAATGATCCATTCAACTCCGCTACGCCTCGTTGAATGGATCATTACATCTTTCACCTCATGAAGTATTCTTTCCATTGCATTCATAAACATTCATTATTTGTATACTGTTTAAGACAAAACACACATAATCCCTTATATCACTGACCTGATACCTGCCGAGGTCCATTGCAACCTGTGCGTTGTGTTCACACAGCTCAGGGAAAGGCTTTCCAGTCAAGAGATACCGCCTGGCACTTTGGATGAAGGACTCTGAAAACTGAGCAAGGTAAAAAAAAAAATTTCTTTCTTAATTATCGGGAGGAGTGCATCCATCGATGTTCGACGCCTGCAATGCACAAAGGCAATCACATGAAATTTCATAATTATATTTATCAAGTCATACAAATCTGTAGATACCGAAATTGGTGACGCCCACGTAAATGCTTCCAAAGTTATATGATATTAAATACTTACAGGTCTGAGGAAAGATTTGGTCCAAAACGTTATTTCATTAAAAATTTTGTACCGTGAAAGAGAAATGCCAGTAGTTGCAGTAAACACTAATTTCATGAAAAAGTCTGTAAACCAGGCTTAAATGTCAGTATATCATCGAGGATCTACATCTGGTACAGTTACATAAACTGAACTTTGTGAAATCTTGAAATCTACGCTGAAAAATGTTCACACTGAAGATCACCAACACAGATAAGCGCACATGGGACAATGTATGATTATTGCTTAGAGCGTCGGGCCCGACGCTCTACCCGAATCCTGTGCTTATTTGCTGATTTCTTGGCAATTACACAATTTCTTCCAGAATCCTTTGGCACACATGTTTAATATATACAAACAGACACTTTGGTGGTCATTTCATTGGATTCTGGACGAACTCATCTTGATATCGTTACCACTGGCATTTACCTTTAATGATTAGCATTAATCATTTTTATGCTGGTTGTGATCAAAATACTCCTATCAATGAATATTTTACTTTAAAAAATAGATAAAATTACTTTATTAAAAACCAAAATAAACACAAGAATTTTTCATAGTCAATATCCTACAAAGAATATGTAGACCACTATGCAACTTTGGAGCTTTATTTAATTCATTTATTATTCAGGAGATTCTCTTTCTCTTTCTATTTTACTTTTTCAATCACAATAAGCGATATTAAGTACTGGATTGGCCTTTAACTATAGTCATGACTTACTGTGGCCTCTTTGCGTTCATGGACCAGTAAGCTGCTCTCATAGCGCTCGTAATGCTCGGACACGTCTGGAGTCCTGCGGAATCTCATGGGAAAGTTGGTAGAGGCATAGTTCTGCTGTGCTTGCATGTTGGTTCTTGCACTGCTCTTGTTGAAAGCATGACAGACGTCATCGTAGATGCTCATAGATACGCCAACTGGGTTCTGTAATTGAGCGATATGTTTACTGGTTTAAAACTGATGATCTTAAAGGGGAATGAAACCTTTGGAACAAATAGGCTTGTATAGAAACAGAAAAATCAAAGAATAAGAATAAAGAAAGTTTGAGAAAAATCGGACAAATAGTGAGAAAGTTATGAGCATTTGAATATTGCAATCACTAATGCTATGGAGATCCTCACATTGGCAATGCGACAAGGATGTGTGATGTCACTGATGAACAACTTTCCCTTTGGTGGACTAGAAAATACCCTCAAAATGTCTCTTTTTGCTTTTTGTTATGATGATACAAACTCTTTATCCATGATGTATTCTTAAAAAATATGTATTACATGCCCTCATGTAGACAGAACACATGATTTATGGATAGATGTGATAAAAGAGGCAATTCTAGTGAAATATATACTAAAGTAATGGGGAGAGTTGTTCACAAGTGACATCACACATCTTTGTCGCATTGCCAATCCGCTATCTCCATAGCATTAGTGATCGCAATATTCAAATGCTCATAACTTTCTCATTATTTGTCCGATTTTTCTCAAACTTTCGTTGATCTGTTTCTTTGATTTTTCTGTTTTCACACAAGCGATCTTGTTCCAATGGTTTCATTCTCCTTTAAGATCATGATAATACCCCTTTTCAACCCAGCAACCCAAGAAAGTGGGACTCATGGGGAGACAAAGGATGAAAATATAGATATTGTAGAGCTTCCTACATTAGTTCATGCAGAAATTATCCTCTGACACAGGGTAGTGATAATTCAAATTGGAGATTATTCATCAGATATGAAGGCTTTTTATTTCTTAGCAACATCCAACATTGCGACACCAAATAACAATGTAAAATTGAATATGCATCATGATATTCATGAATGAATTTTTCTCCTTTTTTTTCTTTCGTTTTTTTTCGTGAAGCTCTAAATTAGCCTTCATTCAAACAAAGTTTTAAGTTTATAAAACTTTGGTTATCTTTTCAGGACTACCCTTGCAAACATCTCCTATAATCTCCTGTATATTGCATAAATCATACTTACATTGTATTATTTCATACCTGACATTTAGCATTTGATCATGTTCGTTCCAACATCATTAATGAATTATTGTCCTCTGCCCGGGGTAAAGTGCAATGTGATTATATTGAGAAAAATGGTGTGCGTATTGATAAAGCTGAGGATATAGTTAATGCTTTAATGAATATTTTTGTACAGTTGCTTCAGATATTGTAAGCACTTTACCTTATACACATACTGACTTCTCACATTTTTTATCAAGTGAACGTAATATCCAATCTTTGTACATAAATCCTATACAGCCTCATGAGATTATGGAAGTTGTAAAAAACCTTGATAATAACAAGAGTCCTGGTTATGATATTAATATTAGTGTAATAGAAGTAGCAATTGTTTTATTAGCCCAAACTTTAAGTGAAATATTTAATTTTTCCATTCAATCAGGTATATTCCCCTCTAGTATGAAAATAGCTAGAGTTGTCCCAGTATTCAAAAAAGGAAATAAGGATTTGTTGACTAATTACAGACCGATTTCAGTTTTACCAGTATTTTCTAAAATCTTTGAAAAACTCATCTATAATCGTTTAGTTACTTTTTTACTTAAACATAATATTCTTTATTCAAAACAATTCGGATTTAGAGGAGGTTATTCTTTGCTTGAACTTACAAATAATATTTCTAAAGCATATGAAAATAAAAATGGTGTCATTGGTATTTTCTTAGATTTATCCAAAGACTGTGTTGATCACCAAATCCTTATTAAAAAAAAAATTGGAACATTATGGTATTCGAGGTACAGTGTTAGATTGGTTTGAAAGTTATTTGTATAATCGATTACAGTATGTTTATATGAACAATACATCTTCAACTATGCGCAATATTAAAATAGGTGTCCCCCAGGGGTCTGTACTGCCTGGGGCCTTTACTTTTTCTTTTGTATATCAACGACATCCAATTTGTAAGTAAAATGTTTCATGCTATCATTTATGCGGATGATATCAACCTTTTTCTGTCTGGGAAAAAGGTGATTTTTTGTGTAACACAGCAAATTCCGAATTAGTAAAGTTTTCTGAATGGTTTGCATCAAACAAGTTATAAATCAACGTCACTAAGACATGTTGTATGCTTTTTAAACCAAAGAATAAACAAATCAATTTTTCTGATATAGAATTACTTATTGACAATTGTCGTATTCCATTACATTCTACTAATTTCTTGGGAGTCATTATTGATGATAAATTAACTTGGAAAAATCATATTAGTTACATTTCTCACAAAATATCAAGGGTTATTGGTGCAATAAGTAGATTAAAGAAGTTCTTACCTCATAACATTCTATTGTCTATTTATCAATCTTTAATAGGATCTCATTTGATATACTGTAATATTGTGTGGGGAGGATGTTCCTCAACACATCTCAATAGACTCTTTTTGTTGCAGAAACGGGTAATACGCATCATCACAGACTCAGCTCCCTTTTCACATACCAATTCCTTTATTTTTCAAATTTAGACAACTGAAAATTCAGGATATTCATAAATTACAAGTTGCAATCTTTATGTTTTCTTATTTACACAATATATTACCTACATTTTTAAATGATTGTTTTCAAGAGAATAATTTAACTGTTCCTTACACAACCAGGCAGTCAAATCACATCCGTGTCCCTAAATTAAAATATGAGTTTTCTCGGTCCACAATTATTTTCATTGGTCCAAAGCTATGGAACTGTTTAGATCCCGATATGAAGAGTTGCCCTACATTGTCTAGGTTTAAGAAGATGTATATGAATAATCTAATTAATTCTTATACTCCCTGATTTTACTTCTATTTTTCAAGTTTTTTAATGACTTTATTGCTTTGTTTGTTTATTTGCTTGTTTGTTTATGATCAGTCATATGTTATCTTTATATGTTGGCGACAAGCCCTCGATAGGCCCAAGGCCTTTGTTTGTTCCTCCACTTTTTAATATTCTGTTAATGTTCCGTACTTTGTTTATCCATTTGTTGTTGTACCATGTAGGTCTATGTAATGTATTATTCATTTTTCTTTGAATCACTTTGTGCAATTTTGATGTAATTTTTATTGAATTGTGGAAATAAAATGAAATGAATTGAATTAAAAATGAATATTATAATAATAATAATAATAATATAGGGTATTTATATTGCGCTCCTATATACAAATGATCCATTTGTAAACTGAAGCCTTTATTTGTATGTGTGCTTTAAAGTGAGATTAACTGTGACCCTATCAATTAGAACTCTACCAACTTACCGCACTTTCAGCTGGTCGCTTTGCGTCTTTGAATTTATGTTGATAAAGCATGGAATCTTTGCTACCACTGAGAAATACATGAGGGTCTTGTCTCCAAGCAATACCTGAAAATAAAAATGATTGACAAGTAAAGTGATGTCATGACACAATTGAGATCAGTGTCACCACGATTTTTATCTTTGTTCATTTATTTATTCAGCCTGGACAGTTAACAATGAGTTGGTCATTCATGGGTAAAATGGGACATACAGGTATATAAATAGCACAATCAAATTCTAGTATGTGCACTTAAAAAAAAAAAAACAAATCCATTCATAAAATGTACTGCACATGCATAACATAATAAGAATAAGGTGAAAATGTCAAACTGAAAATAACGAAGGAATAAGACAGAAATACAAAGAAGTATAAATATAACATAGGAAGAGGAATTAGAATACAAAGGAAGTAATGAAGGAAATTGAAGAGAAAAAGGGGTACATAAATTCAGAGGCAGATCTAGCCAGATCAGACACAAAAGTTTTGAGAGGCCAACTGTAGTGCAAAAAAAAAACATAACATAAGAAGCAAAAATATATATGTGGCCCCTGAAATGGTATTGTGTTCAACCTGGCTAGATTTGACACTGCATGCATGTAGGTTATTGAATAAAGAATATCATATCATTATCCTGCACCAACATCGAATTCGACATCAGCCTTTTTGGGTGGTTACCTGTCACGACATCCTTGTGTTCTTCAAAGACGGCAAAAGGCATGTAGGAGCGCCGGACGTCCCAGACACAGATGGTGTGGTCCACGACCCCGCTGCAGCTGGCTATGTGGTGCTTCTTCTCCGGACGCCACTTGATGTGGTTGACCGAAGCAATGGCGTAGATGGTGTACTCTGGCTCCAGGACATTACCGTGCCCTTCCCATCGCCAAATCTACAACAGAAAAAATAATAATATTTTATACATGTATTTACTGAAAGAATAATAATATTATGCTTCTACAAAAGTCAAGTGGCCATACGTAATGAGACCAAATACTTCATGGGCCTCATTTTTCAATAGGATACAAGAACATGTGAAAAATTGTAGGCAAGTCTAGCAGTCTGCAATTTTTAATGAATAATCAGTTATCACAGTATTGGCATGGAAATTATGCTAATTGGTCAAAATTTCAAGTAGATTTAGTTAACATTAGGGCATTTAAAAAAAAAAAACACAAGAAGTATGTTCCCCCTAAATCAAGCTTCTCAATACTCAGAAAAAAAAATCAGAAAAAGCTTGGATTTTCGAAATTGGGTATAAATGAAGGAAAAAATTGTATGCCTTGCTAGGAAAAAGAAAAAAAATCAGAATTTCCATTTAAATCGGAATTTCACTTTAAATCGGAGGTATATCACTTCTGTTGTTCGTGAAGTCGCTCTAAACTTACAAACAGCTTTATGAAACACCCACCAGGACCACTGGACAGAGGGAAAGTCGAAACATACCTTAATGATCTTATCTCTGCCGCAGGTTGCAATCAGTTTACTCTCTTCAGGGTGCCAATCTAAGTTGAATGCTGGTCCGTTGTGGCCAGGGAAATCCAGTAGCACCTTGTCAGGGCATCTGTAGTCCCAGAACTAGACAGGACAGACAGAGATTAAAGGACTTTATATTGGTAAATTGTCACATAGTCTACACCCACTTTTTCTACATTGCACGGGGTACCAACTTAAGCTGCCTTGCTGCCTTTCACTTTCTGCCTATTACCAATAGTGGTTGATTTTTTTTCCTATTACCTATTACCAAATAGTGGTTGATTTTTTTTCCTAAATTTATATCGACCTTCTATTCATTGGTGATTTTTTATTTTTATTTTTTACCTGATTGCTAAGAAAGCATGAATGTTTGTAAGCAAGCTTAAGGTCCCCTCCGAAGGACCTGGTACTGAGGATTAATGCCTTACCAAAGGGCACTAGCGCACCAAGTGGGAATCGAACCCGGGTCACCAGAATACGAACCCCCCGCTCTACCGACTGAGCTATCGCGCCTCCTGAGGGCTTACTGGGGGGTCCGATTCTAATCATTGATTGGTCAAAACATCATCATGTGACTATCCTACAAAATCAAAGCTACTCTAAAAAAAAGAAAAAAAACAGAGGAATTGGGGTTT
Organism: Lytechinus variegatus; assembly: GCF_018143015.1. Lineage (NCBI taxonomy): Eukaryota > Metazoa > Echinodermata > Echinoidea > Temnopleuroida > Toxopneustidae > Lytechinus > Lytechinus variegatus. The sequence goes on along the minus strand of NC_054752.1, from coordinate 22,813,596 downwards.
TAACACGTACCTGTATATGTCCATTGTCCAGCGTGGCTGCCAGAATGAAGTATTGGTGTGGACTGCACTGGACATCACGGATGCATTCCGACTGACCGTTCCCGTACGTCGTCTCACATTTGTTTGTTCTGAGGTCCTACAAACAAATAAGAATAAATATAGGGTCCATTAGTTCATATCTACCAACAAACAAACAAATTTAACAAATTAGGATGGTTTTTCATTGATCTGCTCAAAAAGTTATGCACAGCTGTTGATAAAATTATGTATAAATTTAGGAACCAATAGAACATTGATTGCGAATATGTCAATTGTAAATATTTCCTCATGTAATAGAGCCATCACTGGAACTACAGAAAAGCATATACCACTCCCTGGGGAGGAAAGATAAATAAATGACAGTTTGCTTTTGATCAATGCAATTTGCTTATCTGTTTTTCTTCATTCTACATTTTAAAATTCTCATTTAGTGAATCTTTACTGATGACCACCCTTGAAAAGAAATTAACAGAGTACTGGTGTGCCAGAGAACATTTACCACTCCCTGGGGTGGAAAGACAAGTTGTTGACAATTTGATTTAATATGATCCATGACTTACGTTTTCATTGTACAATTTTGAGTCTGATAAATCTTAAATGAGTTTTTATATTATTAGACTTACAAAGAATTTCATTGAGCCATCGTTTGAGCCGCTGAAGAGCATATACCACTCCCTGGGGTGGAAAGATACTTTGTGGACTGTTCTCTTGTGATCATTGAAGACCTGGTCCATCTTGTTCCCCTGCGCCTTGTTCAGGTCCCATGTGATGACTGCTCCATTGGTAGCCCCGGTGGCGATCAACTCATCTTAAACAAAAGGAAAACAGGAAAACCAGAATTTTAACTAAAGGGGTGCAAAGTATTTTGATCAATATGCCATTGACTGCGAACCTAAACTACATGTAGAAGGCCCCTTTCATAAATCAACCATAAATGCACCCTAAAATCTGTTTCAGATATTTCTCTCCATTCGGTATAGATCAGTGAGTCATTTGTTGTACCAGTTTGAAAATTCAAAGTGCCCTATACAGCATCAAATGGTATGGAACCTCTTTTGCTAAGATATCAAAAACATAAAAAAAAAATTAAAGAAAAGAGAGGAGGTGCAACATGCTAATCTTGTTCCTGATTTCTTTACAGATCACTTGGAAATCACTTTTATGCTTCCAATATTCATGAATATTTCATTAATTGTTGAGAATATGAAAATCTACTTTTATTGTTGCCCCCATCCTAATTCCTCTCTTAACACAATTCCTAAAATAAGTCTTCTTTACGAGGTTTCCATGCGACACCATTCCAGCTGTTGTTGAGATTCATACCAGCCCCCTCCTCTTCCCCCCCCCCCCCATCCCATCTCATGAAATGATGCCCACATCCTCTCTAAATATCATCTCTCACTGCAACTGGAGTACATAGGATCATTCATACACTCCACTACCCCTACCCCCCCACACTAAGTCCCATATCATCCTTATCCTATCTTATTATCTCTTTCTTCAACTCATCTTACCTTTACTAGGGTGCCATGCGACATCATTGCAGCTGTAGTTGAGGTTCATGCGCCCCACCCTCAGGTCTATCCGCTCCCGAAATCCCATCTCTTCTATGTGAAAGATCTTGAAAACTGAAAAAGATAAACCATAAAGAGTGTAAAACTCACAACTGCCAACTTTAAAAGAACAAATTAGTAAATATCCAGTAGCTAAAAATTAATAATTTTGAAGTGAAATTAGTATAAAATATATCACAATGTTTCGTAAATTCATGAAAAAGGAATTGGGCACTAGGCCATGTTCCCAAAAGCCAAATACATTTAGACACTGATATTACAGATGTAAATGAACATACGTGTAACGGTTTAACTTAATATGTTATTTGGCATAAAAGCAATAACACCATTTAGAAAATATATTATGTTTACCCTGAAAAAACAAACCCCGAGCCAATTGTAGAGAAAGTTGCAATTTAAATGGAAAAAAAATCATAAATCCCTAACAAGCACTTCTGATTGGTTGAAAATCTAGTGTTGAATCGCAGAGTTGCGTGCGATTGCAACTTCTTCTCCACCCACCCTGGATAATGGACAAAGTGGGATAAGACCAAGTGGCAAACGACCGCAATGATTAGACTTACCCTGTCGACCAGCTGCTACTACTTGTGTAGAGTCCTTGTTCAGACTGATGGCATTGATCCCACCATCGAGTTTGATCCCCATCGTCTTGCTCACATTGCTCCGAACTGCAAGATATTTAGAGAAACATTAGATATATCAATGTAATTGATCCCCATCGTCTTGCTCACATTGCTCCGGACTGCAAGATATTTAGAGAAACATTAAGTATTTCAATGTAATTAAAAGATATTATTCTATTGGTATAAAAACTTTGCTTTTATTCTCAATCGATAATATTATCCCTCTAACTTGAATTTCCTTTGCTTGCCCACAATGCTCTGGACTGGTAGATATCAACAAATAAATTTAGTAATATTCTAATGAAAAAATTATTTTACCTATTACCATTAACTTTCCTTTTTTTATTCTATTGGAATAAATCAATGATATTGTATCTTTTCATTTCCATTTGTATCTGTTCATTCTCTTGTTTTATCTTTACATTTTCTTGCCTTATCATTGTTGTACATTGTATTTGTTATTATTCTATTCTATAATTTGCATTAATTTCTATTGGAATTGAATAAAACATTGAAGTGAATTCAATTCAATTGAATAATATTGATCCTTCAAAGTTTAATTTCCTTTGTTTGCTCATCTTGCAAGATATGTACATGAGAGAGTTTCATCAATTTGTTTTCATAAATCCTTAGCATCCATCATCCATCTTACAATCATTAATTTTTAACAACCTCCCTTGAAACATATAAAAAGTATCAAAAATCCAATCTTTTTATCATATTCTTATGGAATATTGTTGGCTAATTGTGTGTATTCATGCACCCACACATCATCATACATATTATCTGTAATTCTTTATTCCTTTAACATTGTTTATCCCTCTGCTTCTCAGATCAGTTTACCAGAGAGTAGTAGACAAATGGTGCGTAATAAATGTTGTGTTTATAAAAATATAATCATTATTATCGTACTTGTAGGCCTAAATAGAATATATATACTGATGGCCTTGGAACACACATACACTAATGAAAAAGAAAATTTGCAAAGCCAGAAAGCCTAAGCTCAAGGTCAAAGGCTAGAAGACTGTGTTTAAGGACAAGGCCAAAGTTAATGTCCTCTATGCCAGCCTCAGTTAGAGCGACAATGATATAAAGTTTAATGCCCTCAGTCCCATACTAAGTGTCGCTAATTGTAACACTTAGGGTTACATTGAACCCATGATGTCACATGACGACTTAAAACCTACAGGTGAATAAGAAAAGTTAACCCATATTAATGACTTTGGGCCAAGGCCTAAATACTTGTGGTATTACTTGCCCCCCTGTACCACTGTTAGTAAATATGCATTTTCAGTAAAAGTGTCGTGACTAAACTACATGTATAATCTACCCACTATCTACTTGACTATGCTGTACATTAACCTCTAGTAGACCTCAAAACCTGTAGTTCAACAGCACAATACATTGTAGCCAGATCACATGTACTTGGTTCGAAATAAGTGTTTTGGTAAACAAAGAATACTGTCAAATCACTTAATACATGAAATAGCAGACTGTTTTACAGCATGGCATGTCCAAGCTATATGTTCCCAAGCAGGGAAAAAAATACACGGGGGCTCGGGGTGATTTTGCCCCCGAAATGCCCTAAAGAGCCCTGGAAAACTAAAATGGAGCCCCTGAAATTCATATACATGTAGGGTCCAATGTAAACTTTAAGACAAATTAGGATATTTGGGCTAGTGAGCTCAAAAATAGCCCTGGAAAATAAATTATTAATTTTTTCCGTTCCCAAGGAAGTGATTCATTGGGGGTCAATTTTGTTTAAAATTTGAATTACTTGTGATATACAGTATGTACCAAATTTAAACATTGAAATTTTGTTACCTGAGCATTACAGAGACAAATTTGTATAAATAATCAATCTACATCTATGTATTAATATGTTAGGAATTTAAACATTCTCATTTGTCGATGGAATTGAATAAAATTACATTGCAGCATGCAATGTGAAAATTATCTCAATAAAACTTGTCTACTTTTGTAAACCAAGAACTAAAAAAAAATGCCTTTCACCAACACTAGTCTATATCATGCTGGTTAAATTCTGCTTGTCAGATAGATAAACAGCATAATTTCCAAAGGGAAAGGAAATGTGTATTCTACTGAAAAATATTGAATGAGCATGTTTTTCTTCTTCTCTTGTCAAACTCAATGGTTGACTTCAAGTTCAAGTTCAGTGTCATTGTTGGCGTTGAATTTCTTACATCAGCACAGCACCATTCCTAAAATAAGGTTGATCCTGACATGAATCTCACCATTAAAGTTGTTGAGCTATCAGTGATGTAATTTGGAACAGTTTTAAACTTTTATGATGTTGAAGCTATGAGTGACAACCTGGATTTGACTTCCGACATCAACACCAAACTTGAAATCATCCAATGATAGTCACATTCTATTACAGTGTAGTACATAATTGCGATTATGAATTTCTTGCAAGGTCACATATAAATTGGCACCTTAACATCGATATAGTTTACTACAACCACTCATCGGCCATGTAAAACTTCATTCTAGTGAAGACACTTCAATCTTAATACTCTTTCCAGGAGTTGATTCAACAAGGTGGTTCACGAACGGAACCACGAGTCTCACCTGATTTCGCGATCAATATACAATATGATCGTTTGACCCCTAGATGACCTATGACCTTCTCAAACTTATGAACATACCTGTGGTATCAACCAATGATCATACAAACACAATTGATCTAGAAATAACCTTTGGACTCCTAGATGACCTTCGACCCTTTATCCTCACAGGCACACATGTACATGTATGTAGTATTACCAAGGATCATATGTACCAAGTATGAACATAACTGGTCTGGTGCACAAATACAGAACATTTTTGTAACGGACCGACATACTATTAATGGTCAAGTCCACCCCAGAAAAATGTTGATTTGAATCAATAGGGAAAAATCAAACAAACATACTGCTGAAAATTTCATCAAAATCGGATGTAAAATAAGAAAGTTATGACATTTTGAAGTTTCGCTTATTTTTCACAAAATAGTTATATGCACAATTTAGTCACATGCAAAATGAGAATCGATGATGTCTCTCACTCACTATTTCTTTTGTTTTTTATTGTTTGAAATATTATACATTATTCCATTTTTTACAGATTTGACAATAATGACCGACTTGACTGAACCATAAATTGTTAAACAATGACAATTCCACATGTTCATAGAGAAATGAAACTTTGTTTCTCTGGACAATGAGGAGAAAATTATAATACTTCATATAATAAAATACAAAAGAAATAGTAATTCCATCAGCTCCCTCATTTGCATACCGACCGAACTTTCAAATGTCATAACTTTCTTATTTTACATTCTTTTTTGATGAAATTTTCAGTGTTATGCTTGTTGAATTTTTCTCTTTTAATTTAAATCAACTTTTTGATGGGGTGGACTTGTCCTTTAAACACGAAGAGTGATCACTCTGTCTCTGCTGAACTTTGTTGAGGCAAGACAATGAGGGGGAAGCTACTTGTAGCTTTGGCTGATTGTGGTCCCTACTTGTGGAACAGTTTGCCAGCCCATCTACTCTCTAATGCAATCGTTTAAAAGACATCTCTATCAATTTTAGTTGTAATATAGATGTAAAGTGTATAGAGCAGTTTTAATTGATTATGCGCTAAAAAAAGAGTTAGTTAATTATTATTATTCTTCTCTTACTTCAATCATAAAAGAATGGCATGTTTAAATCGACCATTATTAGAAACTAGAAAGCAGCAATAAGATTCAAAATTGGAGAGAAATACTGCAGTAAACTTGAATAGAGTAAGTGATGCACTCCTCAATGCCGAAAATGATGTTTAGGACATCGGATTACCTCTAATTTTTTTGTATTAGCTTTTACTTTTTGAATTGGCAATTAACTAATGGCAACTTTTTTACATTCATTTATTTCTCAAAAAATGATAAAAGCTAATCAAAGAATATCTTTAAATGATATTATAAAAAATCCAGCAAATTTGCACACTGTAATATTGATGTCTCAATAGCATTGCCAATTTCAAAAATTAAGTCATTTTTTAAAAACATTTCTGGCAATGAATGAAAGCACAGTTCTGCTGTACGAAAATATTAGTCTAGTTTATGTAGATTTTCTTCTCTCCTCCCCCCCCCCCCCTCCCCCTCCCTCTGATTTGAAGTTCAAGGCTCTTCATCAATCTGGCCAAAACACAAATTGGGGCCTGTCCCCATTGTCAGGTATGTTCATAATGTTGATAATGGAAATGCAAAAAATAATCTTGAACTTGAGGTATGATTATTTTTCATTTTTTTTCTTATAAAGAGCAAACAAGATCTTCTATCAAATTGGCAACACTCTAAGTAATGCAAAGATAATCTTGGAAAATGATCAGTCCTAGACATGCCTCCTGTTATGTTACCATGCCGTTTGAATATATATGCAAACACCCAGCGAAACCTCCACCAAAAATTACATACTCACCCCTAAAAGCTCTTCCTATTTACAAAAATAGAAGTAAACATGTTAAAAAGTATAAACAAAAAATAATAAAAACAGAGTACTATATCTACATGAACAACTTATTGTGCTGTATTATCAAATTTAGTCACTAAAAATGGTACTCCAAGTCTCAACTTTTTGGTTGATTAAGGTCATTGATGAAAAACAGCTTTTTAATGATCTTTTAATTTGAGATCTAACATTAGGCCTACACCTGAACTGAATTGTAATAGAATAAATCAATCAAAAATTATCAAGAGAAAATAAAACTGGGGCGGGTACCCCTCCAAGCCTTCTCCATGCTCAGATAGGCTACTCAGTTTTACTTTACATGTAGTTGCAAGAACTTGTCTTGGCTGTCAAGCCTTTCTACATCATGCATGCCAGGCCAAAGCCATGCTGGCAATAAAAATCTACTTTTTGCTCTACAGACTACAAATATAGCAGTGAGTCCAACTTTGCGCATGTCCATACTTCGCGGACGATCATTATCTCAAAAACTATTCAATATCTTTAAAATCTGATATCATCAACTGACAGCATGCATGAAAAGCAACTTAAAATTACCCTCCAGCATAGGGTTGCAAAATTCCTGGGAATTTTTCGTGGTGGAAACTTTCCATGGGAATAAACAGGAATTTATCGGGAATTTGGGGAATTTTCAGCAATTTTCAAGAAAGGTTGAAAATTTTCAAAAAGTAGCAATTTTTTTATATTAATGTACAGGAATTGAACAGATTACCCTGGCAGATGATGCCTGATTATGCTTTGTAAGCAAGTTTCAAGCCAAATATTATGCTAAGACAGTCAGACAAGGCATAATTTCAATGAATTTCATGGAAAAGTTGAATTACTGTATTAGTGGCTGAATGGTACTTGCAATGGCAGTACACTGCAAATGCTTTACACAAGGGATATATACATTGTTCATAGAACGATGCCTAAACTTTTTGCAGATGATGAGATTCAATAACATTGTTGTTATTAGCATCATTATTATAATTTCATCATCATAACTTTATTTCTTATTTATTTCTGCATAACTGAAGTGAGAATTTGGTGCTGTTTGCAGCGTTAATTTGATGAGTATAATACAGATTTCTGGTTCAAATAGCCCTCTTTAGAAATAAACATTTTGTTCATTATTTTCAAAATACTAGATCAAATTAAATGAAACTGATATGACAACCCCCCCCCCCCCCCCATTTTTTCAGGGGTGCACGGATTGGGGCATCTCAGAAATAAATTCTGGGTAATTTGAAATTTGTCGTTCCTGGACCTGATTTTTCCCATTTAAAGACTCAAGCCATTGCCATAGCTGCTGGTGGGATTAGTCTGCTGTGCAAACCTAGCCTGAATGCACAGACCCTGATTAAAACTTTGATCAACAAGTGGGTCTCTACCCAAAGACTAGCACATACATGTAAAAGCTTGCTGTTTCCTGAGCGAGAGGGCCTTCAGTACACAAGGCATGAGTAGGCTGCACATTCAGACCCTTAACTAATGTGAAGGCTTTGCACAGCAGACGAGCAAACCCTGCACTTGAGGACAGTGGTCTGAATATGCAGCCTAAGGTTTCTGCCAATGACTTGTGTACAGAAGGTCCTTTTGTTGAACAGAAAGTCATATTCGTGCTAGTCTTGTGTGAAGACCCACTTGTGGATCAAAGTTTCAATAAGGGTCTGTGCGTGTAGACTACATGTAGGGGACAATGTTATGATATAATGGCAGGTTACCTTGACATTTAAAGAAAAATGAAAAATAGGTAATGCAAAGTTTTATTTTTTAATGTTGAATTGATAAGCTTCATTTTGTACATAATGCTCCATCATGTTACACAAATCCATGTACATGTACTATAAGGTATTGCATGTACAGTTTGATGAATATTTTATACCTTGGGCAATTTAAAGAATGAAGAATAATTGACATACAAATGGAAAGTATAATATTTGAGGATATCAATTCATGATTTTGTATTTAAAACCAGAATTTATCACTTTTGGTGAAAAAATGAAAATTCCAGAAAATTCCCCAAATTCCCGGCAGATAAATTTCCAAAATTTCCGGAAAGTTTCCATCCCTTTGCAACCCTACTCTAGCATAGCCATAAGTTTCTTTAGGATAAATACATTATTCATGAAAATATTGACAAAAAAATTGGACAATTTGTCACAGTTAGTGACCTTTCCGAAAAAAATCTGAACTTCTATTATTATTGTAAAACGCCTACTTAGCTTGTTGTACGCGATCAAATGTGAGGCTGAATGTCACACATTCGTACCGTTCCACACAAGACGTACCATCCAAAATGTACCATTGCACAGCTTTAGGGGATGACGTCACAATGCGATTTCATTGAATAAGGAAAAGATACTACAATGCCCGTATAGCCCGCTGGCTAGCTAAATGCGCAATGTTGTCCAAGATGTGCGCTTGTCGCTTGTGGGCGCCCGGTTCGTGGGATTTTGCTTTTCGCTTTCAATATTTTGCTCCTTTTCATAGATTATTGGAGGGAAAAACTCTTCTTTTTTTCATATTTTTCGCTAGATTCCGAGGCGTTGTACAACACAAATAGCGAATATTCTTATTCGTGCAATGGTGCAAGATTTCGCATTCGGTGAAAGAAAGAAACGCTCTATTCAACTCGGCTAACGCCTCGTTGAATAGAGCATCTTTCTTTCACCTCATGCGAAATCTCAAACCATCGCACTCATGCCTATTCGCTATTTGTATACAAGTTAAGCAAGCATCAGCTCATCATGATATCAAATTTTTTTATCATCATTTTGCAAGCAGATGAGATATCAACTGACCATGTTAACCGATTCTATTTTGGCGTCCATCTGAAATATCTCACCTTCTGAGCTTGAGTTTTTGTTTAAATCTCCTAAAAACTTTGGTCCGTGATGATAGGTCACACTTTTTCAGAATCTATTTCCTGCGCAGCGCGCATCCATCGATTGAATTAGGAATAGGAATGAATTTCGAGTCAATACTAGACTAGCAGAGCTACCAAGTCTCACGCATTATGCGTGAGACTCAAGCATTTTGGACTCTTGTTCATCCCCTCAAATCTCTGTCTCACGAAACTATCACAGCCTATCACCATATACATTGTACACAATGTCTGTGATCTCACTCAGATTCACAGAAAATCTCACGCATAGCACTCATTCAATGAACAAGGTTATGATATAACCTTGTTCTCAGTTATATCTCCATGTGTGGCCAAATAAGGGTGGCAATGTTTGGCTTATTTTCTCTTTTTCTTTGGGGCAAATGCTTGATTTTTTTACACTGACAGTTTTCATTAGACCTGTTATTCATACAGCTTGGCTCTTATTTAAATTTGATTCTTTATATCATTTTTTTCTTAATTAAAAATAGAGATCAAAAAATGAAAATTTTCTTGCCATATTACTTTCCACCAATAGAGGGCGTACACAAAAATATGCCCATAATTCAAGTTTTTGAGCGCTCTGGTGAATACAAAAATTATTCCCAAGTTACTAATGATAAATAAATTAAAACTGTATGGAAATTAGTAATTTTGGTCACAAAAGTGATATTTTAATGATTTTTTAAAGTGTGTGCTCAATACAGCATTGGCATACCATAGTCCTACCTGTAGATTCTCCACAGGCCAGATGGTAGCAGTGAACAAGACGCATAGCTGGTCTTTGAACTTGGCATCTCTGGACTAGTACCAGCGAAATCTAGAGCTAGACTCTATTCTAACTTTTTCTTCACATTTTCCTCAATTATTTTATAGCTTATGGTCTTGATGTCAAATTGGTAGGTATTTTTATTGATTTTGAATAAATTATGAATATACTGTGAACGAATTCTGCCTGATGAATGTCCGCGAATTTTGGACACCCCATTATACTAATATACTAACACGTATTTCAACGCATGGGACTGAACTTAGAAATTTAACCCAACTAAAGTATTCTGTTAGGCCTACTGTTAGAATAGACTCTAACGTTAGGTCTAGCACACACAATCATCATCAAAATTTTGCCGATCAAAGTCAAATTTTTTATTAAAATGTTACCTCTTTCTTGAGTCCCTCGTGACATGTTTGTATATTAGAGTCGGATTACTTTAAAGTTCAGCAAAAATAGCACTTGTATCTTGATCGACTCGAGTCTGAGAAAAATAGACTATTCGATGATTTCGATGAAGGGAGAGAGCATGAGAGGGAGGGGGAATTATCATACAGGCCGAGAAGAGAAAGAAAGGGATGAAAGTAGGAAGGGAAAATGAAAGAGGAGAAAGAGATATAAAGAAGGAAAAGAAATGAAAGACAAGATCGAGAGAAAATGAACGAGAAAAGAGAGACAAAGGGAAGGAAACAGGGGCGGCGGAGTGAAGTGAAATGGGGCATAGGAAAAAATGGCACCTTTTCTTTCAAAAAGGTGCCACACATAATCTTAAAACATAAAAAATTCGACTTATCTATAGTTGTGTAATGAGCCAAAAAATGAGGGGTATAGAATAAAAGGACCTATGTCTCGATTGCATGTAAAATTAAGCTGCGAATGATCAAACATTTTGACAGTTTTCAAACGAAAATCACATTTTTTGTGATATATTTTGACATAATCTCAGAAAATAATGTCATATATTTATAACCCTTCTCTCTTTCCTTTTCCTTTTTTTTCCTTGGTAGTAAACAACTGGAGCCAGCAGGCCCCCAATATGCATGTACACGGCACTGCAGCTCAGGGGCGGATCCAGGATTTTCCAAAAGAGGGCCAAGCCCCCCCCCCCAAAAAAAAAAGGGTTTTCAACCACAAATTAAGGATATTTCGTACCCGAAAAAAAAAATTACGAGCAAAAAAAGGGGGGTCATCAATTTCATAAGAGCGGAAAACACCTCTGTTTTAATGGCCATTTTTACATTACAAATTTAAATGATTTGTTTCTAAAAAGAGGGGGCACGTTCCCCCTGTGCCCCCCCCCCCCCGATCCGCGCCTGCCACTGCTACCCCACTCATGACTCGATCATCAAGTACTTTTTCTTTCACAAAGTAACGTCTAAAAATTAGAATATATATAGGCCTATTGTTTTCTTGTTTCAAAGGGCATGCACCCGATCGTTAACACATAAAATGGGTTAAAGGGGCACAGCTATATAGCACGTTGGTGAGCTCGGGGCACTTTTCGTTGTTAACACTTTTCTTTGTTAAAAAGGGGCACTGATATACGACAAACGGCACCTTTAAGAAATTTCGGCATAAAACGGGTGTGAAATTGGCAGCACTGATTCGAGAAACAGCACTTGCAAAAACGCAAGGGACAATTCCTCACATATAGAACGGCCTCTTCTCAAGTGAAAGGGGCACAGAACACGTTCGAGAAAGGGCATGCATTTTGGGGGTATACAAGAAGGGGCACTTAACTGGCCTAAAACGGGTCCTCCTCAGGTGAAAGGGCACAGTACACGTTCGTAAGGGGGTAATTTTGCTCAACAAAGGGCACTTTTTCAGTGCTTCAAAAAGTGGGGGCACTGTGCCCCCCCCCTTCCGGAAGGAAAAGGAAGTAAAGGGAGAGAGGAAGAAATAAAGAAAAGAGAGATCAAATGATGAGAGGAGGAAAAGGGATCGAGAGACAAAAGAAAGGAACTAAAGAGAAAGATACTGAGAAAAATTAGAAGATAAGAAATTAAGAGAATGGGAGAAAAAAGAAAAGGGGAAGAGGGAATATATATGTATATAAGGAGAAGCAAAAGAAGGAAAACTAAAGGGAATTAAGAAGACAATAAAAGGGGAAGAGAAGTTAACCTTGGTCATAACCACTGCCTATTAAGTATTGGCGGCGGAAGCCAATAAAACAAAATAGGGGGGACCACCACACAATTTTTTGACAAGGAAAAAAACAGGTTATCATCCAGTGGCCCAGTGGATTAGTCTTCGGACTTTGAAACAGAGGGTCGTGGGTTCGAATCCCAGCCATGGCGTAATTTCCTTCAGCAAAAAACTGATCCACAATGTGCTGCACTCAACCCAGGTGAGGTAAATGGGTACCGGTAGGAAGTAATTCCTTAAAAAGCTGTGTGCGCTATGAACGCCTAGCTTAGTCGGATAATATAGGAGCGCCTTGAGCACCTAACAAGATGGATATGTGCGCAATATAAATACCCTATATTATTATTATTATAAAATATACATAGGAATGAAAATTGACAAGCAAAAAAGAAAAAAGGTTACCAACAAAAAATTTAGGGGGACACGTTCCCCCCCCCCTTAAAAATTAGGGAGGACACGTCCCCCCCCCCCGGCCCGCTTCCGCCGCCTATGCTATTAAGGGGGTCCACCAGTATCTAGATGTATAGCATTTTGAGCAGTGCTTATCAGAAGAAAAATGCGATATTTTATCGATATTCATTATTCTTTCTGATAATGGAACAAATAGAATTACGAAGAGAGGCCTCTAATTGTTTGAATCGGGAGCTGTCTGTGTCCTTGGTAGAGTCAGCCACAAGCACAGAATCTATGAATCTAGTGACTAGTCTCACTAATTCAGACTCTGTATTTATATGCACTTTGCGAATTGCGAAAACCAAGGGTCTGTTCCACTATGACCCCCCCCCCCCCGACACAATCAAATGAAGCTAGCTAGGGAAGTAAAAGAGAAAGTAACAAATAGGTCACTGTAAGACAGCGGACAAAAGAAAAATAAATTACATGTGTCGGTCCAGGGGCATGAGGCACTAGCGTACCTATGGAGGGGGCAGGGGGGCAGACTGCCCCCCCTGACGGGTCGCAACCCATGGAAGGGACGTATCTCTACCCCCCCCCCGACGAGTTTGATTTTTTTTAGGTACGCTACTGGGCAGAGGGATGAGTATATATATATATATACAGGGATTCCAGGCCGGTTTATTTTCAATTGGTCTTATGCCAGTTCGTCCAATTACCAACTTGTATACTATGTAATTGCCATTTCGTCTAAATAACCAGTTGGCCCATTAGCCATTTACCATTTGATCAAAACAAAGTCTAATATACTAATTGTTATTTGGGCGAAATGAAATAATGTATATTAGACCAACTGGTTATGAGACGAAATGGTCATAGACGAACTGGTGATTAGACGAAATGATGATTGTACCAATTGGTTGTTAGACAATAATTCACTGTTCAACATAATATTTATGATGAATCATATGACAAGAATGAACATGATGATTAAGGATGGAGTAATTAAAATGATCTGTAATGACAAAAATGAAAAAAAAATCATAATTATCATAGTCGTATTATTTGTCTTATATGCACATGACGGCCGTTGTTTGTAGTTTCAGAAATTGTTAAAAACAGATGAATGGAAAATGACAAAAAGACAAAAATGAATAATATCACATGTTTATGTTTTTTTAATGGCATTATGTATTCCAAATTCCAAGCACATATTAGGATGTCCCCCGTATAGTTTTGAATATCACTTCATTTTTGTGATTTACGATAACTAGTGAAGAACACAAAAGAGAAATGATAATTTTACATTTCAAAGAGTGTTCAAAAGGGTAAAACGATAGGAGTCGTCAAAATTGATGATTTGCAGGTATAATTAAAAAAAAATCAGCTAGCACTTAGAACTTTATTGATCTATATAGAAGACCTCCCTAGTTTTGTGGTAGAAATAAAGCTAACATATAAAACTTCAGTCTTAAGGAGTACCCCCCCCCCCCTGATCCTCCCAACTGGCGTACAGATAATGATGAGGGGGCGCTTTGGGTCATTACCCCCAGACCATAAGGTGCCGTGGCCGAGTGGTCTAAGGCGCCTGGCTATAGTCCGGGGTTCGATCCCCGGCCGCGGCACCTATGCCCGTGAGCAAAGCATTTAATCTACAAAGCTCTCATATCTTGCTTTCTAATAAATGGAAATGCTATATGCATTATTGGCAACTAGGTGTGCACTTGTTAAAAAAAAAAGAAATAAAAAACAAATATAAAATAAGGTGCCGTGGCCGAGTGGTCTATAGGGCGCCAGGCTATACATGTAAAACTCCGGGGTTCGATCCCCGGTCGCGGCAGCTACGTCCTTGAGCAAGGCATTTAATCTACAATGCTCTTTTATCCGTCTTTCAAATAAATGGAAATGCTATATGCATTATTGGTAACTAAGTGTGAACTTGTTTGAGAAAAATCACTCGAAAAGTCACTTTGAAATTCAATGTGCAACGTGACCTATAGCTATAATACTGTACTGCAGACCCTCTCGTTCAGATTTGAACTTGCAAGTTTGGTGTATATTAGCCTTTGTGTGGAGACCCACTTATTGATCAAAGTTTTAATCAGAGTCATGTGCCTGCAGACACAAGCGTACCTAAGGAGGGCAGGGGGACTCCCTCCTGACGAGTCACAACCCATGTAAGGGACGTATCCCTGCCCCCCCCCCCACGAGTCACAACTGATCCTGAAGAGCCACAAGTGGTGCACATCTTTGAACTTAAAGACTTTTTTTTTGCTTGTCAATTTTTTTGTGGGGACGAATTTGCCCCCCCCCCTCCTTGGGAAAATCCTAGGTACGCCACTGCCCGCAGACTACCCCAAACAAGGAGAAAAGAAAAAGGGTTAAATGCGATATTATCAGCGTAGCAAATTTGAAGCGGGGGGGTGGGAGCATGGCCCTGGGAAGCGGGAGTGCGGGGTGTGCTGAAGCACCCCCAAGATTTTCCTTTAATTGGGGTGCAGCGTTTAAAAACTTTCCATAGGCAGCAAAATGGAGAAATATAACCCAAATGACCTATATTGTTACAGAAACCTTTATTCCATCATTATTTATTTTTCATTTTGATTAATTTCCCAGGGCCCGGTGGGCCAGGGAAAATGGCACGTTTCCTATCGACAAGGGCACTATCTTAAAAGGGGAAAATAATGACAGTAGTATAGGGATGTCTATAGGGTCATGACGTCATCGTCCATTTATGGACGATGACGTCACGAAGTGACGTCATGAAGCCACGCCCCCTAGCCTGACGTCACGAAGTGACGTCATGAAGCCACGCCCCCTAGCCTGACGTCACGAAGTGACGTCATGAAGCCACGCCCACTAGCCTGACGTCACGAAGTGACGTCATGGCTGACGTCATAGGATTGCGACACTATTGCGAAAGGGGTGGGTCGACAAGTCAGGACGAGCAGGGACATGATGGAAATGGGACGGAGTATAAAAAACAAGGTTTAAAAAAGAAAAAGGAAAGGTATAAAACGAGGGGAACACGGTCTTGTTTCATTGAACACGGCAACGTATCCTACGAAGCGAGGGACTACAGCAATCGAGGGAGAAAAGGAATCATGGCTGGGTATTATAACAGCATCTACGAAACATCCATACCGTCACCCCCTGAAAGGAGAGGAGGGGGAGGAGCAGAAGATAGACACGATTCGGATGTTGTATATAGTGAGAACCCGTTGTATGTCGCCGATGAACTGGGATACGGGGATATGGAGCATTACAAAAATCAGAAAGAACCTCAGAAAGAAGGGGTGGAGTTAAAGATGAAACCATCCAACCATCGTCAGTTTGGTAGAGACAGGGTAGAATCCCGTACGTGGAGTGGAAAAACTGAAAGAAGTGACGGTGACGAAGGTTCAGAAGTACTTTTCAAATGTCCAATCAGCATGAAGGAGGATAGGCCTAAATACCTCGTCGCAAAGACATTTCGTAAGCAGGTGTACGTGGATGTGAGAGAATACTTTGAAAAAGGCAAAGAACACTTACCGACCAGGAAGGGCGTGACTTTGACTTTGGACGAGTTCAGAGCAGTGTGCAAAGAAAGCCCAAACATCCAGAGAGCAGCCAAAGGAAAATGTAAGATGACAAAGTAAGTAATTGATTTGACTTTGACAAAACCTTGTAAAGGTTTTAGGGCGATCTGTTCAGCAAATACGCGTATTTGATTTGTTTAAGATACGGGGTTCAAGAAAAACCATATAGACCTCAAATAAAATGTTGATTAACGGAAGGAGGGAGGGAAATAAGCTTGTAGAGATCAAATCGACCTATCCAATAAGTTAAAGAACAAATACAATATCGATTAACGCTAAGAGGTAAGAAAATAAAAAAAAAGTATAAAATGTCTAAAATCAATCATTAACGGAAGGAGGGAGGGAAATAAGCTTGTAGAGATCAAATCGACCTATCCAATAAGTTAAAGAACAAATACAATATCGATTAACGCTAAGAGGTAAGAAAATAAAAAAAAGTATAAAATGTCTAAAATCAATCATTAACGGAAGGAGGGAGGAAAATAAGCTTGTAGAGATCAAATTGACCTATCCAATAAGTTAAAGAACAAATACAATATCGATTAACGCTAAGAGGTAAGAAAATAAAAAAAAGTATAAAATGTCTAAAATCAATCATTAACGGAAGGAGGGAGGAAAATAAGCTTGTAGAGATCAAATTGACCTATCCAATAAGTTAAAGAACAAATACAATATCGATTAACGCTAAGAGGTAAGAAAAATTTTAAAAAAGTATAAAATGTCTAAAATCAACCATTAACGGAAGGAGGGAGGAAAATAAGCTTGTAGAGATCAAATTGACCTATCCAATAAGTACCTATTTTTGGTTTCTGTACAAAGGTAGAATTAGTTAAAGAACAAATACAATATCGATTAAGGGTAAGAGGTGAGAAAATAAAAAAAGGTATAAAATGCCTAAAATCAATCCGTTTAGTCATGAACATCTCCAGCTTTCGAGCTGGTTGAAACATGGGTGACTGAAACCATTGCAACCTATCGCTGTAGTTAGTTCACAATCATGGATGCACCATCTTCGCAACGCAGCAGCAAACTTCGAGAAAATCTCGAGAATGTACTCACAAACCTGTACAACTTTTCTCTCTCCCAAATTGCACCTATAGTTGATGGGACAGTCGACAGGGTTCGAGAAATCGTTCAAGGTTTTCCGCAACATCCATCGCAAGATGACACATCGACACCGACGGTAAGTGAACGTAGCGTAACGAACTCTAATAGGGAAGTAAGAGATGTGGAAAGTAGGGTCAACCCCGTTAGTTCCGAAGTTCATGCTGCTTCTTTAGGCGAGAAATGGTCCGATGATGATGATTTTGTCATTCCGAATCGTAAGCCAGGCAAAGGTCGAAAGCGACAACGCATCACTGCGCGCGTTTCAAAATCTAAAAGTTCAAATTCTACTGGAAAAAGTAAACGTAATTCCAATCATCCAACGAAGCGTAGGCGTCTTGTAATCGATTCACCAAAAATCATAGAAAACCAACGGGAATATTCAAATTTCCAGAATACAGAGATTAACGAACAGGGTATCCCCCTCCACGTTGACGATACTCCAGCCCCTTCTCATCACGAAGGTCCTGGAAGTACTTATGTATCGAAATATTCACCACCATCCCGTATCAACTATTCTTTTTCATCGGACGATGAAGGGTGGGATGATATTCAAAGGGCTGCAATACATCTGAAACAGACTAAGTTGCGAATCAGTTACAGTTCAAAAAATATTTTAAAGGATGGTAGAGGAAAGTCAAAGTCGAAGGGTGGGAGAAAAATTAAATTCAACCGTCTAAGTAGAACCAGACGTAGGCGTGTTGCTATTGATCCACCAATAATCTTAGAAAATCAAAGGGAAAACTCCAACGTTGCAAATATGGAGGTAGGAGAACCGACTACCCCACCTCCTTCCCCTCAAGAAGACCCTGGGAGTAATCATGTATCAGGAGATGAGTGGGATATACCAGCCCCTTCTCATCATGAGGGCCCCGGGACTAGTTATCAATCGAGATATCCACCACCACCCCATGTCAATTACTATTTTTCCTCGGACGAAGAAGAAAGGGATGAAATGCAAAGGGGTAGTAAAAATAGGCAAATGGGTGGGATGCGTATAAATAAGAAATTAAAGAAAAAAAAATCAAAGGGAAATATCGATAACGCAAAGTCGATGAATGTAGAAAATAACAATGACTTTGAAAATAATAACTCATCCAATGAAACAATTAGGGATCGTCCCATTCCTCCCTGTCCAGATGAAAATGCAGACGAGTCGAGGTGGAAATACGTTAATTCTAAATTTTCCAAAAGATTCGGGGTTCGTGAAACGTGGTACGACTTTGCAGGAAATTTGGAAAATTGCACCTCGGTTCAAGATCTTCTCCGATATATTGAAGCCTCCCTCAATCAGCTGAAAAATAATCTCTTGAATGGTACTTCGGAGAGGGACTATGTTCGTTTAGTTCTAGTATCTGAACATTTGAATATACCTATTGGTTTTCCGTGGGCAATGGTGAAACACTTTGACATTAGCGCGATTCTTGAACGTATAGAGCGCGTATTAAACAGCAATCAGGAATTTATATTGAAACCTGGTTTTACAATCAGGTTTCACCATGTAATCAACCCCGTAGGTGGTTATACCCGAAAAATGGACGGGCTGTCCGATGCCGAGGCATCGATTCGGAAAAGATCAATTATCACCGTGCCCTCCTCCAAAGAAGAAAAAACATGCTTTGCAAATGCGATAGTGATCGCCAGATATTTTGTAAACGGGAATAATAGATGCAAACTTTGGGCGCGGACGGATCGAAAACCCACAGAGGGTTTACGAAAAGAAGCCGCGGAACTTCACGAGCTAGCGGGTGTTACAGTAGGGGAAGTTGATTCCTCCCACTATGCAAAATTTCAGGAAGTACTCCATCCTGATTATAGACTTGTGATTTACAGAGGTAGGCAAAAGCATTGTAAGATATACGCAGGACCCTCCGCCCCCAAGACATTATATCTGTATCTGACGGAATCATCGCATTACAATGTAATAAAAAACATGTCAGCATTTTTATGTGCCAAGAATTATTGCAGTAAATGCTTGAACATATTCAATGATCCCCGTCATCATGAATGTTCTGTAACATGCCCCGATTGCTATTCGGATAAGTGTGACCGTAGCGATCAAACAAAGCGTTCTCCCCGCGTGTGTTCCAAATGTAATATGACGTTTCTGACCGAACGCTGTTTTCAGTTACATAGTATTACAGTATTCAAAGACTCTATAGCCTGTAAAACAAGAAAAAAATGCAAAAAATGCGAGCGCGTTTTTGACAAAGATAGTTACCACGGTCGTATCGGAGAACACGATTGCTCACAAATATTCTGTCGAACGTGTAAAGCCTATGTAGATGGTCCAACTCATGAGTGTTACATGAAAGTGCCTAAAGAGAGCCCCTATTATGTCCCAACAGAAGAAGAAAAAGAACAAATGGAGGAAAAAAAGAAAAAGAAAAAGAAAAGGAAAAGGAAAAGAAGAAGAAGAAGGAAAATGAATCGGAAGAAGGGAAGGAAGATTTACCCGATAGTAAATGGTATATCTTTTTTGATTTTGAATGTACGCAAAACACTGGTTCCCACGTTCCCAATTTAGTCCATGCAACTTGGGAATGCACCAATTGTATGGACGGACTTACTTCCCCTGAAACAGGTTGCGAAGGGTGTCTGGATGGTAGGGCCGGTATCACTTTTGAAGGTAAAGACACACTTCGCGACTTTTCCGAATGGTTATTTTCCCCAGCTCACGATGGGGATATAGCCATTGCCCATATTAGTAAAGCATATGATTCGTACTTTTTACTAAATCACCTTGTCACCAAGGGGATTGTCCCTGAAGTAATCATGAATGGGGGTAAAATTTTGAGCCTAAGAACTAAAGATCCCAAGATTGTTGTGAAGGATAGTCTCAATTTTTTTCAAATGGGACTAGCCAAACTACCCAAAACTTTCGGAATCAAAGAATTAAAGAAGGGATTCTTCCCCCATCTCTTCAACACAGAGGAGAATGAGAACTATGTAGGGCCCCTACCAGCTAAAAAGTACTACGGTACAAGTTCAATGATGAAGACTGTATTACAAGATTTCAACGAATGGTATGACAGCCTGCCCCCTGACTACATTTTTGATTTCCAAAAAGAACTGAGAGAATATTGCGAAAGCGATGTCCAAATATTACACCAGAGTTGTAAAATATTCAGGAACCATTTCAAAGAGATCACAAAAACCAAGACGAATGAAACCGGTATCGATCCCTTCCTCCGCACCCTCACGCTACCCAGCGCATGTAACTTACTCTTTAGGACCAACTACCTAAGGCCCGACACGATCGCGCTCATTCCACAAGAGGGGTACGCCAATCCTAAGCGCTATTCAATCAAGAGTGTAGAATGGTTGACCCATATGTCAAGAGAGAAAGAAATAGAAATTAGACATGCATTAAACGGCGGGGAGCGCAAAGTGCACGGTCGATATGTCGACGGGTATGGAGAACGCGGGGATGAGAAGTATGTCTTTGAATTCCTTGGATGCTATTTTCACGGATGTGAAATGTGTTTCAAACCGGACACCCTCAATCCGCGGTGTGACAAAAAGATGGGAGTGTTGTACAATGATACGTTACATCGTCTCCAACTTCTAAGGGATGGAGGGTATCATGTCAACTTCATCTGGGAACACGATTGGGACAGAGAAAGGGAAAGTGAGCAGATCGCCCCTCATATCCAGCATCTCAAGGAAACTCTCAGAAATCCTTTGAACCCCCGCGATTCGTTTTTTGGAGGTCGTACGGACGGTTGTGTTTTATTTTACAAAGCGAAACCGGACGAGAAAATACTATATTATGATTTCACAAGCCTCTACCCCTACATTAACAAGTTTGGGAAATATCCAGTAGGGCACCCGCGGATTCTCCATTCGGATTTTCCCCCGGTTGACCAAATCTTCGGGCTAGTGCAGTGTGATATTACACCTCCAAAAAACCTGTATCATCCGGTGCTGCCATATCGGTCCGCAGGCAAGCTCACCTTTCCCCTTTGTGCTGCGTGCGCTGAATCACTTAATCAGGGCAAGTGTACCCATTCAAACGCTGAGCGCAAGCTGAAAGGCGTATGGGTGTCAGAAGAGATAAAGAAAGCCATGGAAAAGGGGTATCATAGCTTAAACATAACAGAGGTGTGGCAGTTTGATCGCTACGCACAGTATGACGAATTGATTCAAGCGGGTGGTCTATTTACGAAATATATAGATGCGTTTATGAAACTAAAACAGGAATCATCGGGATATCCTGTGAATGTCACAACACCCTCGGAACAAAAAGAGTACATAAAGGATTACTATGAACACGAGGGTATCCTGCTAGACCCCAAGAAAATAGAAAAAAACCCTGGACTTCGTGCAATCTCGAAGTTAATAATTAATGTACTCTGGGGTAAATTTGCCCAGAGAGATAATCTACGTCAGACAGTATACGTAGAATCCCCCGAGGAATTACTTAAACAATTGAATGATGATTCCGTAATTGTACAAGATATTCTCATCTTGAATGAGTTACTACAACTTAACTTTTCTCGGGCGGAGGGTTTTGTCGATCAGAATGTTAACACCAATATTATTATCGCTACGTTCACCACAGCGATGGCGAGGTTGAAACTATATTCTGTCCTTGAGAAGTTGGATGATAGGGTGTTGTACTATGATACCGATAGTGTAGTGTTTAGGACGGATCCGTCGCTCGAACCCTCAGATCCAAAAACAGGGGACTATCTAGGTGACTTAACGAATGAGATTGATCCTACTAACGAGGAATATATTGAAACGTGGGTTTGTGGAGGTCCTAAAAACTATAGCTACAAGACAAACAAGGGGAATACCGTTTGCAAGGTTCGCGGGTTTACTTTAAACGATGCAAACTCCCTTGTAATAAATCATGAAACGTTGAAGGAAATGATCCAAAGTATTGAGAATGAAACCCGTACTATCCATGAATCCAAAATCGTAAGGGATGTTGAAAACAAAACCATTCATACGGTCCAACGTAAAAAGGACTACCGGGTAGTGTTTACAAAGAGGGTTCGAGTCGGGGATGGTACAAAAACATTACCCTATGGGCACCAAGACATAGAATGAATGTATACTTTACACGAATGGTATTTATTTCGGAACACAATACCTCCAGATTCATTTATCATTAAACCTTTGAAAGAAGAGGATCGTTAAACCCTTATAAGATGGATTACACGCCTCTCTTTAAAATAGGACATGACTTTGTCAGTCGTATTCCTCAGAATAGTTTTCGTATGAATTTAATTGTTACCATTCTCATGGTAATTGCTATCGTTGTAAGTTTTTCTTTGGATGTGTTGATTTGGAACAGAGACGGTGACCCTACTGCAATACAGTGGCCGTATTTAAATTCGACTAACCTTGAAGAGAGTTTCATTAGTTCGTCTTCCATTGACTGGACGATACCGTATTTTCACGTTCTGCTATTGTTACGAGAATAAGCTTATTAAATCGTATTGTATTGTAATAATATAAAGTATTGTAATAATATAAAGTATATAAATCTACATCTCTTATAACCTAAAATTAACCTATGCTACATTCACTTACGACTGTATCGATGTTGTGTTTTTAAAATATTTTTTTTACTGTTTTGACATTATTCGTAATTCTTTACTTAATTATTATACCATGGATGTTCGATTGAGACATCCTTTCACCATGTGTGTGGTTGGTCCGACCTTTTCGGGTAAAACTGTATTCGTGAAGAGGTTGTTGAAACATATACCCTCCATGTTTGATAAAACACCGAAGAAAATAATATGGTTTTATGGTGAATTTCAAAAAGAATATTCCGCGATGATGAATACTATTCCAAACATAGAATTCCATGAAAATTTGCCCATGGACTTTTACAAATATACCTATGATGGAAAACCGACACTCTTTGTAATTGATGATCTGATGGATGTTGCGGGTGATAGTAAAAAAGTTGCTGCGTTGTTTACGAAGGGGTGCCATCACAGAAACGTCAGCGTAATTTATATTACTCAGAATTTATTCCATAAAGGAAAGGAATCTAGAGCTATTTCCCTTAATACCCAATACTATTGTTTGTTCAAAAACTGTCGGGACAAAATGCAAATAAGTTGTTTAGCCAAACAGATGTATCCAGGCCGAACCCGATTTTTTCAAGAGGCATATGCAGATGCTACCCACGATAAATACGGTTACCTTTTCATCGACCTAAAACCGGACACTCTAGAGGAATTTCGATCAAATATATTTCCGGGGGAAACTCAATATAGTTACCTCCCGAAGGTATAAAGGATCACTTCTGAACCGTCCGCCCGTTACTTCAAAAAAATGTCCCGCCGGATCAACACACACGCTGTTCTTCTAAAGACCTTGGCTCACTGTAGCCCCAAACAGAGAAAGGCATTGCTACAAACAGCCGATAAAGGATTCGTCGATGCTATATGTGAATGCATCGTTAATGTTGTGAATGGGAACATTGCACTTTCTCCTTCTCACAAACGTTCACTCGTTAAACATAAACACACACTGAGAAAGCTGTCGGATCGTAGGACCTCACTCAAGGAGGGAAAAAAACTCCTCAACCAACGCGGTGGTTTTCTCCTTCCCCTATTGAGAATCGTTGTCCCCGCTGTGGGAGCAATTGCCAACGCCTTTTCTGGCAAGAAGTGATCGTCAGTATGGAACATACCCGTAAAATGGTTCTTGTACCCCGAGCATACTGCAATCCATCCACCAGAACCCGTCTTCGCCTAACCAGCACAGGCTAGATGAACTCGACGAGAAGATGCGTAGCATTCTAGAAAGAAAGGACTTGACCGTTCATGACAAGGCAAATATGTATTCGCAATATTTGCAAACATTCCTAAAGGCAACGGACAATGCAAAGAAACCCGTTCCCATCGAACTTCATGATGTTCACCAAGGTCAGGGTAGCGCAGATGAATCGTCCATTCCGTCACCGAAGGAAAATGAGGCGTCGGATCCTGTCGAACTTGAAATTATACATCACATCCCTAAAATTTTCGCTAATCGAGCTCATCAACTTATTGAGAAATTAAAGATGAATCCAAGTTTCGGATGGACATCGACAGGACAGGTTGTTATCGACGGTAGACCTATCCGCGAAAGCAATCTCTGTGATTTAATGTATGACATTTTCCGTGAACGTAAAGGTTATGTGCCCGGTGGTAGCGAACAATTTATGCGTCTTCTCGCTGAAATGAATATTCCCGAAACATTTTTGACGAATCCAAAAAGAAGAAGTGATAGAGAACGAAGAATTGCAACAAGGGTTCTTAGATCAATCGGAAAAGGTAGCCAAACGAGTTGGTGGATCTGCTAATGCTTCTAAACATGAACGTGTAAAAAGGAGAAGAACAATTGATCCCATATCAAAAAAGTGGATACATTTTTAAGGGAATGCAATGGTTTCAGTCGCCCTGAAAGTTAAATATTATATAAGTATGTATTTACAGCGTATATATTCAGTTATTTTAGACTGTTACGGGTTAATCATATCAATCCATATTCTTATCGTTGTATAATGTAAAATACAGATGAAAAACTTAATATGGTCAGAGTGGCAAACGAGAAAATGGCCAATTGACTAAATGGTTAAATGACGAAATGATACTTTAGATGTACTTTTACCATGTTCACTTGTTCTGAGATGGAAAATCACTAGTTATGTACATAATATTCTATTAAGTGCTTCTGCCTTTTAAACTTGAGGTTTATGTTCTGTTATTATTTCTCTAATTTTATTCAATTACTAAATATAGTATTTTCGAGATTCAGACAATACAAGATTCCCGTGGCCAATTGACTAAATGATTATATGGTTAAATGACGAAATGATACTTTAGATGTACTTTTACCATGTTCACTTGTTCTGAGATGGAAAATCACTAGTTATGTACATAATATTCTATTAAGTGCTTCTACCTTTTAAACTTGAAGTTTATGTTCTGTTATTATTTCTCTCATTTTGTTCAATTACTAAATATAGTATTTTCGAGATTAAGAGAATACAAGATTCCCGGAAATTATTTTTTCGAAGTGGAAGCACCGATCATTTTTTATCATAATAATGTATATATTGCAATTCTCGATTCCTTTCTTGAACGTTTGTTTAATTTCATTCTATCAGCTACTAAATGTAATTTTTCGAATATAAAGTTAATCTGATTTCATATTATTCACTGACATTGTACATGAGATTTACACACTATAATAAGAATGACGTAGACACACTGTAAGAAAATAGACATTGATTAAATTGATATCGTTTGAATGTAAATTTTTATTGATCATTAAAGTATACAATTACATTACAATAAATCAGATGTCATTATTCTCTATCATTTTATACGAGTCATGTTATATACATTAAAAAAAAAAAACGTATTAGATATGATGATTATAAATGTGATATATTCGTACAGAAATATATATATAGAGAGAGAGAGGGAGGGAGAGAGAGAGAGAGAGGAAGAGATAGAGAGGGAGAGAGTGAGAGAGAGAGAGAGAGAGATAGAGAGATGTTCACAAAGGGGGAGATATAATGTAATATAATAATAATAATTAACATTTATATACCGTCTAATACAACAGTTTCTAACCGAATCGGAAATAAATAAAGGAAGTAGCGAATACAGTGAGAGAGAGAGAGAGAGCAGGATATGGAATTAAGAGGACTGTTTAATATTAAGAATAAATAACTTACAACATGTTAATAGTAATCTTAATGAAACAAATCAAGGATCAACTTCTTTATTTTCAAAACTCCTAGCGATTTGTGAAAGAGTGAATCGGATGTTGTGTGTGGGGAATGATGAGTTATAGTTTCTATTAAACCATCTGTTCACTTCGTTATCATTTCTATTCGTATCAGTCCCAAAGACATTCAGAATATCTCTTAATCTCTTCCCTTGCGATCTTTTAATCAAATAGTAAATACAGTATTGCCCACACACTGTAGAAAATGTCCCCTGCAATCTTTTTCTATTAAACCCCCAGTGTTTGATTGAATCATCCAGAAATTCTTCAAATTGGTGACTGTAAAACGAGGGTGGATTTCCAAAAAAGTCAAAAAATTCTCCTCTATTTCCATCGTAGTAAAATGCGAGCCAATGGGAGCCTGGTTTATCACTCGTATCACTATTAGAAACATAACAGTATTTATCTCCAGTTACAACACGGGGTATCTTGTCCAACGAAAAGACGCCTTTAAAGTGATCCTTTGTAGCAGGATGGGTCTTGAGCACGTGATCAATCTGCACGGTGTTCATGACCGGGCAGGATAACAGATAAGCTTCCTTTTCAACCCTTGAAGTCGTATATGACGTTCCTACTTCTATCAATCTGGATGAGCCCTTGAGATTCAGAGTATACAATACAATTTAGGGTATTGGGTAGAGCAACGTCAAATCCCGCTTCAAGACGTACATTTCCTTCCTTGACCAGATTCAAATGACAGCCATCGCTTAGATCGGGAGTGAGATCGAAAGCGTAAAGTGTGTATCCTTTTGCATACTCCTCCCTATTTATAGCTATCCCACGATCTGAAAAGAGACGACTGGTTCCCATGAATAGCGTATTGTAGGCCTCTATGTAGTTTTGGCTTTTTCCTTCTTCGAAACAAGGACGCAGTGGTCTCATGGGGACCGGCTCTCCGTCCACTGTGATGGAGATGTAATTTAGATTATAATGTTTGAAGTTGTATGTGTTTTTTCTATAGTTTCCGTTGTAGGCATCATTATCCACAAAGCCTATGATGATACGGTTTGGAATTTGACCCAGAAACAGATTATCTTTATTCATAGACATATTTCCAGAGGGTATGGTAAAGGAACGTACGTCCACTTTGTTAATCGGGTACTTAGCTGGAGCAGTTTCCAGACATTTCGCATGTGACAACATCACAGAAGGGTTGACTTTTACTTTCCTAATGTATAGAATGGCTTTCTCAATGACGATCTTGTATTTCAACGTAGGGTGTGATGTGAGCAGGCAGAAGGCATCTTTATTTCGGTTGAGCTTGATTTTTACATCCACGCCTGGAAGCATAAGTCTCTCTTGAAAGAAGATGTCCCCATACAAGGGACCCAAAAGGGATACAGTTTTACTCTGACTGGTAAACTCTTGTCTTTTCTTCAGACCCTCGTTTGCTTCGGGGTGGGGGAGAAGAGGATTTACTACGTCCAATTTTCCTGCATTATCCTTGTAAAATAGGTGTTGGGTCAACTGGGATGACATTGAATCGTTGCCATAGTGGGTTAAAACATCTATGAACGCTCTATAAGCGTTTGTATTGGATGGCTGTGAAACGAGGGTCTCATTCAGTTTGACATCTATCTGACTGAAAATCGATGGTAATAGTAAATTTATTGGTCCAACCGGGGCATCCTCCGCGAGATCCGTATTGTCTGGATTGACGACTTTTGCTAATACATGAAGCATAGTTTGGGATAGATCTATGTATTCCTCAGCCGTTCCGGATAGATTAAATTCAATGGGGCCGAAATCGGTAATGTTACTAACTGGATGATATTCCACCCATGGCCCCTTCACAATACTCATCTGTGTGTAGGGGACTGAAAATATATCCAATTTGGACTTACAACAGATGTCGCTTTTTTCATGAAGAAGGGCCATGGTTGATGGAGAGTAATTTAAACAAGGTTTAATCAAAAATATCCAGGCGACGTCTTTTCACACGGGACTTCGGACCTCGAATGACACGTTTCCTCTTTCGCTGTTTCTTTTTAACGATACATACACGTCCACCTCCTTCCTGTTTCCTCTTTCTGGCTACATTGAGAGCCTTTCCGACCAGCCGTTTTCCCGCCTGAGAAACATTTCGTTTGGCCACCGTTTTCAAGGGTTGTCCACTCATTGTATCCTGGACGATATTCAATCCCGTGTTCTTTTCCCAGAGCCACTGCACCTCTTTTGAGGAGTGGGGTAGCCGTTCTAAACAATCCTCTGACAAGACTTCCGAGACCATGACCTCGTTGCATTGGTGCTCCTCTAAAAACGGGGATTCCCATACCGTGCTGTTTCACATAGAGAGGGGTATCGTGTATAATTCTACCAAAAATTTTTACGCGTGTCATTATCGGATATTAAGCTGTCTATATTCACGGTAATGAAGATGAGCGCTCTCGAAAATGTAGTTTCACAATGACTTTCCCACGTTCAAATGGGACAACCTCCCCCGTTTCATTGGTTAATATAATCTCGATGGTTTCAAAATGATGAATCTTCAGAGGAACATAATGTGGGGATGCATAATGTTCTATGATATTTTCATGTCGTTTGTTGGGTACAACGGCAACCGTTCTTAGTAATGGTACAGCTACATCCCCCACATGTTGTGATTGTACAATATCAGAATAGACGTAAAATGTGTGAAAGTGCATATGAACGTCTACCGGTAGAGGGCTCTCTGTCGTTTCTCTTAAACGACATCCACCGTCAAATCCCAACAGTCGGGCTAAATAGCAAGAGATGGCGACTTCAACCCGTTCTCTGATATCTATATAGCATCGTCGGGATCGTTTCTTGTAGTAGAAACCGATCTTGCTACGCATATCATCCGGAAGTATAGAGTTAATGGTATCACATAGGTCATCTCCTGAGTTATAATTTTCCGTTGGTACCTTTAACATATGCGTCAAAACTAAATTGGAGCCGGACTCTCCATCTAAGGTGTACAGCTTTATCCAGTTTTCCTCGTCTTTCAGGTTATACCAGCTGTGCAAAAACTGGATTTCAGCAAGCCCAACTTCGAAGTCCTCGCTCTGTGGAAGTGGTCTGTGTAATTTCGTGGTATAGTGACATGTCTTATTTTCTGGAAAATAACTCAGGGAACTATTACTTGGTAAAGTGACGTAAAACTGTGAACCCATGCTATACGACCTTTTCCTTTGCTCCCCATCCACCGAAATGATAATTCGGGTGTAAACAATATACTTTTAATACTTTTCGATTCTCTGTACCCAGCTATCAAAATCGCTACCATAACCTTTCCAACGTACAAGATACTCCTTTTTACCACCCCTTTTACGGGTTTTTAAAACTTTTTTCCAATTTATATAATCCATCATCGGACTTTGATACTCTCTGTAACTCCCGCTCGTAAAAAGTTCCCTTTATTACATCACCGTTATAGTCCATAATGCGATATACAGCAATAGGTCTTGATATTCTCTCTCTGATGGTGAATATCTCCTCAGACCAGTTTGCCTTGTAGCCTTTGTCAAATCGTTGTTTGCTTTAATTGACACGGACCTTGTCCCCCACCTTGAATTTAAATGTTTTGACGGGCGATCTTGGTTTAGTTCTCTTGCTTGTTTGCACTCCGTATAAAGCGTCTAAGGCCTGGATTTGATTCTCAATGTTTACCTCCTTGGGTTTCATGCGAATGCTAGTATGGACAGTATCGTTGTATCCATCCATGATTTTCTGTATGACATCGATATATTTGTAGGAGTTTGTGTACGTAAACTAATGCCAGAGCCTCTCTCTTATAGTCCTGTTCAATCGTTCCACAACCGAACCTTTCACTTCGTTCTCTGTTGAGAAAAAATAGATGTTCTGGGATTTCAGGTGCTTTTGGAATTCCTTGTTTAAAAATTCACTCCCTTTATCAGTATGTAACATAACGGGAAGCCGTCCGTCGGCTGTTATTTGCTTAAAAGCTTCCGTTATTGTTTGCCCCGTTTTGTTTTTTATTGGTATAGCCCAAGCATACTTAGACAGTACGTCAATACACATTAGCAAGTAACGGTACCCCCGGTTATATTTTTTCAGATTCTGGACATCGAGGAGATCTGCTTCCCAAACATCATCCATTCCTCTCACAACCACCCTATTGCGCACAAACCTTTTTCTCACCGGGGCATGCAAAGTATAACTGTCTTGCTTTTCTAACCATTGTTTCACAGCTTCATACGGTACTTCCTCGAATCCATTCTTTCTCAACGCCTTCCACAACCGCACACCACCGCCAAAACTACCTTCGTTGGAAGGATCATAATAGAGCTTATGTAATGTCTCCTCTAAAGTCGTCATACTCTCGTCTTCCCTCTTTCAACGTCTCAGCTATCAATGCGTTCACATCGTTTCTCACTCTTCATTTGAATTAAAGACTCCACAATCAGACAGTAGAACACATCATTGTACACTTTCCTGACAAAATTACTATTAATAACAAAAAACATCAACCAATTAATGACGATTCTAATAAGATTTAGTATGGGTAATCATTTACATCTGAAATGTGTACATGAAATTAATGTTGACATCAATCATAGCTACATAATACACGGCATATAAAACCTTCAGGAATATTGAGTTAAATTTCCATGTTTTGCTGAAATCGTATGTCCAGGTTATCTTGTATTTACATAGTTCATCGATGAAGATATTCAAAAGTTCTGATTTCCTCTCCTCCTCTACTAAATTATAGATGTCAAGAAAATAGCATACAGCGACACCTGCTCTTTCCCTAGTCACAGCATCTGATTTATTTCCGAAACAATTTAAGAGGAGAATTTGTACAAAAGCATTTAAATCGTCATGAGGGTACAGTTCAATCCTCTCCAACTGTTGAAACTCTGCCATCTTCACGATACGTTGACACATTAACATCAATCTTGAAGTGTCTTCTTCCGAGCAAGGCGTTGCGCTGGAACGCTGGATAATCAACAGTAACAGCTGTCGTCGTTCTCCCTCTATACGTAAGTTGACTCCGGCAACCCCGTCCCCTCCCCCATGGCACGGTACACCGTCCGTACTGCCGAGTCTACTCCCTCGATATTTACCGCTATTAACTCTCTCCTTCTTTTCAACTCTGCTTCTGTGTCGCCTTTCAGAAGGTATTTGAGGTATTCTGTGAAAAGGCATGGGTCCATCAACTCCGGTTTCAGCCACATCACTCTCGCTACATGAGGGTAGAATTTCGCCACTTTCTGAGGATCCAGGTATTGAACAGCCTGGTGTACCTTCATTTGAGGATTGTCTTTCACCATATCCTCTATCCAACTGCTGGGATTCTTGGCCAGGTCTTTGAGAACCTCGACGATCGTGAGGTATTCGATCACCATGAGCAGGTCCGCTTTCTCCACCTGTTTTTGAAACTCCTGACACCATTCACTGTCGGCTATTTTTACAGCTGTATTTTTAGACATGGTATTTAGGTTTTCCTTTTCTCCCTCGATTGCTGTAGTCCCTCGCTTCGTAGGATACGTTGCCGTGTTCAATGAAACAAGACCGTGTTCCCCTCGTTTTATACCTTTCCTTTTTCTTTTTTAAACCTTGTTTTTTATACTCCGTCCCATTTCCATCATGTCCCTGCTCGTCCTGACTTGTCGACCCACCCCTTTCGCAATAGTGTCGCAATCCTATGACGTCAGCCATGACGTCACTTCGTGACGTCAGGCTAGTGGGCGTGGCTTCATGACGTCACTTCGTGACGTCAGGCTAGGGGGCGTGGCTTCATGACGTCACTTCGTGACGTCAGGCTAGGGGGCGTGGCTTCATGACGTCACTTCGTGACGTCATCGTCCATAAATGGACGATGACGTCATGACCCTATAGACATCCCTATACTACTAATGACTTGTCTACCCTCTTACATGTGTAACAGGTCAAAATGAACTTTTTATTGAAAATTCATATATTTTCATTACTCTTAATCATTTGTTTGTAAGTAATAGATGCCTTCACAGGAAGTGCACAGGAAGTAGTACAAAGAAGAAATGTTTAACAATCTTCATGCTTTTTAAGAAGCGACAATAAATGGGGAGAAATTACCACATCAGATTAGATTACAAAAAGAACACCTTTATTCAAGAAGGCCTAGGATGAACATACCGGCTAATATTTACACAATCATAAGGTTGCTTCAAAGGAACCAAACACAAATATTGGCGTGATACATTCTTCTTTCTTCCTTCTTCATCTATGAAATGTAAAATATAAAAACATTATGCATCAAACTATGAACGCACAACATTCTAAAATGATCAAACCTGCAGATCACATGATCTGATTCCTAAACCAGCATGTAAATCACTTCAATAAAAATCAGCTTTAAAAACTATAAACAAGTATGTAACGATACAACGTGTACAGCCTTAAATATGATAAACAGCAAAACTACATTACCTTTCCATGACATCAAAAAGGCATACATGCATTGTAACCCAGGTACAACCTAAGGTGCTAGTTACACAATTAAACCATCGTGCAAATTTCAAGACATTTAGGCGGCCATCAATATTGAATACACAAATACTATGATTAGCAACAAATACATAAAAGTTTTTGCTCATCAACTTCTTATGGAAACCTAAGCAAGTACAAGTATTACAAAATATTCAACAAAAGCTACTGACTGAAATACATTATCACTTCAAACAGTAAGGTAATGCTATATCAACCAACATTTACTCACATTGACGTATGTCATTACATTTAAACAAACCACATGCTAGTCTTTCCATTTGTATAAAGAAAATGATAATCCATAAAAGTACCTATAAATAACCAACAAAACATAATACAAATAAGACATACGTTGTTACTAACTGCGACCTAAATGCAAACCCTTAATTCAACAGGTCATCTAAAACCGTCTCCTTCAACCTCTTCATCTACATTGGACAATCTAATGCACCAATCATAACTTAACCACTGCCATGCACTATGTCCTTCTAAAAAGTAAAAATAAACCAATCATCCTGTTCTGTAACAACTTAAAAAGAAAACCGCTAGTAAACTATAACAGTACAAAAACCTGAAATTGTAACAACAGCAAGTAAGTAGCGAACAAAACCTGTAAAACATAACAAAATTAGGCACAAAAGGGCGGCCGCATCATCAAACCACAAGGCGGGATCAAATTATACATGTATAATTAAAAAACATTGACTACATGTACTTCCCCAAAATCGCAGCATAAAAAAAGGAATTTATACGGTCAGTATTGAACCAAAGCATAATAAGTCCTCTATTCAATAAGCACGCCGGGGTAAGCACGCGGTGTAAACATTAGTATTATCCAAAAGGAAATAGCACGAGCATAAGAAATGAATCAAGCAATAAATATTCAGATAAAAAGGCATAACCTCACTGTTCAGTGGGAAGTCCAAAAACCGTCATTATACAAAATTGGCTATTGGTTAAAAAAAACACAAATGATTATAGAAAACAACCAACTGAAGTAGGTGTACAAAAATTAAACTATGTGTTTACAACTGAGGCCTACCGGACCATCAATAAAAATTAAAACAATACCAGTATAAACAAGGGTAAAACATTCCTAAGAACTGACCATACGGGCAAAACACTGAGTAGACATGATAAAAAAAACAATAAAAGCAATACTATAAATATAAAGACAAATATTACAAATAGACAAGGAATAAATCACCATCAATACAGTCAATAACTGTGAATGTTCAAAGGAAGAGTACAAGGGTCAAGTGAATTAAAGCAGTAAAAATAGTCCAACAGTCCGTGTGGCGTAGAATGCAGCATGACCGGCTGCTGCTAACTAGAAACGCTGATGCAGGAGACAGGTTGGGGGCGTGGAGGGGCCAAGGGAGGTGGGGTAGTAACCGGCGCATAGATGGCAAAGCGACCTATGTCTGGGCCTATGTCTGGGCCTATGTCTGGACCTATGTCTGGACAACAGATGGTGTTCCGAACCAGTCCAAGTAGCGTCGAGGGGTTGGCTCGAGGATCATAGATAGCAAGGGACATGGAGAACCAAAGAGGCGAAAGTCCATAGGTGAGTAGTAGTGAGGCCATCAAAAGTCCTGTAGAAGGGCCCATCTTGAGGGCAATGTCATAACAATCTTGGACAGTTCCAATGGTAGATGAAGTAGAGACATCACGAACATGCTGAACGTCAGGAGGTCGACCAATGGGAGCAGAGTTGGCGGTGCCCATAAGAACTGCACCAAGGCTGGCCGGGATCACATCAGATGCATTCTCCCTCTCAGGCTGGTAGATGGAGACCTCATGTTGTTGGTCCAGAGGACAATGGGATTCCTCATCCTGAACAGTGGTTGCTATGACATCAATCACAAAAGAACTGGAGTGAGTAACACCATGCTGGCAAATATGGACATCTGGGGGGCGTCCTTGGGGGACCAGGGCATCATCAAGCTGAAGAGAATGTGGAGGATCCTGACGTAGATCAGGGATGGTAATTTGCTCAAAGCAGTCCATGGTGAACTTCCGATCAGCACCTGGATCAATGACTCGAGTTGGGTTATCTGGAGATAACTGAACGTGAGACGCTGGCTCAAGCATGTACAGGTGCAGTTGACGTGTTGTCATGTCAATGGAGGTACTGCTAGCTTGGCTGATAGCGAGATCAAAATCGGCTATTCTATCATTCGCACATGCGAACCGAACAGAGGTATTGTTAGTCTGACCGATAGCGAGATCGAGAACGGCTAGCCTATCATTCGAATGAATGAATCGAAAACGAGCGCTTGTATGCTGAGAATGGTGCATGCACTGTTCAGGTGTGAGATGAGAGAACAGTGTATCAGAGCGCAAGAGCCTATCAGCCCCGTCAATGCAAGTAGAAGTTGGCATAATCTGGAAACCAGAAGTACTGCCAGGAATAACTGACAAGTCTTTGCATGTTTCATCTCTCTCTGATGAACCAACATAGCGAACACTGCTATCAACATCAGCACAGAAATCGATCCGATCTTTACTCGCACCGAGTGTGCAAGTGCCTGATAAGATATCAAATGAAGGGGGATCACATCCCAGTCCAACAGTGAGTTCATGACCTTGGAAACAATCAGGCCCCGAAGAACACTCATCATCGGGAGGAATACTCAGATTACACATCACATCATTGTGAGACCCATGATCATCACTAGCTAGATGCGTTGCTGACAACTCAGCAGCGCAACCATCAAGACTAACAGACTGCGTTAAAAGGTCGGTTAAATTTAAATCTCTGGACGATTTAGCTCTAGACCCATCTAACTCAACGCTAAACCTCAAAGTATTGTTAGTGTGAACAGGCCTACTCCAATCACCTACACCTGTCAATCCAGTGTTACAACCATAATGAAACATGTCATGACTACTTTTTCCATCTTGTCGCAAAGCAATGTCATCAACTTCACGACTGGAGATACCATTTTCATCCACATGTACGAAGCTCAAATCATTATCCTTGACATTGTATCCATGTTTATTTACATCACTTTCTTCATTACATCTCAACTCACTATCATTGTCTTCATGTTTATTTTTATCAATTCTATCATCACATCTGAACACCTTGACATTGTCTTCATATTTGTTTTCATCACCTCTGCCAATACATCTGAACTCATTATCATTGACATTCTCTTCGTGTTGATCATCATCACTTCCTTCATCACAACTCAACTCATTATCATTGATATTGTCTTCATATCTATTTTCATTACATCCTTCATCAATTCTCAACTCATTACCATTGACACTATTTTTCTCACATCCTGCATCATGTCTCAATTCATTGTCATCCAACTCATCTTCATCTTCACAACAATCAAGACTTTGACTGACATGATATTGATCATTGTCATTGGCTACTATTTGTGTGTCGAAACCAAAATGTATGCAAACAAGATCCCATATGTCTGCAAGTGAAGTGGATTTGTTTACAATAGAACCTCTGGCGATAATCGGGCAAGAAGCTGAAATTTGCCCCAGCATGAGTTCCAAAACCACAACTTTCTGAGCGGCTGTCTTACCGCCAGCAACGTCAAAGGGGTCGTCAACAAAACCCCGTAAGGTATTTGCCTTCGACTTCCTTTGCCATGAAACACCCTCAGATAGAAAAGGCAAAAAATCAGTAAAAGAACACAAATTTATCAATAAACTACGCTTCCACTCTAGGAAGGACTCGGGAGTCTCGTACCGACTCAACCTGCGCAACTGTGCGGGCGCTTCCGCTGACTGCGTCATCGTATCGTACTATACGCGAGGCTATCAAAGCGTTACCTGTGTGTCGCTAACGCTGGTGGAGCGATGAATCATCCAGTTCAAATTGTAAAAATCACTACAGTAAAAGGCTATACTGTCGATGCGTGACCCAGTTTTGGCCTAAAAATTCCTATGTGGCAGGGAACGAACCTAGCGCTGACACCACGACAATAAATGGGGAGAAATTACCACATCAGATTAGATTACAAAAAGAACACCTTTATTCAAGAAGGCCTAGGATGAACATACCGGCTAATATTTACACAATCATAAGGTTGCTTCAAAGGAACCAAACACAAACATTGGCGTAGTATGATTCACACTCGTTCTGGGTAAGAGTGATGCTAAATGGTCTTTGGGTCAAAACATCACATTCCAGAGCTATGAGCTTCTATGACGTAGATCATTATGGTCAAGGCTTAGCATCTGTGAATGGAAAGTGATAACTGCATAAAAGGGAGAGAGGATTTTACTCCAATTCACTCCTGCACTGCACCCCATTCATGGGGCAGGCAGAGAGGCTTCTTCATTTTTGGGTCAGAATTATAGGTAAGATATTTATCTTATTTTGCCAATTCTGTTAGTTTTAAACAATAGTTTATAAAGTTAGTTAACAATGTATCTTCTATTGTTCGGAATAAGAGGTTAGGTTATATTAAAGTGCTATCTATGCTAGCATAGCATATTTGTCTTATTCTAAGGGGTTTTGTGAATTAAATAATTAATTAGTTGTGCATCTGTCTTTGTTACTTCAGATGATTTTTTGTGATATTTTATATTAATTACTTGTACTTGTATACTTGATTGTAGTATGTAGTTATAAACATAAAATGTGTTCGGTTCTAATCGTAAAGTAAAACGATTTAGTAAAATGATCTTTAGAGTTGAAGATTTTGGTTATTGAATTGTAAATTCAATGTTTCAGTTTTGTGTTTTCAGAGTAAAGGGTCACAATAATTGTTTACTATGTGTAGTAATTGTTACTTTCCTTTTAAAGGTATTAGACATGACATTCGTGTAGCGGGTGAGGCTATCACGAGAGGAAATATGGTCCTCTAGGCCAGATTGCCAGGGTGAGTGGTTATCATTTATAAACCACTGTATTTCAATGCTAATTTGTTGGCATGTTTTAATCGTTGTTTGGTAAATTTCACTTAATGGATGTATTTCATTTATTTGTTGGAAGAGTTATCCATAACGATGGAGGAACTGAATTTGTGATTAGATGAGTTGAATTCAGGCAATATTGAATAAGTTAAGTTTTAATGAATGGAAATAGACATGTTTATCATTTATTATTACGAGTCTACTTGACGTCATGAATGTTTTATCTTAGAGTCATAAGCAAATATGTGTATATTTCTATTTTGTGCATTTTTCAAACATCTATCATCATTCTAGTTAATTGTTTTATTCTCATTGGTTCTTGCAGGGTTTCTTTTATTTCTTTATCTTTTGTTCCTGTACTTGGAAATTTTTGAATTTTGTATATAACGACTCATCGATATTAATCGAACCGAAACACAACTATCTATACCATGACGGCCACAAGACGACACGAATAAGTGCTCCGCTCCGATCCCTATACACTTAACACGGAATAAAATTGGACAGTGAAAAACGCAAGAATGAACAAGGGACAAGCCGGTTCTAAACGGCGTAGGCCAGTTACGCCCACCAGCCCTACCGTACCGGAAAGCTCAGGGGATCTGCTACCTGCAATAGAGAAACTACTGGATGCAAAGATTGATAAACTGAACAGTCGTTTCGATATTCTAGAAAGCAGAATAGCTACGAAGGTGTCGCAGATAGAAAGTAAGCTGGATAGCTTTGCGGAGTCCTTAAACTTCCTTTCCAAAGAGATTGAAGAAGTGAAAAAGGTAGAAATACACAGAATCCAAAACAAAATGGAAGAAGAAAGACTGAATCGGGAAAAGGAGATAGACAGAATTTCATCTTACATTTGCAGGGAGAATCTTGTTATAATGGGGATCCCAGAGCTCACAGAGAAGGAGGATACAGACAAAGTGGTAAGAGAATTCTATCGGAGAAGCCTGAAAATGGAAGAAGGAGTGATACGAGAAATAGAGCATCAGAGAGTGCATCGAGTACCTGCAGTGACAAAGCCACGCCCTATCAAAGTGCGCTTTCTACGATACAGTGATAAAGTTAAAGTTCAGCAGAATGGCCGTCTACTGAAAGGCACGTCCTTCTACATCTTAGACGATCTTCCGAAGAGAGTCCGCATGGAGCGTAGCCGCCAACTCCCAGCTCTACGAGCCGCTAAAGAAGAAGGGAAAATTGCGTTCTTCTCAAGAGCAGAACCATGGAAGCTGGTCATCATCGAGAGGGAGGACGAGGGAAGGAATGCGACGAGAGATAGAAGCAGGAATACCAACACGGAAAAGGATTCTCGACATAATCGAGGTAATGTTAAGCAATTAACGGAGGAAGGAATGAGAGCAATGGAAAATGTGAATATGAATCATATCGCAGAGGAAGATCAAGGAAAGAAAATAACAATGAAAGTGAACCAAAACACGGAGGATTTGATCGTGATGGAATGAAGTGATTAACCAACTCGGCGAGTAAAGAAACAGGTAAAGAGAATGCTTTATATACGTCAATAGAAGATTAAGAATAATAACATTTACGTCGATGATTATATAAATGTATGAAATGATTTTTGATAACCTGCTGGATGAAAAGAATTCGTTTCTGATTTGGAGGAATAGATGGTACTTACTATTTTGAATATGTATTGACAATGAACAGAAGTTATTTTGCAATCTCAAGGAAAAGATTGATAGTTTTGTCAACTTTAGAGAAAAAAATGAGAAGTGCAGGTGTGGTTTTTTTTATAGAGAGATTGTTAACATCAATTCGCAAAACAAAAGAGATACGGAGAAACTTATATAGGCATGTCAGGAGAATGTTCAGAATCTAAAAATCTGTAATTTATAATTTTCTCAGATAACGCAGGACTATTGAGTATATACAAGAAGAATGTTTGTCTTTGAATTTGGAAAAAAAAAAAAATTTGTCCAGGATTCTGACAGTATTTGATCTGTTTGGAAGGTGATTAATGTTTTTTCTTTTTTTCTTTTTTTTGTTTTAAACAGTTTTAACGTCAAAAAAATCAATCAAAATTAATTCAAGCGATGATGAAATTAGGTAATAACTATTTTGAATATCTGCTACCGGTGAGCAGAAGTTATTTTGCAAATCTTACTGAAGAGAATGATAGTAGAGTTGATAACTTTGGAAAAGGAAAAAAAGAGAGAAGTGGTGTTTTAGAGATTATTAAAATTAATTTACTAAACAAAAAAATAAAGAGGAACACCAGGAGAAATCAGATTGTAATAATCTATGTTATTTTTTCCTTTTCAGTTATCACATGCATATCGAGAATATATAACATAGATGTTTTTTTGTACAGGTCTTGAAAGAAAAAAAGGATGAGAAGAATTGATTCTGTCGGGGAATCTGACAGTATTTTGATCTGTTTGGAAGATGATTAGTGTTTAACAACTTTTAAAAAAAATTTTTTTTATTATTTCAAGCGATGATGAGATTAGAAAATGAGCAGAAGTTATTTTGTAAAATCTCACTGCATAGTAGAGTTGATAATTTTGAAAAGAATATATATTAAGTACATGATGTTTTAAAGATTGTTGATATTAATTCGCAAAACAAAAAGAGATAATATACAGGCCTATCAAATTTGTTTTTACTGGTTTTGGAAAGGAAAAGAAAAGATTTGATTAGGTCGGAGAATCTGACAGTATTTTGATCTGTTTAGATAACCGTCTGTTGACCATTAGAGAATTTGATATCTTGTAAAGATCTAATTTAACGAATTATCATCGATGAAAGCTTTGGAAAAAAGAATGGTCGTTAAGTAAAACTCACAAAAGATTGCTACCGGTGTGCAGTGAACATGAGTGTGTACTGAGTAACAAGTAATCGTTTAAGTTTGCGGATTCATTAAACATTGGTGTGTTTTTTCCGCATATTCTGATTATAGAAACATAGAAAGTGTTTTTTTTTATATTACAGATCTTCAAGGTAATTTCATATCAAAACAATGTGGTCGGTTATCCTTGAAAAAAAACAGAACGGCTAAGTTTTAGAATCCCATATTTATTGCATGCACGGGATTGTATGTAAATCGATTCATGAACACGCTGGAAATGAATATTGACAAACTCTGAATGTTGGGGAGGGTTGACATGCCCTATTTTTTTTCTCTTTGATATGCAAAGTACATATGAATGAGAGGTGGAGTCAAACTTTTTTTTTCTCTCTTTAACCAAGTTAAAAGAAACAATTTATTCTTTGACATGATGGGGTTTTGTTACGCTTGCTATGCATATAGTTCAACTTCGCCATCATTCATTATTTAACGAGCCATGGAAATGTCTTAAACGTTCACTGAATTAATTTGAATTTTCAATTAGCATGTAAAGGAGGCATTGGTGAGAATCAACCTTGCAAGGGTAACGTTGACTTAATTTGCATGTCTCCAGTAATGAAAGCTGCATTGAAATTTTAACGTTTAACAACTGGGCGTGGCAACATTTCTCAGAATAGATTTAGACATATGCTCTACGTCTATTAAGGATAATTACCACTCTTTTTTTCCCCTCTCTAAGAACCTTTTTTTTCTGTGTGTATGTCTATTGTTAAATCCATACAAGAATATGTGAATGCTCGGTTATAATTCAAATACTGAGATGCAAAAATCCAATAAGAAATCGATGGTTCTAAAGTAAGAAGCTGAAACTATTTAAAATCTACGTCATTATATTTCACTGCTCAACCAGTTATAGAAATGTTTTAAACGTTCACTGACTCCTACTTTAATTGATGTGATGGTATGCAAGGTAGTTGTTGTAACTTGCCTCAGTAAACTTGCAATTTGACATACCAAGTTATTTGTTTCAATCAAATGTTTTTGGAATGTATTGTAATGGTTCACTGGACAAGCTTTTGTACATGGAATCAATCAATGCTCTATATTTGTAAGAATCAACATTACTATTGTAATCTCGATGTTATTTCGCACGTCACATGCTGGCTTTCAAGTGGTTTGCATAATGCTAAACAAACGAGCGGGGTTGTTTTTTTTTTCTTCCCTTTAACTTAATAAGAAGGTATAATTAGATAATGTAGCACATTCATTTCTTTGAAAAAAAAAAGTTATTGTGTGTGCTTGCATCTATTGCAAAATACTGAACGGAATATTTCGTTTGTGTACAACCAAAGTTATACGTCAATACTAAGATACAAATATTCAAATCCTTTGTGAAATAGTTGAATCTATTTTAGACAAGAATCCATTTCATTCAGTTTCGTTTAAATCATTATGTTTCACTGCTCAACCAGTAATAGAAATGTTTTAAACGTTCACTGACTCCCACTTTAATTGATCTGATGGAATGCAAAGTAGTTGTTGTAACTTGCCTCAGTAAACTTGCTACTTGACATACCAAGTTATTTGTTTCAATCAAATCTTTTTGGTATGAATTGTAATGGTTTTTAGTACAATTCACCGTACAAGCTTTTGTACATGGAATCAATAAGAGGTGGAAACCCCTTAAATTGTTGTACAATAACTCCAAATGCTAACTTGGGAAAAGAAAGAGGAATAGATAGAGAGACGGAATTTGACATATTGTCGTGCAGCTTGGAACTTTTTTTTTTTAATTTAATTTTATTTGTTTTTTCCCTTTTTTTCTAAAAAAAAAGAAAAGGAATTTTGCGCATTCAAGATTACGTAAAACAACAAAATATTGCGCCTTGATGGTCTGTGCAGGAGCCTTATTGATATAGTTAATCTCTCTTTTCCTCTGTTGATTTCAACAGCTCAAGTTAGTTTAGGTGCTATTTTTCGTCTTCCTCTTGTTGATTGTAGATCTTTTTGAATGGTTTGGCTGCGGTGAAGTCGTTTTTTTTTTTTCCCAGAAAATATATTTTCTTTTCATATCAGATTATGCCTTTTTTG
Source organism: Lytechinus variegatus (assembly GCF_018143015.1). Lineage (NCBI taxonomy): Eukaryota > Metazoa > Echinodermata > Echinoidea > Temnopleuroida > Toxopneustidae > Lytechinus > Lytechinus variegatus. The sequence goes on along the minus strand of NC_054752.1, from coordinate 22,770,988 downwards.
TTAGGCTGATAAGAATGAATCTGGTGTATTGTTTAAGTATTTACGATAAATAACCAAGAGCATCGGGTGTTAAGGTATAGGGAGGGGAGGGCGTTACACAACTTAGAGTGTCCTATGTTTGAGTTAGGTACGTCTTTTCGTGGTCAGTTTTCGTTTGTGTTGTTTGTCTTTTTTGTTGCTTGTTTCTTTTCTTTCTCTTTCTTCTTAAGGTCAGTTTGCAGTGACACTTTGATCATGATCGACTTCGGGTGGGGTAGGCCGTGGAGGGAGCCATCCATTTCTCATCCTGTGTAGTATCTTTCCAACATATCCTTAAATGAATAAGTTTGTTTGTAATTTCATTTCTTTAAATGTGAGGGGGATTCGGGAGAAAAATAAGCGACAAAGTATTTTCAAATGGTGTAAGGACAAAAATGGGCATATAATCTTTTTACAGGAAACTTTTAGTACTCAAGAAATAGTTAGGAACTGGAGCTCATCGTGGGATGGGAATTGCATTTATAGCCATGGTACAAATCATGGTAAAGGAGTCATGATACTTATTGCTAGAGGGGTCAACATAAAGATAAAACATACAATTATTGACCCAAATGGCAGATATATTTTCATAATCGGTCTATTACAGAATCAGCAGGTTGTACTGGGAAATGTTTATTTTCCTGTAGGAAGTAAAGAACAGGAGCAACTAGATTTTTTGCAAAATATTACCCAGATTTTGAAGGAGAAAGAATTTAAAAATAAACCTTTTATTATAGGAGGGGATTTTAATATGATGAGGAATGTACTTATAGATTACAAAGGAAGTAGCATTAATAAAAGACAATCTAGGCTTAGTATTGATTTTGAAAGTTTTTTGGATAATCATAAGGCAATAGATATATGGCGATTTAGAAATATCGATAAGATGCAGTATACTTATCATCAACAAAATCCTTACATGCAGAGCAGATTAGATTATTGGGTGATATCAGACATTTTTGTTGAAAAAGTATCAAAATGTGAAATAATACCGGCTCTGTCGCCTGATCATTCTGCAATAGAATTAAATGTTAATTTTGCCGTTACTCATCCTGTTATAAAGACAGGATACTGGAAATTCAACAATAGCCTATGTTACGATGAAGAATATGTTAAAGGAAAAAAACTAAGGAATGAAAGAGGAAATAACTCGTCTAAAACTTCGGTTGTCTGAAGAAATTATGGATAATAGAATACTGTGGGATTATGTTAAGATGGAAATTCGAAATTTTACAAGAAAATATTCTAAGAAAAAAGCTAAAGAAAGAAAAGAGAAGGTTGAGAAGTTAGAAAAGGATATTATAAAATTGGAAGAGGAGGTTCAATTACAGCAAACACCATCGAACACAAATGATATTTTGATTGATCTTTTGGCAAGAAAAAGAAGTGAGCTAAAAACAATTTATGCGTACTTAAATGACGGTATAAAAATCAGATCTCGAGCCCCATGGTTTGAAAGTGGAGAACGAGAAACTGCGTATTTTAAACAACTGGTAGATTATAATGGTCGGAAGGGTTTTATTAAAGAACTTAAAGTTAATGGAAATGTAATTAAGGACGAAACTAGTATTTTAAAAGAAATCAAAGAATTTTATTCTTCTTTATATTCTAAAGGAGAGGTAGAACCTGGTGATTATTTTTTTCCTAGTAACTTACCAAAATTAAGCGAAAACCAAAAGAATCATTGCGAAGTGAAAATAAACCAGGGGGATTGTATTGAAATTTTAAAAGAAATGCAACTAAATAAATCACCAGGAAATGACGGTTTAAATGTCGAGTTTTATATTACATTTTGGCAGGTAATAGGTGACCTAGTCTTAAATGCTTTTAATGATGCTATGAAATATAAAGAATTGTCACCGTCACAAAAACAATCAATAATTACAATTATACATAAGGAAGGTAAAGATCCGATGTTTATTAGCAATTATAGACCAATTTCCTTGCTGAATGTTGATTATAAAATCCTAACCAAAATACTTTCGAAAAGAATTAAGACCATTTTGGATAATATTGTGTCTGGCGACCAAGTAGGTTATTTAAATAATAGGAATATTGGCGATGCTGTAAGAATAATAAACGATATGATTTTTCATACATCAAATTTTAATAAACCAGGATACTTAGTTGCAATCGATTTTGAAAAGGCGTTCGACTCAATTTCACATTCCTTCCTCCAAAGGGTGCTTAAATCGTTTGGTTTTGGGCCAATTTTTAGTAACTGGGTTAACGTTCTTTACACCAACTCGCTGAGTTGTGTCTTTAATGGGGGGAAATCGACCGGTTATTTTGCAATCGAGAGGGGGCTAAGACAAGGGGATCCCCTCTCCCCTTACCTTTTTATACTTTGTATAGAATGTTTAACGCACTGTATTCGTAATGATAATCAAGTAAAGGGTATTCGATTTGGTGAAACGGAAATTAAACAAATACTCTATGCTGATGATATGACTATATTCGTAGAAGACTTGGATTCAGTATATAGATTAGAATTAATTCTTGAAAAATTTAGGAAGACATCTGGACTTAGGATGAACAAAAATAAAACGTTTATTTTGCCTCTAGGACCCTCTGTTAGCCTTACTCACCCTTTCCCTTTTGGGAGACAAGTTGATATGGTTAAAATTCTAGGTATTGTCTTTTCATTAAATCCTGACGTTGCTGAAGAAATGAATTATAAAGAAATATTAAGCAAAATTAAAAAGTTATTAAATTGGTGGAAACAAAGAGATCTAACTTTGTTTGGAAAGATTCATCTGCTTAAAACTTATGCTTTTTCTAAATTGATTTATGTAAGTTCTTTAACGCCTATGCCGGAATGGGCTTTTAAAGAAATTGAAGAAATTTGTTTCGACTTTTTATGGCGAGGAAAAGATAAAATTAAAAGAAACACATTGTATCTGGGATATAAACAAGGGGGAATAAAAATGCTTAATTTCAAACTCTTTGTAATGGTACAGAGAGTGATGTGGGTCAAAAGATTGGTAAACGGTGATCAGAAAGTGAAATGGAAAAAATATTTCAAATTTCTGCTAAGACCATTAGGTGGTAATTTAATATTTTACTGTAATTTTACACCTGACATGATTAATATAAAAATTCCAAAGTACTACCGGGAAATGTTAAGTATTTGGTTTGATATAACTGTTTTCATCAAAAAGGACATAAGTAATAAAAGAAATGAAATTTTTTTCAATAACAGGTATATTAAAAATGCAGGAAAAGCGTATTTTCATGAAAATATTTTCTTAAAAAACACATACAAATTACACCATATTGTAAATGAACATGGTGATCTTAAATCAAATACTTACTTTAGATCTATGGGTTTAAATGACGACGAAATAGTATCAATTAATGAAATATTTGCACATGTTCCTGTGGAATGGAAAGACGAATTAAAAAATAATACATTAGTTGATGGTTTGAAGATTGAATTTATTTTCTCTAAAAATGTTTTCCAGTTTGAGTCAGTTTGTTCAAAACAGCTGTATAGATCCTGTATAAGCAAAATTGCCGACACTCCTGTCAGTTTTTACAATCTCGAATCATCATATAACATGTCTGAAAAAGAAATCGAGAAAGTATTTTATCGTCCAAGATTTTGCACATTAGATAATAAGCTAAGAGAGTTTCAATATAAATTATTATACAATATTGTCTTTGTTAACCACCATTTATATAGGTTTCGATTTACATCGAGTAATGAATGTTCTTTTTGCGGTAAAGATGAAGAAACTTATAGACATATTTTTTATGAATGTGAAATGGTTAAAGTATTATGGAGATTGTGTAGCAATATATTAAAATTTCCGATTCTTAAAAGCTTACAGTGGAAGGATATCCATGTTGGATTAGACGAGACATCAGAAAATAGACAATTATTAAATCATATCATTTTACTTATCAAATTTTTAATATATCACGGTAGGGGGAATCATAAACTACCAACTGCCGAAGAGATTCAATTAAAGCTTTTTAAAAGTAAAGAAGAAGAAAAGAAAATTGCTATAGAGAGAAAAACATTAACACAGCATTATAAAAAGTGGGAACACTTAAAAAACAATTAAGAAGGATGAGAGAGGGATGGCTTGTGCCCGGTTTCCACACGTGCGGGGTGGGCTGGTCTGTCTGTCACTGTAGACTGTCCTTTTTTTATTCCTTTGCTTGTTACTTCTTTCCTTTCTTTCTTTTTTTCTCATTTTTTTCTCTCTTTATTTTCCTTCCTTCTGCTTTTCTTAATTTGTTTTTGTATTTTTTGTTATTGTACTGTCTAATTGTTTAATGTCTCTTCTGTGTGTGTCTGTGGGGGGGGGGGGGTTCACTCAAACCCTTTTTCTATTTTTTTATTTTTTTTTTTATTGTAAATTTCATTCAGTTTAATCAATGTTGAGTAATAAATTTTCTACATAACTATTGTATGATTTTGTGAATTTATATTGGTTATAAAATAATGGTTAATTTTTGTTATTGAATTTATCCATTGTATATGATTATGTTAATACCATGAGTATTTGTACGATCATTTGTATTGAACTGAATGATTAATAAATACTATTACAAAACAAAAAAAAACAAGGAACGGTGTCGTGTGTCATCTTTCTACATCAGTTTCCGCGTGTTACAAGTGGCGTTGTCAGCAGGATCGATGTTCGTCGTTGGATACACAACCAAGTTCAAATCCTGACAATCTGAGGAGCTCATCCGTCTGTTGGACATCTTGAATTTGTAAATATGAACGTAGCTTTAAGATGTATTCGTGTGTGTCCGGGGTGTGTGTGCATAGTGTGAATGTTGTAGCCAAAATGTAGTTTGTTTGAAAGTAGTATGAGGCTACAATGTATTTGATAGGGATTTATACTAGTGGGAAGGTATTTTATGAGATACCCTGTAAGAGTTTTCAGATCAAATGGCTTTGGTCAAGGGAATACTGAGTACTGTTGAAGGTTAATTTTGTGTTGTCATGGTAATGCTGTGTTTTGGAATAGTCCATGCCCCCTTTCTTATGTAATTTTGGCTGGTTGGATGGGAACCACACATTGGGGTGTAGGAGGCCAGAGACACCAGTATTTTATATGTTGATAGGAGGGAGTACAGTATGTGCAGAGAAGCTTTGGGTTTGGCAAACATGATTAACTATGAATAGTTGAGGCGTTTCTTTGTCTGATACTTGAAGTTTGTTAACTTTTTAATTTTTGTTTTGGATCTTAATTGATTAATATTCGGTTTAATTAAGCTATGGCGTGAATTAATGGTAATTGTTTGATCCAGAATGTGTATTTGATAGTTTGAGGGGCTACTTTTGAAAAAGTAGGGGAGCCCACATGTTGATGAAAGTGTTTTACTTTCATGTGTTTGTGTGTTATAATGGTTATCATATTGTAATATGCTGATCTTTCTGATTTGTAACTGGGATTTGGCTAGGAGTACTGCTAGGTTTAGTCAGGATTAAGTATCAATGTTAATTTCGAGAACCTCAATCTGAGACCGGGATTGCATTAGAGGGATACTGGAGTGACTATTGGGGCAGTAAGGTTTTTCTCTTTACCTTTGTTTTTCTGTTAACCTTCGAGGCCGGAAAGAACGCAGTGGTAGTTGAGAGAATTAGTCATAAGTTATGAGATATTTCAGTATGTTATATTGGTGAACCATTGTTCCATTGGAAATTGCTAAGATTTGGGGAAACATCTAGTAATTGTTATTTGTTTATTGTTTTGTAATTCTTTAAAAGTTTGAATCAGCTTGAAGTATAAGTAGGTATATTTTTGGGAGGTTTAAGGATGACATTGTAGTGATTGATTTACTGGCTATAATTATATAATGGTCTGTTATTCGTTGAGATACATGGATTGTGAAGGTTTATGTCGATAACTAAACAATTGGTTGATATAAACTCTGGAGCTGTTAGGATCAGTTAGGAAACACTTGGAATGTTAATGCTAGGAACCTCAACATGAGACTAGTATTACATAATAAGGAGTGTACTTGAAAACTGAAACAGTTGAGTTTTTGCACTAGATATGTTTTCTGTGTTTATTCTCGTCACGAGACCAGGAAGTTCGTATTAGTGGTGCGGGTTCGCCAATACCGTGTTATTGCCGAGATTTCTATATTCTGTATCGGGTGATAACTTGCTTTTATATGTATTTAGTGTCATGATCAATAATGTAAATTGGTTTGTTCTGTAATTGGGAACAAGTATCTCCGAGTAGTGTTATCTAAAGTAGGACTTCAATTTGTAATAATTTTGGTATAGTGAGTGCCGGGACGTCACTCAATTAAGTAGGGGAGTATGTAACAGGTCAAAATGAACTTTTTATTGAAAATTCATATCATCATTCTAGTTAATTGTTTTATTCTCATTGGTTCTTGCAGGTTTTTTTTATTTTCTTTATCTTTTGTTCCTGTACTTGGAAATTTTGGAATTTTGTATATAACGACTCATCGATATTAATCGAACCGAAACACAACTTGGGAATGGTGTCGTGTGTCATCTTTCTACATCAGTTTCCGCGTGTTACACATGACTCATGATTCATGAACCGTTATATATCTTAACTGGGCAATTTCGGACCATTATACTTGACCCCCCCCCCCCCCCCTCCTAAGTGGCGGACCGTGACCCGGAGGAGACAATGCATTGGAGGGGCACAGCATTGTTCACAAACATTACAGTGCCCCTCCAATCTATTGTCTCCTCCGGGTCACGGTCTGCCACTGCCCCCCCCCCCCCCCCCCTCAGATCCCGGCCGTTGATTGTGCGATCGCCGCGAAAATTTGCACGCCCGTAGAACCGGATGTAAACTCCAAGACTGTGTACGATTTTCAAAAAATTAATCACATTTTTTTTTATCAATCAATCATGCATATAACCGAATTGCCCTAAATTTGGTTTTATGTGTATGTTTTTGCCTTTTATTAACTCACTTTATATAGCTAGTAGAATGCTAATTTTGGTGATATCGATTTTTAGCTTTGACACAAAAATCTACAAAAAATTGCTAAGAAACAATCAATGTAATTCTTCGTTTTTTTTCATACCTTTGTTTTTGCGTTTTTTGATGAACTGTCGGGGACCCTTTTGTGATTCAGTTTTGGTTTAATTTTTTTCTTATTTCCAACAAAAAAGTAGACAAAATCGATCCATCGTAAACACAGCTATAACAATTGAAACATAATAAAGAAACATGTACAGTGCGTCCCCCAAAAAAACTATACAGTTTTGAAATGGCTGCCAAAAAAAAATCACTTTTGGGGAAAAACACAAATAATATGGAAGCAATTGGTAACACCTAAAACGGGTGGGCCTTCTCTCAAAGGGGCAAAGAACGCGTTCATGATAAGGCATTTTTCTTCAAAGTCATACCTAGGTTTTTTATCTGACTGCTAAGAACGCACGAATGCCTGTGAGCAAGCAGCCAGGGGACCAACAGTTTAAGGTCCTCTCCGAAGAACCTGGTATAAGGATAAATACCCTTTTCTTGAGTAAAAAGGGCACTTTCAGTACTTCAAAAAGTCGGAGGTACTTTGCCCCCCCCCCAAACGCCGCCCCTGATCATATCTTGTAAATATGTTCAAAATTTATCACAAAATTAGATGTATGTAATGTGTGTGTATGATGTATGTATAAAAAGGTCAGAATTTTGCTTGTTTGCTTTGCTCGCTCGCAGCTTTCTATAAAAGTGTTGCCCTTTCCACCATGTCATGCCCTTTACAAATAAATTTGTTATTCCACACCATGAACACCGATTGACACCCCAATCCGGGACCCCAATACTACATGTATATTATAACACAAACCAATACCCCCCCCCCCCCCCCCGGCCCCCACCCCACCGCCTTGCCTCTGCCGCGGCGGCCGTGACAAGTATCGCGATTAACGGTGATCGTGCGTGACGTAGCGATATCGTTGTACTTCCAACGACAAATCAAAGATGTCTGAAATCTGAGGAAACGATTGAAAAAAGTACTACACAATATCCGTGCAAATCTTCCGTAGGCTCAAGAATATCACGATATACTAATTAATTTCTGAACGTTCTGAAATTCATGCTACAACTGACATCAATATTTATCTACCAAAGTGTTAAGGTCGACAGTATTTTTTACCAACAAACGGCACGGAAAATTGACTGCATTTGCCAAAAGGTACACGCAGTACGTACGCAGTATAAACGAACACTACACCGTACATACTGTGCATGTACTGTGAATAATGGCTACTCGTCTAGACGGATTTTGAATTGTGCTATGACTGAAACAACCATGAATTTTGTGCTTGGACTCGGAGCCTCTTACATGTACGCCATGTGAATTGAAGTTCTTGGACAGTTGACTAATTCATATTCGTCTCCTCATTCGACATCGGTGCTTGTTTGGACATTTTGGTTACAATTTCAACTGGCTGTTGGCTACCGGTACAGTACTGTACTGGTCGATAAGGGAAGAGACGGGGTAGACACGCCACGCATGCAGCGCAGTGCTTGTTGAGTGGCGACCATACGGAGCGGTTTTGCCTGGGCCTCTGAGCCCGGCGCGTTTCCGTGATGGTGTACCGTTCGACAAAGCCCGCTGTCGTGATCTGACTAGTGCTGGCCAGCTTTACCGTCAACGAACACATGACGAACAAATCGAACGCAATTGATGGACTGTGTGTAGACTACGTGTGATTTCTTCCTGAGTGCTTCACTTTCAGATTTGAATGAAACTCATGCTTTTCAAATATTTTTTTGTGTAAGTAATTTTCTAAGCAATTAAGAGTGACACTAAAACGATCACAATCACCTCTCCTCAAATACCCCAAATCAACAAATGCAAATGTGTTTTTGCAGACCTTGACTTAATTGATTCATCATGTTTGTGTTTTTTTTTGGGGTGGGGGGTTGGAAATAGTGCTGATGTCTCGATTTTTAAGCCTGGCCAGGATGACATGGAATGATGGGATGGGTGGATGCATTTACTGACCATGCTGACAACTGTTATTAGATTTAATTTTAGTAGGCCTAATCAATCATATGTTAGACAGCTGGCAGCCGTCTGTTTCGAGGAGTTAACATTTTTTAAAAATTTCTCCTCGTACACAGACGGCTCGCTATCGTGCAGCCACCATTAGGGGACTTGCAATGCAAAATCCCCCCGTCGGGGCTCTTCAATTTTTGTCTTTAATGAATAAAAAAATTGACAATTATTGCGACCAAAATGCAAATTAATATTCCCTCTTGGCATTAATTGCCAAAAAACAGAGAAAAATCAAGTTAAAAGGAACAAAAACAGTGACTTACCTCGACTGTCACGCAAATTCACTTCCCCGTTTTGTCCGATCTTTATGGCCATTGAGTCCCCTGTACAGATCGCGCTAGAACTTCGGTCTCTGTTTTTGGTAAGTGAAGCCAACGGAGTTCAGCTGAACAACCGACATAACAGAGACCGAAGCTTTTGGTCTAGCCTAATGTTAGACCTCGGCTCTTGACTGTTTTTCCCCTTTTCTTAACATACTGAGACCTCCAAATATTTTTTATCAAAAACTTGTTTAGCTCTTCAGAATCCAGTTGAACATTGCCACCGGACTACAAATATTGTGATGAGAATGAGCGAGGGAATAATTCAAATGAATTGCTGAATTTTCTCCTTGCAGAAAAAAACTTAAAAGTAGTTGAAACAAGACCTGTAACAATACTACATTCATTGCCTGTGGCTATACTCAGTAAAACAGAATCTATCATTATCAAGCCAAGCTGATACACTTGTAGCTACATGTACATGTACCATATGTAGAATTGCATGTTTTAAATGATCGCTGCTTTGATAAAATCATTCTCTCCTAGTAATCGCTTTGTATGTACAAAATACAGAGCTACAGACAAGAAAATATACAATTTTCAACAAGAACATAATTGTCAAATGAAAGCAATATTATTTCTACATGTAGTTGGATCCCATGTTCATATGGATTTGAAAAATATCTGTTAGAAATACTCCTCGATCTACGTGTAATTGTGTACCCTAAGCAAGTATCCTTTAAAGGGATTTCATAAATAAATACAGGACGCAACAGGGCAAAACTGAAATAAAGACCAGGGGCAGTATTCTGTACGTGGAGCAGACTTAATGCTCAGTTAGCATTTTGGTATTCTGAGAAGTCGCTAAAAGTGTCCCTTTAGTATTACCTTATTACCTTATTACCGGATGTACTGGAAAAATGCAGAAAGCTGCAGCCAAGTTTCCAGGTCTAGCTTTCAACCAAGCTCAATCTTCTTCCACAAGTATACTATGTGTGGCAGGGGTGTGTTGCGCAAACTTGCAATAGTACATGTACAAGTTATGACCGCACGAAGACTTAATTGAGTAGTTACGAGACTTATTCTGAAGTCTCAGACTCATAGCGCTCAATTAGCGGACATTCCAGTGGGGAAAAAATAATGGTGATTAAAGGTTCATAAAGTCATCTCGTGTGGCTTTCATTTCTTGTAATTATGAATTCGGTTTACTATTTTGTGACTAAAAAGAGGATGGGAGAGAATTGAGTATAGAATGAAACAAAAGAAGGTAGTACATGATTATAGAAACAAGTAAAATAAGGAATAGGGAATTTGGTAATGAAGAAATGAGAAAGCGGGAAAAAGGAAACAGATATTGTGTGAACATAGGAAATATGACTACTATTTTTCTATATTTTCTTTATTTGTAGCATTATACAGTATTTTTTTTTTGCACAGTATGTGACAATAAGCATGATATACAAAATGTAAGGAGACTACCAAACTACGGTGCAGCAATGTTCAGGCCAGGGAGTAATCAAACCTGTTTCTGACGATAAAAATACAAGAATAGTATAATTCAATGATTATTCTCTCATAGAATAAAACACCCCAAAGGAAATGGTGAGTGCTGTGCTGTCATCGTTTCCCTGACGTATGAAATCTTGAATGTCACAATTTTTTTATATCCAATAAAAATGAGAGGGAAAGGGACCTCTAAAAATCTTTGAAAACATATTAGCATTTTTTAGACAAAAATTCTTTGTAGCGAGCCTCACACTGCGCAGTGCAAGCCAGCACAGTGAAGAGACACTGCGCGTAAATTCTATGTTGTAAGAGTGCATTTGATTGGCCAATTCTGTTCAGTGGGGGTGTGGTCTAAAGACCACCGCACACCTTACGACTGTTCGCAATCCGATTTTGGAACAAGTCGCATTTTGCTATTTTTTTGAAAATGTGGGTGGACCATATCATTTCATTTGAGGTTAAGATTAATTGAAAGAATACTAATATAACCATTTTGGATTGTAAGCCTTTATTTTGGAGGGAAGGCCAAATTAGTTTCAAACCGTAGTCAATTGTACGACTGCTATGACGTCATTACGACTAGATATTGAATTTGCTTTTATTCTAAGAAGGATGATAGCAAAGTCAGATTTGAACACAGGTATTTTGTTCGATGATTTCAAACATGACACAGTAAGATATTCCATGTCTCAATATTAGCATCAAATTCTACTAGGTTTTATTCCAAAATCGGGTCACAGACCGATCGTAAGGTGTGCGGTCGCCTTAAAGGGAGTTACGGTAATTGAGTGCTAATAGAGTTTCCAGAAAATGAATTTGGAGGTCCATTCAGCGCTCCATTAAATGGGGAACTTATTAGGAAACTTATGAGACTTTTCAGAATACCCCCCTAATAAAGTGTTCACTCAACTGGTGCACTGAGAAACTTTTGTCCTTGCATGTGAGTCTGTTGCTCACCATATCTGTACGTGTTCTTTCAACTTTCAAAATGATGTCTAGCAAGCCTAGAAAGTAATTTAAGCACATGTATCTATTATTCATTGCAGGGATTGTCTTTTTATGGTCGGGTTTCCTTTTGAAAGTGATTAATTTCTTCATTTTGAATTTTAGCACAAACCAGGAGGGTTTTTTTTTTTTAAATTAAACAGAAATCAGAGAGCCCTCTTCCAGAGAATCTTGAATTTAGAGATTGATAATGTAATCAATTGTAGAAATTAGCTCCACAATCATTCACTAAGTTTCATGTTATGGGGGCCCAAGTGTGCTGAATGCAGTGCTTAATTTGTGTGCAGGGCTCTTGCAAGATTTGAAAAAGGTGTGGCACAATATCTCAACAAATTTCCACACCTTTTCAGCATGTGTAACACTAGCCTGTCCATTCTGGCTCCCATTTTATTTGTGATCTACCTCTATTCGTAGGATATACAGACCCAGTGAGCAATCTTTGAGCATAGTTTACACTTGATACTAAATAGGTTCATTATTGCGGATTGAAATAATCGCTAGAGGGTATTCATTTGTCTCGCAATCTACTATGGTCAACAAGGAAATTCGTGGTTACTCTCGCAAAAAGTGTTCACTGGCTTTCTAGGAAATTTGTGATCACTCTCGCAAAAAGTGTTCACTAGCTTACAAGTTCACGAGCTTTCGAGTGCTGCTGCAACTCTTTATCTAGTGACGAAAATTATCTGATATCGTACTCTATTTATACTAACCTCCAAGACCGTACGCACGAACGCGAGAACAATAGGTGGGCACTGATCCGTTGTGCGATTGGTCAGGAGTTATGCAAATAAGCCGGGGTATATGCAAATACGCCGTGGGTCGGCAATATGCAAATGAGACCAAAAAAATTGGCGGGTCGCTAGTTTCCCGTGGGCGGGGGGTTGACTAGCTGAGCGGTCCCTCGATCGGGGCCGGGAACGATCGGGTCGGCGTGCACTGCCAGGTAAGGGGGTATTGTGCTGTCGGATGGTTCGCATCCAGAAATCGGGGATGTCGATCCCGCTGTCTCTGTTGAAGTTGTTGGGACAAAGACGTATACTAATAGCCTCCTTAATCCTGCGTGTATACCAATGTCTTTCTTTGGCAATGCAATGTACACCCTCCCAATCTGGGTGGTGTTGCTTCTCCCAAGCATGTTCTGCCACCGCGGATGTGTCGGTTCGCTGTAACCGAACATCGCGCTTGTGTTCAGAAATGCGTTCAACTATTGGTCGGGCTGTCTCTCCGATGTAAGACCCGTCACATCCCTGGCAAGGAATGTTGTATACTACGCCATCACGTCTGTGATCAGGGATAGGGTCTTTGGGGTGTACAAGCTGTTTGTGTAAGGTGGTGTCCGAGCGGAAAACCGTTCGGATACCGTGACCTAATCGGCGTTTAAGTTGTTGTGAAAGGCCATCTATGTATGGCAAGACTGTACAAGTCTCGAAAACCTTCTGATCCCTTAGTGGTTGTTTTCTCTTTAAAGTGTTCTTGATAAAACGGCGTGGGTAGCCGTTGCTGTATAAGGCGCCACGTATGTGTGCTCTTTCTTTCGGGAGTTCAGGCGGGTGAGTTATAATATGTGCTGCTCTGTCGAACAGGCATTTAACAAGACCCTTCTTGACCGATTTGTCGTGATGAGAATCATATGGTATGTATTGGTCTGTATGAGTGGGCTTGCGGTAGACAGGTGGAAAGTTTCCGGCCCTCGTGTCTTTGGACTAGCGTATCAAGGAATGCTAATTTCCCTCGTTCAGTTTACACTTGATGTTACACTCGAGCAAGAACAAAGGAAATGGTCCAGTGAATCTATTGTTCTGGCTTGGTCACTCTATTTGTTCTGGACCTGGAACATAACTATGCTCAAAGATTGCTGACTGCCACTGTACTGACTGTACATGAAAATGTGTGGCAGAAAATGTCCAGTATTAGAGTAGTAGTGTGGATATGTCCTCAACACTTGCAGTCTGTAACCCTATCCTATGGCAGCTGCAACCAAATTGTGTATGTGTTGAGTCCAGGCAAAAACCTTAATTTTTGTCTCGCCAGTATAGCAGAGCGAGATTATTATACTAGGCACCGCTTTTCCAATGGCAAAGGCGACATTGGCGTCATCAATGTTGAAATCTTAAAGTTTAAGTTTTTGAAATGTACATGAATAGGGACCTAGTTCGTGAAACTTGGCCATGAGGGTAATCTGGTCTTATTGAATATCTTGCCTGAGTTTCAGGTCACATGACCAAGGTCAAAGGTCATTTATGGTCACTGAAATTCGACCATGTTGGGGCCTTGGGGGGGGTAATCAAAATCTTTATAACCAAGGTTTAAGTTTTTGAAATGTCATCATGACTTAAAAAGTATATGGACCTAGTTTCTAGTTACTTTATGAAACTTAGGACATACATGTAAGTGTAATCCAGTATTACTGAACATCCTGCCTTGGTGTCAGGTCACATGACCAAGGTGAAAGGTCATTTATAGTCACCCAACTTGACCATGTTGGGGGAATCAACATCGAAATCTTTACCACTGTTAAGATTTTTATATGTTGTAATAATTTTGAAAGTTTATTGATCTAATCGCTAGAGGGTATTCATTTGTCTCGCAATCTACTATGGTCACAAGGAAATTCGTGATCACTCTCGCAAAAAGTGAAAAAAAGTGAATCACAAATTTCCTAGAAAGCCAGTGAACACTTTTTGCGAGAGTGATCACGAATTTCCTTGTTGACCATAGTAGATTGCGAGACAAATGAATACCCTCTAGCGATTATTTCAATCCGCAATAATGAACCTATTTAGTTTTATTGATCTAGTTGATGAGACTTAGACATATTAAAAGGATAATGGTGTATCTTTGAAAATCCTGCCTGGGTTTCGGGTCCCATGACCAAGGTCATTTTGGGGATACATGTATATGTTCAATTTCCATCATAACTTTGAAATTCCATAGATCTAATTCATGAAACTTGGACATACATGTAAGTGCAAACAAGTATCATTGAACATCCTGTGTGAATTCCAGGTCACATGACCAAGGTCAAAGGCCATTTTAGGATCAACAAACTGCCCTTGTCATTGTTGAATTGCTATCATAACTTTGAAAATTTATAGATCTAGTTCATGAAACTTAGACAAAAGAGTAATCAATTATCATTGAGCATCCTGCGTGAGTTTTGGGTCATATGACAAAGGTCATTTTGATTTAAGGTCAGTCAACTTTGGCCATGTTGGGGGTATCGTTGAATTACCATTATAACTGGAAGTTTATAGATCCACATTCAGTTCATGAAACGAGGACTTAGCCCTATGGCCTATCTACATGTAGGCTGGGGTATTTTTGGAGATCATATGCCGGGGGGGGGGGGGGGGGCCTCCAGGCCCCCACCTTGAGATCTTGGCTGTCCATCGCTTGATTGGGCCAAAAATTGGCATGCCGGTTGTCTTGGACATAAGCTACAAAAGTTTTTCCTCTTACTTCCTAAATAAAGCACCAAATGTTGTAATTTTTAGTGTAGAATTCTTTGTGGTGTTCTTAGCCAGTAATCAGAGCTGCCAAGTAGTACTGATTTTCCGTATTTAGTACTGAAAATAGAGAATACTGATGGTTTCATGCAAAATACTGATTTCTTAAGTTTCAGTTGAAGTTTTGTCCTATGGTATTCCTGTGAAAATACTTATTTCTTCATCAAAATATGGATTTTCAGCCTTGAAAATACTGAAATGTTCTTGTTCAGGTTGGCAGCTCTGCCAGTTGTACCTGAAAAAATGGCAATATCAGACAAATTTCTTATTTTTGTTACACCTGCTAATCAGAGTGTGACTATAGGCAACGCTTTTCCGGTGGCAGTGTCAACACCAAATCTTAAATTTTTGAAATGACATAATAACTTTGAAAGTATAGGGACCTAGTTCATGGCCATAAGGTTAATCATGTGTTATTGAACATCCTGCCCGAAATTTGAGTAAAATGACCAAGGTCAAAGGTCATTTAGGGTCAATAAACCTTGACCTTGTGGAATCACCATTTTTGAAATATCATCATTACTTAAAAAATATATGGACCTACATGTAGTTCATGAAACTTGGACATAATGTTAATCAAGTATCACTAAACATCCTGTGTGAATTTCAGGTCACATGATCAAGGTTATGAAGGTTATTTAGGGTCAATAAACTTTGGCCAAATTTGGGGTATTTGTTTTATTACCATCATACATGTATGTAACTTTGAAAGTTTATTGGTCTAGTTCATACAACTTGGACATACATGTAAGAGTCACAATTATCACTGAACATCCAGTGTGAGTTTCAGGTCACATGACCAAGGTCAAAGGTCAATGAACTTTGGCCATGTTGGGGGTTTCTGTTGAATTACCATTATAACTTTGAAATTGTATTGATCTGATCATGAAACTTGGACATAAGAGTAATCAAGTATCACTAAACATACTTTGCGAGTTTCAGGTCACATGATCAAGGTTACAGGTCATTTAAGGTCAATGAACTTGGCCAAGTTGGGGGTATTTGTTGAAATACCATCATAACTTTGAAAGTTTATTGGTCTAGTTCATATAAATTGGACATTAGAGTAATTAAGTATCACTGAATATCCTGTGCTAGTTTCAGGTCACATGACCAAGGTCAAAGTTCAATGGACTTTGGCCATGTTGAGGGTATTTGTTAACCATAACTCTGAAAGTGTATTGATCTAGTTCATGAAACTGTTTAAAAGTTTATTGCATTTAAAAAGGGCAGGGGGATTCTACATTATAAAAAATGGAGACCTTTTACATTTTTGTCTCACCTGCGAAGCAAAGTGAGACTATAGGCGCCGCTTTTCCGACGGCGACGGCGGCGGCGGCGGCGTCAACATCAAATCTTAACCTGAGGTTAAGTTTTTGAAATGACATCATAACTTAGAAAGTATATGGACCTAGTTAATAAAACTTGGCCATAAGGTTAATCAAGTATTACTGAACATCCTATTAGAGTTTCATGTCACATGACCAAGGTCAAAGGTCATTTAGGGTCAATGAACTTAGACCATGTTGGAGGAATCAACATCGAAATCTTAACCTGAGGTTAAGTTTTTGAAATGTCATCATAACTTAGAAAATATATGGACCTAGTTCATGAAACTTGGACATAAGGTTAATCAAGTATCAATGAACATCCTGCATGAGTTTCACGTCACATGACCAAGGTCAAAGGTCATTTAGGGTCAATGAACTTTGGACGAATTGGGGATATCTGTTGAATTCCCATCATAACTTTGAAAGTTTATGGATCTGATTCATGAAACTTGGACATAATAGTAATCAAGCATCACTGAACATTTTGTGCAAGTTTCAGGTCACATGATCAAGGTCAAAGGTCATTTAGGGTCAATGAACTTTGGCCAAATTGGGGATATCTGTTGAATTCCCATCATAACTTTGAAAGTTTATGGATCTGATTCATGAAACTTGGACATAATAGTAATCAAGCATCACTGAACATTTTGAGCAAGTTTCAGGTCTCATGATTAAGGTCAAAGGTCATTTAGGGTCAATGAACTTTGGCCGAATCGGGGGTATCTGTTGAATTACCATCATAACTTTGAAAGTTTATTGGTCTAGTTCGTTAAACTTGGACATTAGAGTAACCAAGTATCACTGAACATCCTGTGCGTGTTTCAGGTCACATGTCCAAGGTCAAAGGTCAATGAACTTTAGCCGAATTGGGTGTATCTGTTGAATTACCATCATAACTTTGAAAGTTTATGGATCTGATTCATGAAACTTGTACATAAGAGTAATCAAGTATCACTGAACATCCTGTTCCAGTTTCAGGTCACATGATCAAGGTCAAAGGTCATGTAAGGTCAATGAACTTTGGCCATGTTGGGGTTTTTTGTTGAATAACCATCATATCTCTGTAAGTTTATTGGTCTAGTCCATAAAAAGAGGACATAAGAGTAACCATGTATCACTGAACATCTTGTGCGAGTTAGAGTAGTATGCAAAGTCAGCACTGCTGCTATATTGAACCGCGTGATGCAGGTGAGACGGCCAGAGGCATTCCACTTGTTTAAACTAAGTTGTGACTTGCTTTTATTTGTAATGTATTCAATGATTTACTTTATCTTCATTACGATGAATATTAATGTATCTTGTTGTACACAATGAATATTGTACATATATTTTTTTTCTTGAAGTTGAAGCAATCAAGATTTTTAAAGAAAGTTCATAAAACTTGGACATAAGAGAAATCAAGTATCATTGAACATCTTCTGTGAGGTTAAGGTCACATGACCAAAGTCAAAGGTCATTGAACTTTGACCGTTTCGGAGGTAATTATTTATTGCTGTCATAATTTTCAAAGTTGATAGATTTAGTTTATAAAATGTGGATATAGGGGTAATCAAGTATTACTGACAAGTCTTAGTTTGCATGAACAAGGTTGAATGTCATTTATTGTCAATGAACATAGTATTTTTTTTTTTACTAATTATTTCATAGTAGTTTTCAAAGTCAGCACTGCTGCTATATTGAATCGCGTGATTCAGGTGAGACTGCTAGAGGCGCTCCACTTGTTACAATGTATAATGTATTTCTCTGTTTTTTGGACCTTTTGTTTTCCATTGTTTTTTTAATGAACTTTGTCAGGGACACTTGAGATCATAAACGGCATAAAATGAATCCATTTAGACCAGCAAAACTAAAAATAATCATACATGTATGAATTTTGGTTGAAAACCCAACTTGCATTGACTTAGTACAAAAAATAATGTTTCTGAGCAATTTTTGGTCTGACATGCAACTACAAAATGTTGCCTGATTTGGGAATCGTGTACCCGGGTGTCACAAATTTGGTCTCAAAAGATGCGCAAGACTTGAAATTTAAAAAAGTCAGAGAGCGGCGCGAACATATTGCGCGAATCTTTCCGGAGTCCCTCCGAGGGCCCCCCCCATTGGCCTAGATAGGGCTAAGGGTTATCAAGTATCACATTGTCTTGCACAAATATCTGCCTGTAGGTCACATGATCAAGGTCATTTAGCGAAATGGCTGGAGCCCCAGTGTATTTTTTCCCCCTGGTGGAGTCTGCAAAACACAACACACAATTGAAAAAAGTCTCTAGTTTAAAGCATTATTGTTACAAATGGTACTGTAATTACATTCATTTATGATAGTCTCATTGTAATGTAGCTAGGCCTGAGTCATCCTGTTTTTTTTTTTTAACCATTGCCCACCTGGAATTTGTAGCAGAGACCTATGTATTGCCAAAATAAAAAAATTCAAAAGAAATACAGTGTCACAAAACTCATTGGCCCAAATTCACAAAGATGGTTTTGAAAACCCAAGGTTGAGTCCATGGTTTATGCAGATTTCTTGTATAAATTATGTTCATTTTATATTAAAAAAATGTCCAATGCTGATGCGCACTATTGTTACAGTGCGCCCGATTGACGCCTGTTGCTGTGGTTATCCACGCTATTTTATTAATGAGTCCACTGTCTTGAATTAATGAGTCGACTCTTCAAACAGTGGACTCATGAATAAAATAGCGTATGTAACCATGGTAATAGGCGTCAATTTAGCGCACTGTGACAAAAGCGTGCATCAGCATTGGACATTTTTTATACATGCGCCCGATACGCGCTAAATTTAGCATAATTCATACACTAAATATGCATAAACCATGGATTCAACCGTGGGTTTTCAAAACCACCTGTGTGAATTTGGGCCATTATAGACTGAATATCAACCACTGTTCAGGCCTTTATTTACTTATCTAGATCTTTTGGAGACTTGCGCATGATACACTACATGTATATAATCAGCCAAATAGAGAAAAACAATAGTACATGAGTGGGATTTCTGGATTTTCTTGCTTGAGTTCATCAGCCCGAGCAGTTATAATCCAAGTTGCATACTTTATGGGAGCATCCATCTTGTTTGCACTTTTAGTTACTCCACTGCAGGATTACAGCGAATATCGCATCACAGTTTGCTCCATATTTTTGGAAGATTGCTATGCATAAAGTCTTTTGTCTTTTACATAGGACTGTACTTTACTTAGTTGAGAGCTTTTCTCTTATGACCCAAAATGTTATTCAAAATTGTAGAGCAAAATTATTCCCTGGATATTGATCAATTTTTGCGATCGCTTCCAAGTGGGATGTTTTTCTTTTATTCTCTTGGAATTGTTGCATTGGGCTACTACATGTAATAGTATACATAAATTTTGAAGAAAAAAATTCACACCATTTCTCACATTTGAAATACATGTAGCAGTATGAATAGATTTTTCATTTTGAGTACACCAATCTGAAGTATTATTTAAAATTTAATAAAAATTTACATGGATATTGACCGGGTAAAAGAGGTTTAAACTGCTTGTACGTGTAGGTCCTAAACTCAATGTTGTGATCTTGTAAGGTGTAAAAAATGACCAATTCCTTTGATTGCGTAGTTCTTAAAGGTCAAGTCCACCCCAGAAAAATGTTGATTTGAATCAATAGAGAAAATCAGACAAGCACAATGCTGAAAATTTCATCAAAATCGGATGTAAAATAAGAATGTCATGCATGAAAATGTGGATAAATTTGTTTATCGGTACCAGTCAATATTTTCATATTTTTTGTAATACTAGTAGCTGATGAAGATGTGAATCTTCTGTCTTTCTGGACTGAAATGTTACATTGTTTCACATCATTTTCCATTCAAATTAGAATTATTTATTATAAAATATACATTCTGGCCCGTATTCTGATGGCTCATTTGGTTCTCAAATCATTCATAATTGTCCAGGAAGTATAGATGAATGATTGTCTTCACCATCGATGAATCAGAAAAGAGCACAGTAAACATAAGAAACATACAACTTACAAAAAATTTTGATACTTCTGGCTTGCCATTTATACTTAAGCCACAACTTTAAACCTAAGCTTAAGTTAAACCTGCTATCAGAATACGGGCCTCTAAGTTCATGTCAAAACAGTATGATATGAATTATGAATTTGGAAATATTTTGTCAAATCTTTTTTGAACTACCCCCCCCCCCCCCTATTTGCGCAAAAGGCTCAACCGCCGGTTTATTTATAATGCTTGAATGTTTTTTTTAAGTAAATGTAATGACTTCTGCCTTATATTCTGAATAATTTATGAAGGATGTATCATACTTTGTTGTGGTTTATAACAAACAAGTATAGGCCTGTGTTTGATGTACATGTCTATATGTACATGTAGTATTGTATGCCAGTTGGGTATAGACGATTTCAAAGTGAGTTCAGAATTCAATGAAATGACCACACAAGTGTCTATAAAAAAATAGGTACTAAAGGGTTCTGGAAGAAATGATGTAATTGATGAGAGCTGTGCTTGACAATCCACCCAAATATTTGGTCTTTTTTTCAAGCAATTATAATAAACTGTCCCATGTGTGATTATCCGTGTTGGTAATCTCCAGTGTGAATAACATGTAATCTATGATTTCACAAATTTTATGTATAGAATACTCTATTCTCAAATCTCCACTTTCTCGCCTATCCACTTCCTCTCTTCTTCTATCCACTGCTTCTATAACACTCCACATGGTGTACCGTAAACCACATCAGCGAATATTATGTAATTGTATAAAAGTACAAAAACTGCAAAAAAAAATGTATTTGTACAAGATAAACATCTACGATATTGTGACAATTAAACTTGGTTTTACTGACTTTCTCACGAAATCAGTTTACAGAACTTTCATTTTTATTTTAAGATAAATGAAGTAGTTGCAATAAACATTGATATCATGATTTCATTAATTGCATGTGTTCATGATCTGCAGCTGGTGCAGCTCTGATAATTCTGTTTGGACGCATTCTATCCTGTGAGGGAAGGTGCTACATGTATGAGATTATGTCACATGTACATGAACCTATGATCTACAAAAACATAGACCACATTGTACATGAAGTTCATGTTTTCGCTGCTGTATGTTGCACATTGTTCAATACATTTCAATGAACTCATTGTCTTGATTTTCATCTTTGGATCTCACCCAATGATTGAATTCTTGACAAAGATGCCATAACTTGTAGGCTGTAATGCAGCTGGCTTGCATTGCCATAAGTTTTCAAGTTAAACATCAAATTGTGTTGATGATCACAAACGTTGGACAGAATCCAACAAAATGACTATCCAAATGTAATATAATACAATCAAATGATAAAAATATCTTTTTCTACATTCTTCACAGCTTTGTTGTCTTTTGTTTACCTTTGATCGTTAGACTCACCTTTCGAATTTTCATTTTCTCTTCTGCAGGTGAACACAGGATTACATGTGAGTGACTGACTGAAAGGTGAAAGACGTGTGCCAACACATAAAATACAATATGCCAAGCAGTCATAAGAATCGGGGTGGAAGCCCCAGTTATTATCATGAACACAGAGATAGCCCTAGCAAGAGGAAACATAGCAAGTCCTCAAAGTCTGGACGACACAAAAGTAAACGCTCGCGGGACAAGGTCAAGGAACAAGTTGTTAAACCTTTGGTAGAGTATGACGATATTAGTAGTGAGGACTATTCTTTAAGCCCCGTACCTTCTCCGCCACCGCAGAAGAGTAGACCGTCCCCTGACCCTCCGAAGAAACGGAGACATGTGTCCCCAGCAACGGCGATTAAAAATTATGCGACTCAACAAGGGAGGGATTCTCCGCATTCTTCAAACTCTAGGAGTTCTTCCTCAAGAAGGCCGCCCTCCCCTGAACCTTACCCTGTGTCGCAAAAGAGTTACTCATCTTCCAGACATGGAAGATCCAATGAAGCCTCTAGGCCAAGGGCTTATCAAAGCTCTCCCCCTCCTCCAACCAGATACCACAGTCCACCACCCAGGTACTCGGCATCTCCAAAGCGATCTAAACAATCAAAGAGTAAGCAAAAGTATAGGAAATCGCCTATGAGAAGCAGGAAGAACAGAAGTCCAAGTCCGGACTATTACCAGATGTCCAGGCAAAGCAACAAGTCAAGAAGTAGAAGTCCCTCCTACAGGTAAGTCAATGCAAGGCCAGCTTTACCCATCTTTGGAGGTCAAACTTTAATATGTACATGCTTTTTCAGTTATCAGATTGCAAAATATTTGCAAATATTTATTGTAATGATCTTGCTAACAGTTGTTTACATTTAGCCACATAACAGTTTTCTTAAAACAAAACCATGATCCTTTGGCATTTTTGCATATGAAATGAGTGAGGAGTTGCTAGAAGAGAAATGTGTTGAGCTATGTTGTATGCACTTCAGCAATTATTTTGTGCTCAGACAAATAGAGGAAGATGTGTAAGAAAACGGCATTTGAGAAAGTAGAATACAATGTTAACCAAACATGTATGAAATGGCTATCCTGTCAGGAGAACAAATGATTATTTATGTTATATCTTGTGTCTAACATGGCATTCTCTCCTGAACTAACAAAAGCAAATCTAAAACTAAAAGCAGGAAGAAGCATCAGAAGGTATCCCGGTCTCCCAGTGGCAGTCCTTACCGAAGACCTAAACACACTCCGTCCAGATCCCCTTCACCTCCGCCTTATCGTAGCAAGAAACGGGCACGGAGCCCTTCACTTGATTTTCCTGCTACCAAGTATCATTCTTCCATTGGAGGAGAAGTCCTCAAGTACAGGAAGAAAAATATTCAGGCTGTGAAGACCAAGGAAGTCAAACAGGAGAAGGAACCTTCTCCAGAACCAATGCCAGAACCTGTCAAGGTCAAAATGCCAAAGCCAGAAAGCCCAATGATTTTTACAATTAAAAATGACCTGAAGGAGAAGGAAACTGCCTCACCTCAGCGGACAGTTGTGGAATTGCCAGATAGAGGCCTTGTTATAAAGAAAGAAATAAAACCAGTTGTGCCGTCTCCTGTCCCAGCACCTGAACCTGAACCAAAAAGATCCTCTCCTCCCCCAAGGCAAGCTCCAGCAAAACCACCTTTGCCCCTCCCGCCTACGATAGATGCAGTGGACAGTCCTATGAGAGTGGTGAAAGATAAAGGTGATGTTGCAGAGCGGATGCGAAATCTATCCAGGGATCGAGCAAGATCAAGGACATCAATATCAGATCTTCCACTCCCTCCGATGGCTCCAACTCCTGAAGAATCGCCAGTGGACACTCCATCACCTCAGACGCAGCCACGGTCAAAGACCAAGGAGAAGGAGGCGAAAGAATCTAAGGTTGACCTTGGGAAGCGGGAGATGATCAGACAGCGGAGGGCAAAGTTAGCTGGAAGCTCCTTGGATTGGGGAGAGAGGTGTGTTGATGTCTTCGAGATCATCAACCAGATTGGAGAAGGAACCTATGGCCAAGTGTATAAGGCTCGGGACAAAGATACAGGTGAGACGGGGTGTTGCCTTTAATCAATGTCAAGGAAACAAAACATAATGCATGTTAATATACAGCTCTTCTAGCAATAAAAAGATAAATGCGCATTATTTATCTAAACTTACTTGGCTTTTGTAGGATGATATGTCCACATGAATGGGGTGTCAAAATGAACATATCCAGTTGCACGTAACGTTGTGCATAAAATCATTTGTTAATGTACATGTATGAGCAGCTTTACATGTATGAAACACAAGCTTAATCTTTTAAAATCAATAAAATACCTGTATTCTTTTTGCATGATAACAAGCCTTTATCATTTTCTCATGAAGGATATTTCTTCATAGTTCATTAATGAATGAAAGGCTAATTTCTTTTTTTTATACTGTCCCAGGGTATACTTTACTAACTGCTTTTTCCATCGTTCTTTGTCCCTCATCTCCTCTTGTCCACAGGTGAACTGGTAGCTTTGAAAAAGGTGAGGACAGACAATGAGAAAGAGGGCTTTCCAATCACAGCCGTCAGAGAGATTAAGATCCTGAGGCAGTTGAACCATGACAGTGTAGTCAGGCTCCATGAAATTGTCACGGATAAACAGGATGCACTTGACTTTAAAAAGGACAAAGGTGAGTTTGTGTTTTAAGCCAGGGCATGTTTCGCAAAGATTGAAATCTGACTAAAAATCGCATTTAGATATCAGAGGAAATCTCTAAATAAGCCACTTCCACATTTACCTGCAACCGATTTGATTTGTGGTCTTGTTTGATAAGAAGAGATTTGAATTGGATGGTTTTCAAATTTTGGTTGCATGGTGATTGCTCTAGAATAAGTTATGACAAAAAATTATGCTGAATTGATATGTGTTCCTAAGGCTACTATTTTAATTGGACTATTTCATCTGATCACACTAAAATAATGACATTTCATTAATGATCTGAACAGGAGCCTTCTACCTGGTATTTGAGTACATGGACCATGATCTGATGGGACTACTAGAATCAGGACTTGTGAACTTCAGCGAGGAACATGTCCGTAGCTTCATGAAGCAACTTCTTGATGGCCTGAACTACTGTCACAAGAGGAACTTCCTGCACAGAGATATTAAATGTTCTAATATCTTACTGAATAACAAGGTAATTCATACAGAGTGTTGTGAAGTATATAGGCCCCTGTTCTGAACTCTGGTTTTGATTTAAACTCTTCGCTCAGGTAATGGTTCCACTATGGAATGCCAGTTGTGGCACAGGACACAAAACAGTACAGGATCAAATTATCAGCTGATTTGACACTCAAATTCATCCATAACTGTCTTTGAATTGACAACTAAAATAGCTTTCTTTGAGCAAAGAGAACTGAAAACACAAGAAACATACAAAGAAATATTGTTGACAATTTCAACTTCCCACAATTTTAGCACGAGTTAGACCATATTAAAAAAGTTTCACTGGACTTCAGAAAACAATCCCATGGTATGTGGGCATCTCCCCATATGATATTACAAGACTTTTGCTCCTTTCACACCCTTCCACTTCAACATGTTGAACACTCGAGTCATTGTAAAAGAGCAGTACCAGTTTATTGTAGTTCTACAGGTTCTTATATGCTCAGGCACTACAAATAAGTTTGCATGGTATCTAATCACTAAACATCCTGGTACGTATTCTGAAGTCTGGTTTGAATTAAACCTTGGTTTAAAGTTGTGGTTTAACTATGGAGAGCCAATTGGGGGCACAAATCCCTAACAATACACATCCAATTTATTAACTCAAATGAAACTCAAATTATCTGGGAATGATAACTGAAGTATATTCAGATATTTTTTTTCAATATGAAATCAAAAGGAAACAATGATAAACATAAGAAATATACAATGTGAAAAGAATGGTTGAATTCTTTGTTCCCCATAATTTTAGCACAGAGATAGACCATGGTCTGAGTTAAACCTGACTTCAGAATACGGGCCCCTGTCTGTTGAAAGCCTTGAATAGAAGGATTAAGTTACTTTGCATGAACTTGATCAAGGCATGATGACTCATGTAGGGCCATTATCTTGTCATCTCCCCCTACATGGATTTGTTGTTGACTTGAGGTTAATGTACATGTAGGTCCCCTCAAGCAGAGTTCATGCACATGTTACCTGAATAATTCTATTAAAAGAAGCCCCATGAGCAGAATTATAACACTGTAACAAAGAAGCTGTATGCACTGTATGGCAAGTTCCCCCAAGTCTGCGCAGTCCCCCTTGTCTGTGCACACGCTTATCTGCGCGATTCTAATAAAAGAAGATACGCAACGAACACAAACTTTACACGTGCAACATATAGACAGATATTCATTAAAAAATCCGACTCAAAATGTTGGAAAAATAATGAATTTTGGTCATTACATGAGACGGTTTCAAAAATGCCGCCCTTCTCATCAAAATATCCGAATCGTGTGCAAAGTGAATAGGTGCTTAGACATGGGGTACCAATTTTTTTCAATCTGAAAATGACTGCCCTAGGTTTTTTTTCCAAGGAAATCCTATATTTCAAATTTGTATGAGATATTTCGTACACTTAAGGGACATTATTAAAGGAAATATTTTGTGAAATAAAACAAAATTCATGTTAAATCTTAAGTCCAATTGTTAGGTGCGCAGAATTGGGGACCACCATCATACATAAAAAATAATTATTTGATGTAATGACTTTGTCTGCTTACATGTACCAGAGATGTATGACACACCAAAAAACTGCTGTAAAGAATAAATTTTATTGACAAAGTGTTAATAAAAAAAGCATTATCGGGTATGATATGACATACCTACTGGAGTAGAGGATTGTCCACAGAATCAACTGACACTTATTTTAGATTTTTCCAAAAATGACCACTAACATTAATCTGCTATTTTAAAACACAATATTCTAAGAATAGAAAGAACAGTGAGGGGGGCGGGGGAAGCAACTCGCAAGTTTGAAATGTGTATTTGTATTTGCCAATCTTTGCATTTTTCACTCCATTGCAATTGACCCACCGAATGCTCTAGGTAGTGAAATGAATGAATTTGTATTTGTGTCTTTTTATTCAAGATGCATCATTCATTGAATTTCTCCTACTTTTTTTCTGACAGGGCCATATCAAGCTGGCTGACTTTGGTTTAGCAAGATTGTACCATGCTGATGACAAGACCAGGCCTTACACCAACAAAGTCATCACCCTCTGGTACCGGCCACCAGAACTCCTGCTCGGAGAAGAGCGTTATGGTCCAGCAGTAGATGTCTGGAGCTGCGGCTGTATCCTTGGGGAGCTCTTCACACAAAGACCCATTTTCCAGGCCAACCAGGAGTTGGCCCAGCTGGAGCTGATCAGCAGGATCTGTGGCACACCTACCCCAGCAGTCTGGCCGGAAGTCATTCGCTTACCCCTCTTCAACACCATGAAGCCCAAGAAGATGTATAACCGTAGGCTCAGAGAAGAATTCTCCTTGTAAGTTTACTTATTTAGCAATACCTCTTGTTCAGAAAGTATTGAAATTCTTTGTTTATGCATTTTTATTTTTTTTTTCAAATGCATTTTTTATTATCTTTAAACTTTAAGAGTTTTTGGTAGGATTTGATCTTAACCCTTTCTCGGCCCGGGGGCTCGGAGCCCCCCCCCTCCCCCAGAGTCGCGCAATATTTTCGGCACGCAAATTTTTTTTTACCGCGCCGCTCACTTACTTTTAAATTTCAAGACTTGCGCAACTTTTGAGACCAATTTTGCGTAACCCAGGTACGTGGTTCCGAAATCACGCAACATTATGTAAGTGTATGCCAGACCAAAAATTGCTCAAAAACGTGATTTTGTGTACAAAGTCAATGCAAATTGTGTTTTTCAACCAATGTCGAGACAACTTCCAATTACTTTGTCTATGTAATATATTTAGGAGTGAAGATCTTATCAACCTTTAGGGGTTACAAGTTCAAAGGTAAAAGGGGTTATCACATGTGTGAAATAAGTTGTATAGTATTCTATTATTTCTATGGATATGATCTGTTTTCTTTCAACCCAAGGTTACCCAAAGATGCCCTTGATCTATTAGATGGAATGTTGACCCTTGACCCTGATAAGAGAACCACTGCTGAAGATGCGCTGAACTGTATCTGGCTGCAGGCTATCAACCCAGGAAAACTGACCCAGCCAGAGTAAGTTCTTTGTTATGTACACCCCACCACAGTTGATATAATTGTAATTATGTTACACGGTTTTGAGTTTAAAACCGGAGTTAGATTTTAATATTCATTCAGAACTCATCGTGTTAATACAGACTTATATTTCCATGGGATTTCAGTTAAGTTGGACTTATCATGACTTTATGAAATAGACCCAAGAAGGTAGACGGTATGAAATGTGCTTTGAAGCAGACACCACAGAAGATCAGTGTGTAAACCAAGATAATTTTACTAATCTACAAAAACAAGATATTTTCATTTAACATATCTGTAAACTTAGAATGTGATACTTTGGATGAAAGGGGGAAGAGTTTAAAATTCTTTGTCCATGCCGTTTTGTATTGTACTTGTTAATGTATTTCATATCTTGACTGGTTCTACACTTTGATTCACTGTATCTTCCAGCTTGCCACATTGGCAGGATTGCCATGAACTGTGGAGTAAGCGCAGACGGCGACAGGAAAGGCAGCAACAGCAGCAGGCAGCTGCTCAGAATCGAGCAGGCAATGGGACGGAGCAAAGCCACTCTAAATCCAGTCGCAAAGAGCCCCTGCCTCCTGCAGTAACCGAGGAAGAAGCTACTCATATACCTGGACTAGGGTCAGAAGAGTCAGGTAGCTCAAAGAGAGGAAGCAGAGCCCCAAGTCGGTCCAACACACCCCAAGCCTCCAAAGAGAGTAAGGATCCTTCGGGAGATGGAGGGAAAGGGTCAGGAGAAAAGAAGCTTGCCAAGTTGATAAACCTGCTACAGGCTCAGCCCCAGCTGGATGTCAACAAACTTGCAGAAACCCTCAATGTGCAAGTTGATGCCTCCACAATCAAGCTCTTGGAGAACCTGAACATGCAGCTTTTAATTGCAGCACATGCAACCAAACAAAAGTCCAAAGAAGATGAGGCGAAGCCAGCACCGTTGCCTAATAAAGAAGTCACTACAGATTTGCTTGTCAAGGCCTTGGAAGGGTCCAAAGGAACAGGTGGTGCCCTGGAGCAGGTGTTTGGGACTTCATCATCGGAGCAGAAAAAGCATGCTAAGGAAATTGCAACCTCTCTTGCCCAATATGTCTCTGCCCTGTTTGGTAAACCAGTCAATCCTTCAAAAGGGGCATCTGACCCAGCCCCCTCTAGTGTCACGAGTCAGGGTAAAGGTTATGGAAATGCCCAACAAAGCACATCAATCATCACTCCACCCTCGGACTCCCGTAGCTCTTTTGCGGACAATTATGGCAATTCTCAGGGAGGAGAATCTTCCAGTATGTCATATTCAAGGGAAAACTCCAGACCAGATTTTGGTGTGTCGGATGACTCGCAACAGAGCTGGAAACCCCCAACTCCTCTGGGGCCACCACCAGAGTCACCAGAAGCGGAAGAGCAGGAGCAGCAACATGCAGAAGATACCAATTTGGTGACTCCCGGTGTAAAGGCTGCCTTGATGCAGATGATTGCTCAGCAGGGTTTATCTGAGCTGGGTATCGATCAGCAGCCTGTGGACCCTAACTTGCCCCCACCGCCAGAACCGGCCCTTCCACCCCCAGACAGTGCACCTCAGGATCCCTTCCTACCTCACTCAAAACCCATCTTTCCCAGTGGACAGTACTGCAAAGATGACCCATCCAAGGCATCAGGAAGTGGAGACAGAGGGAACTTGTTCCCTGCAGGGAAGAACAAGGGTAAAACTTGGGGTCCTCTTCCTTTCAATCGAGGGGGTGGTAGAGGAGGGTTCAAGGGATCACATCGAGGTAATAAGAAGGGTCCAGTAGGGCCAGGGACAGGATGGTCATGATGATTGTGAAAACAAGAGTTACTTTTATTTTTACAGTCTTCTTGTAGACAGCGAGAATATATCATGATTTAGGTATGATAACTGTCTTATTTAGATGTTCCCTTGATCTCTCGTTTTGTACTAGAAGGATCAGCTGATGAAAATTTTTTAAAAGTGTGACATGACATATTTATCAAAAGTGGATTTGTGCTTTCCTATGTTATAAATATATCTCAAAATCACCCAATGTAACTGATTATTTGCTACATGTGTCATAAGTTCTCATGTTTTGCACTACAAGATTTAAACAAACTAAATTACATGTAGCAGAAGCCCTCAACAGAAAAGAAAGTAGGATTGTATCAAGTTAAGTGAGCTTGACCTAATGAAACATGCGTAGTTGCCAATTGTATGTTATAGAGTATCGTAAACAAAGTTTTTTCAGAGAAATTATTCCTTCTATCAAGTTTTAGATATATGGCAAGACCACATGTTTTTAATTCCAGCTCCATTGGATTTGCCTTTTTATAAAATTGGCTATCGAAAATAAAATGGGCAGTACAGTGACCATTGTTTGAGATTATTTGACGATTATTCATTTGGAATGATAAGTCTCCATATTTCTGCTGGCCATAATCAGTATTGTCCAGCCTTAGTAAAGAGGAAATGATTGCAATATTCTTGATGGGGAATAATGAAAATATCATAACGGGATAAATCAGAGATGATCTTGTTATTTCTTTCTACCCAAAATTCCTGTGAAAAAGGGACGGCACCTAATGGTAATAACTTTATCAGTAATTGCAGTTATCAAATTATAATTTAAGTTCCGTTTCATCCCATTAATTGAGAATGCATCCAATTTGAAGTGGTCAGGATGTTAAGTTTTTTGACAGAAATAGGAAGTTCATCCATTTCTATAAATAAATCTAATTTAAAAATAATCTAATTTCCAACACACTTTTTGATAACTTTCTACTTTAACTTTGTCTGCAAAAGGATCTATTCTAGGAAACTTTCTTATCAATTCTTGGCATCCCTAAAGGGGCTGTCATTACCAGAAATCTAGTCAGCACATGCCGGTGCCATGTTGCAAGCCATTCAATCCTATTTCTTGGTAACCTTAAATGAGAAACAAATTATCTGTTACAAAGAAGGTGTGATTCTTGATATTATGAGATGGATTAAATTACAACAGCTTAGCATATGCTGGCTAAATGCCCCATAACTTTTTAAAGATTTAACTTCATGTTTGTCACCTATCTTTTTTGGTTGGCAGACAAATTCTTATTTTTGTTCCTCATACAATAGATATATTTTTAGATAATAATCTGTTAGGATATTCATCCATAGCATTGCTCATCTAATGAAACAGAGACCGAATAGAAGAATCTTTATTGGCCGGCACCCCAGAGCAGATGTCTTGGTACAGAGAGAGAGACAGATCTTCATTTTGCATCACTACCTAGGCAGCTTTTAAATTGATATCTTTCTGAGGAGGGTGATTATATTTCAATCTGTTTAATATATTTACATGTGTAAGTTCTTGCATTTTACATAATTTCTAAATAGATTATGATAAAGATGTTATCGAGGTTTATTAGGCACTTTGCAACACAACTCTGTGTGACGTGATTATTTAGCCATGAACAAGTCCGTAATGCAGATGCATACTTAGCCCCCCCCCCCCCCATTAAATATACCTGGTCTTGCCTTGGAAGAAAAAAAAATTGCAGGTAACATGACACAATTTTAGTTTCAAACCTAAAGATGCCTGTTGCAGCGTGAGGAAGGAACTAGTTTTCAGATTATACCAAAATTAAAAAAAAGGTCACAATATAATAATAATTAGCAGTAACACTGATCAGAGATTTGATTTGATAGTAGGGTAGTATGGTAGGATCTTTTAATATTGTCAAATGTTAAAGTGTCCAATATAGTCGCATCTCCAGCTACATTCTATGTTAATGGTGACACAGTCACCTTTTTCCTCATGTTTTTAAAAACAAGATGTGAAGTATTTCCTAGTTCATTAGAAGGAAACCTGTTCATCATGTTTTTTTTTTATGAAAGAGTTATCAAGAGATCTATGTGTAGACTTTATTTCTTTGTAGTTAGTTGTAATATAGATCCTGATTTTAGATGAAAGCTAAGAATCTAATGATTTAAACATTTTTGTAACTTGTAAATTTATGTGTGACTTCGGATGATAGTACTCTGTGTGTGCTTTATGCACTTTGCTTTTTTTGATGTCACACAAGAAGATATTCTTATGAGCTGGCCATATTAAGAGCTGTAATTATAAAGATTTTCTCCTCTAGATATTTTTTAAGCCAGTCAGATGTTAATCAGAGACAAAAGTTACTTTGCAAACCAGTGCAAGTGTAATATGTAAATCGTAAGGAAAATTGAAATTTCTGTGATGTGTTGATAAGCAAAGAAAGAAATTAAAAATATGTAAATGACACTTGTGTTTCGTATTGTGTGTGTTTTCTCAGTGGGTGACTTAATACTGTACATGCTGTTAAATAGATGGAGGGGTAGTATTTTTTTTTAATTTAAAACATTCTAGTAAGTGCATGTTTATTACAAAAATGAGTCAGCACAATGCAGTAATTGGATTATATTAGATTTTTGGTTCGAAATGCTGGATATCACAAATAACTACAGTTGAATTAAGGCCCTACATGTGACCATCTCTTTCTGATTTCTGTGATAAGTCACTGGAAGAATGAAGAATTTTACAAAGAATTTCACTACGCAGCCTAAAATCTTTTATTCAGTTGCATTAATCTGAAAAGTATGCAAAACTGGATTTGAAATGTTCCAGCAAGTTCCCTTTCATATCTTCTATCGTATTTCATGAATTATATAATGCTGACATTTTTCAAAGGATTATAAAGTGAAGGTCGCAAGTAATTCCTGGGCCCTGTCTTACAAAGAGTTGCGATTGATCCGATCGATCACAACGATGGAAAGCCAGCAATGTCAACATCTCTTATAATAATAAATAATAATACACTTTATTTATATAGCGCCTTTTCATCAGATACAATGCGCATTATGCCTGTTCAAAATATTTTCTGATGTATATTTATACATTTATTGTTTTCTTTAAATTTCAGGGTGCTTTTCTTTGTTTACACAGGACATTGTTCAAATTTCCTGTAGAAAATTATATGACAATGGATTTTCATAGAATTGAGGTTAATCAGGGGCCTGTTGCAGAAAGAGTTGCGATCAAACACAACTTCAAAAATCATGCACAGCTTGATTTTCAGCCAATGAGGCACCCGTATTCGGGACTTGCGCTTGATATGTTGACTTGCGTTAAACGCAACTCTTTCTGCAACGGGCCCTAGATCAATCGTTCTCTTTGTATTAAAGACGGGACCCTAGATATTTAAATTTATATTTTCAAGTCCATAGTGTTTATTCTCTACAAATGGAAGAACTGAAAATGTGTTGTAAATAAGTTTGTGTGCAATCAGTTACATATATACTTGAGGTTTTGTACGCTGGTTAATTAATATAAAGCCAGTTAAATATAAAATGCCCTGTAAAGGCTGTAAAGTATAAATTCATGAGGCACCACAAACCACTACAAGGTTCTAACATTGATATCCAATGTCAGCTCACTTGCTAGATGCACGCAAGTCAAGATTATAATATTTCCTTTTTTGGAATTCCTTCAAAAGGGCACATTGATGTGGGAGTACAAAATTAGAGAGCACAAAATAGTTTTGGAATACCTGCTCTATTTTGCTTTGTTGGTAGATGTTCATATTTATCTGTTGTTTCCAAGCACAGTAGGCCTATTAATTGCACTGGGCCCTTTAGTGCTGGCCTTTATTTGTCTCCCTGTATTATATTCTGTTGGATTGAATACATAAAGTCACAGTATAGAACAGGATGTGCTTAATTTTTGCCCAAAGGCAATCCACAAGCTTAACGCACACACACACAAAAAGGGAGACAATCTCAATAGCTTTCTAATCTTCCCTACTATACCCCTTTTTGGTTGAGAGTCATTGTTTGAATAGGCTGGTACATTTTTTACCCTCAAAATTTCCTATATTTGTTATCCTGTCATCTAGCTTGTAAATTATCTCATAGAATTGAACCTCATACCCACCCCTTCCCCCTTCCAAAGAGAGATACCGTTTTGTGGTTTGTGATGCCTATATAAAAATTCTGTGCACATCTTGGTGTAGCAATGCTGACATCTCTACAATGTATATGAGGTTGAGTCATAGTGTTGAGAAACCTTTTCCAAATTTTTTATCATTCACAAGCGACTTTCAATTGAGTACCAAAATTATGATTATGTTAAATGTTCACGGCTCAAATTAAGAATTTAAAGGGGCAAGTAATTTTTATTTGGGCACTTTAAATGATTGGAAATACTGTGCATTTGGGGCTGTTAAAGGACATCAATAGTATACTAGTAAGTTACTTTTCTTGGAAACACATTTTATTTTTCCATAGAAATATTTGGAAGGACATTAGGGCAATTCTGAGGGCACCAGAGACCATGACCTTTAATTAATTCGAGCCCTGAATGTTAAATTCATTGTTACAAATTAGTGCTTCATCAACCAAAAATACGATTTGATTTAATTTGTACCTTTGTAAAATTGGCCAGTGTACATATAGGTACAGAGTTGCACCAACGAAACTGACTCCAGACTAATCAAGTATTTTATCTTATTACAAATGATATCTTTGGTCGATTAAGAGTCAGCATGACATTGAAAACTTAAAATCTTATCAAGATCGGACTGGAAATAAAAAAAACAGTTTCATTTTACTTTCACTTATTTTCATAAGACGGTAATATGCACTCCATGTACGATATGCAAGTGAGGAACCGATGATGCCACTCACTCTTGTAAAGATTATATTCATTTTTACTTACACTGTAGTTAATTCATATGATAAAATGCAAAACAAATGGTGTGCAAACATGTCGGCTCCCTCATTTGCATACTGACCAGGGTGTGCATAGTATATTGTAACTTGTGAAAAAGGGTGAGATTTAAAAAGGACACTTTCTTTTACATCCGATTTTGATGAAATTTTCTGAGCTATGCTTGTCAGATTTTCATTTATCTATTCAAATCAACTTGTTGGGATGGCCTTGAACTTTGATAGAGTTTCCTGTGTGTAAATACTATGTTTGATATGT
This sequence comes from Lytechinus variegatus, assembly GCF_018143015.1. Taxonomy (NCBI): domain Eukaryota; kingdom Metazoa; phylum Echinodermata; class Echinoidea; order Temnopleuroida; family Toxopneustidae; genus Lytechinus; species Lytechinus variegatus. The sequence goes on along the minus strand of NC_054752.1, from coordinate 22,735,713 downwards.
TTTTCACTATATATTTCATTCAAATGTGAATTGTTTCAATGAAATGAATTCCTTTAATTGCTTGTAATGTATATCTGTATATTATGTTATTTTACTGAACAAATTGGTGTGCAATTACTGTACTTATAAACATGTGTATAAATGATATATTTTGATATTCATTGAAATGTAAATGTACATATTTGTAAGCAATGATTTATTGAATACTTCAATTATGTAAACATTGTATGTAATTGTAAACAAATAAACAAAATGTTGGTGACTGTGTGTGTGTGTTAATTGATAAAAATGCACTGTAATCTAGATTCTGCAGACCTGCTGGCAAAGGCCAAAGAGTGGATACAGTGATGTCGTCAATGGAGCCATGGAGGTCTGGGATTCCAGCCAGTGAACATCCAATTTTGATGAAAACCTACATGCTGATCAGTTGCAGAAATACATGTATGATCCACCAACCAGTGAAGAAGGAATGGGGTTAGTTTGTCTCTTCTAAGAAGAAATAAAAATGTATATACATGTAATTTAATCCCCACAAGTACATGTATGTAAGGGACAAAGGTCATGATTGCTGTTATTCAGTTTAACCCCCCCCCCCCTTCCTCGATTCTGAATCATCCATGCACTTTTTGATTTTTTTCTTCGAATTATCATGGTTGGAAATTCTAGATAAGACTTGAATTTTTGATTTTTTAAAAATCTGCTTGCTACTCTCCTCGTCCCAAAACTTGAAATATTTGTCCTGATGATTTTCTGGAAATAATTTTGTGCTAATTAAGATTAATATCTAAACATTTTGGAATCTTACATTCTTCCCTATGCCATAAGTTACACACAAGAAGTGACAAAGTAATGCCATTCCTGATTTCATTGACACCAAGGAAGCAGTATGGGATAAATCTGGAATTCAGCAGAGGAATCGCCTTGTGACTACTTGCACTAGCATCATGTTTTGAGGATATCATCTGCACAGGATCAACTGTTTCAGGTCTTCTGTGGCTGTACATCCAGCTCATCTGCTTGAGTGTTCAAACTTTTTTGATGTTGTCGAAAGGGAGGGTCAGCTGAAACCATTTTCGGTGCCAGTCATCAACTTGTGCCACCGACATGTACCTTAACAGCGTCATCTGCATAGCAGTTCATCCGACCCCTGTACTATCCTTTTTCCCCCCTACTGGACATCCAGTTTACCAGCATCAGTCATCAATTTGTGCCACTTGTACAGCTTGATCTGCAAAGTAGTTCAACGACCCTTGTTCTATCCTTTTCCCATCTTCTCTGGACATGCACTGATGATCGGCAAAGAAATACGAGAAAGGATTGTGCAGGATGAGGAACTCCACCAATCCTCACAAGTTTTTCATCACACATTTGACCAGTTCCTTTGGTGGTCTAGAATGGAAAGGTAGGCTGTAGATAAGTGAGGTCTTGTGGAATATGTTCATGCCGATGTGTGTATTTGTGTCTGTGAGAGAGGGAGATAGAGAGTATAAAGTACAGAGGTGAAAGAATGGGGGGGGGGGGGCTGAGCATTGACTGAACGGGAAAGAAGTTAGTTATTTTCATCCGTGAAATTGATAACTTTTACAGGATTTCATGTCTACCATTAGGTAGTCATGTTTCAAATTCATTGTGGTGGCTGGATCCACCACACACCCCTTCCTCCACTTTTCATCACTTTGTAGTTGAAGAAATTTTTCAAAAGAGAATAGATAGGTGAATTTGCTTTTTGTTTCCAGTTTCTTTCCATCTGTCCCTTTTTTATTCTCTTCAAGACCACAACATTAGTAAAGGTAGATTTATAAATTGGCTTGTGTATTTAAAAAAAAAAAGATGATGCTGATGAAGGTCATAGAGGTCATTTTATATCCGAAAAGGCTTGTTGAAATTAAAACCAATGGATCAAATTAAAAAATGTGTCCATATACAAAAGGAAAAGGATCTTGGTTAGTTTTGGAGTTGGTATGGTCAGAGGTATTTGGAAAGTGGTTTATTCTTGCGCAGTAACTTGGCTCATACATAAACAATATTGGAAGGGAAATTATTTTATTTAGAGGCAGTGGGGTCACAAAGTCAAATTTAAGTCGAAAGAGTCCATTAAACCTGAAATGGGCCTGTTCTGGCTCAAACTCGAATTGTTCAATGAATCGGTTTTTTAATTGGTTTGTGGGGGATTATTGTAGATCAGATCTAGTGTTATCCAATCATTTAGTTCAAAAGTGTTATGAATTTTGGAGGGAAGGGTTTGAAAATAATTCTGCACGTTAGTGGGACTCAAAATGTAAATGTAATTCTACTTGGTAAAGTAAACTACAAAATGTATAGTTAGCAATGTTCAGGGATGAAGATAGCCAACCTCCAGTCTGATAAAGTTAGAAAATACAGTTTGAGAGTGAAGATGGAAATTTGAGTTGTGTTGCGAATTCTATTTCCTGATTTGTTCAACAATAACAACATATGAATATATTGATTTTACATTTTTGATTTTTTTTTCTTACTACCCCTCCATCTTATTTTAATGATATTTAGCATATTTTGTGTATTTTTGTTGTGTACTGACAGCAATAGTATTGTACTTAGCATTTCTACTGAGAGAAGTTATGGTGGAGTGTTTGATACTATTTGGAGAGGAGTAGAAACTCTGTATGAAGGTATTCAATACCTTTGGAACCATGCAAAATAAACCTTGCAAAATTGAAGGTACATGGTACAATATTGATTTTTTTTTTAAAATCTAGGACGATGTCCTATTTTAGTCTGTAGGCACAGACCCTGAGTCTCCATGCAGACTAGCACATATACAACTTGCTGTTTCAACAGGGCCTTAAGAACACAAGGCATTACTAGGCTGCACATTCAGACCCTTAACTTTAGTGAAGGGTTTGCACAGCAGACTAGTGCTATACAGAGTTTCTTCTGCAGAGCGCATAGTGTAACATGGTGATGTGGGTTTAAGAATTTATCTTCATGTGCTTGAGACAGAGAAAGCGATATACATATTCTGAAGTCCAACCCCCCCCCCAAAAAAAAAAAATAATAATAATAATAGATAAAATTTCAAATGAAATTAAATAAATATATACAAATAGATATATAAATATTTTTTTTTTTTTAATGGTAAGGAAAGGACACGCACTTGCAAATAATAAAGTATATAAGTAAAGTAAAAACTAAAATGAATAAAATAGTAATAATATGAAATAAAAAAAATTGAAGAAATAGTATTTATAGAAATAACTGATGATGATAGAAGACAATATAACAATGAAAAATGATTTAAGAAATACATGTACCGAATAAAAAATGAGAAAAGTTAATATTTCAATGCACATCAAAACGGATAGTAACTTTTCATGATATACTATTAAAAAACGAAATTGGCAAATTTTCATAGTATCAGGGATTCAGATGGCCATAACTTTCTTAATATGACTTTTCTAAATTCTTTCAAACTTCCATTATTATTTTTTCTTTTACTCTCACACAAATGATTTCTAGGATTCACTTATTTTCACAAACGTTTATGTGCACAACATGATAAGCAAATTTGAGGTCTGTTATATGGAATACTTTTTTTTCAGGTTTGACTACAAGTTGGCTTTCATTGAATAACAAAAAGTTGCAGCAATTACAATTATTCAAGTTCGGGGGGGGGGGGGGTGATCCTCGGTTTGCATAATCATTTTAAAAAATGAAAATATTGTTGGTGATAGGGCACAGAAATATTTGCATACGAACGAGGGTGTGCATATAACTTATAAGTAAATCTGGGCAAGTGTGTAACTTTCTTATCTGATTTTGATGAAACTTGAAGCTGTATGCTTAATATTTGTCTGTATTTCTCTTTCTTTGATTAAAAAAAAAGTTCACTGGGGTGTCCTTGAATTTTAGGTACTGTACCTCACAACTTTTTATGAAAGATAAACATTTGGTGAACAGAAACTAAAAGATAAAAGAATTCACTAAAAAATGAAACCTTTTGGCTTTAATATCTCGGCTGGTCCTACATGTATTAGTGTAAATGCAAAAAATATATGTAGGGAAAGGGGTATATCTCTAATAATATTACTTCGGGTAATGAAAATGTGTACCGGGTAACTGACTAAAATATGATAACACTCCTATTACCACAGGGAGTGATAGACCACTGTATTCCCCCCCCCCAAAAAAAAAAAAAAAAAAAACCGATAATTATTTATCCCATAGAGGTACAGAGCTGCCACCAGGTCAAGAGTAATCTACTTTTGCTCAAATTGGCTACAATTGATATTTTCTTTCTTTGAAAAAGAAATAACATATTGATTTATTTAACAAATTTCAAAATGAATTACAGCAAAATGTGAATTGCCAATTTGCATTATTTAAAGGATTTTGTTTTCAACTTGTTGCCAATTTAGAGTGTAATGATTAGCTAAAGTTTAATGGTTTGTATTCAGCTACATATAGGACATTGAAAAAAACTATCATCTAAATTCTAATGAACATACAAATAAACAAAAAATCCTCAAGGAAACCATCCCTTTAAAGGGGAAGTTCACCCCTAACGAAAAGTACATTCTAAAAAAACCAGAAAAATAAAAGATAAAAATGGTGAAAGTTTGAGGAAAATCCATTAAAGATTAGTAAAGTTATTTGAATTTCAAGATATTAATTTATGACGTCATGTACGAGCAGCTTGCCCCACACGTTATGTATTGATATAAAATGCATAAATTTGACATGTTTAATACTTCAACATGACTAAAAAAATTCTTTTGGGAACGGATGTGAAGTAATATGTCTGTTGATATACTAAATGTATAATAAAACCCATTTTCAATTTTTTGAGAAAATAACATTTCATGGATATTTTTAATTCACGATACACTGTACATGTGTACATGTACATGGGAAACTGCTCGCATATGATTTCACAAATTAAAAAATTAAAGTTGTAGTAACTTATAATATTTAATGCATTTTTCTCAAACCTTCAATATATCAAGTACATCTGCTATTTTTACAATAAACTTTTTGCCAGGGTTAACTTCCCCTTTAACTGAGTCACCAAAACCACACAACCACAGTATTACAATAACAAACACATGCCAAAAATATCAGATAGATTAAATTATCCTGAAAATAGACCACAAAATGTATGGTAAACTAAAGGGGGTGGAGTTGTATTGCTCAATTCATGCTACTGGGGAATTGCAGCTCCCTTCCTCAATTGTTTGTTATCATATCTTTACATTTAAAGACATTCAATAATGAATAACATTCCAATCATGCGATAATGTAACGATGGTTGTATCTGTTTTTGTTTTTCACTTTGATTTTTTGAGATACATAGCGCCCTCTTCAGATAATTCATTGTCATGCTCAAAGTAAAAAATAAATCAACATGGGCATAAAAATCATATTTTGGCTGTTAGTATACACGAAATATAATATGTTTTGGTTATAAAATTATATCACATATTTTGATACATAATTACACACATAATTACACAATACAATGATTATACTAGACCAAATCAAACCTGAAGTATGTTGCAAAAACAGCAGTGCTAAACTTAATTAATTGGTGTTGCAGGAGGACTGCATCAAGCAGGCACTTCTCCATCACCCTTAGGGCCCTGGTTTGACACCAAACACGAACCCCACCCACCAATACACTCGTACACCACACCATAAAAACACCGTGCTAAACACTGCTCCACATAACATATGCCACATAACATCACACCACAAAAACACCACACTACAACACAACTCAAAACACTAGACCACTCTGCACTGCTTTGTAACTTCATATGTGAGCAGCTCCCTGTAATGTAAATTACATAGATTTTAATTTCTTAATGGAATATTATGAATTCAAATATTTTTTGTATTGTAAAAGGGGTAATGAAATGGTATCTCCAATGATCGATGCATCCACTGCATGCAAAGTTTAAAAATTCACAGCTCTCTTATTCATTGTTGGATTTTCACCAAACATTAATTACCTACTTTTATAAAAATCAACTCATGGAGAACTTCCCCTTTAAAACAAAATAGTAATGAATACTTTTAGATTATTTACCAAAACCTGTAGGTCAACTTGATATTGATTAATATAAAGACACGCACACAAAACAACACTGGAAATTCCCTTTTTACTGGCTGTGAAATGTAAGAAAGATATGAAATAAGAAATTTCGCTTATTTCCACTGAAGTGTGATGTGCAAATGAGATGAGACAATGATGTGTAGCCGGGGGGGGGGGGGGGTCCCCCTTCCAAAAAAGTCCCTAAAGAGAAAAGTAGGAGGAAAAGAAAAGTGAAAGGATAAAAGGTAAAAAGAGAATCGCTTTATTGATTTTCATTTTTTAATTCAATCTTTATTCCATTTCCATTCAAAAAATAATACAAAGTAATATAAAGTAATACAAATCAAGTACAATTTTAAAGATGAGCATTCTTACTTCGTAAAACAAAAAACATCTCCTTATTTTTTTGTCAAAAGAATAAAAACCTAAACAAGCCGTTCTTTTCTCTCTTCATACAAAATTTTGCTCCTGCGTGTGAAAAAATATGAAAAATGCCTTTCCCCTTTTGTTTCCCCACAAGAGGAATTATTTTGAATTCCTCAAATTTTTGCCATATTTGGGGGTGCTCATAATTTCTTTTAAACACAATTTTTCAATCTCAGAATTTCAATTAAATGCAAGTTGATAAGGGTACTGGAGATGCAAGAGACATCTTCTTTTTATTTGAGTTCGATGAAACATTGAAAACTTGCCCCCTCCCCCCTCGGGAGCACACTTCATGCACTCTGTGTATACATGCTTCACGTGCACTTACCGCCCCCTCCAAAACTAAAATCCTGGCTACACGATTGTGCAAACTATTTTGTTACACACATTGTTTGTTCAAATATCTAATTTGAAATCTCTTTTTTTCTCAAGTTGAAATAGAACTCTTTCCTTGAAGGTCAAGTCCATTCCAATGAAAAGTGTATTTGAATAAATATAGAGAAATCAAATTACATAGCACTTTTAAAATTTTCATCAAAATCAAATGTATTAGAATAAATAGAGAGAAATCAAAGTACATAGCACTTTTAACATTTTCATCAAAATCAGATGTAAAATCCGAAATTTATGACATGAATTTTTTTCTAAAATTCCAGAAAGCAGAGGTGTGTAATTCATATGTCCCTATACCAAAAGACCAATCTGTGATTTCATGCATTTTCCATCCCCCCCCCCCCCCCCACACACACTTTCAAAACAATTTTGCTGCCTGTTATATATGATTTTTTCCCCCTTCATGTTTTGAACATGTTTAATTCTTTTATGAGCATTACAAATTGCCATGATATCCCATTCATTGTAATTCCAGGGTTACAGGTACGGTGGGGGGATAGGGCCCCTATAATTTTAAATGGTAAACAAAATTTGGGAGGGAGGGCCCCTATAATTTTTCAAGTGGTAAACATATTTGAAAATGAAAAGAGGAGGGAGGAAAATGAAAAGAGGAGGGAGGAAAATGAAAAAAATAGGATGAAAGAGTAGTACCAAAAAAATAAAGAAGTCTGGGTTGTGTAACTCCATATTACCTAATTGAAGAAATTTTTTAGGTCATCCTCTATCAGTGATCTCTGGTGCTCCCCTCTTGGGACCACAGAAATATATTCGACTTTGGTGAAATTCAACTAAGAAAATGTAAATAAAACATTTTGTATATTCTGATCTGAAAAAAAGAAATATGCTTTGATTTAGATGATTACATTTGACTTCTGAAAGATTGACTTTTACATATTCTATTGTATAAGAGCTCTCTTCTATACATCCTGAGCCTGCTGTTTAGGATTAATTTATGTTAATGAGATAATCCTAGATCGTTAGCATTAAACGACTCAAGAACTATGTATTCCATTAAAGATGCATTATAAACAAAACGTCTGATATCTTTCAAATTGCAGGTTTCTTGAAAAAAATCTTTTTTTTTTCTTTGATTTTTAGGGGTCCTGATGGAAGTATCTAATATGAATATCTTTTATTCAAGGTGAATATCCAGCTAATCTTTTTTTTTCTTAAATTTCCTTCTTGATTTATAACAGAAAATGATCAAAAATTCTGAAGAGAGAATTTCTTATGTTTGTCTCCTTTTTTTCTGGGAACAAGAGCAAGGCATCAGACAAAATTGATAAAGTTTTTAAATAGATTTATGCCTCCTTCCCCGTCCTCTTAATTGAGAATAAGTAGTAGCAAGTGCCAAGTCATGAAGATGAGTGCTTAAATGTTTTGATTTGATTCTTTATTGAATGGTGAGTTTGGGATAGAAAATGAAGTGTGCTCTCAAGTCTTTATTATGAATTAGTGATGACAGGTAGAAAAAGATATGGGTTTTTATTTTCCAATCAAGTAAAAGTAATGATTTTTTTTTTTTGATGTACGGTAGAGGTGACTGTGTACGTGCAAGTCAAATCTTTTGATACCACAGAAATCTGTTTGACTTACAGGGCAAATTTGACTTTGAAGATGTAAATGAGACATGTTTTGCCAGTTTTTCCCCATGTCAGTATTAGATTTCTGAGGAAACAAAAGATTTTACTCAATGTATTTTCTTTTCATTCTTTTTATGTGTTACCATACATTTGCACATTGAAAATTTTGAGTGTGTGGTTGGTTTTATACATGTGTATGACACTGGGGGGGGGGGGGGCCACTTACATTGACGAGTGGATACCATGCGCGACCAAAAAACATAAAAAGGATGTCTTTTTCAAGATAGGGCATGTTACGTACGTAACGTGATAAGGGTGTCAAAAACACAAAAATATTGAAAAAAAGGGTATCTATTCATTCGGAAAATTATGTGTTAAGGGTCAAATATGCGGGGATGATAAAACAAAAAGTGTTTTATAAAGGATGTCCTTTTTGCCCCAACAATACGTGTTTAGAGTCCAGTTTGCACGAGGTGTGGAAGGTGTCTAAAGGTAAAACCGACGGACGCGTGACAACAATAAAATACCTCTGTAATTGTTTAGGGGTTCATTTCACGGAATACTTAATTGGTAAGAGTATCCTTTTTTTCCCAATACTTGTTAAGGAGTGCATCTCCAGAATATGGAAAAATACATCGCTGTACTTGTTTAGGGGCTCACTTCTGGAAATACTTGCCAATAGTATTTGTTTCCAATACTTGTTAAGGGGTGCATTTTCAGAATATGGAAAATACGTGTTTAGGGTGCTTTTCAAGACCCCGTGGTCGCGCATGGTATTCACTCGTCAATGGAAGTGGCCTCCCCCCCCCCCCTGAGTATGACAAAGATAAGTACTTCGAGAAGAAGAGGGGGGGCAACTGAATGGCAATTTGTCATATATCTGTGTGTGAGAGTGTTATGTGTACAGATTCACTGTAAATAATGGAGTTGAACTTAAGTTGGTGAGCCTGGGATTGTTTCATGAAAGTTATCAGCACCGACAAGGGACTAGTCATCGTTACGCGACAGTTTCCCTAGTAACAGTCAGACAGCTGTGTTTCTCGGCCAATCGATATCACGAAACTTGTCAGATCTGGGGACTGATGAAAGGCCTCATCAACAAACGCAGTAATCCAAGTGGCAGCTTTAAACTTGACCAAAGTCTTACAATGCTCTCTCTGAAGAAAGGCAGTATCCGTTGTCTACTTATACATCTGCAGGCGGGGCCAAGTTTCATGAAACCATCACGAGTCTTAAGTTTGTGAACATCCCATTGCAATAGATATTACTAGTAATTTTCTTATACCTCTCTGTATGAGTGTTTGGGTTGTCCAAAAAGTTATGATGTATGATGGTTCCATGAATCACCCCAAAGTGACTCGAGGAAAGAATTCTGATCATCATATGTGGCAGTTCGCTTGGAAGCAGAAGAGAGGACCCCAAAAGGTTAGTGATGAAAAAATTTCTTTTGGTGATAATTTATTTGTATGATTGAAATATTGTCTAAACGTCTATTGAGAAAAATAATGAGGCAAATGTATCAAATAAATATATTTGAAGAGATATGGAAAATGGGGAAAAAAATAAAAGTGGAAATTCATCCTGGTATCAAATTGGTTTTATAAAAGGAGATAAATATGATCTGCAAATTAATGACAATTGAGCAAAAAAATTAAAACACCAGAGTAAACAGTTATAAGTAAAGTTTATATTTTGTGACATCAAAAGCCTTTTCTCTATAGGAGGAAATATATATGTATTTCAGTAAAATGCTTATTTCTCAGAAATGTGATATAATAAGCCTGTGCATTCAGTGTATAGGGTAGATAATTTCATGCACACTTCAGTATTTTTAAGAAATTTGTAGAATTGGTATTACATGCTGTATGGGGCCACTGCTCATGCATGATGTCACAACATTTAAACTCCACTTAAGTGTTATAATAGTATAAGAAAGTAGTAGCAGCAAGCAATTCATGAGAAAGTTTAAAATCAAGGTTAAATACTACCATATTATAGATCTATTTCTGGTACATTGAAAAAAACTTCTTTGTAAAATCTCAGCTGAAAACCAGTAACTCTGATGATCAATACCACAAAAAGGCATTAGTGGGACAGTACTTAATATTGTCCAGAAAATACCCGACATTTTATGCCAACTCTGCTTATTTTGGTCATTTCTTGACAATTACAAATTTTCTTCCAGAACCGTTCGGCACATATTTGTAAAAAAATTTTTTAATCACTTGGGTGGACATTTTATTGGATTCTGTTCGAACTCATTTAGAGATCATTACAAGAACTGGTATTTTTAATTTCATTTTCCTACTTTAACAACCAATTTGATACCAAGGTGGACTTCCCCTTGGCTATGGAATACTACATATTATTTGGTTAAGAATTGAAAAGGGAAATTATTACAAGTCTAAGAACAAAATCGGAAAAGGACACCTTTGACCTTTTTTTTTTTGCTAACAAATTCATTACAATTTTATACACAAGATCTGACAAATGTATGCTTATTCAAAACTGAAAATATGCTGTGATAACGATGGGAACTGTGTAATGAGAATGTTTGTGTCCTTGTGTAGTGATCCGAATAATATTGAAATTGAGGGTGGTGTGAAATTTCAATTGACATCATTAGATGCGACTGACTTATCGAGTGCTTTAGTGAAATTGACCTACCGTACGCAAAATATTTCTTGCTGAATTGCTTGTTCTTTTTTCATATTTTGTTGCTGGCTTTCCATACTGTAGTAAATTTTATTTTAGTCTGCACAGAATACACATCAAATAAAAATGAATAAGTAGTCGGTGAAAGTCTGTGTCCCTTTTAAATAAAAAAATATTTATTCTAAACCAGAATTACATATCTTGACCTTTAACACTTCATTGGAAATTCAAACCAGTCAGCACTCTTACATGAACACTATTCAATGCTCTTTGTGGGTGTTTCATAAAGCTTTTTGTAAGGTAAGAGGGACTTTAAGAACGACTGATGATCCTTTCTTGTGGTACTGTAAATGGTTTAGCACCTAAGAAAGGATCACCAGTTGTAGTAGTCGCTCTTAAGTTATGAACAGCTTTATGAAACGGCCCCCAGGAATAGGGTATGAAGTGCCATTGGGTGGCAAATGTTTCATAACATGCTGTACCGGGGGGGGGGGGGGCTGTTTCACAAAGAATCGAGCCTGACTTAGGTCCATACTTAATGCCCAGTAGAGCATGTCTCGGGCATATCGGAGTGTCGATTGTATGATCTGACTCGATTCTTTGTAAACATCCCTACCAAGAGGGGGGGGGAGAATCCACTGGCATTGATCATGCTTCAAATAATTCCACTCCTGAAATTGGCATTTGATAACTACTTTGCTTTTATGTAAATTTGATATGAAGTAAAAGTTACAATGTAGCAGCGTGCATTCCGGATCAGAAGCCATGTCACAAATTAAAACATGCCCTTGTGGGTTCAAGTATGGAGTATGGGAAAGTGAGAAATAAATAGAGTGTATAAAAGAAAGAAGAGATCTACATGTAAATCCCGGGAAGGGGGGGGTGCAGATTGGAGAAGGAACAAGGTGAGAAGAGTAACAATCAAGAGGGCAAGTGCAGCCATTTAGACAGGGAAAGGGGAAATGTGGATAGTGCAGTAGTGGGCAGAGATGTGGGAGAAAAAATGAAGGGGAATGCACATGGGCCAAAAATACTTCAGAAGGCAGTTATTGTATTTGCTCTAGGTGAGGAATTTAAGAATTTATCAGCAAGACGAAAACCTCTACATGGGTCTAAATGTCAAGTAAACTCAAGTGTGATGGGCTATTTCACAAGTCATGACAGCAATGCCCCTTACATTACCATAACTTTCAAGTCAAACAAAATGTGACCTGAATCCCAAATGAACTTTTGACTATATAATTACTCTTCATGGAATCCTCTTTATCATTTCCTCAAATGTATTAAAAATTCATGACATGTTGCAGAACAAGCTCCTTTTTTTTAAAGCGACCTTTCATTGACAAATCATGGGGAAATCAAGGCTTATCTCAGAACAGAGAAGGGATTCTACTCGGCTGCATGCCTGGGGGTGTTATGTAATAGACGCCGGCATGTCTGGGAGGTCTTGAGAGCAATAGACTAACCAACCAGATGTAAACTGCGTGTTTTCACTTTGAAACATGTAACTTCATAGGTTATTTATTTTGGTTTAGAAATCATAGGACCCGCCATGAGTCTAGGAATTGGGAATTGTTGGAAACTGGAACTGCGATGATCCGAAGTAAATAACCATCACGAGTTCGGTCAAATTCGTGCTTTCCGAACTTTTATCGCAGTAGTCTGACGGGCGCTCATGACGGACGGATTATATTATGCAAGTCAATTGGCCTTTTGCAAATTTTGTATATCCCCATGATTTGTCAGTTGCTTGGCCCTTTAAACAGATCACTACCCAATTTTAGTATTTCTTGATTTAGACTTTATGTAGACTGCTATGCCTTGAATCTCAAAGCACTTCAGGCGAAACAGCTTTGCCAATCACTTAGAACAGATCATGATCTGTTTTATTTGAAATGCATTGCTGTGAGTGGTTCAAGTCCACTGGTGTTTTCCCATCTGGCATGCAGTTTTACATCAAGTTCATCTCATAAAACTGTCCAATAATAACCCAAGCTTCATGAACACTGGCAAAGCTAAATAACATGTACAAGGATTTTGTGCCTGCACATTTTCAAGTAGAAATTGGGTGTTAATCGGGAAGAACTTTGCATTGTAATTTGGTAACTGATCTCAAAAACTTGGATGGGTGTGCTATCTTCTCTCAATGCAAAATATGGCATATTTATGCTGCATATACGGCAGAGTGCTTAGAGACTTCTGACAAAGTACCTGTTAGTATTAAGCTCTATATAAGGAAGTATAATTACTATTACTATCATATTAAAAATTATGACTATTTATTCAGAAATGAAACTTGAAAAAATAAATTGTTGCAAAACTTTCCAATAAACACAGTACACTAATGAGTAAATTTCATATCTTTTAATTGAATTAAATTAAAATTGTTGTTTTGCCATAATTGAGTCGAGTGGATGTACATGGGCTATCTTAATAATTTAATAATCACACTTTTTTTGTTTGTGTATGATTACCTAGCACTGGTCAAATTTGATGGAATCGCTTTGGCATATCCTCTTGAATAGAATCTGTAACACTTATTGACACCCCCATCCTCCCCCAAAGAAATCAATGCCTGTCTTTGTTGATGAATCATAAACTCTCACTATAATCCACCAGACGGTCATTGACTATTATCCATTTTCCACTGGTCTTTATGAAACAGGGTTCCAAGATTTTAAAGCATGATCCAAGAGATTTAGCAGCACTGAAATCAAAGCATTATTCTCCCATTGCTTCAATCTTGAATGTAAAATATAAATTATATAGGACTTTCTGTAATTGCACAATGCAGTTCTTGTATTCTAAGCGAAAACAGTGACAACTCTTCAAGCACTTGCCTTTCAGGTTGAATTGTCAAATTTGGTGTTGTCCACAAGTCACCCTCCCGATTTTAGTTTACAGGAAACTTCGCAAGTTCATGTTACCGATGCAGGGGATTTCTTCTTTCAACATGTGGATGTCTTCTCACAGACCATGCACAATACCCTAACCTGGTATATACCATCAATGACTTACAAACATGATACTTCGTAAGTATGCGATGTCGCAGAGCGTCTGGTGGGGCTATCGATGCTCGTCTTGTTGATGACATAGTGGATCACAAACTCTCGCTATAATCCGCCAGACGGTCATTGACCATTTTCCACTGGTCTGGTTGCCAATGGTCACTATGCAACATCACTGATTGGCTATGGTTTTGGGCAGCCCTTCTCAATCGGTCATTGACGGCCACTAACCTCATGCACCATACTCACTGAGGATCAGGTTAATAATGGTCAACACAAAAATTACAGTGAAATCATCGACTCGCTTCAAATGGTGACGGTGGTAGCCCGACAGTCAATGGTGACCCCTGACCTCATGTGTCACTGAAATTCTACGGTCTACAGTGCCCTCATAGTCCAGCTATGATGATGATACAGATGCCTTCTTGGCCACAAGGTTCTTCCACGGATCTTCTAACATGGATTGCTTGAAGTAACGCTCTATGACTGATGAGTTGCCACCATGCTGACCTCTCTGGTACGGACTTCCTCCCTATAAATGGAAGAACAAGCAAGAGATGCATTAATGCATAGAATTCTTTAAAAATTGGTAAAATTGGACTCTGGATATGTGAAATATTTCTTCACTTCTTGCAAGTCTTGTTGTAACAAGAGTACATGACATGTGGGCCTTCTCATAAATGAATAATAATACACGCGTTGATAACTTGATGCATTGCAGATGCCAATCAATTCGGACAAGAAAATTATGAAACAACACACACTAAAAGTAAACATCGCATTCTGAACAGTAAACCTCCCATGAGAGTAAACTTCCTTTGTTAATTTCTCAGTATTGAAACATCAGGCTGTTTACTATAGCTATTATTAGACAAATAGGGAGCAATTTTTTTTTCATTCTGTTTTTTATTTGTAACTTGCAATGAATCACGGCATTGGTGGACTTCCTTTAATTTAACATTGAATTTAAATTCATCACAATTTTCAAGTGAGGGCGAGGCTCTGATGATGTTGAAGCTATTTCCAACGCATTTCTATACTACAGTTATGAAAGATAAGTGTACCGGTATTCAAAACTTACCGAGAATCTTTTCCTGTTGTGAAACTGCTGATGACCCGACGGCGTAAACTGGACACCGCCCCCTCGTCCGCCTCCTCGCCCCCTTCCCCACCCCCTGGAGTCCCTCCTCTGGTAGCCCCCTCTCCCTCCTCCCCTGTTGGGCGATTCGTGGGGAGAAGATCCCGCGTTCGGCTGATAGGGCGACTGCTGGAATGATGGGGTAGAGAATGGGGAGTTGTTGTGCGAGGGGTACCGCTGACCTGGAATGATGCCTCCACCAATCATGGGAGCCTCACCTTGTTGAGGAGTGAAGTAGCCATGCCTAAGTATTGAACAGAGGTTGATAGAGAGGGGGAGAAAGAGATATTAGGGAAATGTCAAATTTTGATAAGAAATCGTCAAGGAAAACTCTGCAAATTGTTGGGCCAGCCGACTGCCAGCCAGAAAATTGAAATCATGCAGTGTTTTACTTGTCTGCCCACTACGACGATGTTGCACAACATCTTTAAATTACAAAATCCGAGATCATCGTGGTATACCATAAACATTGGCAAAAAGTTCCTCCAGTTTTTAACAAAACTTAAGCATTACATGAAAAAAATCAAAAAAATTTTAATCGTACTAACAGAAAATGCAGAATTATCACTGCACTTGATGTTTATTCTGTACAAGGAATCTTGGCTTGCAGAGTATCCTTGCAACTCCTGGCTAAAGGAACACTCAGCCACAGTGCATTTGTATACCCCCCCCCCCCCCATCATCAAAAAATATAGGCAGCGAACAGGATGAAACTTTACTGTAAAATTAAATTTTAAACTAAGATGAATGCAAATCAGAGACCTAAACATTTTAATGAACAATAACATTTACTCTCTCATTCTTGAAGTGATTTTAAGTTTTTAACCTTCCTTGGCATTCTGTACGATTGTAATCTCTTCCCGATTTCACTTTCTTAAAGGGATGGTCCGGGCTGAAAATATTTATATCTTAATACATAGAGTAGAAATTTTTCTAGTTCTTGAATCTTGGAGGAAAAAAATTGAAAAAACCCATTTTAATATAATAAAATACAAAAGAACAAGTGGAGATGCGACATCATCAGCCCACCTTATCAGTAGAGGGGCACTGCCAATATTGGAGACTGTCTCCAATGTGGGAAATTATCTCCAATATCAGAGACTTTTGTAAAGAATTTGGGTATCCAATTTCAGAGACAGTCTCCAGTTTTGGAGACTAATTTCCTTTGTTTACATTTGCGGCAAGAGGATTACCTTGGCGGCAAATAAAAATGTGATAAGCAGATTCCTCATGAAAAATTACCCCTTTCCACCGTCTACTTTAAAAATTCACCGTCTACTTTTGTTTTGATAAGGATTTTTGTTGTCAATCACACACAAAACAAATGGGCTTCTGACCGCAGTGAGACATAATTTTGGGTGGAAAAAATCATGCTTTTGTTGGTGTTGTTTCTTTTGTCCTTTTGCAAAGGAAGTCTCCAATATGGGAGATTGTCTCCCCTATTGGAGAGAGTCCCCAATATTGGCTGTGCGCCTCTACTGCTTATGAATATTCATGACTGTTTTCACAAAATATTGCTAAACTTTAAAATTCAATAACTTTGTTTGTTATATCCCATTTTGATGAAATTTTCAGCATTTTGCTCAATGAATTCTACTCTATTAAGCTATAAATACTTTCAGCCAAGATGTTTAAGTTATTAAGAAGTTCTACTTCTAGGCCTAGCGTAAATTGAGATGATCAGCAGGGCACACTGCAGAGGCATGACCCGGTTCAGCAGCTTTTTCACTGTCTCGACGTTGATTGTTGACAAATTGACGCAGCTGCAAGCATATGTCGCAGCTTAATAGCCAGGATGCAGGAGTCACTCAGCGGTTCAGGTTTGACTTTGACTTTTTGAGTTTGAGTCTCCGCTTGCCTTGGCTTGAGGGAGTTGAGCCATGATAATGAAATTATTTATTTTTTCAATGTACTCTGAAAAAATACAAGTCCAGGATTTGTAGTGTGAATCAAAGCCTCCAATACACTACACAGAATTACCCCATAAAAAGTTGGCAGTGTATACAGCCACACGCGTGTGTCTTTACCATCCAGCCACACGCGTGTGGTTATATCCAGAACACATATCTGTGGATACCGCCACACGCCGCCAGTAATAACAGTAAAACACGTATGTCTGACCGTCTATATCACGATCAAAATAACCTCATTTCTTCATTAAATTCTTACATTCTAAACCCCTTTGATATCCTTAGATCGTTTCAATTTCATTCTCACCGTCTTCTCTCCTTGCTTTTCTTGTCTTGTTACAAACGGTCGTCTGTTTAACAGCAAATTCTCTTTTTCTACTTGTGTCGATTCTGGCTTCCTTCGCGGTGGCAGACCCATACAGCGCTAGCGCAGCGCAGTATAGTAGACATACACAGTTTGGGTTTTATACGTACGCGCACATAGCCTAGATTCAGTAGAGAATCGACACAAGTAGAAAAAGTGTGGAAATTTGATATTTAACAGGCGGCCTTTTGTAACAAGACAAGAAAAGCAAGGAAAGAAGACGGTGAGAATGAAATTGAAACGATTTAAAGAAATCAAAGGGGTTTAGAATGTAAGAATTTAATGAAGAAATGAGGTTATTTTGATCGTGATATAGACGGTCAGACCTACATACCGCGGTACGTGTTTTACTGTTATTACTGGCGGCGTGTGGCGGTATCTAGGTGTTCTGGATATAACCACACGCGTGTGGCTGGATGGTAAAGACACACGCGTGTGGCTGTATACACTGCCTAAAAAGTTGGCAGTCAAAATATAAGCGAGCGGCTACATGCACTGACCCTCGGCCTGACTGTGACAGATTTGTCCGCGGGAGATCATAGCCAGGAGGCGTTCTGGGGTAAAAATCATAGTACTATTCGTACCTTTTACCCCCTAACGCCAGGCGCTTGCAGGTATAGGGCCGCACGTCGGAAAGGAAAATGCAACTATACAAATGCACCAAACAGCGCCTTATAATTTGAATCTGACGTTAACACTTCTGTACATGGGTATAAATATCGGTTAGGAAAGTTTGGTATGTTTGGTAATGAAAGGGAACAAAAATCGCAGAAATGGGATGAAGAAATAAAAGTAGAAGAGAGTTTCCTACTCACATTTGTTGTCTTCGCCATCTTGGATCCATTGTTAATGCAACCTAGTTACGTGACGCTTATAGAGGGCGGCAAAATCAAGTGCTAAAATGTCCCGCTTCAACCACTGAACCAGGGGGGTGTTTCATCAATATTGTCACGCGACAACTGTCAGCGCTGATAGTTGTCGCGCGACAATATTGATGAAACACCCCCCTGGTTCAGTGGTTGAAGCGGGACATTTTAGCACTTGATTTTGCCGCCCTCTATAAGCGTCACGTAACTAGGTTGCATTAACAATGGATCCAAGATGGCGAAGACAACAAATGTGAGTAGGAAACTCTCTTCTACTTTTATTTCTTCATCCCATTTCTGCGATTTTTGTTCCCTTTCATTACCAAACATACCAAACTTTCCTAACCGATATTTATACCCATGTACAGAAGTGTTAACGTCAGATTCAAATTATAAGGCGCTGTTTGGTGCATTTGTATAGTTGCATTTTCCTTTCCGACGTGCGGCCCTATACCTGCAAGCGCCTGGCGTTAGGGGGTAAAAGGTACGAATAGTACTATGATTTTTACCCCAGAACGCCTCCTGGCTAGGAGTCCAGGGGGGCGTTTCATGAAAGGACTTGTCAGACGTTTCATCCGACAAGTCCCATTTCATCCGACAGTTACCATAGGAACAGTGCCTCTTAGCCAATCAAAATCATGGAAAGATGTCAGATCTGACAACTTGTCGGATGAAAATATTGATGAAACGCTCCCCAGGCCAGGGCAGACAACACGCCAAGCGTCTGACATGTCCGATATCTTTCGCGTTCAATAAAACCCCAAATACATTCTCACCTGTGTCCTCCAGGAGGGCCCATCGAACCTCTATTTTGATCTTGGTAAGGAGAGAATCCTGAATTTCTTGACGGTGTACCTCCGGAATATGGATTCATGTGGTAGTTGGGTGTCCTTGACATGTTGAAGTGATTTTTGGCTTTATTTTTGTTACAAGAGTCAACACACGGCTTTCCGGATGAACGATCTGCGCATGTGCAGTGATGAAGTTGTCGATTAATAATAGCTGGATTTGCCGATCGCATTTTGTTTGGTGGCTTGGTTCAGGAATGTTGGGCAAAATCCCGGGGGGGGGGGCACTTACATTGACGAGTGGATACCATGCGCGACCCCAAAACACGTTAAAATGATGTCTTTTTCACTATAGGGCACGTTGGGGGCACGTTACGTACGTAACGTGATAAGGGTGTCAAAAACACGAAAAATATGAAGAAAAAAAGGGTATCTATTTCGCTAGGAAGATTACGTGTTTAGGGTCGAGTTTGCGGGGATGATAAAACAAAATTAAAATGTTTTATAAAGGATGTCCTTTTTGCCCCAACACTTCGTGTTTAGAGTCCGATTTGCGCGAGGTGTAGAAGGTGGGGTCGTACTAAACCAAATAAGGTAAAGCCGACGACCGAAGGACCCGTAACAATAAAACATTCCTTTACTTGTTTAGAGGTTCATTTCAGGAATATTTGCCAAGAGTATCGATTTGTTTCCTATACTTGTTAAGGGTAGGGTTTCACACGCCAATACTTGTTAAGGGGTGCATTTTCAGAATATGGAAATAACGTGTTTAGGGTGCTTTTCGAGACCCCATGGTCGCGCATGGTATCCACTCGTGAATGGAAGTGCCCCCCCCCCCGGGGCAAAATCAAATCAAATAGAAGTAAAAAACATTAATGTTTCCCTTTTCTTTGAGGAGTCAGTCACTGAGAAAGGCTTTAGGATTAGGACTGTACCTGTATTTCCAAGGCCTTAAATCCCGGGGAATAGGAGATACTCCCCGACACATACGTTTTGGAGGGGGGGGGGGGGCGCCGCGGGCAGGATGTATCATCCCCGCCCCCACCACTTTCAAGACGGAATATAATGCTTTATTTTTTCTGATCATCAAAATGATTGATACTACTGTGAATGTGCATGTGGATTCATCTTTAAATGCAGCAAATGTAAACTGGTATAATTTTGCATTCCGAAAACGCAAAATTTAATTTATCAATTCTCACAAGAATTTGTCGCGAGTCTGTAATCCCTTTAATATCTGCAATATCGTGAAAGTATGGTTAGAAGTCAAAATTATTGTATGATAGAATTTTAAGTATGACTATGACTTTGATGACCAATTATTAAAAAAACACCGTTAAATAGGCCTAAACACTGGCGTGAATGGGGGGGGGGTTATTAATAATTTATACAAAAATATAGGCCTATATACGATGAGCCATTGATGACATTGACCAAAATGCTGTTTATGAAACACTGAGGCACGTTAATTAGGCTATGTATTAACGGTTTTTTATATGATACTTTAAATCACATTAGTTATAACACAATCGAACAAATATTTAAAATGAGAATTTTGCCTTAAAAAATGAAATGTCGCATCATCTTCCAATATAATCTTTAATACTATTATTAAAAGAATCTTTCCTTTCTGCAATTTTTCCTTTTCATTTACATTATTGTGCTATTTTTACGTTTTTGGAAGCCTGTGGTGGCCTATACATTTCATAATGAACCCCAATTCTTGATAATCATGATCCCATTTGGTTTCATTCTCATCTCACCTTTAACCAATGGTCGAGCAAATGCGTTTCGCTTAAACAAATCTTGGATGCTCTATCCTCATTTGCTTTTTATTTTCCCCTTTCTTCATAAGGTTTGCGTTATAGATAATTAATCCTTTATTACCTCTGTTACTGTAATATGCATACAATTACCTCAAACGATCGAATAAACTTTGTTTCAAGACTCGCTCACTACGCTCACTCGCCGCAATTCTCGTATAATTACACACTCCTTTAAAGACGACTTATATCATCATTCTGTAAGTCGCTCAACTATTAACAAATTGCTCGCTCGCATTTAGAATGATTGATAGATTATTACCATAACCTTTATTGGACCTTTATTGAAAAAATGTGATAGGCCTTAAAGCTTGTGTATAGTTTTGGTAAATCCACCAAAATGCACCTATCACTATTCCAATTCATTGCTAGCTAATATGAATGGATATGCCCTATAACAGTTATGATGTGGAGGATATGAACTGAAAATGTGTTTTACAGGATAAATTTTGCGATTTTACATGGAAATTTAACTTGATCGGGTCACCCGATCAAATTAAAATATCTGTGTGTTTTTGTCTTTCAATTAAATCCTATTCCAAATCTTGGAATGGGCTGAAACTTTCAAGATATGTTCTTTGTCTGTAACTTTTGGATATCTAATCACTAAATTTATAAGATAAGTGCTTGAATGCCCATTTTTAAAATTTAAAACAAGCATCGCCGAGAGAGGGCGCTATATATCCAAGATTTGAATATTTGAAATTTTCTCAGAGAAGTGCATTTGGAAAAATATCTAACGGTCTCTACGCTTCAGTAAGACTGTCATATTAGATGATATTCGATTATCAATCACATTATAGATCCTTTACCAAAGCTATACACAGGCTTTAAATCGTCACCATGAATTCATAGATGAAAAAACTTATGTACATTATGTATCCCGGTATTCATAGCATGTGAAGTGAAAATTATATACAAAGCACCACTTGAAAGACGTTTTTGGACACCATTTTCTCTTTCAACTACTGAAAATTTGCTCGCTCGATAACTGTAATTCAGTAGTTTAATGTCAAAACAAATCCATTACAAAATAGCCATCGAAAAAAAATCAAGATATGCCTTCAACCAGGCCCCGAAGCTACCGCCATTTTGTTTAATCCATTAGAAGCTAAAATAAGCCCCCATTAATATTAATTTCGTACGATGCTCCCTCGTCAACTGTGGTTTTGTACGTGTATTAGACAATACGCACATCAGCGCAATGACAAAGGTCAACTTGGAAAATTCATTAATGTATTCATTTTGTTACGCGCTCGTGACGCGAAGGATTCAGCGAATCAAGCAAGCGCAAATCTGAGACGATACGTTGCGCTTTATAAAGTATCGATATCACAAGCGATATCACTTAAAAACAAAACAATGTTTGTATTGCGTCTTATAGGCCTATGCTAATTCTAAAAGGGAAGATGAAAAGAGTAGATCAAGTCGCGATTAGGTAAAAAGGTGGGGGGGGGGGGAGCAAATCATGGTTATTACAATGATGGTATTCATTTTCACTGGTTGAGTATGAATACTAAAAAAATAACTTTCACCACTAAAAGAGTAATTTCTTGTTAAAATTATTGGAGAAGTAAAAAAAAATAAAAATCTTCATGGATCCCCGTGCCTGCTTTCTTCTGGCGTCCGTTTCATAATGAATTACACTGAGCTATTTAAACATCGCTATTATTGTGATAACCGTGGGAACCTTGATTATGATTGGTATTCGTAGTTACCATACTAGTACTTGTAACTCATGATGAAACGGGCCCCAGTTTATCATGCTCAATATGTTTCCTGTCCCCTTTATTCTCCAGCATTTCTTACTCTGTTTTTTTTTTCCATTTAATCATTTTCCCACTCATGTTCTTTTGTGCCACCTTTCTCCTACATATGAAGAGCTCACTTTTAAAAGGGGTTAGGTCCATTTTTAATCAAATTTGATTTTTATGTCTTAATTGATTTTTAGTAGCTCTATAAGATGATACCATAAAAAAGTTGAAATTCCCATTAAAAAAAGTGAACTAAAAAAAGAAAATTCACTTTTTTCAAAAGGGGTTAGGTCCATACATAATTTTTCTGGAAAATAATATCTTAAAAAATATGAAGATAAGTAGATTTCTTTTATACCCAATTTTTGAATTTCTAATGGTAGGGTATCATGAAAATCCATTTTCGCATAAGAATATTGCAATATGGGAGAATTAAAAAAAATGATTTTCTTGGAGTGGCCCTAGCCCCTTTTGCTACTTAACTTTTCATATATTTCCTTCTAATTTTCCCACTTGTTATCTGTCTCCTGGGGAGGGTTTCATCAACATTTTTGTCTGACAAGTTGTCAGATCTGACATCTTTCCTTAATTTTGATTGGCTGAGAGTCAATGTTTCTATGGTAACTGTCGGATAAAAGGGAACTTGTCGGATAAAACGTCCGACAAGTCCTTTCATGAAATGCTCCCCAGGTTTCCAAAAATCTCAGCTTATTTCTCCTCCACCCCTTTGTTCCTACTTCCAACATCAGCTCTCTCACCACCCCCTAAATTATCTCTTCATAATTATGTGCCCCTCCATTTCTTTCTCATCTCTTTTCAACCCACTTCTCATCACTCTTTCCCTCTCTCGATCTCCGTCTCATTTTGAATTTTGCCAATTCCAAATCCCTTTCATTCAGTTAGCTCTGTACAAATACTATATGAACACAAATGAAAGACATGAAGGAATTCTCTGGTTAGTGGTGAATTTTATTAATTATCCAGAAATTATCAGAGGATTAAGCTTTACCTTTTTCTTAAGCGTATGTTAATAGTTTGAACCAAAAGAAATTTGTGTTTGTATGCTGGGGGGGGGGCACAATTCCCCCTAATTTTTGAAGCACTGAAAAGTGCCTTTTATGCAAGAAAATGCCCCATCACGAACGTGTACTGTGTCCCTTTCACCTGATGAGAACCTGTTTTAGGTAATACCAATTAGTGCTCTTCCTTATATGCATTTTTTACCCAAAAATGCCCCCCCACGTGTTCTGTGCCCTTCCATCTGAGAGCCAAAAGTGCCCCCTCGCCTTCTTGAAAGTGCCCTTACTTGAATAACTGCCCCCTTTTACCCAAGAAAAGTGCTCCTAAAGAATTTATTCTGTGCCCCTTTCACTTGAGAAGGATCTGTTTTATGGTCACCATGACGAGTGCCCTTTGAAACAAGAAAACAATATTTTAATTTCTCTGATACTTCTGAAGGAAATACTGTGTGCAAATTAAGTTTAATAATTCATGTGAGTGGGGTATATAAACAGTTTCGTACAGATGGGGGGGGGGGGCTTGCCCATAGGCGGCGGAAGCGGTGGGATAGGGGGACAGTCCCCCCTAAATTTTTTGTTGAGAATCTTTTTTTTTTGCTCGTCAATTTTTTTTCCTGCGTCCCCCCTAAATTCAGGTAGACCCCCCCCCCCTTAAAATTGTTGTGGCCCCCCTAAAATTGTGGTTGACAACCTTTTTTTTTGCTGAATATTGTTGTGGTCCCTTTTAAGATTTAGGTGGATAAATTCAGGTGGACCCCCCTAAATTTTTTGCCTTCCGCCGCCAATGCTCTTGCCCCCCCCCCAAAAAAAAAAAAATCAATGACCAAGAAAAACAAGAAAAAAGAAAGCAAAGGGTGAAATATATCATTTTGAATATTTTGTCAAAATCTATCACAAAATTGGACATTTGTTTTTAAAATGTCAAAATTTTGCTCGCTCGCAACTTTTTAAAAATTTCACATAAAACAGCATTTTCCCTGTGCCCCCCCACTTTCAAGCAACTTCAATCCGCTGCTCCTATTTGTATGTTTATAGCTTCTCTTTTTGCAACCAATTTTAATGAAAATCAATAAGAAATTTCATACGTCATGAATTTGGGTTGTGATAATAATTTTTTTTTAAATTGGACTTGGAAAAAAAAACCTTTTCCATCTTCATCACGTGGTTCCTAAGTCTTCAATGTTGAATAGTTGGATTACTTGAATGAAAACATCTGTTACACCAGTCCTGCAGATTGAAAAAAATAGAGAAAGAAAATCAATTAAATTGTCATGATTTATAAAACAAATGTTTGAAGAAAAGTGAGACTATGCATATATATGTTTCTTCAACACATACCATAGGAAATCTTACTTCTACTAATTATAAACTTGTACTTCTATAAAGCATATATATCACTTAAACATGTTCTCTGCAGTTTACATACCACTCTCCATTCTAACTACATGTACTCTTTGAAAAAATGACAGAGATTTCTTGTAAATATGAATATATAAATTAACATATGTAAATTATATGAATAGAATTAAAGTTGATATGTTTTGTTGCACGGAATATTTTGATCTGTAATTAAAAACGACAATAACTATAATCTAAAAACAAAATTTAAATGGGTTTTTCAAAGGCAGGTCTATTTGTTGCCAAAACAAGTGGAATGCCTCTGGCCGTCTCACCTGCATCACGCGGTTCAATATAGCAGCAGTGCTGACTTTGAATACTACTCTAACTCGCACAAGATGTTCAGTGATACATGGTTACTCTTATGTCCACTTTTTATGAACTAGACCAACAAACTTACAGAGATATGATGGTTATTTAACAAAAAACCCCAACATTGCCAAAGTTCATTGACCTTACAAGATCTTTGACCTTGATCATGTTACCTGAAACTCGAACAGGATGTTCAGTGATACTTGATTACTCTTATGTACAAATTTCATGAATCAGATCCATAAAATTTCAAAGTTATGATGGTAATTCAACAGATACACCCAATTCGGCCAAAGTTTATTGACCTTTGACCTTGGTCATGTGACCTGAAATGCGCACAGGATGTTCAGTGATACTTGATTACTCTAATGTCCAAGTTTAATGAACTAGACCAATAAACTTTCAAAGTTATGATGGTAATTCAACAGATACTCCGATTCGGCCAAAGTTCATTGACCCTAAATGACCTTTGACCTTAATCATGAGACCTGAAACTTGCACAAAATTTTCAGTGATGCTTGATTACTATCATGTCCAAGTTTCATGAATCAGATCCATAAACTTTCAAAGTTATGATGGTAATTCAACAGATACACCCAATTCGGCCAAAGTTCATTGACCTTTGACCTTGGTCATGTGACCTGAAACGCGCACAGGATGTTCAATGATACTTGATTACTCTAATGTCCAAGTTTAATGAACTAGACCAATAAACTTTCAAAGTTATGATGGTAATTCAACAGATACTCCGATTCGGCCAAAGTTCATTGACCCTAAATGACCTTTGACCTTAATCATGAGACCTGAAACTTGCACAAAATTTTCAGTGATGCTTGATTACTGTTATGTCCAAGTTTCATGAATCAGATCCATAAACTTTGAAAGTTATGATGGGAATTCAACAGATATCCCCAATTCGGCCAAAGTTCATTGACCCTAAATGACCTTTGACCTTGGTCATGTGACGTGAAACTCATGCAGGATGTTCAGTGATACTTGATTAACCTTATGTCCAAGTTTCATGAACTAGGTTCATATATTTTCTAAGTTATGATGACATTTCAAAAACTTAACCTCAGGTTAAGATTTCGATGTTGATTCCTCCAACATGGTCTAAGTTCATTGACCCTAAATGACCTTTGACCTTGGTCATGTGACATGAAACTCTAATAGGATATTCAGTAATACTTGATTAACCTTATGGCCAAGTTTTATTAACTAGGTCCATATACTTTCTAAGTTATGACGTCATTTCAAAAACTTAACCTCAGGTTAAGATTTGATGTTGACGCCGCCGCCGCCGCCGTCGCCGTCGGAAAAGCGGCGCCTATAGTCTCACTTTGCTTCGCAGGTGAGACAAAAATGTGAACAACCTCCATTATCAAAAATAATCACTAACTAGCTCACTCACTCATATAACCGCTGTAGTTTGTGTTTCTCTTTGTGGTCCAGGCACTGTTCTATTAGGCCTACTTCACCAATTATTTATCATCATCAATCACCTCCATGGAAATTGTCAAACTGCATCATCCTATTAGACAAAATGTAAAACAAGAACAAAATCGTAAATCTACAAATATGAAATATGAATATCACACTAAAGAATGAATAAAATGAATTTTATAAAATATAACTCATGAAAAATAAATATTGCTTTGTTTATAAACAAATAGGAAATAAAAAGGCAATTTTATCACTAGTAGATCAAGGACATGTCCTAATTTTATAAATTTGCCCAAAGTACATAACTTTTGACATTGGTTCTACTTTAGACTCGAGAGCCTGTATATTTAAGAAGTGTATGTTCAGTACAGATCCTACCTCTTTGTGGCTCAGGTTATTTTTATTTAATGTAAACATGGTTAACATTCAATGCATGTTATGTATCTGTAATTTTGAATGGGTTAGTTTAACTTTAATACCTGGATGAGAATCTGCAAAATGATGCATGCACTTATGATCATCATCTTGAACCACATAGGTAGACCTCTATACTGTTTTTCTTGTCCTTCAAACTCAACCTGTTTTTCTTGTTCTTCAAACTCAACCTGTTTGTGAAAGAAAAGAGTACAATAATAAGAAGTGATATTTTTCATGGCCGTTTGTATAGGGGAGGGATTTGGGTAAGAGCTGAAATGTGAAAACCTTCATCAAAAAAAGAATTGCATGACATCCTTCAATTTTATTTTAGAAAATGCACAAAACGGCCATAGGTAATATTGGTTACTTCTGGCCCTCGCTTTCTGAATTTTAGGTTTCTCTAAATTTTTTCAAATGTCTGCCCCCCCCAAAAAAAAAAATCTGCATCTTTTTATTTCAGTTGACTTTAACATAATTTCATCTCATGCACTGGGTCTAGATCTATTTGTAAGAAAGTATAGATCTAGTCCAAGACTCAGAGCTGTGCAACAGCATTCACGTATCTAAATTACTCGTAGGTCTAGATCTAGATAGTAACGATGGACTCTCGATCTATCTAGACCTAGAAAGTAAAGCTTTGGTTCTAAACTGAGATCTAGGCCTATATGGATTTGATGTCTGACTTTTATTCCTGGCTAAAAGTTTAAACTTCATTGCCATTATTGACCAAGATTAGATCTAGGGCCTAGTCCTTGGTCCACTGACACTGACAGACATACTCGTACATGTAAATGGAGTCGTTTAGGCCCAGACCTAGATCTAGGCCTAAATTACAGACCTAGATCATAAGCCCTGGGCCTGGGGTAAGTGTCGCGGATTGGGAAAGTATAATTTAGATGACTAGATTTGAATTAGGTTGGCCTAGAATTAGAAAGCATCCATCGATGAATAAAAGTAAAGTACCGTAGATCTAAGTCTAAAATAATAAGAAGCAACACTAGTTGCTGGTTTCTAACCAAGTTAGAAATTAGATCTAACGTTAGGCCTATCTAGATCTAGGTCCTAGATCTAGCCTATTGATAATAAGACAAACATGCAGAGCAGCATATTATTTCTTATAGACCTCTACAGGAATAACCGTCGTTTCTGGGGATTTATTCAACAATTTCTGACATTAACTATTCGTGAGTGAGCCAACACAGTTCAGCGGAACAACCAAAATAGAGAGACTGAAGCTTTTGGTCTAGTTATTTCTAAGACAGAGTCTAACTATAGACCCTATTTATAAATAACAATAAGTTAAAATGGGTGGGGGCTAACATTGGCGGCGGAAGGAAAAAAAATTTGGGGTGTCTACCTGAAATTTTGGGATGGACACATGTAAAAAATTGGACAAGTGCTCCAAAAAATTTTGACAAGCAAAAAAAAAAAAAAAAAAAAAAAGGAAAAAGGTAATCAACCTAAATTTTAGGGGGGGGGACAACACACGTTTCAATGGGGGTCCACGTTAATTTAGGGGGGGGGGGGGCGCAGGGAAAAAAAATTGACAAGCAAAAAACAAAAACAAAAAAAAGGGTAGCAAAAAAAATTTAGGGGGGGAACCGTCCCCCCCCCACCTAAAATTTAGGAGGGGGGACACATCCCCCCGCCTAGCCTAGTATGGGGGCTAAATGCAGAAGCCTGAAGTTATGCAAAATAAATTTGATATCTGAAACTGAAGTGAGGATTGATACAATGTCAATGACAGGCAATATCTTCATCAACACTCCACTTCACAGTTTATTCCTGACTGGGTTTCGATCTACTGAAGATAGATCCCTTATAAAAATCGCCAATGGTATTTGAATGGTGCCGAATGGTAGTTGAATGGTAATCTGAATGGTAAATGGTACGCGAATGGTATTTAAGTGGTGTTTCAATGGTAAGTTCTTAATGGTAATTGGTAGTTTATTTAATGGTAAATGGTATACCATATACCGAATGGTGTTTCAGTGATATGTGACTAATGATATGATTGGTATGATGAATGGTATACCATTTACCCAATGGTGTCTCAGTGGTATTCAATGGTGTCTCAGTGGTATGTGCTTGTAATGGTATGATTGGTATGATGAATAGTATACCATACATCCAATGGTGTCTCAGTGGTATACAATGGTGTCTCAGTGGTATTCAATGGTGTCTCAGTAGTATGTGCCTGTAATGGTATGATTGGTATGATCAATGGTATACCATACACCAATGGTGTCTCAGTGGTATACAATGGTGTCTCAGTAGTATATGCCTCTAGTGGTATGACTGGTATAATGGATGGTATACCATGCACCAATGGTGTCTCAGTGGTATACAATGGTGTCTCAGTGGTATTCAATGGTGTCTCAGTAGTATGTGTCTTTGATGGTATGACTGCATGGTATACCATGATATACCCAATGGTGTCTCAGTGGTATACAATGGTGTCTCAGTGGTATTCAATGGTGTCTCAGTGGTATGTGCTTGTAATGGTATGATTGGTATGATGAATAGTATACCATACATCCAATGGTGTCTCAGTGGTATACAATGGTATCTCAGTGGTATTCAATAGCGTCTCAGTAGTATATGCCTCTAATGGTATGACCGGTATAATGAATGGTATACCATGCACCAATGGTGTCTTAGTGGTATACAATGGTGTCTCAGTGGTATTCAATGGTGTCTCAGTAGTATGTGTCTCTATAATGGTATGACTGGTATGATGAATTGTATACCATATACCCAATGGTGTCTCAGTGGTGTCATATGGTGTCTGAGTAGTATGTGCCTCTAACGGTATGACTGCATGGTATACCATTATATACCCAATGGTGTCTCAGTGGTATACAATGGTGTCTCAGTGGTATTCAATGGTGTCTCAGTAGTATGTGCCTCTATAATGGTATGATTGGTATCAATATGGTGTCTTAGTAGTATGTGCCTAGTGGTATATAATATAATCATGTTGGATAATTGTAAAGCTATAGTGGCTTAGTGGTGTTTGCCTAATGAATGCCATTTGTGTGAATGCTGAATGATATGCCCAATTGCATTACCCATTAACATAATTCCGAAGATTTAAAGAAAATATATCAAAGATTAAAAGGTATTTAGAGTTAATTAAATATTTGACCTGTGACTTTTATGCGGGCAGCTTCCCCAAATCAAGTGTAATCGCTCATGATTGTAAACATGGTCTCTTGCATTCTTTTAAATTGTCTTTGTCCTTATTAAGTAAAAGGTCTATATGTGTTTAAATATTATTGATCCAGTGGTTATGATACAATATTATAAATTTGTTATATTTTACTATTGTACATAAATTTAAATCTGATGCAATGGGTGCATGCAAAAATAAAATCAATCGGTCAATGAAATCTTTTTTGATAAAAAGGGTTTTAATTTTTAATTAATAAGTTTTATTCTATTTTTATAATCATTTTGCTTGTTTATGGCCGCTTTTTATAAAAAGAACTATATATTTAGTGTTCCAAGAAGATATTTGCAATCAATCCCAAAATTCGATCAGATGCAAATTTACAGGTGATGATACATTAAGTTTATCTAGATTATATCAATTTGGATTTTTTTATGGATCAGTTGCAAGTTTGCAATGAAAAGTATGACTCTCATGATTTTGGAGTCTGAAATTGATTTGCGTTGGATTGCTTCGATT
Source organism: Lytechinus variegatus (assembly GCF_018143015.1). NCBI lineage: Eukaryota > Metazoa > Echinodermata > Echinoidea > Temnopleuroida > Toxopneustidae > Lytechinus > Lytechinus variegatus. Next base: position 22,704,655 of record NC_054752.1, on the reverse strand, counting down.
GCAAGTTTCTTGCAATACCCCATATTTTGCTAAAAATGAATTCACTGTTGGTTGTCTTGGTCCCCCAACCTCTATCAAATTCCCATCCGCAAACCCTGATTTGGTCTGTCTGCAACGTCAAAAGCCCCATCTGACCCATTTGTACGCTATTATAGCTGCTTCCAATCATGAATTATTTCACCCTTTTTTTACAAATGATATTTCCAAAATTCTAATTCTATTTTAGGCTCTAAATATTCTTTCCCACTTGTGGACGGCGTTTATAAAGAGGAGAGCTATTCTATAGGCCGGCATTACTTGATTGAAATGATTTATCCACATGGTCTTGCTCCCTCACCCCTATCAAAATTCCCTGCCGCCATACAGGGTATAGTACAATGTAACAGAAAAGAAATCTACTGAATGAAATCTCAATTTCAATCATTACAAAAGCAAATTAAAAGGGAAGAGGAGTGAGTAAAAAAATATATATATAAAGGGGAAAAAACAAGAAAAGAAAAAAGGCAAAGAAGAAAAGAAAGATTAACAGAAAAGAAAAAAAGACAACGAAAATAAAAAAGAAAATAACATAGAGAACAGGAAAAAAAAGTGAAGGGATCGAAAACTTTTTTCATAGATTCCAAGATCCAAGGAAAACAGTGGCATGCACTCACGCCATCATGGTTTCCAACCCAGAACCAATCGAGAGGAAAAAGAAGACACCCCTGATTTGGTTTTAATTCACCCCCCCCCCCACCCATATCGGGATGTGTATTTATCTTGGCGAAGAAGTCCCCTCCCCCCATATTTTGTCATAATTTATCCCCCCCCCCCATATGCTTTGGCGAGAGGGGCCGCTTGGCTGCTTGCCAGGTAGCTCTATTATACGTGTTGTTCTCGCACTACGCACGCGCGAACGTCTAACCGCCAAGTACAATATTTGAAAAAGAAAACTCGATGTACCGGTACTACCGTTTTGCTGTTGATAAGTCCGTCGATAATTCATCAAAAACTAAAGGAACACGGGTCAGATTCGGACAGCGACTTCAAAGTCATTTGTAGAAGGCTATAACAGTAAGTTCTATAACAATTTTCTTTGATTTATTTCTCAAATTGTCTCAAAATGTTAGATGTCGTTGTACTGCCACGACATGCACGACCACTGCACTGCCACCGTCACTGCCCCGTTGGCGCTGGCCGCTGCTCTACGGGCCGGGACGTGGCTTTGACGATAGGGAGTGCTTATGGTTTATGCTTTGTATTGGCAGAGTTAAGATCGGCGAGCATTGAATAGTAAGTCGCTCATATTGCCTGATGTTTATTGTCAATGTTTTACAAAAACCATCTCTGAATACATTGAATTCGTGAATGAATGATTTGTTAATGCTAATGTCAAGACTGTCAAAGTTTTAATTGTGAATAAATAGACCGTTACTGCACACGTTAATTTACTGAAATTGAAAACTTGCCGACAAATATTGCTTTGAAATTAGGCCTATAATTTGTTGTTGTTGTTGATAGATGTTGGTAAATGAGATAAAATGGAGGTGAAACATGGTAAGGGTACTAAAGTTTAAAAAATGATAAAGGCTACGCAGGTCTATAACTTTGCTACACTGTACACACCACTCATTGCACATACTATTTCAATGGTAAAATGTGCACTTTGTGTGTGGAACTGTGACTGGACGGAGTGACAAACGATTCCTATTCAATTTTTCTACAGAGGCTGCAATAAATATGCAGAGAAAACTGGCGCTAATGCAGTTTTGCACCGGCCGATTACCAGCATACCTCATCACCAAAACTTGTTCCCAAATGTCATGACAGGTCTCTCAGTCACATTTCGATGTTAATATACCCACCGTTTTTCAAAATATTGGGAATGGCTGTATTTAGTCTTCGATCCCGACGTCGTTGATCTAATCCGTAGACATCACTTCGCGGATCTCTCGGATTCGCCGTAATATTTATATGGACTGAAGTTAGCAACCAAACCATGCTAACATGTGGCAAACAAACTGCCAGCATGCCGCATGCGAATCTTTTGATCGCATAACTTCGGTCCATATCAACATGACGGCGAATCCAAGCGATCCGCAATATTTTGAAAAGTGGTGGGCATATTGTGTATTGATCTCAAAATGTGTGTAGACAATTCTGGTGGGGAGTTTTGCTTGAAGTTGCATGCACAACGAACAATTGTCCATAGACTGTGTACAACGGATAGATCGTCTCCGCACAGCGATTCGAAGACCACTGATTGGTCAATAGCGCAGATTACGTCATGACCACGTGGTCCCAAAAATAATTCCTTTGGACTGCGTGCGGAAGTATCGATAACGATATCCGGTCATGTTGTGTACACGGTAAATGGTCTTGGTTCGTGATCGGATCGCTCCGGTATCGATCGAAAATTATCGAAACTGCAATTTCATGCATATTCATGCGACGCTCCAAAACCCGGAAGCCAATTGACTTTATGCACGTTGCGATAGACTCTACAAATTCCAAGGAACACGATGACATATAGACGCTAATTCGTAAGATTTTGACGGAAAAAGCAAGAAGTATTCAAAATTCGCTTACCTGTGCGGTATCGGTGAGAAAATAGATCCTCCGAGAATACCTTTCATAATTCATATAAATATAGGAAAATTGAAATTCTAGGTTGATTTTGGTACGAGGTGATGGCTTATGTCGAAAGGGTGGGTGCTGTCGCATTAGGGTGCGTCAACGCGAACGCGAAGATTCGTCCAAAGCCCCCCCCCCCGGTTTAGCCGAAAGGGTGCGTCGGGAGCGCCACGTCGCGTCGCGTTCACTGGAACGCGCCCTTTCGTCCAAAGCCCCCCCGGTTTGGACGAAAGGGTGTGTTTAATAATAATGAATAAATAAATAAAATAAAAATACAAATATTTATAAGAAAGCGGAATATAAGGTATTTTGCCAATTTGCACGTAAAATAGTGGATTTTCAATCATTTAAAGCATTGACAATTTGAGGAAAAGAAAGAAAAGTTCAACTAATAATATAATGATAATAATAATAATAATGATGATAATAATAATAATTATGATAATAAATCAGATACCCACCCTTGCAATAAGCCACTTGGCGCCAATTTTTCACTCCAAATTCATTTCCATAAATTCACTCTTTGGGGTGAAAATTATTATTATTATCATTATTATCATTATCATTATTATTATTAGTTGAACTTTTCTTTCTTTTCCTCAAATTGTCAATGCTTTTAATTATTGAAAATCCACTACTTTACGTGCAAATTGGCAAAATACCTTATATTCAGCTTTCTTATAAATATTTGTATTTTTATTTATTTATTCATTCATTATTATTAAACACACCCTTTCGTCCAAGCCGGGGGGCTTTGGACGAAAGGGCGCGTTCCAGTGAACGCGACGCGACGTGGCGCTCCCGACGCACCCTTTCGGCTAAACCGGGGGGCTTTGGACGAATTTTCGCGTTCGCGTTGACGCACCCTAACGCGACAGCACCCACCCTTTCGAAATAAGCCCGAGGTGATAGGGAATTGCACACTTGTTTTGGTGGAATTCTGTGTGGGGAAACAAAAGGCTTGCACTGCGCATGCTTACTATATTTTCATTCATAAATTGGTTCTCGGCAGTGGCTGGATGACGTCATGTAATAAGCAAAAATGTACACGACCGCTACGTTCACGCTCCGCTATCCGTTGTACACATTTGTTCACTGTGAGTTGGCTGGTGTGAAACTGCATTAGTGCCGGAGGGTATTCTTAGATCCTTTCATGGGGCTAGGCATATCAATTTTTAAAGTAAATTTTATCCTCTTTTAAAGTTAAGTTTGTCCTGTGATCACATTTTATCTGTTTTTATTTATTTACTGATCAAAACTTGCCTAAAAAACGTCTGGAGTTCATCCACTGGCATATGATTGTCCATGAACGGATCCATGATTTCTCAAAGGGGGTAGTGGGGCACATTTTCCCAAGGAAACTTTAAATAACAAGCAAACCAAAAAGGAGATCCTCGTGTATGAGACAATATTTTTAATATAAATATTTGCTGTAACTTTCGAAGGGGGGGGGGAAACACTTGTGTAAGAAAGCCACATTTTTATCAAACACATCAACTATTGCTCTCAAGGTGGGGGCACAGGTCAAATGTGCCCACTTGGATCTGCTTCTGCGATTGTCAATACCAGAAAAATGGAATTTATGTCATCGATTACCCTCTTGAAAATTGCTGCTCTAGAAATTTGATTTCAGATGACATAGCTATTACTAGTATAAAGCATGCACAGTTATAATACAGCCTTGTCTGAACTACGCTGAAATACTATCACATTTCCTTATTTTTATCCTAAATTCTGGGCTGGTAATCAGAGGTCCATGAAAAAAATCTTTAACATTAAAGTTCTAAGATCATTATTTTTCTATTACTATATTAGTATTCTATTTTTGTTTGTATCTGCACATACATGCAGATTTTACAACACTTAAATTGATTTTATTTCATTTTCAAAGTTTGGACGACGGATACACTGGATGATAAGGTAGATGATCCAGCCTTATCTTGGAATGACACGACGGGTGTTGAACACAGAAAACGTACCGTGTACAAGAAACAATTGGAGTTTCTGAAAGGTAGGTGTGTAAGAATTTTCTTCAGTAGAAAAAAATGCAAAGCTTCATGAGATAAAACAGATTGTATTCCTGCAGTGGCATAGCTGAAAAAAAAACCTTGTCAGGAATGGTAAAAAATCCTTAGAAAGGACAAATGTCATCCCTATTTAGAGGAGCACACGTCTTTTCTGACACCCCCCCCCCAGAAAAAAAATCAGTATGTTGGCTGAGGGGGGAAGGGTGGACACTTTTTCCCCAGGTATTCATTTGTTGTGGTATTTGTCATCATTGGGGCAACCTCCCATTATATAATAGGTTATTGTCTACCCATCTATGGTTAAACATAAATTTATTTATCATATTTTACAAAATGTTTTGTTGATATTTGTTAATTGGTATCATTCAATTGAATGGTAGAGTATACTGCAAATTTCTCAATATATAAAAAAATATATGAACTTCTAAAGAAAGCTTACACACATGACAAGCATTCATATTTTGAACCCTTAGCTAATATACTGTCCTTTGCATTGTTTTCATCCAATATTTCTTATTACAGCTTCAAGGAATTAATCCTGCCGGGTACCCATTCACTTCATCTGGGTCTAGTGATGCACAGTGTGGATGAAATTCGGGCTGAAGGAAAACACACCATGGCTAGGACTCAAATTCACGACCCTCTGTTTGAAAGGTGAGAGTCAGAACCACTAGACCACGACGTTCCCAGCTGATGTCATATCCCCACTTGTTCTTTTGTATTTTATTACAAGAAGTCGCGCTAATTTACATTTTGTCCTCCGAGAACTATAAAAAATGGAGTGAAAATTTATTTCAAAGACATGTCCACCCTAACAAAAAAGTTGATTTGATTAAAAAGAGAAAAATCAAACATAAAAATCGGATGAAAAATAAGAAAGGTATGACATTTTTAAGTTTCGCTCAATTTCACTTAATAGTTACATGCACATCCAGGTCGGTATGCAAATGAGGGAACTGATGACATCACTCATTCACTTTTCTTTGTTTTTTAAATATGAAATATTATAATTTTCTCCTCATTGTCCTATGAAATAAAGTTTTATTTTTATTTTTTATTGTCAAATCTGTAAAAAAATTGAAATATTGTACAATTCAAACAATGAAAACCAAAACAAAAAGTGAGGGTCTTATTTTGCATCCGATTTAGATGAAATATTTTGCATGATGCTTGCCTGATTTTCTCTGTTGATTCAAAACAATCTTTTCTGTGGTGGACTAGACCTTTAATGTGAAGATATGCATTGCTGGAAATAATGATATGATACTTGGGACATATCATACACACATGTATGAAAATATGAAATAATTATTTCATTTTATAGAATAAGCCTAACAAATATTCCTGACGATCGTGTGTACATTGGGTTAATTTTTTACCAAAATGTTGTTAAATTTCAAATTCAATAACTTTGTTATTATCAGATTTTAATGAAATTTTCAGCATGATCCTTTTCTGATTCATTCTCTCCCTACCAAAATCTCCCCTTTTCTCATGCTTTCTTTCTATGGTCCCCTTCATTCTCCTTATAACTATGTTATATGTAAAGTGTAACCGGTCGTCCAACCAATTTGATTGAAGGGCTAGAGGTACTCGAGACTGAAAGCTATGTGATATAATTCAAAGTGTACATCAGACAAACAAAAAACACTGAAAATCTCATCCAAATTTGTTTAGGATTAACAAAGTTTTGACGAATTAAAGTTGTTATTTTTTGCTAAAACTGTTCTCTGCAAGTCCTCATGAATATACAAGATCACAATTTATATATTTTTTGTATTATATGAATTTAAATTTTGTCCAAGCTCGGTTGTAAAAATTACGATTGACTACTGATTTACTGTGTAAGACAATATAACACAACAAAAATAGACAGAAAAGAAATAAGTGGGTATCTTGTATATATTATTTTCTATATATTTTGCAAAAAAGGTCTCTATTTTTCTTCTGTTTTTTAGTTTTCCAAATTGAATAATTTTCTTTCCTTATTTTCCTCATATTTTTTTCTATGTGTGATATATTATTTATTTATTAATGTATCATTATTGTATTTATGATAAACTTTTGGCGTGTTTCTACAGTAAATCATTAAAAACGGTTTATCTTTTCCGGACTCGAATTACGATTGACTACTAATTTACTGTGTAAGACAATAATCTTTCTCACACATATTTAACACAACAAAAATAGACAGAAAAGAAATAAGTTGGTATCTTGTATATATTATTTTCTATATATTTTGCAAAAAAGGTCTCTATTTTTCTTCTGTTTTTTTAGTGTTCCAAATTGAATAATTTTCTTTCCTTATTTTCATTATATTTTTTTCTATGTGTGATATATTATTTATTTCTTAATGTATCATTATTGTATTTATGATAAACTTTTGGCGTGTTTCTACAGTAAATCATTAAAAACAGTTTATCTTTTCCGGACTTGAATAACCTTATCGTTCTTAAACCAACCTGTTTCTACAGACTGAATAATCTGATTAACTTGCATTTCGCGTCGCAAATACGGTGGAAATCGGAAAATTCAACCTATAACCTCACATTGCATTTTGGTATGTCAAAAATTGCATCTCGTTAGGAAAATTTTCAAAATTCATGGTAGATCTCACTCATTGTAGCAGGTACACGTTTCGCGATCAGCTGGCGAGATAAAAAACGGCCAGAATATATGTTTACTGTGAGATCGCACTTCTTAGTTCAAGCACTTAAGCCAGACACGTATGCTATTTTGCCCCGTGTTTTTACAGAAAAGTTAAACGGATTAACATGGCAATAACCACCTCTCAGAGAGATGGTTATGAGAAACCGTATTTTGCGCGATGCAATTTATCAATAAACCACATCGCGTCTGTTTCTACAGGAAAGTTATCAGGGATTCTGGATACTTAGGCGGGTAATACCTTTTAACAATTCTATGTAGAAACATGCCATTGATATATCTTTTTAGGTGAAAAGAAAAAAGAGACCAATTTGGGAGTACTATTTTCCCCCCTTTTGGGGATATTTCATTTCTTCTAGGTGTGGTACCCTTTATTCATTTGGCCATGTGAAGGCTATCACACATTTTGAGTTTAATCTTCGAAATTGGTGTTCATTAGTTTGTTGTCCAAACTCTGTCTTACATGTAAATTTGTTTATAGGAAGATTAACATAATATTTATGTGGAGTGCAATCATTGATCTCTTGTGGAGTCGCACAGTCACATGTATTCATAATATGGTGCTTTTATGCCATACCTGTCAATACTCTTTTGTACTTGAACTTATTAGTAAAAAAATGTTTATTAATGTCGTTGAAAGCAATTACACACAACAGATTTAACATCAAGTTTATTGTATTACAAGTATCAGGTTTGTATGCAGAACAGTGGTTTTGCCAAGTACTCAATCCATGTAAAAAGCAATATGAGAGAACAGGTTTATTCTTGGAAATGTTAGCCTTCATTTGTTGTGTTTTTCAATCAAACTCTGTCTTGATGCATGTTTACTTTTAGATAACAAGATTGACAGAGTATAGATATCAACGAGTAGCTAAGTCATATATATTAATAACTTATATGTGCTTTAATTATAAAGTCTATACTTGTGAATACTCTGTGCCATTTATGCTGTACTTAAACTTCTTATAGTAAAAACATTTTATTGACGTTCTTGAAATAAGCAACTGTTTTCATTTTTTTTCTTGTGTATACTTATTCCATTATTAAGCCTACCACTAACCCCAGAGATATGCTGTTCACCAATGGTCTACCATTCACTGTACTTTATTGGCCTACTATACATTGCACATCGTTGTTCTACTGTCTACCATTCAGTGTAAACCATTGGTCTACCATTGAACTTGTGGTCTATAGTGTATGACCAATGGTGTTATTTGAATGGTTGACTAATAGTATAGTGTGTATGACAGTGTTGTATGGTAAATGGTAGGTCAATGGTGTACGGTGTATGGTAAGCCAATGGTGTATGGTAAGCCTATGGTGTACGGTGAATAGTAGTTCAATGGTGTATGGTAGGCCAATGGTGTACTGTAAATGGTAGGTCAATGGTATACGGTGTATGGTAGAATGGTGTAAAGTGAATGGTCAATCAATGGTGAATGGTGTGTGGTGTACGACGAATGGTAGTTGAATGGTGTATGTTCACCGGTGACCATACACCATGGTACGTGAATGGTGTACGACGAATGGTAGTTGAATGGTGTATGGTGAGCAGTGAATGGTACACGAATGGTGTACAGCGAATGGTACGCGAATGGTGTACAGTGAATGGTGTACGATGAATGGTACGCGGATGGTGAATTGTACACGAATGGTGAATGGTACACGAATGGTGAATGGTACACGAATGGTGTATGTTGAATGGTAGGCGAATGGTGTATGGTGAATGGTGTAAGGTAATTGGTAGGCCAATGGTGTCCAGTGAATGGTGGCTGAATGGTAAATGGTAGGCCAGTGAATGGTGGCTGAATGGTGAATGGTGGTCAATGGTAAACCTGTCTATAGTGGCCATATGGTAGATCAATGGTGAATGGTGTTTGATCAATGGTATATGAATGGTAAATGGTGCTCATGAATATGGTAATAGTAAGGTCCGAATTATTTAAATTAGTTTGAATGGTATACCATTGAGGCTTGAATGGTATACCATTGGTGTATGGTGGGTGCTGTGCGAATGGTATTCCAATGGTATATCAATGGTGTATGATAAATGGTAGTCAATGGTATACCATTCAATTTTTTTTATAAGGGATGCAGATCCCCCTCCATCTCCCTCTAGATCTAACGTTACAGTATACAAAAAGAAGCTTCATTCTTCTTGATTTAATCAATCATGGGTTGGTCCTTGTTAATTGGAAATGAACCAAACCGGCCCGAAATTCTCTCGATGACCAATCGGCTAGGTCTAGGAGCCCATACAAAATACATGTGGTTAACACACCCGGGGGGGCCACTTCCATTCACGAGTGGATACCATGCGCGACCATGGGGTCTCGAAAAGCACCCTAAACACGTAATTTCCATATTCTGAAAATGCACCCCTTAACAAGTATTGGCGTGTGAAACCCTATACCCTTAATAAGTATTGGAAACAAAACGATACTCTTGGCAAATATTCCCTGAAATGAACCCCTAAACAAGTACAGGAATGTTTAATTGTTACGGGTCCTTCGGTCGTCGGCTTTGCCTTATTTGGCTTAATACGACCCCACCTACTACACCTCGCGCAAATAGGACTCTAAACACGTAGTGTTGGGGCAAAAAGGACATCCTTTATAAAACATTTTAAATTTGTTCTATCATCCCCGCAAATTCGACCCTAAACACGTAATTTTCCTAGAGAAATAGATACCCTTTTTTCATTATTTTTGTGTTTTTGACACCCTTATCACGTTACGTACGTAACGTGCCCTATCGTGAAAAGGACATCCTTTTTACGTGTTTTTTTGGTCGCGCATGGTATCCACTCGTCAATGTAACTGGCCCCCCCGGGTTAACACAGCGGCATAACCGCAACACTGCAAGCAACATACAGGCTGCACTGGGCGACGATGACAATCTAACTTCAATTTCATAGACCAAATTCTGCTTTCCTTTAACAGAAGAATGATAGCAAACTCTCTAATTTGGTAGAGAAAAACCTGAGATCACAAAATACTGTGTGAAATTTGTAAATAGTCCACTGTATTCATGTGGTTATATCAATTTATACGTACTCACCGGAGTGTTCGTAGGTCCATTTTTGTGTGGAAAGAAAAGTTTCAGATTCGGGTTCAGAATGAATAAATTAGATGACGTAATGAGGTCAAATGAATAATTACTTCTGTAACACGATACCACTAGTATCGATGACAAAGAATCGGGGAAATCGCGTATTAATGACGCTCTTAGCCAATGAAAAGGGCGGAATATGAATATATTTACGCTCATGAATGTCAATGGGGGCTTATTTTTGTCTTCAAATGATCGCGGTAGGCGGAGCCTAATCTCATTTGTTTTGTGCTGAACGCGCGCGCAGCTTTCGGTCTAGTAATATATTATAAGGTCTTTGCCTTCAACTATAGGTCAATATATTGTTATCGCCCCCCCCCCCCCACTAGCGTACCTATGGGGGGGCAGGGGGGCAGACTGCCCCCCCCCCCCGACGAGTCACAACTGATTCGTTGCGAGCCACCAGTGGCCTAATTCCTTTAAAGTTTAAGACCGCTACTGCCCCCCCCCCTTCCCCACTGCTCCGACCGGATTCACGCCATATTGGTATTTTTTATACCTGAAAATTTTCAGAACCTCTAAATTCTAAAAGCACTCCTTCACACGCATCACGGAGCGCATCAAATTGTGACATCACAACAAATCAAACTCATGCAATGCGCATCTTGAATCACCCTGGGAACGCCTACTTATTGTCACAATGATTATTGTAATGATTTTCTCCGAGTGAACTTGCATTCAGCAGTTTCTCTGATATTTCTTTACAAATCTTCGGAATTTTGTAAATTCTTCATCATGGGATGTACAAATTCTAAAGTATGTCCTCTACCAATGGGTTTGGTGGTAGATACTTCACAGACTCGGCGCCAAAAGCGCAATGGGAGATCATTGTTGAAGGCTTTAACAAAGGTGTTCCGCAGGAAGAATAAAGTAAGAAAACTTTTCTATTGCTGTTTTCTGGAAAATAATTACAGTTGTCATGATAGGCTATTTATGTTCATTGTTTTATGTTCTAAACAAAGTCTTATTTCTGCACTTATGAACATCATTAAGCCGAACTTTTTAACACACTGGTTTTTCTAAAGTGGGAGAAGATTAGTGTCAAATGAAAATGATAAAAACCAAGCAAATATTATCATTATCATGGACTCTGTTACTTTAAAAAAAAAATTACTGTGTAATGAAAAGAGAGTTGGATCGAGATTAGAAAGAGAATGATTGAAGTAAGTTTGTGTATTTACATCTATGGTTGCAGTAGGGGCTGAACATGCCCAAAAAATAGATCTAAATAAATTGATAAAAACACAAACAATTAATAGCACGGAATTTGTTGGTCATTTTCATATCTTTTTTTGCACGTTTGTTAAAACTGAGCAAAGGTGAGTGTGTGTGTGTGTGGGGGGGGGGTCTGTGGTCAATGTAAACAGTGATAGAGCATTACCATTTGAAGCTCATGAGTGGTAATAGGAAGTCGACGTACAGATACCAAAATGGATCATTGGCGTATCGAAATGGGGGCATACTATGAAGATAGTTATATGCCTCTGTATGATCGAAAGAGAGAGAAAGAGAACAGACAGCTATATAGAGAAAGTGAGGAGGAAGTGATGAGATAACAATAATAATGATAATTATTGGCATTTATTTAGCGCTTATCAATCAATATGATGTAATGCCGCCAGGGTTGTTACCTCGAGCTAAAGCTATTGGTTTTCACCAGCATTATGAGTAAATTAATTTATGTACGTTAACATAATTATCAATTGCCAATAGGTGGTACCCATCAATTTCTCTCCAAATGGTGACGTCATCGACCAGCCTTCAACATCCTATCAGAGAGACGAGACAATCAACGCACATGACTTCCTGGCCTATCGTAAGTCTATGTTGAAACTTGAAGGGAATTGAAGCTGTAGGCCTGTTACAGTATTGCTTATAATAAACATAAAAGCTTTTTGAAAATTGTAATTCATATACATTTTTTAGTACCTCATACATTTCATAATAGAGAATGATTATATTTTTTTATCTATTCAATGAAAAAAAAGGATAAGGCGATGTGACACAACCGATAGTTTAAGAGTCTCACTGATCAAATAAAGATAATAAAATATGCGAATGTGGTGATACAATATATTTTTACAATCAGATAACCGTGAACTAGCAGTAGACAGACTAAAATGCAGATTTATGACTGTATGAGTTATTGTAGAAGAAAACTTTGCCATGTTTCTCTAGACTTTCCACTGAATAAGCCTTTTCTTTGACATTTATTTTAATCCGGTTGAAAAAGAACGATTCTTGGCAAGTACTGTTCTCAAAGATGACGGGCCCGTCTATGAAGACGATGATGACATGGTCAAGCAAAATCAACCATCTATGTCATACCCACCAGGAAAAGTCAAGAAGAGCTGTGACATTCTCGTCATTGGTAGGTCTTTTATTTCTCTCCCACACTGTAAAAACTGTGGTGTTAAAACTGACACCAATTAGTGTTAATAGAGGACCACACCCTGAGGCCACCCTGAGGTGTTAAAATTACACCCTATAGAGGTTGAACATAACACCAAAGAGTGTAAATGTAACAACCAAAGCTGTTGTAATAACACCTATAGGTGTAAAACTAATACCACCAATTTAACACCGGTGTAAGTAACTGTGTGGTTATCTATGTACACCGGTTAACACCACAGTTTTTGCTGTGCAGAAGCGGCAATACAATTAGAAGGTATTATTGTTAGATGAAGGTGGCCATGATTTACGGGGCAGTAAAAAAAACTCGAAAGTTTAACAAAACAAAATAGAGTCTACATATGAAAAGGTTAGTTTGGATGTAGGCCTATTTACGAGTTGACCCTTTTTTTTGCAGATCATCCTTCAGATGAGGAACCTTCTGCTCACATTACTCCAATCAAGGCACGGCCTGGGGGTGTGGCTTTTGAGGTTGCAAATAACTTTGATCCAATCACAGATGTGGCAGACGTCAAAGTCAGCCGAGGGGGCGTGGCTTTTGAGATCACAACGGATAAATCTCCGGTTCCGTCTGCAGAGAGTACCGAACCATCAGAGATGTCTCTGCCTAGCCCACCAATCACAACCATGAGCTGCACACGGCACACCAAGGAAGGTGTGGCTTTTGAGATTGACTTCGGCGATAACGAAGAGCAGAAGCGACAACTGCAGTCTCTCAGCAAAGTGACATCACGAATTGCCAAGGAGGGATGGAGCGAGCGTGACGTCATCAAAGAAACTGATGACGTTTGGGTGGCCAACAAAGTTCTTGCAATGAACGTAAGTGGAAGTATCATAATTTCCAGACTGAATTTACCAGTTAAAGTTTTCATCTTTTTTTTTTGGGGGGGGTGTAACACATTGAAATTTGTCATGATCTGTAAAATTCATTTCATTGAAAAATTGACATTTATGTATAAATATTACAGCAGACCTCAGTCAAAATCCATTTTAAGATGTGTTATTATTTCTGAGAAAAAAAAGAGATTCAAAGCCATGTTAATTCTGGATATTTTTTGAAAGTATATATGCTTTTTACCACATTATAATGTATTAAACGATGTCCTGAAAGTAAGTATAAAAACTGAAAATTGAAGTATCTTTTTTCCCCTTTGTTTGTTTTCAGGACAATGCAAAGAGGAACGAGAAACGGTTGGCTTCTCTAAGGAAGGCTGAGGAAGAGTTCGACCTGATGACAGCTACTATGACAGAGAGAGCCCTTGACAGCTTTCACTACATCCTGGTGAAAGAGACCTGCACAGAACACAGCCTTCTAAGGAGGGCCCAGTTCAAGGCTTGGCAGAAGAAGATGATGCAGTAGATAGAACAAAGAAGAACGAGAAACGCTTGGCTTCACCGAGGAAGGCTGATGAAGAGTTCGACCTGATGATAGCCACTATGACAGAGAACCCTTGACAGCTTCCACTACACCCTGTATATTGAGCATAGTCTTAGGAAGGCTCAATTCAAGGTCTGGCACTTGAGCAAAGGGGAACGAGAAACGCTTGGCTTCTCTCAGAAAGGCTGATCATGAAGAGTTCGACAAGTTGAAAGGCTCTATGACAGAGCTAGTACCCTTGGATAGCTTCCACTACACCCTGGTAAAGGAGACCTGCACATAACACAGTCTTGTAAGGAGGGCCCAGTTCAAGGCCTGGCAGAAGAAGATGATGCAGTAGACTAGGCGAGGAGGAACGAGAGTCGATTGGCTTCTCTGAATTAAGAAGGCTGATGAAGGGTTCGACCTGATGACAGCTACTATGACAGAGAGGGCCCTTGACAGCTTTCACTACATCCTGGTGAAGGAGACCTGCACAGAACACAGCCTTCTAAGGAGGGCCCAGTTCAAGGCTTGGCAGAAGAAGATGATGCAGTAGATAGAACAAAGAAGAACGAGAAACGCTTGGCTTCACCGAGGAAGGCTGATGAAGAGTTCGACCTGATGATAGCCACTATGACAGAGAACCCTTGACAGCTTCCACTACACCCTGGTGAAGGACACCTGTATTGAGCACAGTCTTAGGAAGGATCAATTCAAGGCCTGGCACATGAGCAAAGAGGAACGAGAAACGCTTGGATTCTCTCAGAAAGGCTGATCATGAAGAGTTCGACAAGATGAAAGGCTCTGTGACACAGAGCTTCCACTACGCCCTGGTAAAGGAGACCTGCACTGAGCACAGTCTTCTTAGGTATAGGCTCAGTTCTGTCAAGGCCTGGCAGAAGAAGATGATGCAGTATAGACTAAGCAAAGATGAACGAGAAACGCTAAGCTTCTCTGAGAAAGGCTGATCATGAAGACTCCGACAAGACTCTATGACAGAGAGTACCCTTGACAGCTTCCACTACATTCTAGCAAAGGAGACCAGCAAAGAACAAAGTCTTCTTATTGGAGCTCAGTTTAAGCCTGTCAAAAGAAGATGCAGGAGAGGGGAGGAACTTCTTGGATTGATGACAGGTACGACAGAGAGAACTCTTGACTCCTGGTGAAGGAGACCTGCAACTGAGCAGCGTTCATATTAGGAGGACTTAGACCAGACGAGACAGATCGCCTTGGACTGATATTTTCTTCTGAGGAGAAGACTGATAACAGATACGATTCCTTTACATTCTGGTGAAAGGGATCAAGCACAACGTAATCTCTGTACGAAGGCCCAGTTCAGGGCTTGGTAGAAGATGCATCATACAGTACACTGAGCAAGGAATTAGTCTTGCAGTAGGTGAGATGGAGAATACAGCATGCTCAATAATTCTGGTGAGGGATAATTTTGCACAAAAAACGGTCTTATAGGCAGCTTAAGGCGTGACAGAACAAAAATCTGAACAAGTTGTCTAGAAGGAACAATATAAAGCAACGATTCTTCTATTTGCCTATTTGCTATGAAGGAGATCGGTCCAAAACACAGTACCCAAAACCAGTTTCCGTCTCGAGTCGTGTAGAAGAAGATGCAATAAAAGAGTACTAACTTCTCCCACTGAGGATCGAAGGCTTCAGATCAATTGGATACCAAATTGGATACAACGGCCCTTCTACAGTCGTGTAAAGACATCTGCCATCATGGCCAAGAATTCAAACTCCAAAGGAAGGCTGTGCCTTAGTGCAGACGAAGGAATCGACCATTTCTATGCTACAAACCCCCATATGACGGGTAAACATCATGGATTCTGGTGGGAACCTTCAGGAGTGAAAGAGACAGATTTCTTTTCATAAGAAACCGATGAGCTGCTAAAGTTCAGGGCCAAAGGGGCAGTTGGATTTGAATTAAAACCTTCAGATTATTATTTTGATTTCATTTCTTCCTAATAAATTGATATGACAATCATGAAAGAAAAATATTTTTTGGTGATTGTCTTCTTTCATTTTGATTGTTCGAATTCGTGTAATTAGGGATCCATATAGGTCCATAATTACGATTCAATATTCGACTGGGTTAGTTAGACAAGGAATCATAGCCCTGGGAAGGGGGTGGGGGGGGGGGCTGGGGTGCTGCGTGTATTATTCACCATAGGCACATCCCTGCATGGAAAGTTGGTGTAGATATGCTAAATAATATAAATTTAACCAAAATCGCCTTAACAATTTATTCCTGAACCAAAATCCTGTACATTTTGTATCGACACCCTTTTTTCTAATTCTTTCTTTTTGCTTGTCAAATTTGAACCAGCACCCCCTGCTAATAAATCGTTACCAGGACCCTTGCAAAGAATATAACAAAGCTAGGATTATATTCATTCACCGACGGGAATTTAAATCCTTAATGGAATGCAGTGAGAGAGAGAGACAGGTGACAAAGATGGTAACATTGTATATTTCATTTGCTTGTCAAAGGATTTTAAAGAGTGATCTGCAAAAGGGAAAGGAATTGCTGGAGGAATTGACACGAAATAGATCCTCATAAGGATTCGGGAAGAATCCTTATGAGTTATGTGAGCAAAGTTCTGTTGATAATGTTCTATCGCTTTATGAATTTAGCTGCTTCACAATTATAAAAGGAATTCTCTGAACGTCACTGCTACTGTTTTTCATGTTTCCCCTCTACATATTCTATGACCCCTCCTGCACCCCCCTCTCTCTCCCCTCTCTCTCTCTCTCTCCCTCTCTCTTCATCTATTTCAATACTTTTTTCAGTAGAGGGGAGAAATAGAATATACAGCACTTGCGATTTTCACACATCATCTTCCCTTATCCCAGTGACATTTTTTTATGCTCATGTCATGTTGAATTATTCTGCATGATATATTTTCCATGCAGTTCCTTCCATCTCCTTCCATTATTTCAATCTCCCTCTCCCCCGTTTCTTTCTTTCTCTCTCTCTCTCTCTCTCTTTCTTTATTTCTTTCTTTCTTCCTCCCTTCCTTTTTTTTTTTCTTTCTTTCCTTTCTTCCTTCTTTATTTCTTTCGTTTCCTTTCTCTTTCTCGTCTGTCTTAATATTTTGTACCCGTCTCAACCTTTTTATTCAAAATACAACTAAAAAAACACAATCAAACACAGTGATAGTTTTCATCTATCCAGCATTGTTAAAATTGTGTAATATTATTCTAAATACACTCTCAGTATTAGTTAAGTAGGCATATTTTGATTATTACATCCTGAATTACAAAGAATAATTTTTCTCTACTTGGCATATAATAATAAACTGAATACTATGTCTACGGGCCTGCTGGAATTAAGTTCTGTCAAATATTTCGTAGCCTTTACGGAATATATAACTTGGATGGGCCTATTTGAAATATAAGTTTTATAAACGAGCCATCAGCGTTGGTCTTGTATTCATTCTGGTGTTCAAAGTGTCAAGTGTAGTGTTTAGATGGCGCCTCCGTCACCAGCACCTGCATACAAACGGAATAATGATATACATTACACAACACTGCAAAAATACAACCGGTGCTGCATCTCTATGTATCTGGGTAAAGATTACAATAATAGGCTAGCATTATTATGATTACAATATTAAGAGGCCGCCATATTTAATGTTACGAATGGGGTGGGGGAGCTTAACACGCGTCGAAATCAACAAAGTATGTACATTAAATGTCTTGTTGTTTTCATATATAGACGTGATCGTGTACGCGTCTTGAAAAATGTCCACCTAAATAGCTGAATCAGGCCTGAATTAAAACACCTTAATAGTTTATTTCCATCACATTTATCTTCTGGAGCGTTTGATAGACAAATGAAAACAACTCTATACTAGCTATATTGTTTAGAATTTTTTGAAGCGTAAGTCAAATTAACCCCCAAACATATACAAAATGTATTTAAAAATCACTTTAAGCTTTAAATCGAGGGGTTCGATGCCCCATATTTTTTTAATGAAAATAGCAATGATAATAATTAATTTACCGGCACAATAGACAACCCTGTTTTTCCTCCTCGTACACCAGCAGCCAGGGGCGTTCGCACAGGCTAGAGAACAGAGAAAACATTGAAATACAGATAGATGAAACACAGATAGGTAAAAAAGGGCCAGGGGCCAGTCCAAATTGGGAGAGATGGGGAGGGGGTCGATGGATGGTGGGAGTGTGAGTGACAGTCAGACTCTGTCGAGGTTTGTGTTTTTCTTTTAAGGCTTTGCTCCATTTCACAATATTATGACCAGCCATTTCATATTATAGGTGCTAATTGAATTTGCGTGATATTATTAAAAGGCAAAGATGAGAAATTCCAAAATCGCGGACTATTTTTTCTGTAAGTTATTTGTCAGATTTTGAGAGCATGAGTATTTCATTGCTGTTTATGTCACTGGAATAATCAAATAAAGCAATATTTTAAAACACCCCCAAAGAAGAAGAAGAAGAATGAATAAATAAATAAATGAATAAATAATGAATAAAATCATAATAATATTAATAATAATGATAATTGCAGGTATTAATTATTCTCACTTAAAAGGTATGAAATACATTCAAATGTCAGAGTGCCCGGCAGTAAACCTCGACCATTTACATCATATTCTTGCATTTTGATCACATTCACTGCACGTACCTTTGTATTTCTTCATATTCCTCCCCCTTTTCTCCGCCAACAGAAGATCCTGTGTGAATGGGTCTCTCTTCATAAACTCGACATCAGCGGCGAGATCGTCTTCGGCATCGTCGAAATCGAAGGCCATGGCAACGGCGATCAGCGCAGCAAAAATGATGAGTGCCTTGGTAGACATGATGTCAGGGTCGTTCACCTTTTCTGTGTTGATTGTTTTGATGCATGGATAAAATTCAAAGGAAAAGTGTAAGCGCCCAAAATATTCATCATTTTCTTTAAAAAATGTGTCACCTTTAATAATATAAGCTATGTACTCATGTATGAAGAGATGCCTTGTCAGAGGGCTACTGTATAAAATGGAAATATTTGCGTGGTGAAATTTATAAGAAGCTTGTCGTTTTTTTTTTAGATAGAATTCTAATAATTTCAAATAAAATGTAGTCATTTTTAATTGATATGCCCCACATACAATGCTGTATGTATTTTTGTTTCGAGAGTACAACCTGTTCTGTAGGGGTGAAATACATCAAATACATAAAAAATATTTGGTAAACATAATTAATGACCCATGTTGGACTATTACAGGTAGGCCTGTACCATAGTGACGTAGGCCGCCACCTATATATAATGCTAATCAAAAACATTGATAAAACACTAATCAATTCATATCTGGCCAAAAGAATGTAGGCCTACATAGTTACTGTGGATGACGGTTCCATGGCACTTTCTCCGGCGACAACATTTTTTTGTTCCGTTTTAATTTCAACATACTAATGGAATGACCAACTTTAACCCTGGACTTAACAATATATACCCTCTCCTAACCCTAGCCCAAAACTTAACATACAACCTATTACAACCCTAACCCTATATCTTAGAATTTCCCAGAGTAATGTCGTGTCATCCTCGGGATAAGATGAAACCAAATCATATGTATATAACAACAAAAAAAAACTATCAAATAAAAGAAAATCCCTTTTCACAGATGAAATATGTCTAAATGACAAGAAAAGTGGAAATATTATCATCATCAAACGAATCAGTAATATCATACAACAGCACTGGCATTTGCGATCACAAATCAAATTCTTACCAAAGTAACTTCTCAGAAAGCAAAGACGGAATCTTCGAAAGCCCTCCCTGGACGATGAATACAATCTACTAGGAATCTCAAAAGATTGAGCAGTTCTGAAGAAACATCTAAGATACTCGATTTATATAGTTTTGGGGGGACGTAAATCGAATGTTAATATTTATTTATCCTTCACGGTAATTGGGCTGGAGCGAAGCGCGTTGGACAAAGAATCACAAAGTAGAATTTCGTGTTAATTAAGCGCCATTAAGTTAATTAGGATCTGTCATTGTACTTTAATGACAATGCTCACCACCGGAAGAATGATTTGCGTCGGTTTTATTGCCAGACTGTCATTCTCAATGAAAATTTGACCTATTTCTAAAAACATACGAAATAAGATGAATTGCAGATCAAGGTCACTCTCCAAGAAAGTATCATATTTACTCATTTACCGTGTCTCAAAGAAATTCTGTTTTTGAAGCATTTGCCCTGTGCAGAGAGTATCTATTTTTTCTTGCCCATTTGCCCCCCCCCCCTCTCCCTCTGTCCACCTTTCTTCCTTTTCTATTCCATTCTCTCCCTCCCTTTTCTATTCCCCCTCTCTCCTTTATCCATCTTTAATCCTTTTCTATTCCCCCTTTCTCCCTCCCACCCTCTGTCCATCTATCTTCCTTTTCTATTCCCCCTCCATCCTTCCCTCCCTCTATCCATCTTTAATCCTTTTCTATTCCCCTTTCTCCCTCCCACCCTCTGTCCATCTATCTTCCTTTTCTATTCCCCTTTCTCCCTCCCTCACTCTGTCCATCTTTAATCCTTTTCTATTCCCCCTCTCTCCCTCCCACCCTCTGACCATCTTTAATCCGTTTCTATTCCCCCCTCTCTCCCTCCCTCTATCCATCTTTAATCCTTTTCTATTCCCCCTCTCTCCCTCCCTCCCTCTATCCATCTTTAATCCGTTTCTATTCCCCCCTCTCTCCCTACCTCTATCCATCTTTAATCCTTTTCTATTCCCCCTTTCTTCCTCCATCATTCTGTCCATCTTTCATCCTTTTCTATTCCCCCTCTCTCCCTCTTTCTTCCTTGTCACTTTCCCTCTCTCTCTACCAACCTCTGTCCATCTTTCTTTCTGTTCCCTCACCCACCCTGTCAATCTTTAATCCTTTTCTATTCCCCCTCTCTCCCTCCCTCTATCCATCTTTCTTCCTTTTCTCTTTTTCCCCCTCTCTCACTCTGTCCATCTTCCTTCCTTTTCCCTCACCCCCTCTTTTCTCTTAAATCCCTGTCCATCTTTCTTCCTTTTCTATTCTCCCTCCCTTTCTCCCTCACTCACTCTATCCATCTTTAATCCTTTTCTATTCCCCCTCTCTCTCTCCTCTATCCATCTTTAATCCTTTTCTATTCCCCCCTCTCTCCCTCCCTCACTCTATCCATCTTTCTTCCTTTTCTATTCCCCCTCCCTCACTCTGTCCATCTTTAATCCTTTTCAATTCCCCTCTCTCCCTCCCTCTTTCCATCTTTCTCCATTTCCTTTTCCCCCTCTCTCCCTCCCTCACTCTGTCCATCTTCCTTCCTTTTCCCTCGACCCCTCTTTTCTCTTAAATCTCTGTCCATCTTTCTTCCTTTTCTATTCTCCCTCCCTCACTCTGTTCATCTTTCATCCTTTTCTATTCCCCCATTCTCTCCCTCCCTCTGTCCATCTTTCTTTCTTTTCAATTCCCCCTCTCTTCTTCCCTCCCTCTGTCCATCTTTAATCCTTTTGTACCCCCCCCCCCATCTCCCTTCACTCTCTTTCTTTCACTCTCCTTCCACTAACATACTACAGTATACCAAACAGACTGAATCAAACAGATATTATGCGTTTCAATGTTTCACTTTATTGTACATTTCAGCCACATATAGTGAAGGGGCACTCAATAAGGAGAAACACAGGAACATGTGTACTCCTCCATCTCACCTCACACACCCACACACACACACACGCAATCACATACACCCACTTGCAAACATACCAAGGAGAATAAACAAAACAAAAACAACAACACACAAATGCCTGTAAGACCTACACATGAGGCAAAACCGACACGGAACGGGGGAGCAAGTTGTGACGAGAGATATTTTTTTTTTGTACACAAAGCAGATCCGTACTCTGTAGCATAACAGTACTCAATAATTAATGTGAGGTGATGTCCCAAAAGCACAAAAGTCTGCAGGGTGTATAAACTGTGCAGCCCTTCACAATCCAAACAAGAGTGTAATATGCTTCACAAAAATGCTCGACAAGAAGCCGTCTAACATACAAAAAAGAAATCTACCAATAGAATCTACTTTTTATCAACAATATATCACCATAACAACATAGAAAATTGTCATTTTAATCTTCAAGGCCATCCCTTATAAATCTCTTTTTTAAAAATTCAGTCTCTCACTCCCTCTCTCTATAGTCATAAAATTTCATTTCACTACATAAAATGCTGTCTTACTTCATCGTGATTCAATACAATATAGCTACACATGGTGCTGCTGAAATTAGCAGCTTATTATCACATAGATTTTTTTTGTCGAAAATCCAGTACTATCACACTGACCAAAACATTTTCATGTGTCGTCACATATAAAATTTCTTTACCATAGTGAAATAATTACTTCTTAACTTCTGTACAAATATACATATATTCTAAATACACTAACATCACACAGTAGACAACACCAACTGTAAGTGTCTTTAATGAAATAGGGCCGGAACTCACGAGATATCGCTTTATAAGGACAGTTTCACGCCTACATGAAGACTTAAATTAAGGGGGAGATTTCCAACAAGATATTCTCTCCAATAAAACTCATCTCTTTTTCTTTTTAATATTATTTCTGCATCCATTTAGCAAAAGGATCATAGAATTTTAATATGTACATATAAAGAGTTGTTATTTTCTTGCTGTATTTGTGTGGCTATATACCTATTTCCTCTTTTTATTTACTCCTCACCTTTTCATTGCATGTATCTAAAAGAATAAAGTTTGGCTCTAACCTACAAGAATAAAATCCTCGCAAAAAGGCTGTGTTGTTGAAAGTATACCGATTGTGACAAGATTTGTGTCACGTTTCCTACTCAAAAAGAATCTAAAGAAAAATATTTTCAACATAAGGCATAATTCACCTGACGATTTGGATTGTTCTTGCAATATCAATGGAAATACTACACTGGTATCAATGTGAACTGCCTGCCCCTTCCTCTCTTGAATTTATATTTATACATGGTAGTTTACAAAACTGTTCTTTTGAAATTATGTACTCGGTTGTATTTGTTATGATTTCTTTTTTATTTGTTTATATTTGTTGTTTTTATATCCAAAGGAGCTGTTGGTGCGCTAGCACCATGAGCGTCTCTGGACGGTGTGTGCGCTCAATAAGATATCACAATTATTACTATTATTATCTCATCCTCTGGCAAACACGGTATTACCTGTGCATCAATAGATATCTTGCCTTTAAAGGGCTCAAATTAAACCAAAGGCCACCCACCAAGGCCATGACCTCTTTTTTCCGGTCGGAATGACCTTGATGCCCTTCCAAAATATATATAGACTTACAGGTCAAGTCCATCCCAGAAAAATGTTGATTTGAATGAATAGAGGAAATCAAACTAGCATAACGCTGAAAATTTCATCAAAATCGGATGTAAAATAAGAAAGTTATGACATTTTTAAGTTTTGCTTAATGTCACAAAACAGTGATGTGCACATCTCATTGACATGCAAATGAGTCAGTCGATTATGTCCCTCACTCACTATTTCTTTTATTTTTTATTGTTTGAATCACACATATATTTTTTTTACATATTTGAAAATAAGGGCCAACTTGACTGAAACATTAAATATTAAACAATGCTAATTCCACATGTTCAAGGATGAATTAATTGTTGTTTCACTTGACAATGACAAGAATATTAGAACATTTCATATAATAAAATACAAAAGAAAGAGTGAGTTGGTGACGTCATCAGTCTCCGCGTTTGCATACCGACCAGGATGTGCATATAACCGTTTTGTGAAATTAAGCGAAACTTTAAAATGTCATTAACTTTCTTATTTTACATCCAATTCTGATGAAATTTTCAGTGTTATGCTTGTTTGATTTTTCTTTTTTGTTAGGGTGGACTTGTGGACAAAGTTCAAAGTAAGTTCCCTTTTGCATGTGGCCTTGATGCCCTGAGGTAAGTAAGTGTGAAAAGTACATATTACTATTGATGCCCCTTTTAATGGCCTTGGATGGCTTCTAAAGTGAGCAATCATTCAATAGCCCTACTTAAAAATGGCCTTGCCGCTTTGAATTCTTAATTTGAGTCCTGCTTTATTTCATTATTTTGTTAGAATGATAAATTGTTTTTCTTTCCCGCTGACCTGACAAATCTATTTTCATGTTGTATAATTGGCTATCTCTAAAGCTTTCCCTTTGAGGAGAACATACTGCATCAAGAGCCCCCTTGGGCTTCAGGGGGAAGGAGGGGAGGGGGTTGACATCTTTGAGGATTGGATAACAATAACGACATATGATACCAAACAACTAGTTTGACATATAACCTTTGAGCCACATAACAATCCAATCAAATATACAATCTCATAAGAACTCTTTTGTTTTTTTTAAACTTTTCTAGAGCAATAAACATCATAGAGCATACATTCCAATCAATGTAAAAAGGCGCTTCATAGTTATCAATACAAATAGGAATATCTTCAATCTACATCATAATAATAATAACAATCCCGTCAACGGGATGTCTTCATTTCAACAAATCAAAATAAAAAGAATGCCAATGTGAATGATTTCAGCATCTTCACTTCAGAAAATAAAAATACACAAGTTTTTTTTACAATTCTGATGAAAACACCAACTCTATACATCGACTGTTCATGTATGCTAGTTTCTGTCCTAAAACCAATGCATATTTCAAAAGCTTTTTGCACTATAAAGAATACTCTTATGAAATCGTACGATGAATCCACTGAATTATCATACCTTGACATTGTTGCTTACATTCTTTTTTGGAAAAAAGGAAAAGACTGGCAATACTTTATCACACAAGACAAATATAAACATTTTCAATACTGTCCACAGCTCACGAAAATATACGCCTGTACACCAGTAAAATTCATTCTTTAGACATTACTAGCACATATCTTTGCAAAAAGTAATACAAAATAATACCTATATAAGTACGGAAACAAGCCTTGTCTGAACTGTTAGTTTGAAGTGCATGATCATCAAATTTGAGGGAAAAAAATGTACATCACCGACCTTAAAGGACTCCATTTTGTTTAAGGCATAATCATGCCTTAGTGTACATCCGAAATTTAGGGTAGAACTCCTGTCCGAGTGCAATGTCGATTCTTTGCGTAACTCGAAAAATACACTTTCAAGTGAGTATCATTGTTGTATTTTGTTCTGCAAAATGGGAGAATACTAAAGAGATGCAAATGCAAAAGATAAGCAAGAGAATCATTGTTTCAAATTTTACTAGTGTGATTTATATCATGATTTTAAGGAAATGATAATAATCAACGGAATAGGGCAAAACGACAGCTTTTCAGCAAACCTTGATATCTCTGTTGCCTCAAACAGACTGTGCATTGAATTGCACTTGCGTAGCCCTTAAATAGGTCCTCTGACCATACCAACTCAAGTTAGGATACTCAAAGGTCCGGCTCTTTTTGTAACAAAAGTGACGTTGCAACAGCCTTATACCAATGAAACAAACCACATGTAATCTACTGATGGGGGAAAAACAGCCCCCCTAAAATTTCCTATTCTAGTTCTGCCCCGGTTGCATCAAACTTAAACTTGTAGTGACTTTGCAAAATTCAAATCTCATGTTGATTGGCTATGCTATTATGCAATTATTATCATGATGATAGCTATGACTGATGGAGGAGTTCACGTCGATTGTGAGTATCGTGCAATGCAACCCACAGGCCCATTAACACAGAGCTTAGTAACTGATTACACAGTTCACTTGTATGACTGACTGCACAAAATGATAAATGCAATCAATCATACGAAGAGCACTGCAATCAAGCACTAGGTTCTGTGTTACAGAACCCAGGTAATGTAAGTTTGTACAATGTATACATCAAACACAGAATGGAAAAGGTTCTCATTTTCAGGATGGTTTTAGAAGTCTGAATGAATCTTGTTCAAATCAGATTAAGAATGATGATAGAGGAAGGATTTGATTGGCATTGAGAAACAGTGAAATATTTCCAAGCCTTCACAAAACACCAACACTCTCTGTTTCGCCAGCTTAATTTCAGAATATTAACCGAAAAAAATCTGTCTATTTCGGTCAGGATATGCTCGTCTGAGACTTTTGTCTGGCTTCGCGGCAACCCCTCCACCATATATAGGACCAAACACCTAATGGTTCTTCATAGGAAGTTTCTAAGCGCTATAAAAGAATGCAGCATAATTGTCCAGGCTTTGGCAGAGCAGCTGTTTACGCAAACGCATCAAAGAATAAATTTCCACCAGGGTCCGTAAAACAAGGTTTAGCGATTAATCGTATGCTTGACTTTCACGATTGATTGTACACACCAGTCGATACAATCAATCATACAAAAATGTTCTTTGATCATTGCAAACGCTTTGTGTAATGGGCCCCTGGTCCTCGTTTACCTCACCTGGGTCGAGTGCAGCACAATATGAATGAATTTCTTGCTGAAAGAAATCAGTGCCCAAGGAGTGGGATTCAAACCCAAGACCCTCTGATTGAAAGACAAGAATCAGAACCATTACCAGATGCTTCCTCAAAATAATTTCATAATTCCCCAGGGCGTGGAAGATGTGTTCATATCAGAGGCAGATTAAAACAGAATCCATTACTGGAGTAATATATGTAAATTCTTAAGAGATACCATAGCAATGTATTGGCACTACTAGTATACAAAAAGACCAATGTCACTATCATTATGATGTATATCAACAACAATTTTGCAAATCAGCAAGCAACTTGAGGACCAACTCTATAGAGAAAGATAGACAAGTCATTGTTTGTTTGGTTTTATTGGGGGGGGGGGTAGATGAAAAGATATTTAGAAACCTTGACTTTCAAAGTATGAGCAGAAAGTTAGTGAATGAAGGTAAGATAAGATCCCTAAAGAGCGTTTATAGAGTACCTGCTTTTGATCTATTCATTATTTTGTTGAAGGGATGGGGATTTTTTTTTTTTGGGGGGGGGGTTCCTATTTAACCGATAAATTTTTATAATTTTTGTTCTTTTTGTACAAAAAAGAGAAAATCAAACTATGTGTACAAATATGATTGAATATCACTTGGTGGAATGCCATTTCAAACTCTGTACATTGAAGCAATTACATCTAGCCTTCTATAGAGTCTCCATGTGAGGAAAGAAAACTATGCACAGGCAATATTGTACAGATAAAATACCTACAACACATGTGTACTACGACCACAACTCGTGATGAATATGTTTAAAAAGAAAACGGTTCAATATCAGTGAACATACAGAGATTCCACTTGCAAACTTGTCAAACATGTGTTTTTCGAGATAATAGTACAGTTTCGTTTCAATAGCGACATGCACTCCAACTGCGAACTGGATTGTGCCTCTCGAGGCCACAATAACTAACACGTGCGCGATGTGAACGGATCTGATCGGGTCAAAATGACAGAATCTGGGAAACATGAATCCACCTTTTCTAGAGGTCAAACCAAGGAGATGCGATCCGTTTCCCGAAACAGCTGTAGTTCAATCCGTACCTGCGGGTTCCAAACCAAAGGCTAGGGTAGGTTGAAAAGTGGACGGTCGTTTCCATGCAGGCCAAGTCCTCATCCCCGTGATGCGAAATAACGTTCGTTGAAGGGTATCGTCGTCAACAACACGAGACATTACAAAACCGATACCGTTCTTCAATGAATTAGCTTGGCAGGATGAATTGGACTTCCGTGTCAAGACTGCTCTGAGGTGATGGTAGAGCTCTTAACCCTAGATGCTCTGACTCTGATCTTTCGTCTTTATGATGGGGCAGCTTCTTCCGCATCCATTGCACTCTCCTCCGTAATCTCCGATGGACTTCTGCAAGACAACAGGGAACAACAGAAAGAGTCGATGATGTCAGCCGTCATGTATTCACAAGGAGTAACATGAATCAAACTTTATAGTGAGTTTTCATAAGTCCACAAATTTGATATTAACCTCAAATACAGTACTTATAAGGGTCTTTATTCTTAGTTCTGTTTTAGCTTGAATGATCATCTTACTATGAGGTTTAGTTATTGGTATAGCCAAAGATGGCAAACTTTTCAGTACAATGTGTTGTTTATAAGATGTTTAGCAACAGTCAGATGTTGAGAGCTGAACACATTTTTATGAAACCACAGCATCTTAATGGTGATTTTTCCAAGCAAGACCAACAGTAATTCTGGTATGGAACCCTTAGGAATGTTCTCTTCCATTTTTCTTTTTTTTTTAAATCTTTCATTAACCTTTGTTCTTTGATCAATACCTTGGTGTTTCTTGTTGTACTGATAGTGATGCCATCTCGCTGACAGGCACTTCTGAGTCTCCTTTCCTTTTCAGTGATTCCCGCAAACATAGATCTACGCTGCTAGATTGATTTCTGACCGATGTCCAGTACTCCGCTGGAAAACACAAACAAAAGGAGACAGTAAGAGATATCGCTCTCGAGGACAAGTCCACTCAAAATATACATCAAGTTGAATCAATAGAGTAGAATCAAACTGGCAAAAAAGAGTAAAAATTCCAAAAACTTTCAATGAAAAATCAGGATACATTTGGGGACTGATTTTAAAGCGATGGTCAGGGCTATGCAACACTAGAGGCTTGCAATGCATTTGCTAAACAGAAATAACTAGAACTATCACTGAAGGTGATTAATACCCCAGCCATATGCGGTTACCATGGCAACAGTTTCCAACACATGGAAAAAATATGTCTTGCCTTGTATTACCCCAATGACCAATGTGTGAGCCAAATTTCATGAGAAGTGGATGATAACTGATGAAGTAGTACGAACCACAAGATTTTTTTCCTAATTTGGGGCATATAATGTTGTTACCATGGCAGCTCGATTTCCGACACACACAAAATATGTGTTTCGGACATCTTTCAGGTTGCCCAGCTTTTCAAGAAAACAAAATTCCCTGATTTTTCCCTGATGAAGTTTAAAAATTCTTGGATAATTATTTAAACTCATTCCCAGTTTCGCATGTTTTCTAACTTGTTGCAGTGAATTACATGGATTTTCCGTATAAAAACAATAATGTGAAACTAATTATTACCACCATAACCAGTCATTCAATGGATGTTGTTTGGATATGCAACAAAATATAACAGAGTCTGACTGACTACCATGCTTTCGAATTTTGGGCTGATCAAAATTCCCTGATTTTTCCCTCAATTGAGGCATATTTCCCTGAGGTTTTGAGGTATTTCTTATCAAATTCCTGATTTTCCTGACTGGAAAGTAAAATAACTTTCCATGATGGGCTGGGAACCCTCTCTTAACCTCAAATCAATGAGTGAGCAAAATTTCAGGAGCATTGCTTGAAAATTGATAAATATTTCAAACCGCAAGATTTTCACCATATCATATGTTGTTGGCATGGCAACATGATTTCTGACACACAATTTTGATGAAATTTTCAGCATTATGCTAATTTGAAATTTCTCCGTTTATTCAAATCAACATTTTTCTGGGGTGGACTTGACCTTTAAGTGCCATTTTTACTCACCCTTATAAAATTGCGAAACAACCCCAGGTTTGGAATACACAAAGATGGTTTACTTACATTGTATTTCAATAGTTCTCCGTATGCACTCAACAGCATTGGCATTTGGTGCTGCATCGAGTGTCTCTTGTGAGAGCGGCGCTGGATCATCACCCAAGAGTGTCTGAGCGCATACTTCGGAGGCATCGCAGATTGCCGTTAGATCATAGCCGCCTTCTAGAGCTAATACTACTCGTCCGTTGGCCAGTCCCATCAGCTTACGTGTCATGTATGAGAAACCTGCAAAGGAATAGAGGGTGATGGTATGTTATATGTACGTTCTCTTACACTCTGGCGAGGGCAGTGCATCATGGGATGGACGAAAAGGTGTATTGGAATCCACCTGGCATCATCATACCGGTTAACATAGTCATCATTGCTTGCATCACCAACGTAAACATCATCATTGTCATTATCATAACCATTAGTGTTTTGTTACTATAATCATTTGTATCGTCATTTTCGTCATCATGATCATCATCGTCATCATTGTTATTATCATCATCATCATTACCGTCGCCATCATCATTGTTGCTGTAATCGTCATCATTATCACATTATCATCATCATAATCTTCATCCTTAACCTCCTCCTCCTCCTCCTCCTCATCATCATCATCATCATCATCATCATCATCATCATCATCATCATCATCATCATCATCATCATCATCATCATCATCATCATCATCATCATCATCATCATCATCATCATCATCATCATCATCATCATCATCATCATCATCATCATCATCATCATCATCATCACCATCACCATCATCACCACCACCACTTCCATCACCAAGTGATGTACAGGCTGAATACTTACATGCTGGTGTAACTTTATATCCTCCCAGTGGATTAGGATGTCCTTTAACAGCATCAAAGCCAGACGAAACAAGCACAACATCAGGTGAAAATTCCTCAGCAATAGGCAGGACGATAGACCTAAACCAACCAAACCAAATCATTAAAGATGATAAAGTATAGCATTCTGATAGATGTAGATCAAAAGCATGGATGGAGATCATTACGAATGGTTGAATAGTTGAAGAGTAATCACTTGGCAAGGCATTTATCTACATTTGCCACTCTCCATCCAGGTGTAAAAAATGGATACCCGGTAAGAAGGATTTCCCAGAATGCCCAAGAGCCCAATCTAGATAGCCTTGTAAAGCCAGGATTTTATATTATGCAGCAATTAGAAACAATGAATTAAGGGCTATGTATATCATAATCATCATCATTTGCGAGCCAGCCCCCCACCCCCATGGAATGAATACATCATGTTGAAAAATATAAATTCTTGTCTTAAAATCTCGGCTTTGTTCACATTGTTGACAAACTCAGTGAGCCATAACCCCCCCCCCCTTTATTTTTTCTCTTTTAGCTCTGAGGCCCTGTCGTTATTGCACTCCAGCTATATTCCAAAGTAACTTTCAAGACAATCATTTTAGAATTCTGTGAAAGACGTTCAATGGGATGCATACCTGAATGCAGCTATATATTCCGCATCACCCATAGGTGGGTTCAGACCACCGTGGAACGCAACGTTCACATTGTAGCCAAGACCAGCTCCACATCCACACTGTCAAGTAAATATCATGAATAATATTTGTTAGTTTTTCTTCGGAAAATATCTAATCTTTTACAATGATATCTAATGGGAAAAGTCAAAAGTAGAAGCGAAAAAAAATTACCCAAGAATAAGGGAGATTTAGAACATGAAATGTACAAAATACCACCCCCCCCCCCTTTCTTCCATTGCAAATTATCCCCTGTAAATAACATCTACTTCTACACAAAAGGTAATATAGCACAAATAGAAACAAAGGATGTGTTGAAGAATATAAAAAAAGCAACTGATATCAATCAACAAATATTGAAAGTTACAGGTGAAACTGCCAAAGTAAAATCTTTTCGGCCCACCAAAATCTGTTCAATTTAGGCAAAATACAAGAAACAAAAAAACATATAGTAAGAGTGAAATCAAGCTTGTAAAAGTTTAGTGTATGAGAGGAAATGAGGAAGAGACTATAAGAGGGAGAACAAGTGAATTAGTGAAAATGTGAAGAAGTGAGAAAAAGTAGTTGATGCTGATGTTTACCTCATCTGGTGCCCCTGTACCCGGGAAGAAGTTTCCGTTGTCATGACGATGTAATGAGATGTAGAGTACATGTGAGTCTTCATAGAATATTTTCTGGGTTGAGTTACCATGGTGAACATCCTGGAAGACAAATAGTGGTATATAATAAATACTATTGCACATCTAGAATACACACAACATAAATATAGTTTGTTATATTGCACGGACATGCAGCGTGACTCACCTTCTACATGTACGTGCCTGGGAAATCCCCAATGAGATAATACATATGTTAACAACTGTCATCATTTGAAAATGAAAGGAGATATTGACTGCTTCTCGGAGGCTAAAAACAGATGACAATCGAACCCCCATGAGGAATAATCAATAATTTGGTGGTCATAATAATTTGGTATGCTTATTTAAGAATTTTGACGACTCTGAGCTTGAGCCAAAGCTGTTAGCTGGAGATCAAAGACAAAGGGTAACTATGGAATGCAACCACTCAATAAAAACCAAGGTAACTTGTTGAGCTGTTTTAGCTCCACACAAATGAAGGGAAAGAACAATATATCTATCTATCTCGGCAACAATGAGAAAATTTTGAGACTGTTTAGCCCAACATCAATGAGAAAGGACTACTAAAGAGGAAAATACCTACTCAATCAAAACTAATGGGGTGTTGCAAGAAACTTACGATCAATTGCAAGTCTATTTTTGGTCCCTAAATCAATCATATGTCTTGCAGGTGATTGCAAATTAGTGATTGATTGCTAATCTGCTCCTTGAAACAAGAAGTTTTATCTGATTTGCTACAGCTAACGTTGATCTATCAGTTGTAAAATTGCAACAAAATATTTGCAATTGAGAATTGATACTCGAGTCTGAGGTGTTTAAGCTCAATATCGACCCCCCAAAAAAAGGAAAAGCAGAAATGTTCTTACCCAGTCAACAATGAGAATCTTGTTGAGTCTGAGCTTGAGTCGAAGCTGTTTAGCAGCGACAGCGATTGAGTTAAAGAAGCAGAATCCCATGGCTTGCGCCGTTTCAGCATGGTGGCCTGGTGGTCTTACGATGGCGAATCCATTCTTGAGCTCCCCAGTAGCTACTTTGAATGCCAACTCGATCACAGCTCCAGCAGCCTATGGAGAAAATTATTAAAAAAGCACTGAGATTGGTTAAAATGCATCACATGATATTCAATCTGAGCATAACAGTGTGCAATGAAAAATGACATTGCACGCATTAAAAGACAAGTGTGACATAGTAGGAGAGCAACAAAAATGTACCGTAAACCTGTAAGGACCTGTGTTTCTGTGTTGCTATTTTATAAAACAAATAATGCACTTGCTCTGTTGTGTGTGTATGTATATTCAGTGAAAGTTTGGTTTCTCCAGATGGTGCACACTGGGTTATCACCTAAAGGCTTGTGCCAAATGTGGCACCCATCTATAAATGATACCTTGCGAGTAATGCATATCAACTCACAATCCAACTACGTATAATTAAACCGGTCTGGTACCCTAAGCTTGGGCTAAGAAATGGTCAACCCTTAAATATTCTTACCATTCTGACTGCTCCCGGTGAGTGGATGTCGTTCCAGACTGTATCGGTGTCTACACCCACACCTCCGCAGCCCAACCAGGTGAAATTCAACTTGGGTATGGATGCTAAAGAAAATAAAAACATACATCACATCTTAAAGTTACTTTACATAATTTCTTTGTAATTTTATATCCTTACTTGAAAATCCAAATTTGATTCACACCTTCAACGTTGATTATCAAAATGAACATAATTCACAGGGATAATGATTTTTCATGTTTGCATATCTTTAGTCCCTGTACTTATTGTTTATTAGTGTATTATATCTTGTTTATTACTTGCTTATCATTACTGATATTTGTTTTGTTGGGTTTCTATTTTTTTGTAAACAGAGCTACATGGAAGACCACCAAGTTGGTGATATGTGCCACCCTGAATAAATATAAAAGATAAATGAAGAAATAAATCTACCATATATTCAAAAGAGAGGAAAAAGATTGAATGACATGCGATAGGGAAGATAGAGGCAGAAAATATGGACAACTACTAGTACTAGAAATGTTAAATGACATTAAAAAACATGAAAGCTTGAATCAAAATACTTGATAAAAATACAATACAAAGATATAAAGTACAAAGGAAACCATTCGCATATTTGGAGATAATTTTTTAAATTTTATTTCAAAGTCAAAATAAAGCAGTAACTCCCTTTTCCCCATTGTGTTAATACTATGTCAACACATTTAACCCCTCCACCCCCAGCATATTCTGAAATCTGCATGATATGCAAATATAATTACATGAAAGGTGAAAACATAAAAATGGTTTATCTTCGGATATAAGATCATAATAGGTAGGGTTTTTTCTTCATTTGTATATGACATCAATTTTCCATGACATAAAAATTACATTATTTACAAAATTTAATCATAAAATCAAACAAACTTACCTTTCTTACGATCGTCTAACTTAGCTCTGTGTGCATGGCTGGTACCAAAAAATAACGTGTAGCCTTCACTGTAATACAAAGAAAACAAAATAATCATACTTCCAAGGTTTGTGTGCATATAAGTATATCCAAAAATGCAGAATAATAATTCAACAAGCATTTATGAAAACCAGGTAATACATGTATTTCTTCTCTTATTATTTTTGTCATAATTTCTCTTTATTTTTTCATTTTATTACTATGAAGGCAAATGTCAACAAAATCTTTTATCAATATCACTTTACATCCTAGCACTTTGAATTTCTCTTTTTTTTTTCATTTACAGTATTTATTTAAGTCAGTGCTATGAATTTATATCAAGTCATAACATTTTCTGATTCCTTACCTATGGCAAGACTGGAGCTCTTCTAATGATGCTTTCCGCGTCCGTATACGCTGTAATAAAAGAAAGGAGTATCAACACACAGGTTTTAAGAACAGTGAATCAAGACAAAGATTGAAGCTTTACGATATCATATTAATAGTTTCCATGGTAACATTGCTTCCAAGCCTATCAATACCCAAGGTATTTCAGTGACATCATCAGCCAATGGCAGCTTGTCAGCGAGTGTTCAATTGCACATCAAGATTACGTCCAGAAATCAAGGGTAAACGGGCGTTGCAAGAAAGTAGAGCTGCAATTGGACGCAAATGAACTGAAAATTTGCATTTAATCAAAGGACTTGTGTTGGGACGCTTGATATGGAATTGAATATAACTTTCTTGCAATGCCCAATTAGGGGTGTTCCCCCCAAAAAAAAAAAATGCAAAATCAATTGCACAAATTGGACTGACCAATCAAGATCAATGTTACATACGTATTTGATTCAAAAGACTGACCAAGAACCAATCAGAAGTATCCTTTCATCTCGCTTTGCATTATGGGGACCTGGGTTTCACAATCCTTCTTGCAACAAGCAGATCAGCAAATAAAAAGCAAGACTTGCGATCAATTCATTTTAGGACCCAAAGGCCCGAATTCACAAATTGAGGTTTGGAAAACCCACGGTTGAGTCCATGGTTTAGGCAGATTTCCTGTATAAATTACGCTTATTTTACTGCGTATGATGAAAAATTCCAATGCTGATGCGCGCTGTGGCCACAGTGCGCCAAATTGACGCTTGTTGCCACCGTTTTGAATAATTAGTCTACTCTTCAAACAGTGGACTCATATATAAAATAGCGTATTTAACCATGGTAACAGGCGTCAATTTGGCACACTGTGACGAAAGCGCGCATGAGCATTGGACATGTTTCATACACGCGCCCAATACGTGGTAAATTAAGCGTAATTTATACAGGAAATCTGCATGAACCATGGACTCAAGCATGGGTTTTCAAAACCACCTTTGTGAATTCGGGCCATTGAAGGTTTGCAACTGATTGCAAGTTCCTGCAGCTCCCCATGATAGCACTGCACGGAATGCTCACCTCACATCTAGACACGATCCCTCTTTCAAGAAGCCGAGCCCATATGCTCTGGAGACGACCAGGATGTTCAGGGTGATTCTGATTGTTGTCACACAGACATTGGTGCTTCAACATCAACGTATCGTACGCAAGGCCTAGCAACAGAAAAATAAACAAGAAATCTTGTTTAATATTGATTATTGTCAAACAGACATTGTGTCATCATCATAAAACCATATGCAAGTAACAAAGTATAAAGAAGAAAGATCGTTGAACATTGATTATTATCAATACAAATATTGGTGTTTTAATATCATACATGTATGCAAGTCCTGGTAAGAGAAATCAAAACATTGAAAAAGGATAACGTTATTGAATTGTGATACTTCATAATCAGCTGGAACTGAAATCAGACCCAAAATTTTAGCATAAGAACAGTAACGCAAATACAGAACATTGAGGATATAGGTCTGGGAATAAGGTGGAAAATTAATTCATACATGTATGAATTTCAAATAATTTGATTCTTCAATCTGAAACAAGAGTATAAAACAATCGTTCAACAAGAATGTAAACAATAAAGTTTTGATCAAGATATTTCAATTTTCAATGGAAATTTATGTTCCAATCATTAAATACCAATATTACACCTACAAATTTGTATTTTAACAGGAATGAAAGAAAATGTTAGCTTAGTTGATTATTTCTTCAATTCAATACACATGCACTAAATGCAAGCATTGTAATGGATTTGAAGCATAAAATTTAAGGTCTATTCATATCTAAGGCGGAGTATTTGGTAGGTTAAGATGGACATGGGTATCAAAGGAGAATGAAACCCTAAGAACAATTTAAATTTTGTGAAAACAGAAAAATTAAGATTAATATAAACAAATTTTGAGTAAACTTGGACAAACAATAGGAAAGTTACAAACATTTGAATGCCGGGAATGCCAAAGGTTTGGAGATCCTGCCATTGGCAATGCGACCAAGATGTGTGATGATACACAAGTACAACTCCCCCTAAACATAGCACAAATCATCTATATTTGCTCATTCTTATGAGTATTATTCATAAGAATCATTATTATCTTATTAGCAAGTACAGGTACATGTATGATAGTAAACATCATGTCCATAATATATTTGTTGAAACCCCACACTACATTCTTTGATTTTTCTGCATTCACAAAGGTTAGCTTGCTTTCAGGGTTTCCTTCTCCTTTAATATACATTACAACATGATTAAATGGGAACTTCATCCGGATAAAAAGTTTATGGTAAAAATAGCAGAAAAAATAATGAAAAATATTGCTGAAGGTTTGAGAAAAATTCATCAAATAATTAAAAAGTTATTAGAATTTCAATGATTTGATTTGTGATCTCATATGCGAGCAGCATTCCTACATAGTGAATGGTAAATAATCAATGAAATGTCATTTTCTCAGAAAATTCAAAATGGTTTTTACTGTACCTTTTGTATATCAATAGACAAATCATTTCACAACCGATCATGAATAGAAAACAAAATTAAGTCATCAGGAACCATACAAACTTTGAAATTCATGCATTTTATATTACATAACACATGGGGCAGCTGCTCGTTTATGACGTCACAAACCCAAAACTTTGAACTCTAATAAATTTCTTACTCTTTATAACGGATTTTCTTCCTCTTTATAACAGATTTTCTTCAAACCTTCACCAATATGTTTTACTATTTTTTTCTGCTATTTTTAAAACAAAGTTTTCTTCAGGGTGAATTTCCCCTTTAACTAGTCTTTGAATGAGAAAATGTAATCATTAGTGTAATACATATGTGAACAAGCATCAGATTCTATGCAAAACACAAAATCTAACCCTTAAAACTTTAAACTATCCTAGAATACATTTCAATAAGCATTTGACTATAAAAACATACTGATAAGTTCCTATAAAAGGTCTTGCAATTGTTGACAAACATGTGACAGAATTTTCAAATTTTCTAGTGAAGATTTTCTTACGATAATCTTCAAAAAGTCAAGTTTATCATATCAATTTATCCCCAAATGATAAGTATTATCACTATCCCTCTAGGCATTAATATTGTTTGTCAGTTTCTTGTTCTTTCTGATGTGCGGTTTTATTTTCCATGGCATTTGAATATCCAAGAGTTTCTTTAAGTGAACAGGTAAATCCCACATTAAAGGGGGACCGTCCTCGCACATGAAGGCCCATGGGTCATAATGTAGTCTCGCTATCCAAACCCTTTACAAAAAACTTGATGTATCAGGAACTTTTGTATGATATGATAATCAAAATTGCCACTTTACACAGTGGAAAAATGGATGTTAGAAAAGCATAATGTAATGTTTCCTAGATATTCATATTCTATTTATCTGTATTTAAATTCCATAAAAAGAAGCGGATGAATATGTTCTCATTGAAGAGGGTACATATTCAAGACTTCATGAATCATCGATACGTTGCATTGTGGGTAGATATCTGTGATAGTGTTATTAGTTTGGGACTGTAGGGGCTGCTGCTATTCAAGATGACTGCAGAGTATGGCCTTTAACACTGATCTGCTTTTCTATGAACCCCACTATATATATGGATGCAGGATTAGGTTTTCTCGTGACGGAATAAGTTCATATGAATTAATGTCATCCACCTTCCATACAGCAAATTTGTATTTTTTTATTAAAAGAATCCATTCTCTTCCATTTTGTTTCCAATTTGTTATAAATGTACAAACATGTATATCTGCTCGTGGAGGGATTTTTACAGAAATCTGTACAAATATACATATTCAAAAAATGATAGATATTCACATCATATTTAATTTTTTTAATGTATATTTGGCTCCATGACATTTGCTCTGGCAACAATTGCTCCACTGTAAATTCACACACAATTAATGGAATGACCAACTTCAAGCCTGGATTTAACTATATATTCCCTTATCCTAAACCTATCATACAAGCCTATCGCAACCCTAACCCTATATCTCAGACAAAAAAAAAGCCTGGAGCGATTTTCGTTGGAGCAAATGTCGTGTCAGTGTTTATATAGAACAGTATCTCCAGACAAACGGTAAGTTATGTATACAGGGGCTATATCCTTTAACAAGAAGCATCCTTTCGGCAGGCAAGCATAGAAATGATGCATGCCACTAACATACATGTACAACCACATGAATCAAGCACTTTAAGTAAAGAGTGGGGAGATCATCATGCAATATCTTTGTGAGACAACCATGCAATCATTCTGCGTGTGATTCCATACGATTTTGGCCACGGTTTTAAATACCGGACCGTTTTTGTGTGCATGCGCCTATTAAAGGAGGTTGAATATACGGAGCAGGGTAGGTGCAATGAGGGGTGTAAATACCATGCAAGGAGGGGGGGTGCATATATCATACAGGGTGGGCGAAGGGGGGGTGAATACCATGCAAGGGGGTGCAACTACCATGCAGGGACGAGGAAAGGGGTGTATATACCGGTAGTAAATTTGTGTTGGGTTCGTTTGTGTTCATGGTGGTGGTGGTGGTGGTGGTTGAGTGAGAGTGAGTGGATACCAGCAGCAGCGGGGGAGCTGCGTACCCGCATCAAGGGACGATGACCACCGTACAATCCTAAATAATGATCACAAAATAACGATTACAAAGAAGAAATGCCACGATACATTCCTAAATAATGATTATGAAGAAAATTAATGCCACTATACACGACTAACCATGATTACAGAGAGGAAATGCCAACAGATTCTTTCCACACACTTGCAAATTAAGAAGGGGTCTTGCAAGAAACTCATTAGCAATCGACTGGAAAAGTTTGATTCAATATCAACTTGATGGATCAACTCTCACATAAGCAAATCAATTCATACTGCATGTAACAAACCAACAATCAATTCCAAATATTCAGCCAATTTCAATAAGTATGGGAATCTCAAATCACATTAAATTTGTTTTCAAATGATTGCAAACTTAACCGACTTGCAATGAACTGCAAATTTCTTGCAAAACCCTCTAAAGAGTAAAGGAATGGGACAGGAAATATACAGCATGAATGGAAGAACACAGGGGTCCGTTGCAGAAAGAGTTGCGTTCAAATGCAAGTAAAAAAATCAATCGCAAGTCCCAAATGCGCGCTGTTGATTGGTTGAAAATTAGAGTTGCGATTGATTGCAACTCTTTCTGCAACGGGCCCCAGGTTTGATAAATAATAGATAGAATGGAAATACCTTGAATCTCTTTTTTGGGGGTAAAATTACCATTTCATAATAAATAAAAAAAGTTACGTAAATCTTGGTTCTAAAACATTGCCCTACCCCCCATTAATTTTATATAAGTTGGATAGTATAGAAACTGTTAAGTGAAAATACACATTAACTGAATATGGCCAAAAATCATATGAATTAAAATCAATTATCACAAAGGGCATATTTTCCTCAGGAGCAGCACATTCTTTTACATCAAACTGCGTAACTAAAGTATGCTTTCATTTTTCTTTGATATCTAGCTTGTGCTTTTTATTCATTGTATATTTTCTTATAATTTGCATAGATTTTCTGAGTTCAAATTGAGATTAATCCCGCCATATGTCAGTTAAAGCAGGTGTGATTTAAAATTCGCGGAAAAAAAAACATTTGAAAATGATAATTTTCAATAGCATTGTTCAATATTTCTGAAGAACTTCATGAACTATTCAATGATAAAAGCATCTCCATAAAAAACAAAATGTATATATACATAAAAGGGCACTGCACAACAAGTTACCACAACCATACAATAAAGAAACAGTACATATAGATAGAAGTGATATAGATAGAGTGCAATGGCAATTTACGTGCTCAGGGGAACAGCAGTGGTGTAAGGGGTCACACACATTATAACCATATATGCATAACTTTACATGACTTAAAATGAAAAATAGACTTTATAAAGTATAAGGAGTTGCTGATTTAGAATCATGATGATCGTTCTTACCGGTTTTGGTCATTGTTGAGGGTCTGAGCATGTCTAAATTATCCTGTTGAAAGAGAGCAACAAAGGGGAAGGCAAATATATAGTTAAGCGAAATAAGATATTCAAGAATTCTGAACGATCATAGGCATGGAAACATGATAATGTTGATTGTGTAGGCTCAAAATCTTATCAGATCACTGTCGCTCACATTCTAGAACCTAAACGAACTAGTCATGCTGAATTCATTAACTGAGTAAATTTGAAATGTTTAGAATAGTCATGTAGGAGACATATTCTCAGTCCCCTTTAAGATAAAGCCTTCCCCAGTTGTAAACTGCGCATAAGTAGTAAAAGGTCATTTAAGATAAACCATGAATATGGTTTTCAAACTCACTGGCATACAATGGAGGCATTTGTGATTTGATGATACATGTATTCTTTTTAAGATATTCTTTTCATCACGTCCAAGCTGAAGAATAAAAAAGCCTTCATAATCACTGGTATTTGACAGTAGACCAAACACTAGTCAAATTCACCAAAAGCAGACAATAAAACAAACAGATTTCCTGATGTATGGTACTATTCTAGTCATCTGGTCTATACAATGCCTTTCTTTCTTAGAATTAGGATTCTTTGCCAGGAAAGCTAATATAGCATCTTCATATGAAAAAGTTAGTTCTCATCCTCAAGACAAATCACAAAGGTCATTTGAGAAAAGTGTATCATGAGCTAACTGTGACCTAGCTTATTAGTCAAAACAATGTTCAATACATACATACAAAAATAATCTTTTTTTTTTTGCTGCTAACAGGACAACTTCCTGGGAGATCAACGCTTCTGAGAACAATTCTCACATAAAGTTTCTCCTTGAGCATGTTGTCTTTCCCCAGGGAAAGCTCCCCAGAGGGATGGTCTCCTAAGAGAACACCTGACAAGAGTGACAACTGAAAATCCTTCAAAGACAACAATAATGCAACCTGGAGAGCACAAGTATCCACTTTCCAAAGTGCTCAAGACGCTGTTGTCACCATTACAGGGACTTCATCCTGACTGGCCGTCCATGGCATGCAAGCATTTCAAGGAGTAAAATTCCTGCAAGGTACCCATTTACTTCACCTGGGTTGAGTGCAGCACAATGTGGATGAATTTCTTGCTGAAGGATATGAACAACATGGCTGAGGCTTGAAACAATAAACCTCTGACTGAAAGGTGAGTCAGAACCACTAGACCACAATGCTTGCCAGTCGACGTAGGACTTGTCAAAAGAGACACCAACTTACCTCTCTTGATTTCGATAACTCCGTCTCCGCATCCTCATCTTCATCCTCCTCCTCTTCTTCAGTGATGTCAATCGGCTCTTGTTTGATATGGATGGCATTTTTGAGAGCTTCTTTAGCTTTGGACGGTGATGGCATGTTGGGGGCGCCAGACGCGGTGGCTCCGGCTGCTGATTCTGATTCTTCCTCTTGTTCTCGCTCCTCTTGAACTCTTTCTTCTCTCCTTTCTTCGAGGAGCTGAAGAACAAAAAAAATTATGAAAATACGAGTATGAAAATAGGGGGCACTGTAGCATGACTGAACCAGTGATCTGGTACATGTAAATTGGGCGAGTTGTGCAAGAATTGTTTCAGGAAGCAATTACAATTCTTTAAATTGAACTTTGCCATTTCTCTGACTTAAGCGTATATATCAGCCATATACGCCAAGACACTGCATTGGTTCTGTGATGATTGCCCCACGACGATTGCTCCGCTCTAAATTCCACACACTAATCGAAAGACCAACTTCAACCCTGGGTTCAACATGATACCCTTCCCTAAACCTAACATAAAACCCTATTGCGACCCCACCCTAACCCTACACCTTAGATGAAATTAAGGCCGGAGCAACTGTCGCAGGAGCAAAAGTCACGTCACCACACTGCATAGCATTCTAGGGCGAGGTCACATAACACAATGGAACGGCATTCCTTCAACGCAAATTTCACATGAAATATACAATGGAAAATTTGACATCTACAAGGTATACTCTATAAACTGTGCCATTTCTTTTTTTTTCAGGGGGGGGGATACAAGTGACTGGGTCCCTTCTGTGAATTCTACCAAGAACCCATCATTGATATTTACCTTTTGATGAGCAAGATTGTTGAGGAGTTGATGCGGTTGCTGTAGTAACTGTGAATGATGATGATGAGAGAGTAACATAGAATGCGGTCGCTGGCTGGTAGGAGCTTGCTGGTTGTTAGGCAGGGGAGCAGAATGGGTCCTCACTAAGGGTCTGTGTGTCAGCGGTCTGAAACACAAATGTATCACTTTCAAATCAATCCAATTCCATTCATTTCCAATTCCAGTTTCATACAAATCAATAATACATTTCATTCTAAGATGCACTTAGGGGGTCTTGCAAGAAAATATTTGCGATCAATTGCAAATATTCTGTTGCAATTTTACAACTGATAGATCAAGGTTAGCTGTAGCAAATCAGATTGAACTTCTTGTTTCAAGGAGCAAATTAGCAATCAATCACTAATTTGCAATTTTTTAGGGACCAAAAATTGACTTGCAATTGATCGCAAGTTTCTTGCAACACCCAAGTCATGAAAAAAAAAAAAGATGGGGCTTCTTTTTTAAAGAAGAGACAACCAAAAATGAAGAAATATCACCCACATTAGTGACCCTTATTGTGACATATCCCATTGCTTTTGCTTATACAGCAATGTTTCCATAATATTCTCCATTATATGTGAACAAGCCTATATGAATTATGCGGATCCTTCCCTACTTGACAAAAGGAAGCAAGTGACACATAAGCAGAAAGTGTTTAACAAGTTCACATTCTACAAATCGACTGCCTCTTCCATGCAAAATTTCCTGGAAAGAAACGCTGATCCTGCTACATGTGAGAGATATGACCAGGTCACTCATCACACTAATACATTCACATCCACGTGAATGACAGAGATACTTGCTCTTTTACCAGAAATATCACTTTTGTTACTTGCTACATTTTGGCAATGCACGGTACATGTAGGATTGTATAATATAGTATCATACCTGATTGGTTTTGGATGGATTCCGATTTGAGCAGCTGACATGGCGGCTGTCTGTGCCTGCTGGTAGTCCTGAAAGGTCATACCAGCTAAAAGGGCAGGATTCATACCGGCTAAAGATAGAGATGCACCTGCTGGAAGGGAGCGGAAAGTTTCACATTTGTAAGAATTTTCTGTCCAGTCATCGTCGTCATGACCACGCCATGATCTCTATAACATCATGTAACATTGCATTCATCATCATCGTAGTAGTTGTTATTCTCATTATCACCATCGCCATCCTCATCAACAACATAGTTGTCTCCATGATGAGTTCCACCACCACCATCACGATGATAATCATCACAAGTATCTGCATTGCAGCAATCACCATGATCACAATCACCATCACCACCACCATCTCCAATACAGCAATAACCTTTATTATAATCGCAACTAGAGAACCACCACCATCAACTCACCAGCACCATTATCATCAACCCTGCCACTCCCCTCATCACAACCACCACCATCTCCCCACAACCACCACCATCTCCCCCCCACTACCACCACCATCCCCATCATAACCCCATCATCACCACCATCACCACCACCACCATCACCACCCCCATCATCATCATCAACATCATCACCATCACCACCACCACCCCCATCATCATCATCATCATCATCACCATCACCACCACCACCCCCATCATCATCATCATCATCATCATCACCATCATCATCATCATCGTCATCATCACCACCACCACCACCATCATCATCATCACCATCACCACCACCACCCCCATCATCATCATCACCATCATCACCATCATCATCATCATCGTCATCATCACCACCACCACCACCATCATCATCATCATCACCATCACCACCACCCCATCGTCATGATCATCCCTAACCTTCACCACCCCCATCATCACCATCACCACCACCAACACCCCCACCACATCACCATCCTTACCACCACCACCAACCTACACCATCACCACCCCCACCACCACCATCTCCATGAACTTACCAGGCACTGTAGGAAGGTATGGATTGAGAGGAGCAGCACCTAACATTGCCGCTGTAGGTAGACCTGGTTTCACAGGACCCTGCAAGTAAATGTCAGACAGATACAAGAGAGAAAAAAGGTCTTAAAATAGAAGAAAAAATATTC
The DNA here is from genome assembly GCF_018143015.1 of Lytechinus variegatus. Taxonomy (NCBI): domain Eukaryota; kingdom Metazoa; phylum Echinodermata; class Echinoidea; order Temnopleuroida; family Toxopneustidae; genus Lytechinus; species Lytechinus variegatus. The sequence goes on along the minus strand of NC_054752.1, from coordinate 22,659,731 downwards.
TTTATAGTTAAGTTTCAAGATCAAAGGGTATAAGTGGTTCATGATAAGTTCTTTTTTCCCCCATAACAAAAATTTTGTAGTTTTTAACTCTACTCATTATTGAATGTCTACTTCATCTCATCTGATGTGCTGCTTGACAGAAGTAAAGACAGATATGAGCTGCAAACACTCATTTCCCTAGCAGACTATTTTTTTTAAGGGTAATCCAAATAAATGTTGACAAAAATTTGAAACTGATAGGGTCACAATATTCAGAAACCCGGTTAATAAATAGGACATACAATACATGGACAGAATGATACACAGAATTAGAGGCAAAAATATTCTTTCAATAATGCAAATTAAAACAATTTTAAAAAACATACTCAACATTCAATATATGAATGTTCTTATCAATATAAGTGTATGTGAATAGTTTTTAGTTTTAAACAGATTCTATTCTTAAGAAAGGAAGAATTCATTCCAGCATATTAACAGGAGAGATGTAAGCTTAAAATTGAGACATGTCGTGACATGTAAAAGAAGACACAACATACTCGATCAATCATGGATCTCAACAATGCCCAAACTGGTTTATAATACGATCAACTGCAGTAATATATTGCACATGTATGATATAACACTTCGTCTACACATTATCAATAATCAAGCAAGATTGTTCTATACTTTATCAAGCAAGATAAACTTCCCATTAAAACCTGTATCTGTTTGTTTCATAAATAGCCAGGCAACTGATGAAATGCTCTAATTATAACCCACCACCCCATGCCAGCATCCAAACCCGCTTGCCAAACGCTTTCCCTTCAAAACAAAAACGATAAATAAGACCCCCTCTGCCAAGTTTGAACGCAGCCACTGGTCTTCCGTCCTATCTCCTGTGGGCATTGATGGTCTTGAATTACATTATCAATGTAGGCAACGGGCCAACATTAATATTATCATCCAAAATATCTACATTGAGTCTAAAGACAAGGGTGAACTTTGAATAGAAAATCAGAGGGGTGGTACACATCTTTTGACGTGACACATCCGCAATAATTTCTTGTTTGCAATCGCCATGAAAACAATGTGAACTTTGATCAGGACCTCGTTTTGTGGGACTTCTACATGTACTTCATCCAACAGCTACAATAGTAACTATAAACCAAGGCTCGACATTAGCGGTGGCCCGGTGGCCCGGGGCCACCAAAAATTCATCTCGGGCAACCATTATTGAAAAAATGTTAAGTTTTGGTGGCCCGAATCGGGCAACCAATAATTTTCAAAGTAGCGCAATTTTTCTCCCGATTTTGCATGCATTTATCAACCTTCTACAGTTAAAATTGCAAGCCAATTCGTCATGCGCCTTTTTTGTTAATCTACACACAAATACACACACACAAAGAGTGCATAGTCATGACAGTATGTAGGCCTACCGCTAGCATACAGTAACTATTATTCAGCCGGCCGCGCCGGCTGTCTGGCTGAGCTTTGCATGCATGAAACCAATGCAGCTAGCTGTGCACGAGCAGACTATTCAGACCCAGGGAGCTGCGATACGAAATGTTACTGCTAAGAAATCTTCCCCAGAACTTTGGAAATCTACGTCAAAGTCACATTTTACACCAATGAAATGCCCTTCTACAGTCCATATTACTGAAACCTGATTAATTGCAAGCATTAAAAGGAGGAATTATGACCTCTCTTTTCACTCAAAAAGACCGATTTCCAAATGCATTAATACACATAGGTAAGTACATCACAGTCCCATATGTGCATTTGTATGTATGTTGATATTTGGTTTATTTCGAAGCTG